>NC_073377.1:67100885-67734635 GCF_028641065.1 Leucoraja erinaceus | reverse complement strand
AAGCGGTCGAGATCTTACTTTTAGTAATATAGATTTGGCTGAGTGACAGTGGTTCACAAGAGAGGTTGCTGGGCATAACTTGTGTAGAACTAGTTTGACGTCACTCTCACATGCAGCAAAGTAATATTTTCAGGATATATTACAATAGGAAATACAAGTAGAAAGGGAAACTGTCAATGTTTCGAACTACATTCTGGTGAAGACTCATGGATCTGAACACGTGGACTGTCTCTCTTTCTACCCATGTTACCTGACTTGCTGAGATTTCTTCCAGCATTTTGCATTTGATGCTTTCCATCTCCAGCACCTTTAGTGATTTTTATTTTTATTTACTCCAGGAATTGATTTTTCTTACTCGATATTTTCACCAGTCCAGGGATTTCCCCAGGTTAATTTGGAAAACTCTGCAGAAAAAGGCAGGTTGTGGAAGAATGGTGAAGTAGTGCATCCTTTAGACTTTCATGTTTATATTCCAAAAAACATTCACAGTTTGGTGATTTCTTCTCAGTGAATGCATAACAAATGCTAATGAGTGTAGGGGACCTCCTGATCCATATCACCTGAAGTTTCCAATAATGGTTTCTCCCCAGATGCTCAGCAGATCAGTCAAGCAAATATACTCTTACTACTAATTAGTGTTGTTGATCAAAGTTTCCCATACTTATTGATGGAATGGATAAATTAATTTGTCCTTTATTGTTTTGCAGGCAGTAATGTCCAGTGATTTTGCAATTTCGCGATTTAAGCATTTAAAGAAGTTGTTGCTTGTCCACGGTCACTGGTGCTACATCCGACTTGCAAATATGATCCTTTACTTCTTCTATAAGAATGTGGTAAGTGTTGTGGCGGGTAGTGTTGGCAAAATACCAATCGTTTTTTTTGTTGTCTGATTAAATGAAACACTATAAACAGGAAGCATCGCCTTAGGGGATTGGAGGGGTGTTTGTTGGTTGGGGATTGAGAGCAGGTATTAACTTAATAATAATATAATAATAATAACAATAATATATTTTATTGTCATTGCACATAAGTGCAACGAGATTTGGTATGCAGCTTCCACCCGATGTCATAACTTAAATAACTACTAAAATTTAGATTTAGATACCCCGAGAACATGGTTTGTAAAAAGAACATTAAAACAGTAAAACAGTCAAAACAGTCAAACAGACTAAAGTGCAGATGTGTCTCTGCGACGTGACCATCCGAGGGAGACAGTCCGGGGGGGGGGTGGGGGGCACTCAGCAGGGCCGTTTCAGAGCCGCTATAGCTCTGGGAATGAAGCTGTTCCTGAGTCTGGAGGTGCGGCCGTAGAAGGCCTTGTAACGTCTGCCGGAGGGAAGTAGTTTGAACAGTCCATTACAAGGGTGTGAGGAGTCTTTGTGGATGCTGACGGCCTTCCTGAGGCACCGTGTGTGGTAGATGCCCTCCAAGGCTGGTAGCGGTGTCCCAATAATCGTCTGCGCCCTGTGGACGACGCTCTGAAGAGCTCTCCTCTCCGCCACCATGCAGCTGAGATACCACACAGAGATGCCATACGTTAGTATGCTCTCTGTAGTGCAGCGGTAGAAGGTTGTCAACAGCTGTTGGGCCAGACCAGTCTTTTTTAATGTTCTCAGGAAGCGGTGTTGGTGGACCATGTGAGGTCCTCTGAGATGTGAGTGTCCAGAAACTTAAAGCTGGACACTCTCTCCACACTGTTCCCGTAGATGGAGATTGGGGCGTATTCTCCATTATGTGACCTCCTGAAGTCGATAATCAGCTCCTTGGTCTTGGAGGTGTTTAGTGACAAGTTGTTACGTGAGCACCAGTCCGCCAGGTTCTGCACCTCCGCTCTGTATTTTGTTTCATCACCGTTGGTGATCAGCCCGATCACCGTTGTGTCGTCTGCAAACTTGACGATGGTGTTGGTGTGTCGAATGCAGGAACACAGTCGTGTGTGAAGAGGGAGTAGAGCATGGGGCTCAGTACTAGTCACTCTAATTTGCATTTGTGATGTGAAGTGACAAGGAAAACATTATTATTTGCCATCACTCTACTGTAACTGCAAATTGGTAACATTGAGATGGTTACTTTGGACTCTGGAGTTCACTTATTGTTCAATATGGAATGATTTTCCTCTGGATTATTTTGGGTGTGATTTAATTATCTATGTAGGCAAGCTGTTAGTTTACTGTATTTATCATTTTTAACCAATCTTACTCATCTTTCAATTTAAACTCCCCTAAACTGCACCTTGTCAAGAAGATTTTCATATGTCATTGTTTCCCCCCAGTTTAAACATGACAATGATCTTATGATTAAATTCAATGCCGAGCTTGCAAAACAATGTTTTGTTTTCTTTTTGTACAAGTGACATTGTATTGTATTGTATTGTATTGTATATCTTTATTGTCATTTCCTGAGTATTCGCATACCCAGAGGAAACAAAAAAACGTTGCTCAACCAGTGTCCATTCAGTGTGCATGAAAAATAAATAGAAATAAAAAATACATGTATCATGAACAAATTTAACACTCTACTAAACATTCAACAGGCGTTCCGACCGGCAGCGGCACAACAGTGGCTCTGCTGCAGTGTGTCCAGGTTGGGGGTTTGTGCGCGATACTTGGCAGGGGGCAAAGTCCATTTAGCAGTCTTATAGCCTGTGGGAAGAAGCTGAGGAGCATCCTGCTGGTTTTGCAGCTAATGCTCCTGTACCTCTTCCCAGATGGCAGGATGGAGAAAATGTCATGCGATGGGTGGTAAGGGTCTTTGATGATGGAGATGGCTCTGCTGATACATCTCTTCCTGTATATGTCCAGCAGGAAGGGGAGTGGAGCACCAATAATCCTGCTGGCGGTCTTCACTATCCTGTCTAGTTGGTGCCGTTCGTACGCCTTGCAGCTCCCGAACCAGGAAGTGATGCCGTATGTCAATGTGCTCTCGACAGTCCCCCTATAAAAAGTCCGTAGGTGTGTGGTGGGGAGGCCTGCTTTACGTAGTCTTCGGAGAGGGTGTAGTCGCTGCTGGGCTCTCTTGACCAGAGCTGTGGTGTTGGCTGTGGACGTCAGGTCATCAGACAGATGTAGTCCTAAGAATTTTATGCTGCTGACCCTTTCCACATCAGCTCCGTCGATGTGCAGAGGTGTATGGTGTTGTTTCCCCGCCCTCCTGAAGTCAACCACCATCTCCTTAGTTTTTCCCACGTTAAGAATGAGGTTGTGGGATTTGCACCAACCTGTGAGCAGCTCCACCTCCATCCTGTACGCCGATTCATCATTGTCACTGATGAGACCCACCACTGTCGTGTCATCAGCGAACTTGTTGATGAAGTTGTTATTGAGTCTGGCAGTACAGTCGTGTGTCAGCAGACTAAACAGCAGGGGGCTTAGGACACAGCCTTGGGGTGAGCCAGTGCTCACAGCTATGGTTTTTGATGTCCTACTGCCCACCCTGACTGTCTGGTGCCGTTGCGACAGAAAGTTCAGGACCCAGTTGCATGTGCCAGCATCAACCCCCAATAGCTCCAACTTCTCCACCAGCTGCTGCGGAATGATTGTATTGAAAGCAGAGCTGAAGTCTATGAAGAGGATCCTGGCATAGGTATTTTTCCGATCGAGATGTGACAATACGAGGTTCGGTGGTTATTTATGGACATGGTTATTTATACAGTCTGATGTAATGTTACAAAAAGCATCCTCAGCAACTTATTCAGGGGCATATTCCAGTTCACTTTGTGAATTCTTCAGAAATACGAGATATGCATCTCATTTTAGGTGTTGTTGATTGACCTACATAATCCCCAAAGAATATCTCTCACAGTTTTCTTTTGGATTAAACTATTTTGGATCCATGTAATTAACAGGTGCTTTTAATAAACCAGCAGTTGAGAGAAATAATGCAACTAAAGATAGAAACCCATGATTTTGTGTTCGTTTTTGAAACTACATTTTTACGGTTAAATCCTGCAATTTCTAATGCCCTTTATTTTGCTTTGATTTCTTCTCCAGGCTTATGTCAATCTACTATTCTGGTACCAAATTTTCTGTGGATTCTCTGGTGCACCTATGATTGATTATTGGATACTCATCTTCTTCAATCTCCTTTTCACATCTGTTCCACCGATTGTCTATGGCATCCTGGATAAAGATGTGTCTGCAGAAACACTGCTCCAACTGCCAGAACTTTACACAAGTGGCCAACGTTCTGAGGTATCGATATTTAATAGTTAAGCTGCATGAGAATCATGGTAGTTTAGGCCATTCATTCATTCATGGCTGAACTGGACATAAAGCTCACAGCCATTCATAATTGATCTGTTTAAAGTCAGAAAGAGTGAGCGTATACAGTATAAACTGCAGACCAAACAAATTCAAATTGGGAACGGTCAAGGTGAAGCTTGAGGATGAAAAGGAGAAAGGTACATCTATGACCACCTGTGCACCTCTGCATATACTCCCCATTCACCATTCCTCCTCCCCTTCTAACTCTCCCTCCCTCTCTTTCATGCCCTTGTTGTGACCTTTCCACCTTATTTGAATCTACACTTTCTCTATAGCTGTTACACTATATTCTGCAGTTTAGTTTCTCTTGTGCGCTACCTGATGTACTTGGGTATGGGTATTGCCTGAGTATCACGCAAAACAGTTTTTCTCTATTTTGTGGTATATTTGACAATAATAAACCAATACCAATAAATCTGCTCCCTTGTGATCTTTCTGCACTCTGACACTCTCTCTCTCATTATGCAGACCATAAAAGGCTAAATATCAATGCAGAAATTACAATGACAATCTACATACTGTTCATTATGCATGACATCAGAGTTGATGTCATCTGTAACATTTATACAAATTTAAGTTGAAGTGTGAGAAATGCGAGAACATTTACACTAACATTCTTTTTGTTGTAGGCCTACTTACCATCAATATTTTGGATCTCCATTCTGGATGCTTTTTATCAAAGTCTCGTTTGCTTCTTTATTCCATATTTTGTAAGTGTTACAGCATGCAGTGGTTACTGTATTTTGTTTATCCTGCTACATTTTCATTAAAAATAACTATTTTCCAGAGATGTGGATGGATTTTAATTTTTGGAAAGGAAAGTAATGCCAGATTTAAACATGCCCACTGTCGAAATTCAAATTTAGACTGTAGTTTTTTCCCAGACACTACAATGGTATTGGGACAGTGTTCCAGATTAGGGAGTTTGCAGGCAGTATTCTGTGTACAAGCTAAATAATAATGAAAAAAACACATTTATTGCCACCTGAGTTGCTCCAGAACTCTGTATTTTGCTCAAGATTCCAACTTCTGCAGTTCCTTGTGGCTCCTTTAAACCAAATATAACATTTGAAAAATGGCCTGAAATGTTAACTGACATCTTTTTAAAACCCAGTCTGAATCGGAGGATCATAAAGTGACTGATCTGCAGAACTACAATAGTCTGACCGATTGGAGAACACATCGGAGAACCCCATTATGTTACTTTCCTGAAGGCCTCACAGGCAATAGAACTATACAATGGCATGCCACAGGACCAATAAAATTTATAATATATATAATTTTGATTAATAGATATTATCTGTGAAATATTACTGATTTTTAGTCGTAGTTTAGTCTTTTAGTCGAACTTGATTGGATCTATTGAACCTATCCAGTTAGATACTGTTGGTGAAGCAATGTAATGGTACGATTTTCTACATGTTCTTGCAATGTACTTGTTTTAGTTCTATGAGGCATTGGATTTCCCACTGAACTTAAAGTTTACTTTAATGTTTTTTAGCTATTTTGCTGGCAACAACTAAAAGTAGAAACTAGAATTGAATGGAATTCAGTGGAATTATACCGTTAATTGGTTAATGTAAAAAATATCCTTCAATGTAAATTGTAAAAATATTAAAGGGGCATTGAGTTGTTTTGAAATACAGTTGCAGAGGTTTGAGGAAATAAGAAGAGGCAGGATGAGATTAATGGGATTGATCTGTCAGGAGTTGAAATGGACCAGATGGGCCAAATGGCTTTCCTCTAAGTGTAAGTTCAATCTGAAAATTATTTCTGTTTTCAGGTTTACTTTGACTCGGACGTGGATGTCTACACATTTGGAACACCTATCAACACTGCAATGTTGTTCATAATATTTTTGCACTTAATAATAGAAGGCAAGACTTGGGTAAGTATAATGGATCATTGTGTGTTCTCCAGTTGCCTGCTCTTAATAGAAAGTGCAGGCTTACATCAGTTGCCTGATGTAATTAGTAGCATTTAAGGCAGTATTGTTGAATTAGTAGCATTTAAGGCAGTAAATTTAGAAATTCCTCATATTAATTCTCTAATCCCTACTCCAGACATTTAAAAAAACCCAAGTTATAATAAGATTAAACATCCTGAATAAGTAACCAAACAATACAATGAAAAGTCCCCTGAAACATCACCTGTTCTTTTCCTCCACAGATGCTGCCTGACCCACTGAGTTCTTCCAGTATTTTGTGTTTTGCTCAGACAATACAGAAATTGAATATACTCAGAACAATTCTAAGCAATGCAGCTATGTTTTAATTTAAAGTGCAGATGGTGCAGTTTACAATGCACACTGCTATCATGAATGCTCTCCTCCATTTTTTCCATTACCTTAAGATCTTAAGAACTATCACAGACTTCGTCATCTTCTAGTCTCACCATACACCAACTCTTAATTCATGAAGAACTTTATATCTCATGGAATGTCTGCAAAAATTGAAACTAGTAAACTTGTGTCCCTTTCTACAGAGTGGCTTTCCTACACCTATTTTATCTGTTAAGCATGGCTTTGTCCATGGCCGGCCATGTCTCTGGAACATGATAGAGTGTTTTGAGGAGGTGATGAAGGTGATCAATGAATATGGGGCATTGGGTGTTAACCATATAACCATATAACCATATAACAATTACAGCACGGAAACAGGCCATCTCGACCCTTCTAGTCCGTGCCGAACACATAATCTCCCCTAGTCCCATATACCTGCGCTCAGACCATAACCCTCCATTCCCTTCCCATCCATATAACTATCCAATTTATTTTTAAATGATAAAAACGAACCTGCCTCCACCACCTTCACTGGAAGCTCATTCCACACAGCTACCACTCTCTGAGTAAAGAAGTCCCCCCTCATGTGTTGTCTTTATGTATTATAGTAAGACATTCAATAAAGTCCCTCAATAGGCTGATCCAAAACATTATGTTGCATGCGATCCACTGCCACTTGGATTTGGAACGGCTTACTCATAGAAGACAAGGTTGTGGTAGAAGGTGCTATTCTGGCAAGGGGTCTAATCTGTGGAATTCCGCACGGATCTATGCTGGGACTTCTGTTGTTTCTGATATATATAAATTACTTGGGCAAAATAATAGATAAATTGGTTGGTAAGTTTGCAGATGACACCAAAATTGGTGGTGTTGAAAACAGTGAGGAAGGAAAGAAATGTCCAGAGAAATGGGGGATGGAAATTAATCTGAGCAAGTGCAAGGTATTGCACTTTGGGAGGTTGAATAAAAGAAGAATGTATACTGTTAAAGGCAAGAAGAGATCTACCAGAATGCTGCCTGGATTAAAGGATATTAGCCACAAGGTTGGACAAACTGATTGTTTTCTTTGGAGCGTCAGAGGTTGAGGGGAGACTTGATATTAGCATATGTTATAAAAGGCATAGATCGGATAATCAATCATAACCTCTTTCCCGGTGTGGAAATGTAAAAGTCTAGAGGGCATATCTTGTCTAGAGGGACAAATTTTAAAGGAATTGGGTGGGGCAAGTTTTGTTTAACAAGGAAACCGGTGGATATCTGGAACACTGCTCAATGTGGTAGTGGAGGCCGATATGATAGTGGCATGTAAGAAGCATTTAGATAGGCACATGGATATGCAAGGATCCATATCCAGTATGGATCACGTGGAGACAAAGGAAATTAGCTTAACCTGGCATTGTTTTCAGCACAGATTATGGGCAGAATTACATATTTTAGTACTGCACTATTTTATGTTCTGTTAACTTTGGTGAAACGTTATTGCTGGTACAATAGCTTAAGGCGTGCGAGATATTTTTGAAATGAAAATCAATAAAACTTGCCAACTTTTTTGTTTTGTTTCTTTGTGTGAATTCCCCAAAATGTACATCATTCCATTGGGAGGTCTGTTACAACATAGGTGTGAAAGAAGTTTCATCTACTGCGATGCACAGTATGCCCCTCAGAATCATGTGACCAGTCCTTAGGATTGTAAGCATGACCCATTGCTCTTGAGAATAACATGCTAGCATTTATACTTGTTAAACTACATTAACCAAGCCTGATGTTTATTAGAAATTGCTTTAAGTAACAAACTATCATTGAATAATTGCTGGATATCATAAAAGGACTTGGATTATTTAATGCCATGAAGTATTTAGTTTGTTTAAAAATATTCTTGCTATTGAGGGATTGCAGCGTAGGTTTACAAGGTTAATTCCTGGGATGGCGGGACTGTCATATGCTGAGAGAATGGAGCGGCTGGGCTTGTACACTCTGGAGTTTAGAAGGATGAGAGGGTATCTTATTGAAACATAAGATTGTTAAGGGTTTGGACACGCTAGAGGCAGGAAACATGTTCCTGATGTTGGGGGAGTCCAGAACCAGGGGCCACAGTTTAAGAATAAGGGGTAAGCCATTTAAAACGTAGACGAGGAAACACATATTCTCACAAAGAGTTGTGAGTCTGTGGAATTCTCTACCTCAGAGTGCGGTGGAGGCCGGTGCTCTGGATACTTTCAAGAGAGAGCTAGATAGGACTCTTAAAGCGTGAGTAGGGGCGCAATCGAGTATGGCTGCCCAGCCTGCAGCTGTCTGTCCCTTCACCCTTTTTTTTATTTTTTAGTGCGTTAAAAAGTTTTGTTTTGGAGGTCTAATCTTTTTATGTGGGTGGGGGGGGGGGAAGGGGGAAACTTTTTTCTCAGTCCCGACATGGTCAGAGATGCGGCTTTCCTCCGAGCCACATCTTCGCCCCTTCCTCGCGGCCGACCAACGGGACAGGAGCGGCGTTTCCTGCCGGGACCGGACAGAAGTTCAGCTTCAGCGGCGGCGCAGCGCTGTAGTACCATGCCGTGCGGTAAGCTACATAGTGCTGTGACCGCTGACTGCAGCATTGTGGAGCTGTGGTTGCGGAGCGTCCAGCCGCAGGCGGCGCTGAATTTAAACACCGCGGAGCCTGGGATCTCTCGCCGAGATAGCCAGTGTTGGAGCCCCGACCAGCGCAGCCTGTGGACCTTGGGAGCCGCGGTCTCTTGCAGCAAGCGGCCGTTCCAGAGACTCCAAGCCACTGAAGAGTGTTCTCCCAACGCCGGACCTCCATCATCCGGCAAGAGGGCCTGAAACATCGGGCCGCCGTCGCGGCGACTGCGGAGGCCGCAAATAGGCCCCGAGCACGGGGTGAACAACGGGATGAGGACTGGACTTTGCTGCCTTCCCTCACAGTGGGGGAATGTTTTTATGTTTGCTGTTAAATTCTTCTTTGGTGTTGTGTCTTATTTTTATTGGTGTGCTGCAAATGAGAAATTAAGAAAATGGCTGCCTGAAGTGAGAATGAAAGCTGGCGTGATTAACTGCCGCTGCTCTCTCTCCGAATTCTGTAATTTGTTGTAAACTTGTAATTTGTCTGTAAACTTGTTTTAACGTAAGGTGGCCTTAAGTGTCCTGAAAGGCGCCCATAAATAAAATGCATTATTCTTATTAAAGATAGTGGAGTCAGGGGATATGGGGAGAAGGCAGGACCAGGGTACTGATTGGGGATGATCAGCCATGATCACTTTTGAATGGCAGTGCTGGCTCAAAGCGCCGAATTGCCTACTCTTGCACCTATTGTCTATTATTTATACTACAAATTTGTTTTTTTAAATATTTTTAATCACAAACTCCAGTTAATATACTAATGATTTATTTGTGTTTCAGACTTGGATCCATTGGGCTGTAATGATCGGCAGTGTTGTACTGTATTTTACGTTTGCGCTGATCTACGGAGGAACTTGTGTGAATTGTAATCCTCCGTCAAATCCATACTTTACCATGGAATATGAACTGACACGACCAATCTTCTACCTGGTCTGCCTGCTGGCTACATTCGTAGCTTTGCTTCCCAGGTAATAAGTTCCATTTCTACTTTTCGTTAACCTGGAGGAGATTTGGGAACTAAGGAGCAAACTAAAAAACATGGCAAATGTTGTACCTCTTTTCAAGGGCTGCAGGGAAAATGCTGGGAACTATAGGCCAGTGAGCTTAACATCTGTCATTGGTAAGTTACTGGAGAGTGATAGGTGGGATATACAGGCATTTGGATGGACCAGGACTGATTAGGGACAGTCAGCATGGTTTTGTACGTGGGAGGCCGTGTCTCACAAATCTGATTGATTTTTTTGAAGACGTGAACACAAAGGCTGATAAGGGCAGAGCTGTAGATGTTGTGTACATGGACTTCAGTAAGACGTTCGACAAGGTTCCGCATGGTAGGCATGGAAGATTAGATCGCGTGGGATCCAAGGAGAGATAGCTGAATGGATAGCTATCTCCATTGGCTCCATGGAAGGAAGCAGAGGGTAATGGTGGAAGTGTAGCGGCACCATACGTGATGAATAAAGGAGACGTCGGCCGGTTCAAAGAATCATTTATTCAGTGGTAGTTGGTGCGCTAACTATAATACAATGTTGTTGCAGCTGAGCGAGGTTGTTCCCTCGTGGTCTAGGTCTCGTGGTGAGAGAGCTTTTTATATCAGGATACTCCCTCTAGCCCATGACGTCACGTGCCTGCCCTCGTATCTCCTGACGAGGGTTCGAGCATGAGTGGCCCTGTTTAGGCTGACGCCACAGAAGGTTACTGTGATTAGTGGTGTGCCTCAGGGTTTGGTTCTGGGCCCGTTACTGTTTGTCATCTACATCAATTATTTGAATGAGAACATGCAGGGCAAGATTAGCGAGTTTGCTGTTGATACAAAAGTTAGTGGTTTTGCAGATAGTGAAGATGGTTGTGAAAGATTGCAGCAGGATCTGGATTGATTGGCCAGGTGGGCGGAGGAATGGTTGATGGAATTTAATACAATGAGTGTGAGGTGTTGCATTTTGGGATGTCGAACAAGGGCAGGGCCTACACAGTAAATGGTAGGCCTCTGGGTAGTGTTCTAGGAGTACAGGTGCATGGTTCCTTGAAGGTCGAGTCGCAGGTAGATAAGGTGGTCAAAAAGGCTTTTGGCAATTTGGCCTTCATCTGTCAGAGTATTCAGTATAAAGTTGGGAGGTCATGTTGCAGTTGTATAAGACGTTGGTGAGACCACATGGAGAATATTGTGTTCAATTCTGGGCACCATGTTATAGGAAAGATATTGTCAAGCTTGAAATGGGTTCAAAAAAGATTTACGAGGATGTTGCCAGGACTAGAGGGTGTGAGCTATGGGGAGAGGTTGAGGAGGCTGGGTCTCTATTCCATGGAGTGCAGGAGGATGAGGGGAGATCTTATAGAGGTGTACAAAATCATGAGTGGAATAGATTGGATAGATGCACAGAGTCTTTTACCCAGAGTAGGGGATTGAGGAGCAGAGGACACGGGTTCAAGGTGAAGGTGAAAAGATTTAATAAGAATCTGAGGGGTAATTTTTTAACACAAAGGGTGGTGGGTGCTTGGAACAAGCTACTAGAGGAGATAGTTGAGGCTGGGACTATCGCATCATTTAAGAAACAGTTAGACAGGTACATGGATAGAACAGATTTGGAGGGATATGGACCAAGCGCAGGCAAGTGGGACTAGTGTAGCTGGGATATTGTTGGGCGGTGTGGGCGAGTTGGGCCGAAGGGCCTGTTTCCACGCTGTACCGCTCTATGACTATAAAATGTTCATAGAAAATGAGCGGTCTTGTTAAATTTCAGATTGTCAGTGCACAGATATGCAGTCGGTGACTAAGGAATATTGCTTTTTCTGTGGATCAAATCGATGGCTTCAGCCTTTGCAGATTATGTTTCCAGTTCACGCTTTCAAACATCAGGAAATAAATAATCAATTGCCAATTTGTGGAGAAACTAGCAAGTTGTGAGAACATTTCTCATGTCGGAAGTAGATCGGTACTTGAGTATTATGAATGGCTTATTGGATACATTTTTTCCCCCATAACGTTTAACCCAAGTAAACTACTATATTCCTGGCTCCTGCGTTAACCGATATTGGCATCCATTATCTCTTTGATCATCTCTTTCCTCTACATGAATAAACATTGATCCATTTCTCCTTACAAAACTACTGCCTCAACTTGTATCCTTCTTTCCTCTCCAACCTCTCCTTATAGTTAATACCCCCTAATTCTGGCAGCATACTGGTAAACCTCTTCTGCATGCTCACCACATTCTTGTAATGGGCGCGACCCAAACTGGTCAGAAATAACCTGTTACTCTTGCTATATCTTTAATGTATTTTGAAGCAGTGAAGGGCTTTGGTGTTATGGGGGTGAGAGGGGAGCATGTGGGACTGTGGTTGGTGGATGCCATGAATTTCTAATGACGCCGTTGATTGCGCCATTAGAATCAGTGATTTTGGTTTTGATGATGACTGGGGTATCAGTTTGTTGATGAGGCTACACAGTAATGATGGAGTTTGTGGCGAAATTGGTTGTTTCTCAGTCTCTAGGCCTGAAACAGTCCTGTTCTTGCCATGTTGTGAACTGTTAAAACACTTATCTTACCATCACTTCTTAGAAACAGAAAATAGGTGCAGGAGTAGGCCATTCGGCCCTTCGAGCCTGCACCGCCATTCAATATGATCATGGCTGATCATCCAACTCAGTATCCTGTACCTGCCTTCACTCCATACCCCCTGATCCCTTTAGCCACAAGGCCCACATCTAACTCCCTCTTAAATATAGCCAATGAACTGGCCTCAACTACCTTCTGTGGCAGAGAGTTCCACAGATTCACCACTCTCTGTGTGAAAAATGTTTTTCTCATCTCGGTCCTAAAGGATTTCCCCCTTATCCTTAAACTCTTATCAGTTGATTTTGCAATTGTCGTTTCAAAGAAGAAAACTTGTGAAAATAAAGGCACACAACTTTCCTAAAAGTTTCTGACATAACAAAAGTAGATTGTTGTTAAAACCAGACGTGAGGAGCATGATTGGAGATGATTTAGGCTCCTAGATTGAGCTGTTAATATTTTAGCTTCGTACTTTGAAGTACTTTTTACTTTGAGCAACATTTATGTGTTCTTAGGAGTTAAAATAACTTGATTCATTTTGCTTTGAAATTTAATAAACATAAGATGCAAAATAATTGTTGCCTTTTCTTTTCAGGTACTTCTTTCGGGTTTTCCAGGGAACAGTATTCCCATCTCCTCTGCTCAAGGCTCGACAGCTGGACAGGTTGAGAAATAACGAACGTGTGGAGCCGTTCCCGGATGGCAAGTTATCCAGGGCAACAGTGCAGCAGTCATTGTAGGGAACCTGAGCATCACCAGCTCTGTGGACAACGTCATCCTTTCAAGAAGAAAGTTGCTCGTTGCCGATCTCTTTACCTGAAGTCTCGGGAACCACATTATTTAATAGCTGCGCCAACATTGTGAATCCACTGAATGAAATACCAAAAGAAAGCAGTAGCATATTTGGCCAGAGACCAAATGTTTTATTTTAACCCGGAAAGACCTTTCTTTGCTGCAAGAACCACGCAGGGTGAATGCTGTCTTAGACGGGCTGGTTGCACCATGACTTAAGATGAGAGCAACAAAGGAGCTGAATCACAATCTAAATAAGTGATATACAATTAGCTCCACTTCGATCTGAAGTGAGACTGATGAGTTGTTGGAATTCCCTCAGCTATGTGCTTGCATTATCCACTGGGAACAGATGGGGGTAAAAGCCACTTGTTATATCTCCTGTGGAAGAAGGGGTAAATTCATTCTTCAGTGTATGCAAACAAAATTTTAGTTGTTGGAAATTACAATCTGAGCTACTGCCTTGCTGAAGGACACTCTCTGAAACAATACTCTCTACAGTGAGAAATAGGGTGCCCCATAGAATCCAGGCATTGCCCACAGTTCCCCAAGGAGTAAGCTCCTGATGTCAATCATGTCGCTAAGCACAGATGCAGTGTGAAGTGCAGGACTTTCCCACAGGACAAATAGCATTTCCTCGTCTCCTGTTAGACTGAAAGGGAATGTAGCACTGAACTCCTGCTTCCAGCTTCCCAGTCACTGATCCTAAAGGACAAATAGTGAGGCAGCCTTGGGTCAAATTATTGGTATTCCTTTAAACTCGGTGTTTGTGCATGTCATTCCTGTTTTATTACTGCTGAAGGCATAGCCTCTCAAAGCCAAATTAGGGCTATTTAATGAATCCAATGCAATACAAATGATGGTCCTTTTATGATGGGCATGTGCCAAGAATTTTTTTACATTTTTCAATTCAAGTATGGAAACAAACCAAAACATCTATTTAGAATGAAATGAGCAACTGTGGCCTGGAATTTCCTGAAAATTTATGCCATTATTTCCATATCATCAATGTAACATAAAAGTTTAATGAAATCCAAGCAAAATCAACTCATTCCAATTCTAACACTTAACTCTCCTATCTTTTCTGCAAAATGTCTAATGCCTATTTAAATGGTTTTACCCACATGCAAATATTAATGCCAGTTCAACACAAATTAGGCTCAAAAGTATCCAGAATCACATTTCCAGTGTTTTCTTCTGATTATGTTGTAAGAGTTTTTTTATTTTCTCTGAAATCTATGACGTATTTTCTTGAATGCATCTTTATGGCAACAAATTGATCTACATTAAAAAAAATGAAAAGTTTCATGATTGTAGTTTTTGAAGGATTTATAACCTAATGGTGATTTGATAGCTGCATACAGAAATTTTCATGCAAAAAGAGCTTTAAAGAAAGAATTATTCACTTGGCCTCTTTTCATGCTACATTCTGGCATTTTCAAATGAGATTCTCTGGAAATTTATAAGCGATAGGTAACTGGAAATACAAGCGTAAATGTTGCCGCTCACACCTTTTCAGGAAATTCTCGTCCAACTTTCATAGCCATCATTTAAATCCAAAGTTAAAACACCACATGCTGACGTTGTTTGAAATTTCTGGTAAGGTTATACGATCTTTATCACTGTCTCCAACCTTTCTGTGGTTGGCTCCCATATTCTGTGCAGGTCGCTGCTTCTTGCGTTATGGTTCCCAAACCTTATGGAGTGGATTGTAGTGCTGTAGGGATGTCAGGAGATGATTCATAATGTACTTTGCTTGATATGCACAGTAATCAGTGGCATTAATATTCCATGAGGAAATTGCATTTACCAAATCTAGCTCTCGGTCTGTGCATTCTCTCCCATGTTTCCCAATTATAATTGGAATCAAATGCCATCTCCTTGCTGGAAGTAATTTTTTCCACAAATCTATTTAGCAACTTTCCTATCTAATTTCCTTTATTGTCCCCCCCTGCCCCCCCCCCCCCCCCCCCCCCCCCCCCCCCCCCCCCCCGAGAGAAGTTGTGATTTATTCAGTTGATATTGTCAATAATTGAGATCACAGTCATTTTTTAAACAATAATTGACACTCAGACTTTTGTACTCACAGGTGATTGTCTCCAGCTATTTTCTCCTGATGTTTGGGGTAATCTGCCGGTTAGTGCATTAAAGTAAGGAGCAGTTGCAGCCTTTAATCAGTCAATCACAGTTCTACATTTGCCATTTAGGGTGGTGGCAGGCAGCCCGAGTTGGAGGTGGCCTATTCAGCCACAAATAAACTAATTGTAAAGGAAGAAGTGCATGGGCTGTAATGAATACGCTTTAACTTGGAACATGTGAATTTACACTGACGTTTCTGTTACTGATCTTGGCGTTGATATTTAGCATGTGCATTTTGTTACTAGGTGTACTGCCCAGTTGTAGCCCTAAGCACACTGAATGTTTCTGATGTTTGAGCCAGAGGTCTCCCCAAGTGACATTCAGCTGTCATTCCATGAAAAGGGGTGTTTAATACTGTTATAGCATATCTATGTTGTCCAAAGCTTTGCCATTTCCAATATTGGTCAGGTGATCATTCCATATTTGTGTTGTTGTTAATATGGACATCATTTTCACAAGCCAGTTACGGTCATGTATAAAGTTGACCTTGCAGAATGGTTGTTTTCCTTAAAATAGTATTTTTTCAATAAATACAATGATTTCTGAATGATATGCAAATATTTGTAATTGTTTGTATCAGTCAGGTATATGAATGGCTCCATCTTGCTAAAAGATCTTATTGTTACAGAGGAAAGTCAGTACTCTGTCATGCTTTTGGCTTTGAGATTGAATCTGAATTCATAGCTCTGATTTCTTCCCCAATAAAAATATAGATCTGCCACTGTTTCACAAAAACAGTGTTCCTTTGAACATAATGCAGATATTCCAAAAAGTCAGTGATGATGGTGACTCACCTCATTCCACTGGGGTTTGTGCTTGCTTGGGAAGCATCAGTTTCTTGCCAGTTTTTTGATGATATCTGAATTAACATTTGCAGTCCTTTAAATTCGTAGTGTGTGAGGAGTCATATTTTCTAATGACGTTATGAAATGAAGGATCTATACAACAAATCCATTACATATACAGCAAACCTTATTGCAAATGTGGATGGACCAATTGTGTTCTTTCAGCATTATAGCTCACAGCTTCCTTCTTTAAACAGATCTCTTAAAATCTGGCATCAATGTGACCAGAACTCAACTGTTTACAACATACCCAAGCTTGGTAATATTCCACATGAAATCACAAGCTTGCTTTCCATTGGAGCAGTCTACCCCATGACAGAAGGGAGAGGAGTTGTAGAATTTGATAGCCACAGAGAAAAGGGATTTCCTGTGGCGTTCTGTGCTGATTCTTGGTGATGAAGATGCTCCTCAGGTTGACCAAGAGTGTTTCAGTGTGCAAGAGCCCAGTTGGTACCCTGAAATATTGTTTTAAGTCCCATGTAGGCTTCCCTGGAAAATGTTTCTTAGTAAAGGTTGCAGGATATGATGTTGCTTTGCAGCAAGGGAAATTAACTTAGAATTTTGTGAATAATTAATGCCCCATTTCATCAGGTTGTATCCCCCTGGCTGATTGTTTAGGGACACAGTAGAGTAAAGGTGCATCAATATACTAAATCACAGAAATTCAAAAGTCAACCCTTATTTGAAGTAGGTACACAAAAATGCTGGAGAAACTCAGCGGGTGCAGCAGCATCTATGGAGCGAAGGAGATAGGCAACATTTCGGGCCGAACCCCTTCTTCAGACTGATGGGGGAGAAGAAAAGAAAAAGGAGGAGGAGGAGCCCGAGGGCTAGGGAGAGCTGGGAAGGGGAGGAGACAGCAAGGGTTAACAGAATTGTGAGAATTCAATGTTAACCCTCGCTGCCTCCTCCCCTTCCCAGCTCTCCCTAGCCCTCGGGCTCCTCCTCCTCCTTTTTCCTTTCTTCTCCCCAACCCCCCATCAGTCTGAAGAAGGGTTACAGCCCGAAACGTTGCCTATCTCCTTCGCTCCATAGATGCTGCTGCACCCGCTGTGTTTCTCCAGCACTTTTGTGTACCTTCGATTTTCCAGCATCTGCAGTTCCTTCTTAAACACCTTATTTGAAGTACACTGGTAGTGCAGATTACAAAAGGGCAAATTGAATTATCAGCTCATTACCATCTGAAACCGAGGCCTAGAGTTAACAAGTTGCATCTTGATATTGGAATGAACCTATATGACTCTTCTTCCATGTGGAGCTGATAATAGAATAAGCCTACCAACTGTTGTATATGTAAATAATCAAAACAAGATAATAATGTGTAAACACACACCCAATCTGCTTAAGATCTAGCCACTTTTTTTATAAGCACACATAGAAAAAAGCAATATAAAAATATTTTCTAAAATACAGCCATTATCGTTTCTTTACATGGAATGTTACATTGAACATTTCAGGCATTTCTCAAACACCCTTTTTTTTTTCTTGTCCCATTTCTAAACAAAGTGTATAGCATTACATCACTGAAAAGTGCCATCAAATATGTGTAATATTTATTTCCTCAGGCTCAAAAAGCAAGCTACCGCACTAAAATGCAATGCAGAGTGAGCAGAAACAAAACATTGGCATTGGAGAGGTACTCATGAAAGATTTCAGAGAAACTTGTATTGTTAACTCACGGATATCATTACCACTTAACAGTACCATGTTTACAAAATGCACAATGCTCAGAACGTATGCGCTCTTCCGATCTGAACGTTGACACTATAAAGTCTAATGACAACAACAATGCTGGAGCAGGGAACAAGATTCAATTTAATTCATCCAGGTGCCAGACGAAAGAGTCAACCTGTACAAGAAAATGAGCATGATGCCCAACATCGTTCACAATGAAAGCTGCAGAAAGCATAACCGTTGTTCTTTTAACTACCAGTATATAGCCTGATTTTATTCATGTCTTGATTATAAAGTTTACTAGAAAGTAACAAAATGTTTCTGGCTTTTAAGTGGTAATGAAATTAGAGTACAGACTCTTGAGAAGTGCACTTTGCATGGTTACTTCCTTCCTACTTAAACTGAATGAAACTGCCTCTTTTATACAGTGTAAGTTCAATCTGATATGCATAATACTACAAAATCAATTCCACGTGTAACTTCTAAATCCATAATGACTCACAACTAAGCTCTTTGCTCAGTTTCCCACATGATACTCACCAGGGAAGAGCTTTACTGAATAAAATATTTTTTAACATGTAATCCAGTTAACACATCACTATTCAAGTCAATAACCATTTAGATGTCAAGATGCAGAAAATGTTCCACAGTGACCAATGCTTAATTGTTATAAAAAGATCTGACTGATAGTATGTAGAGATCAGTTTAGAATTCTGCTACTTTTGGATTGACAGTTTTGCATTGAAGCAAGTACAAACCATAAACTCTCTTCTGAACAATATGAAAGTGTTTATTCCCTCAACAGCATCCTCAATGTGAGGCAGCCCCGTAAAGAATGCACTTTTTTCTTAAATAGTCAAGTTAGAAGTGGTGAATGTTCCTCTCCGCAGCTTGGTTGAACAATGCACAATGATCTATGACTTACCGGGTTGTACAGCTTTGAAATGCAAACACTATAAAACTCAAGACAAAGCAGCAGGGTTTTGATGTATTACACACTGGAATGAACATCTCTTAATGTCCCTCGTCAATATTTACAGTCACTGAATCCTCTATCAGCCTAGTGAAGCTGTTGTGTGCAGTTATTCCATATGAATTAGGATATCACCATTTTTTTTCGATGAACAGAAAGGTGATGAGAGCAATGATTATTACCAGATATTTTCAGTGAACTTGAAAGAAGTGCAATGATAAAGGAGGTAATTTTGTAGCACAGTGCCCTCCATAATGTTTGGGATAAAGACCCATCATTTATATATTTGCCCCTGTACTCCACAATTTGAGAATTGTAATAGAAAAAAAACATATGTGGTTAAAGTGCACATTGTCAGATTTAATAAAATATATTATACAATTTGGTTTCACCATGTAAAAATTACAGCTATATATGGTTCCCCCCATTCCAGGGCACCATAATGTTTGGGAAACATAGCTGCACAGGCGTTTATAATTGCTCAGGTGTATTTAATTGCCTCCTTAATCCAGGTACAAGAGAGGTCACAAGAGAGGATTTGAGTATAGGAGCAGGGAGGTTCTACTGCAGTTGTACAGGGTCTTGGTGAGACCACACCTGGAGTATTGCATACAGTTTTGGTCTCCTAATCTGAGGAAGGACATTCATGCCGTAGAGGGAGTACAGAGAAGGTTCACCAGACTGATTCCTGGGATGTCAGGACTTTCATATGAAGAAAAACTGGATAGACTCGGCTTGTACTCGCTAGAATTTAGAAGATTGAGGGGGGATCTTATAGAAACTTACAAAATTCTTAAGGGGTTGGACAGGCTAGATGCAGGAAGATTGTTCCCGATGTTGGGGAAGACCAGAACAAGGGGTCACAGTTTAAGGATAAGGGGGAAATCTTTTAGGACCGAGATGAGGAAAACATTTTTCACACAGAGAGTGGTGAATCTTTGGAATTCTCTGCCACAGAAGGTAGTTGAGGGCCAGTTCATTGGCTATATTTAAGAGGGAGTTAGATGTGGCCCTTGTGGCTAAAGGGATCAGGGGGTGTGGAGAGAAGGCAGGTACAGGATACTGAGTTGGATGATCAGCCATGATCATATCAAATGGCGGTGCAGGCTCGAAGGGCCGAATGGCCTACTCCTGCACCTATTTTCTATTTTCTATGTCACAGCACCTAGTCTTCCCTCCAATCTTTCCATCGCCTTTGGAAATTTTTATTACTGTTAATCAACATGAAGACCCCAAAGTAAAGTTATGCCAATGAAAGTCAAAGAAGCCATTATGAGACTAAGAAACAAGAATAAAACTGTTAGAGAGATCAGCCAAACCTTAGGCTTACCAAAATCAACTGTTTGGAACATCATTAAGAAGAAAGAGAACACTGGTGAGCTTACTAATCGCAAAGGCACTGGCAGGCCAAGGAAGACCTCCACAGCTGATGACAGAGGAATTCTTTCTATAATAAACAAAAATCCCCAAACACCTGTCCAACAGATCAGAAACACTCTTTAGGAGTCAGGTGTGGATTTGTCAATGACCACTGTCTGCAGAAGACTTCAGGAACACAAATACAGAGGCTACACTGCAAGATGCAAACCACTAGTTAGCCGCAAAAATAGGATGGCCAGGTTACAGTTTGCCAAGATGTACTTAAAAGAGCTAATACAGTTCTAGAAAAAGGTCTTGTGGGCAGAAGAGATGAAGATTAACTCATATCAGAGTGATGGCAAGAGCAATCTATGGAGGAGAGAAGGAACTGCCCAAGATCCACAGCATACCACCTCATCTGTGAAACACGGTGGTGGGGGTGTTATGGTCTGGGCATGTATGGCTGCTGAAGGTACTGGCTCACTTATCTTCATTGATGATACAACTGCTGATGGTAGTATCATAATGAATTCTAAGTGTATAGCCACATCCTATCTACTCAAGTTTAAACAAATGCATCAAAACTCATTGGCTGGCGGTTCATTCTGCAGCAAGACAATGATCCCAATCATATTGCTAAAACAACAAAGGAGTTTCTACAAAGCTAAAAAATTGTACATTCTTAAGTGGCCAAGTCAATCACCCGATCTGACCCCATTTGAGCTTGCCTTTTATATGCTGAAGAGAAAACTGAAGGGGACTAGCCCCCAAAACAAGCATAAGCTAAAGATGGCTGCAATACAGGCCTGGCAGAGCATCACCAGAGAAGACACCCAGCAACTGGTGATGTCCATGAATCGCAGACTTCAAGCAGTCATTGCATGCAAAGTATATGCAACAAAATACTAAACATGACTACTTTCATTTACATGACATTGCTATGTCCCAAACATTATGGTGCCCTGAAATGGGGGGACTATTTATAAACACATGGTGAAACCAAAATGTATAAAAATGGTCTTTGTTAAAATCTGACAAAGTGCACCTTAACCACATGGGAATTTTTCTATTGCAAATCTCAAATTGTGAGGTATAGAGGCAAATAAATAAATGATGGGTCTTTGTCCCAAACATTATGGAGGGCACTGTATGTCAGCTTGTACAATTCTACCTTCTGCTGTTTAACATCATATCTTGAATGTTGCAGTGTTGGCCTTTAAATGATTCATTTATAGAAATGTGTGAATATAAATCTGCCTTTCAATCCATTCAACAAAGTGGGTTACATTGCTGTATATGCCAGGACCAAGGAACGTTGCGAAGCACACTGATCCCCAAGAGGTCAAACCAAATAAAGTCCATCTGTTTCCAGGCTGTTCACAAACCAGCGGCCCTCCACTGTCGCCCTGATCAACAGAAAAACAAAGTGGTTCAGGGAATGGAGACTCATACTCTTTATTAAAATATATTAAAACTACTTTGGCCAAAGATTGACAGTCTAAGATGATCCATGAATACAACCTAGTTAATTCCATTAGCAATTCAAAGCCAAAATGAAATTACAAATTAAGCTTTCTCCAATTGTGCTCTTAAACTATGTGAATGAGTGCAGTTGCAATTATAGGAAAAACTATCCCGCTGAGTTACTCTTTTTGTGTCAATGGTTCAAACCAGCATCTGCAGTTCCTTCTTACACTAACATACAGTTCCAGCAGTGCACACGGCTGCTGGTCAATATATCTCCAACGGTTGTGACCTCCCAACATCAAGGAGGATGAAGGCAGTGGTGCATGGACACACCACCATCTGCAGATTCCCCTTCAAGTTGTACACCTTCCTGCCTTGGAAATATATCCTTCATTATTGCTGGTCTAAATTCTGGAAATATACCACCCAATGGTATTGTGTGAGCATCTTTACCAGAAGGACTTCCAACAGTTCAAGAAGATGACTCAGTACCACCTCATCAGGAGCAGATAAGAATGGACCATAAATTATGGCCTTGCCAGTGAGGCTCAGAAAATGATTAATAAAATGTTACTTTCTAACTAATTGACAAAAATGAAATAAATAGATCAATGTTGAGATTTATTTTTATATCAGAAAACAAAATGCAAAAAATATAATATAAAAGAGGTTAGCAAGATTTTCTACAGATATATAAAGAGTAAGAAAGAGGTAAGAGTGGACTAGCTGGAGAATGATGCAGGAGAAATAACGGGTAATCAAGAAATGGCAGAGGAATTGAATAACGTTTTTGCATCAGTCTTCACAGTGGAAGACACCAGCAGTGTGCCTGCAATCCTGGAGAGTCAGGGGATGGAAGTTAACGGAGTGGCCATTACTAAGAAGGTGCTCAGAAAACTGAAAGGTCTGAGGGTGGATAAGTCACCTGGACCGGATGAACTGCACCCCAAGGTTCTGAAGGAGGTGGCCTCAGCGATTGTGGAGGCATTATTTGTGATATTTCAAGAATCATTGGAGTTAGGAGTGGTTCCTGAAGATTGGAAAATTGCCAATAACCCCACTGTATAAGAAGGGAGCAAAGCAGAAGTGGAAACTATAGGCCGGTTAGCCTGACCGATGGTTGGTAAGATTTTAGAGTCAATTATAATTATAAAGGATGAGGTTATGCACTACTTGGAAGTTCACGATAAAATAGGCCGAAGTCAGCATGGTTTTGTGAAGGGAAGATCTTGCCTGACGAACCTGCTAGAGTTCTTTGAGGAAATTAATAGCAGGACAGACAGAGGGGAGGCTGTAGATGTTGTTTACCTAGATTTCCAGAAGGCCTGCAATAAGGTGCCACAGGTCAGGCTGTTAGGGAAGATGAGGGACCATGGCATTGAAGGGAAGATACTAGCATGGATAGTGGGTTGGCCACGAGGGTCGGTGCTGGGGCTGCTTCTCTTCACATTGTATATCGATTATTTAGATAAGGGGATTGAAGGCTTTTTGGCCAAATTTGCAGATTATGCTAAAATGGGTGGAGGGCCAGGCAATGTAGAGGAAGCAAGGGCTCTGCAGAAGGTCTTGGACAGGTTAGGAGAGTGAGCAGAGAAGTGGCAGATGAAATTCAGTGTAGGAAAATGTGGAGTCATACATTTTGGTAAAAAGAATATAGGCGTAGTTTATTTTCTAAATGGAGAGAGAATCCACAAATCGGAGGTGCAAATGGACTTGGGAATGCTGGTGCAGGGCTCCCAAAAGGTTAATTATCAAGTCGAATCAGTGGTAAGTAATCAGAAAGGATGTGAGGAGGAACTTATTTAGTAAGAGGGTAAATAATCTGTGGAACTCATTGCCAACATGGATATGTTTAAGGCAGAGATAGACAAATTCTTGATTAGAACGGGTGTCAAGGGTTATGGGAAGGCAGGAAAATGGGATTAGGAGGCAGAGATCAGCCATGATTGAATGGTGGAGTGGACTCGATGGGCTAAATGGCCTAATTCTGCTCCTATAATTTGTGAATGTTACCTTTTTGCATATCTTTCATTCATTTGTTCTAGATCTCTTTACAGCACTGTCTAAATCTCTCGTTTTCCTTTCCCCTGACTTGTCCAAAGAAGGGTCTCGACTGGAAACGTCACCCATTCCTTCTCTCCAAAGATGCTGCCGGTCCCACTGAGTTACTCCAGCATTTTATATCTATCTTCAAGCCCAACAGTAGGTTGGCCGAGGGCTGGAACCTTGCAGAGCACAGAGCTAGCCAGGCAAAAACATCACATGGACTAGATGTGGCCTACAGCCATATACTGTGCTGGACTTTAATAAGCAAATGAAGTAAGTATTCAATACCGACTTACCATACAAGCGTCCACAGTTCCAGGTTCATGGCCTGCACATAACATGCGAGAAGTGATTAATTTTGTCTTAAAAAATGACTGACAACGGTCAAGGGGAAGAATGCGCACTTCTCCTTCCTGAAGCTTGAATGGAACTGAAACGAAAGTTACAAGAAACATTAGCTTTTCTACTCCATTACCATGCCTCATAAATACAATGGTTTCCAGATACTCGTATTCCTTGATTTATGTTTTAGCAAATAGTGCACCACACTCTGCCCATAGGAATATACTGGACCAAAATTGCCTTCATGCATTTCAACCAACTTTCATTTACAGTATTTAAGAAGGAACTGCAGATGCTGGAGAATCGAAGGTACACAAAAAAGCTGGAGAAACTCAGCGGGTGCAGCAGCATCTATGGAGCGAAGGAAATAGGCAACGTTTCGGGCCGAAACGTCGCCTATTTCCTTCGCTCCATAGATGCTGCTGCACCCGCTGAGTTTCTCCAGCTTTTTTGTGTACCTTTCATTTACAGTATTTTGCTTACCATCATTTTCCAAGAATGCATTCTTTACATGAATTGAGAAACAGTTGTACCCATTTTGTGATATGAATTATATTTGATGTGTTAAGGTTTCAGTGCCAATTACAGGGTTACAACACAGTTTCTTCAATACATTGTGCAATGTTCTCTGTCATGCCCTGTTGTGACTAGCACAATTAATTCACATCTGCCATCGTGTAAGATGAATTTAATCTGCTATGACTGAAACTTCCAGAAGGTCACTTGACCTCAGTCACGAGGCACAGGTACATCTGCCAGCTTCTGCTTTTGGCCTCAAGGGGCACTGGCAATTACATTACATATGTACATTACATTACATATGTAATGTAAATACATTCAATGATAGTACATTACAAATACATCACATCTCCCCCTTCACTTTAATTACATCACATCTCCACTTTAACCTCAAACTCTAGAAACTCTAACAAAGGGCCTGTCTCGTTGACTTTTGCTGCGACTGGGAGACTAGCTCCTGCCTCTCGGCGCATCGTGTCTTCTGGGGACTTGCCCCTTCTGGGAGACTATTTCTGGCTTCTGGCAGACTGGCTCCTCTGTTCAGGTTTCTCACACTCTTAAAGACCCTTCTGGGGGACTATTGCTGGTTTCTGGGAGACATCACACATTGCTTCATAGTGGTTTTGAAGCTTTTACTTTACTGACAGACTGGAACAGAATTTCCATGTGTATTCTCCTGTGCGATTTTAGCGGGTGAGCAGAAACTGGAAAAAATTTAATAAACTGGTGTATAGTTCTTCTGGGAGATCTGACAATCATGTCAGGAAATTAGGAGAATCCCTATTGAAATTTTACTCCATTCTTTGATTGAAACTTTCTATTTGAAGACATATCCTCGTCGAAAAAGTTGTTACAAACACAATCGTCTTAAATCAAACCATGGAACAAGAATGCAGTCTCAAGTCAAATCAGCATGTTCCCAAATGATATGGATCGTTTTTTTACCACTTTGAGACAAATATTCCAGTTTTCTACCATGAAAGAATGTCACTAACTAACATGAGAACTTGTAATTTATATTGAATAAGCAAATGTGTGGGAGAATTTCAAGAGTAGAACATGACATTATGTCAAAAGAGTATGCTAGAAAGATATCGTAAATTAAGATTGGCTTTTATCTTTCAGTAAAATAACGTGGAAATCCAGTCCAGAGTCTTTGTGTAAAGAGGATAGTTTCTGCCAGTTTTAATTGATTTAAAAAAAATCTGCATTGTCATGTTCTTTAGTCAAATCAGTGCAAAATGACAATCTTTGTATTGCGTTATTAATCAACTCTACCGGCCGTGTGGGCACACACATGGCACAAATTTTAATAATTTGGGCCCACTTCAGGAGGGTAAGGTATAGAAAACAGTTAAAGTAGACCCTTCCTTTTTGAGCTGAGAGGAGGAAAGTTGAGGCATTAATTTGTGTTCTTTGAAAAGTTATGGGTCTCTTTCTTACAGTTTGGCTTTCATCCCACCCAATTGTACAAGCGCTTTTGATTGCAACATGCGACTTAATTTAGTTCAACAAAGAAACTGACAAGTTACTAAAGAATCTACTTAGGCGATTTTTCAGCAGACTGCTGGTGACTGTCAAGTTGCCGGCCGTCATCTGAAAAACTGGCAACTGAAACGGCGACTGTCAGAGTGAAACACACACAAACACATCGCTTCCTTCATAACCCCTAATGCAGGTGGGGGACAGGGCAAGCAGTGAGAGCGTTGTCTAAAAAATTCACACAGTACAATGCCAAGGTGAAACAGCCACACACCTCGATGAACAGGAAGGTTGGCGCTGTAAAAAGACGGCTAAAGCACAGTGTACGGTAAGTCCATTTAAAAGAGGGGGAGCAGAGACGGGAGAAGGAGTGGAGACAACTTTTAAGAAACTAGACATACACGGCTGTGAAGCTCGGCGGACATTTAACATTACCAGTCAGTTATCCTTGGTTCCGAAAACTACTGCTTACCTTTTTTCCCCAATGAGCCAATGAAAATGCTCGTGACTGACTTTGAGCCCACCGTGGGGACGTGGACTTACCATTGGAGCCGATTCCTTGCATGGGATCGATGCTCCAACCGCGGCCTGCGGATTTCACCATCGAGGAGCTCGCAGTCTCGGGTAGAGACCAATGTCGGGAAGCTCCAAACGATGCAGAAAGTTTGACCAGCCCCGATCCGGGGTCGATCGCCCCTGGCGCAGGGAGCTGACATCCAGGAGCTTGATTGCCCTAATGTGGAGAGCCCAACCTCCGGCTACGGGAGCCAAGATCGCCCCGTCAATGGAAGGCTCGAGGCCCCCGACCGCGGGAGAATAAAGAAGGGCAGAGATTGAACTTTTTTTCGCCTTCCATCACAGTGAGGAATGTAGAGGAGTCAGTGTGGTGGATGTTCATATTAAAATGTAATTTGTGTGTTTTGTTGCTTTTTAATGGTATGACTGTATGGCAAATCAAATTCCTCGTATGTTGCAAAACATACTTGGCTAAATATGATGATTATGATTATGAATAAATGAAGCTCAGGATACCTCATACTACACCCACTGAGGTCGTTCAATGTCTAATCTAATAGAAAGAACTTCCAACAATGTAGCTCTCTGAATCGCAATGCTAATCTGGAAGACCAGCCAAAGACTGGTTTTTGCTAGGTCATTAGTTGTCCAGCATCATGTTGACTCAGGTGAGAGTTTTATCTACTCTTAGCATCATATTCTTAATAGATAGTTTACATTGATATGTCTTACCTTTGCTACCAGTGCTCCCCCATCCTGAGATGAAGCAATAGGTATCTGGTTCTGCCACTTGGTCCTTTGCAGGTAGGCAAACAGGTCGGACATAACTGGTCTCAATCACATCTTCATGTAGCTCCACCACACTGATGTCATAATCATTAAATATATTTTTATAGCGTGGATGCAAGATAATCCGTTTCACTTTTCGGATTTGTATAGATTCAGACGGATGGTCCAGATTGTTAATTCCAAACACGACACTCCAGGCAGCTGCATTTTCTTGCCTACAACAGAACATATCAAAAAGGAAGTTGGAATGCGATACAAAAAACTAATTCCTGGTGCATTTTAAAATTAAACCAGAAAATGCTGGAAACACACTGCTGATAAGCCAGCATCTGCGGAAAGAAGAAAAATTTAATATCTCAGGGTCTCATGCAATAAAGGGCCATTGGGATGTGAGGCCCTACTGTGACAGCTTGGCCTCCAATGCTCAAGCTTTTCTCTAGTTTAGATAGGTTAGAAATACAGCATTGGCCCACCGATCACCTGTTCTATGTTAGCCCACTTTCTCATGCACTTCCTACATATTAGAGACAATTTAGAGGCCAATTACCCTACAAACCCACACGTCATTGGGATGTGGGAGGAAACTGGAACAACCAGAGGAAATTAAGGGATTGGACAGGCTAGATGCAGGAAAAATGTTCCCGATGTTAATAATAATAATAATAATACATTTTATTTATGGGCGCCTTTCAAGAGTCTCAAGGACACCTTACAAAAATTTAGCAGGTAGAGGAAAAACATGTAAGGGGAATGAAATAAATAGTAGAGACATGACTAGTACACAAAGTAAATACAGAATACAATTCAAAACACAATATGCGGCAATTAATGCACAAATGAAAAGGGAGGGGGACGTGGGGCTACGGATAGGCAGAGGAAATGTTGGGGGAGTCCAGACCAGGGGGGTCACAATTTAAGAATAAGGGGAGGTCATTTAGGACCGAGATGAGGAAAAACATTTTCACCCAGAGAGTTGTGGATCTGTGGAATTCTCTGCCACAGAAGGCAGTGGAGGCCAATTCACTGGATGTTTTCAAGAGGGAGACTTAGCTCTTTGGGCTAACGGAAGCAAGGGATATGGGGATTAAAAAAAAGGAACAGGGGGTGGATTTTGAATGATCATCTATGATCATATTGAATGGCAATGTTGGCTCAAAGGGCCGAATGGCTTACTCCTGCATCTAGTTCCTATGTTTTTCTGAAATCCACACGGCCACACCCTATTTCTCTAACTTTTTTCCCCCTCAGCCTTCCATTTCTGTAACAGAAAAAACAAGTTGGGGACTCATTGCCAATAATCTTCTTTATTTCACTGCCATGTTGTGTACACGAGTGGCATGTAATAGTAGACGCTGGGATTTAGCCACCCTTCCCTGGAGGACTACCCCCAGGCTTGCTCTTTGAACATTGGGAAAACACAGTTGAAACCAGAAACTTATCAAGTAGAAAGGTGGGAATCAGATTTCTTGCTATTTTAAAGCCGTTCCATCAATGGAACCAGTAATTCCAGAAATAAGTAGAGTACTATTAAAAATAAATTAGGAATCATTTGAAATGTACCCACAGATAGGCCATGACTCCTTATATTAATGTATCATTGATCAATCATCTGGATTTTCAGAGTTAATGGTGTTAAACTTACACTTCAAAGCAATGTGCTGTTGTCAAAACCCATTTCCGTCTAATCAGTGCGCATCCACAGGTATGCCCACCGGCCTCGCTCTGCATGGAGCACTGCCAGGGCCAGCGGCCTGGACGACTTGTTCTGCCTCCGATAACTCTTTTATTGAGTCGAATTGCTGGCCGCTGACCGCAGTCTAGAAAAAAAAAAAGAAAATTAATGGATGGATTGATACGTTCAAAATCTACAACTCACCTTAGTCTTGATTAGTACGGGTGTTAGGGCTATAAGAGAAGGCAGAAGAATCGGGTTAGGAGGGAGAGATAGATCAGCCATGATTGAATGGCGGAGTAGACTTCTTGGGCCAAATGGCCTCATTCTTTCTACTATCAATTATGATCTTATGAACTTAGTCAGCGAGTCAAACAGCAGTCAACCAGGCCCTTTGACCTAACTTGTCTATGCTAACCAAGATGCACCATCTAAGCTGGTCCTAACTGGTCCCCATATCCCTCTGGATCTTTCCTATCCATTAAGCAAGAGTTCTTACTTGTACATTTTAAAAAATGTTTTAGGTCAATTATTTTTGTTACCTTCCACTATTTCTCCACCTAAATTACAGCTATTAAAACTCCTCTCAAAGGGAGACAGGATAGATGAGACCATCATTATTCCCTCTGTTTGCAAACCAGGTAAATCTGTAAGTTTGTTGCTTCGGGAAGTGTTACTTAAGTCTAAAAGACTAGGTTGATCATATTCAGTTCAAATGTTTCCCATTCCTCCATATATCAGTTGCTAAAAGACTAAATAGTGGGAAGAATGTGTTTTTGTCATTTCTGCCATCACTGAGTAAAACAAATCGTAGCTTCTAGCATCTGAACAAGTGCAACTAAATACAAAATCCAGAAGTAGCTGCAAGGAATACAGTGCTATTCCTCGTTATACTGTTACAGTCTGTAGACGTGTGATTCATAGCTCTCAGCCCATCTCAAATCATTTATACTATTCCCCATTCAAATTACAATCTGTGATTTGACATAAACCACCATTCTTGCAGTAAAAGCAACAAGGCACAGCAACGGCTAAACTATTATGAGATAAACTGAGATTTGCTAAGTAGTAAAGTATAAGAGTGCATTTCAAAAACCAACATTCAAGAAGAAAGCCTGGATGAATGATCAAATAGTAACACAAGAATAAAAGAAAATTAAGGAATACAAAAGAAAGACACAAGGTGCTGGAGTAACTCAGCAGGTCTGGTAACATCTCTAGAGAACATAGATAGATGTCAGGGCACTTCTTCAGCCTGAAGAAAAGTCCTGACCCAAAACATCACCTATCCATGTGTAAGAAAGAACTGCAGATGCTGGTTTAAATCGAAGGTAGACACAAAATGCTGGAGTAACACAGTGGATAAGGCAGCATAGAGTCATAAAGTAATACAGTGTGGAAATAGGCCCTTCGGCTCAACTCGCCCATACCGGCCAACAATGTCCCAGCTACACTAGTCCCACTTGCCTGCGCTTGGTTCATAACCTTCCAAACCTGTCCTATCCATGTACCTGTCCAACCGTTTATTAAACAATGGGATAGTCCGAGCCGCTACCTCCTCTAGCAGCTTGTTCCATACACCCACCACCCTCTGTGTGAAAAAGTTACCCCTTGGATTCCTTTTAAATCTTTTCCCCTTCACCTTGAACCTATGTCCTCTGGTCCTCGATTCTCCTATTCTGGGTAAAAGACTGTGCATCTACCTATTCCACTCGTGATTTTGTACACCTCTATAAGATCTCCCCTCATCCTCCTACGATCCATGGAATAGAGACCCAGCCACACAACCTCTCCCTACAGCTCACACCCTCTAGTCCTAGCAACATCCTCGTAGATCTTTTCTGAACCCTTTCAAGCTTGACAATATCTTTCCTACAACATGGTGCCCAGAACTGAACACAATATTCTACATGCGGTCTCACCAACGTCTTATACAACTGCAACATGACCTCCCAACTTCTATACTGAATACTCTGACTGATGAAGGCCAAAGTGCCAAAAGCCTTTTTGACCACCTTATCTACCTGCGACTCGACCTTCATGGAACCATGCAAGTGCACTCCTAGATCCCCCTGCTCTACAACACTACCCAGAGGCCTACCATTTACTGTGTAGGTCCTGTCCCTGTTCGACGTCCCAAAATGCAACCCCTCACACTTCTCTGCATTAAATTCCATCAACCATTTCTCCGCCCACCTGGCCAATCGATCCAGATCCTGCTGCAATCGTTCACAACCATCTTCACTATCTGCAAAACCACTAACTTTTGTATCATCAGCAAACTTGCTAATCTTGCCATGTATGTTCTCATCCAAATCATTGGTGTAGATGACAAACAGTAACAGGCCCAGCACCAAACCCTGAGGCACACCGCTAGTCACAGGCCTCCATTCTGAGAAGCAAGCTTCCACCTTCACCCTCTGCTTCCTTCCATGGAGCCAATTTGCTATCCATTCAGCTATCTCTCCTTGGATCCCATGAGATCTAACCTTCCAGAACAGCCTACCCTTTGTCACCGTGTCGAACGCCTTACTGAAGTCCATGTACACAACATCTACAGCTCTGCCTTTATCAACCTTTTTGGTCACATTTTCCAAAAAAACCATGCTGACTGTCCCTAATCAGCCCTTATCCATCCAAATGCCTGTATGTCCTATCCCTCAGAATACTCTCGAGTAATTTACCAACTACAGATGTTAAGCTCACCGGCCTATAGTTCCCAGCATTTTCCCTGCAGCCCTTCTAGAAAAGAGGCACAACATTCGCTACCCTCCAATCCTCTGGCACCTCTCCTGTATTTAATGACGATTCATAAATTTCAACCAGGGCTCCCACAATTTCCTCTCTAGTTTCCCGCAATGTCCTTGGATATCTGATTAGGCCCCAGAGATTTGTCTATCTTCAAACACGACAGTACCTTCAGTACTTCCTCGACGGTAACCCTGACTGCTCTCATGACACTTCCAGTGATTGCTCCAATTTCCTCCGTCCTACTGTCTTTCTCCTCAGAGAAAGGAGCAATACTCATTGAGGACCTTGCCCATCTCCTGTGGCTCTACACAGAGGTGACTGCTTTTATTCCTGAGAGGTCCCACTCTCTCTCCAGTTACCCCTCCCCCCTAATGTATTTATAAAATATTTTGGGATTTTTATGCTACCTGCCAGAGCTATGTCCGGGGGGGACGAGGACGCCTACCGGGATGAGGTGGAGCAGCTGACAGTGTGGTGTGAAGAAAATAACCTGCTCCTCAACACCTTAAAGACAAAGGAAGTAATAATAGACTTCAGGAAGAACAAAACGGACATGGTACCATTGACTATCAGAGGGGACTGTGTAGAGAGGGTGGCGGATTTCCTGACGTGGAGCGTGAACACCACTGCGCTGCTGAAAAAGGTCCAGCAGAGACTGCACTTCCTGAGGGTGCTCAGGAAGAATAACATCACTCAGAGACTGCTGCTGTCCTTTTATCGGTGCTCCATTGAGAGCATACTAACATACTGTGTATGCGTGTGGTACACCAGTTGCACAGCGGCTCAGAGGAAAGCGCTCCAGAGGGCCATTGACAACGCCCAGAGGATTGTCGGCTGCTCTCTCCTTACCTTGGAGGACTTACACAGTTCCCGCTGCACCAAAAAAACCCAGAATATCATAAAGGACATTTCCCACCCCGGACACTCCCTGTTTGAACTGTTGCCGTCAGGCAGACGGTACAGATCTACAAGGACAGGGACAAATAGACTAAAAAACAGTTTTTACCCCACTGCTATAAAAGCACTAAATGTAGCCGCCAAGGAATGCAGGGGCGATACAGACTAAGGGACTGTGGTAACTGTGAAATCGACAGAAGGATGGAGGGTTGGGTGTGTATGCGTGCTTTGTTCGTGATATTTATTTAGTTGTTTATCTTTAATATTTTAAATTGTATGTATCGTTAGCTTTTAGAAATGTTTGAATGCTGCACTGACTGGCTGACATTTTAAATTTCGTTGTACATGGTTCATGTTACAATGACAATAAAGAAACTATTCTATTCTATTCTATCTCCTGGCACTTTTTTTCCCTTCTGAGCTCCTTTTTTACTTTGCTCCTTAGTTCCCGAAACTCCTCCAGGGATGCACTTGATCCCAGCTGTCTATACCTATCCCTATCTCATGCATCCATTTTATTCTTAACCAATGCCTTTACATCCCTTGTCAGCCAAGCTTCCTTATGTCGCATACAACATATAATCCTCCAACATTTTCGCCAACTCATCCCTTCCCACCCCTTTCTGCTTTCCGCAGAGACCGTTCCCTCCGAAACTCCCTGGTCAACTCATCCCTTCCCAAAAAAACCACCCCCTCCTTGGGTACTTTTCCCTTTACCTCTCCCTCGAATCCATCCAAGGACCCAAACAGTCTTTCCAGGTGAGGCAGAGGTTCACTTTCATCTCCTTCAACCTCATCTACTGTATCCTCTGGTCCAGGTGTCAACTTCTCTACATCGGCGAGACCAAGTGCAGGCTCGGCGATCGTTTCGCTGAACACCTCCGCTCAGTCCGTCTTAAACTACCTGATCTCCCGGTGGTTCAGCACTTCAACTCCCCCTCCCATTCCCATTCCCAATCTGATCTATCTGTCCTGGGCCTCCTCCATTGTCAGAGTGAGGCCCAGCGCAAATTGGAGGAACAGCACCTCATATTTCGCTTGGGTTGTTTACACCCCAGCGGTATGAACATCGACTTCTCTAACTTCAGATAGCCCTTGCTTTCTCTCTCCCTCCCCTTCCCCTTCCCAGTTCTCCCACCATTCTTACTGTCTCCGCCTACATTCTATCTTTGTCCCGCCCCCTTAGTCTGAAGAAGGGTCTCGACCCGAATCGTCGCCCATTCCTTCTCTCCAGTTATGCTGCCTCACTCGCTAAGTTACTCCAGCATTTTGCATCACCTATCCATGTTCTCTAGAGATCCTGACACAGAGTTATGCCAGCACTTTGTGTTTTTTTTTAAAAATAAACTAGCATCTGCAGTTCCTTGTTTCTCTAAAACAAAAGAAAGGATGGAATATGGTGTGAATGCCAATAAAATTTAAAAAAGTGAAGCATTTCATAAGCAAACCCAATAAAGAGAGGGATGGTACATTTCCAGAGAATAAATAGAAGTCTGAGAAATTCCTCGTAAATAGTTCAGCTTAGTTCATGCATTTTGATGGACAGGGACTGATTAGGAATAGTCAGCATAGTTTTCTACATAGAAGACTATTGAGGGAGTGCAGCGTAGGTTTACAAGGTTAATTCCCGTGATGGCGAGACTGTCATATGCTGAGAGAATGGAGCAACTAGGCATGTACACTCTGGAGTTTGGAAGGATGAGAGGGAATCTTATTGAAACATATAAGATTATTAAGGGTTTGGACACGCTAGAGGCAGGAAACATGTTCCCGATGTTGGGGTAGTCCAGAACCAGGGGCCACATTTTAAGAATAAGAGGTAAGCCATTTAGAACGGAGACGAGGAAACACGTTTTCTCACAGAGAGTTGTGAGTCTGTGGAATTCTCTGCCTCAGAGGGCGGTGGAGGCCGGTTCTCTGGATACTTTCAAGAGTGAGCTAGATAGGGCTCTTAAAGATAGCGGAGTCAGGGGATGTGGGGAGAAGGCAGGAACGGGGTACTGATTGGGGATGATCAGCCATGATCACATTGAATGGCGGTGCTGGCTCGAAGGGCCGAATGGCCTACTCCTGCACCTATTGTCTATTGTCTAAGACCAGGTCTCACAAATTTTATTTGTTTTTTTTTGAAGATGTGACCGAAAAGGTTAATGAGGGCAAGCTGTAGATGTTGTTTATGGATTTCAGCAAGGCATTTGACAAGGTTCTGCATGGTTGGCTGCTCTGTAACCTTAGATTGCATGGGGGTTTCAAGGAGAGCAAGCTGACTGGGTAGAAAGGAAGCTGACTTCATGGAAGGAAGCAGAAGATGATGGTGGAAAGTTGTTTTCAGACTGGAGGCCTGTGACCAGTGTTCACTGTGACTAGGCTCAGGGTTCAGTGCGGTTTGTCATCTATTTCAATGATTTTGATGAGAACGTACAAGGCATGATTAGTAAGTTTGCAGATTACACAAAAGTTAGTGGCATTGTAAATATCAAAGATGGTTATCAAAAATTGCAGCAGGATCTTGATCAGTTGGGCAGGTGAGCTGAAGAATGGATACTAGAGTTTAATGTAGAGTAGTGTGAGGTGTTGCATTTTGGGAAGTCAAATCAGGCAGGACGTACACAGTGAGTGGTAGGGCTCTGGGTAGTGTGTTGTGGAGAAGAAAGCCGAATCGTTTTACTGAACACTTGAGCTCTAACTGCCAAAGCCAGCTGGTTCTCCCAGTTGCCAACCATTTTAACTCCCCTTCCAATTTCCATGTAGACCTTTCAGTCCTGGGCCTCCTCCATTGCACAAGCGAGGTCACATACAAACTGGAGGAACAACATCTCGTGGTTTCCTTGGGTATTTTACAACCCAACAGCATGAACATTGAATTCTCCAATTTTAAGCAACATCCCACCCTGGTTCCCCCCACTTCCCTGTGCGCACCCATTTCCCCAACTATCTTGCACGTTTTATCTCTTAGGCTGGGAGCTGAACATCCAGGGATATTCAATATTCAGGAGGGATAGACAGAAAGGGAAAGGAGGTGGGGTAGCGTTGCTGGTTAGAGAGCAGATTAACGCAATAGAAAGGAAGGACATTAGCTTAGAGGATGTGGAATCGATATGGGTAGAGCTGCGAAACACTAAGGGGCAGAAAAGTTGTGTACAGGCCACCTAACAGTAGTAGTGGAGTTGGGGATGGCATCAAACAGGAAATTAGAAATGCGTGCAACAAAGGTAAAACAGTTATAATGGGTGACTTCAATCTACATATAGATTGGGTGAATCAAATTGGCAAGGGTGCTGAGGAAGAGGATTTCTTGGAATGTGTGCGGGATAGTTTTCTAAACCAACATGTAGAGGAACCAACGAGAGAGCAGGCTATTCTAGACTGGGTATTAAGTAATGAGGAAGGGTTAGTTAGCAGTCTTGTTGTGCGTGGCCCTTTGGGCAAGAGTGACCATAATATGGTTGAGTTCTTCATTAGGATGGAGAGTGACATTGTTAATTCAGAAACAAGGGTCCTGAACTTAAAGAAAGGTAACTTTGAGGGTATGAGACGTGAATTGGCCAAGATAGACTGGCGATTGATTCTTAATGGGTTGACGGTGGATATGCAATGGAAGGCATTTAAAGACTGCATGGATGAACTACAACAATTGTTCATCCCAGTTTGGCAAAAAAAAAAATCAGGGAAGGTAGTGCATCCGTGGATAACAAGGGAAATCAGGGATAGTATCAAAACAAAAGATGAAGCGTACAAATTAGCCAGAAAAAGCAGCATACCAGAGGACTGGGAGAAATTCAGAGACCAGCAGAGGAGGACAAAGGGCTTAATTAGGAAAGGGAAAATAAATTATGAAAGAAAACTGTCAGGGAACATAAAAACTGACTGCAAAAGCTTTTTTAGATATGTGAAGAGAAAACGATTAGTTAAAACAAATGTAGGTCCCTTGCAGTCAGAAACGGGTGATTGATCATGGGGAACAAGGACATGGCAGACCAATTGAATAACTACTTTGGTTCTGTCTTCACTAAGGAAGACATAAATAATCTGCCGGAAATAGCAGGGGACCGGGGGTCAAATGAGATGGAGGAACGAAGTGAAATCCAGGTTAGCCGGGAAGTGGTGTTAGGTAAATTGAATGGATTAAAGGCCGATAAATCCCCAGGGCCAGATAGGCTGCATCCCAGAGTACTTAAGGAAGTAGCCCCAAAAATAGTGGATGCATTAGCGATAATTTTTCAAAACTCTTTCGATTCTGGAGTAGTTCCTGAGGATTAGCTAATTGGAGGGTAGCTAATGTAACACCACTTTTTAAAAAGGGAGAGAGAGAGAAAATGGGGAATTACAGACCAGTTAGTCTAACGTCGATAGTGGGGAAACTGCTAGAATCAGTTATTAAAGATGGGATAGCAGCACATTTGGAAAGTGGTGAAATCATTGGACAAAGTCAGCATGGATTTATGAAGGGTAAATCATGCCTGACGAATCTCATAGAATTTTTCGAGGATGTAACTAGTAGAGTGGATAAGGGAGAACCAGTGGATGTGTTATATCTGGACTTTCAGAAGGCTTTCGACAAGGTCCCACATAAGAGATTAGTATACAAACTTAAAGCACACGGTATTGGGGGTTCAGTATTGATGTGGATAGAGAACTGGCTGGCAGACAGGAAACAAAGAGTAGGAGTAAACGGGTCCTTTTCACAATAGCAGGCAGTGACTAGTTGGGTACCACAAGGCTCAGTTCTGGGTCGCCAGCTATTTACGATATATATTAATGATTTGGACGAGGGAATTGAATGCAACATCTCCAAGTTTGCGGATGACACAAAGCTGGGGGGCAGTGTTAGCAGTGAGGAGGATGCTAGGAGGCTGCAAGGTAACTTGGATAGGCTGGGTGAGTGGGCAAATGCATGGCAGATGCAGTATAATGTGGATAAATGTGAGGTTATCCACTTTGGTGGCAAAAACAGGAAAGTAGATTATTATCTGAATGGTGGTCGATTAGGAAAGGGGGAGATGCAACGAGACCTGGGTGTCATGGTACACCAGTCATTAAAAGTAGGCATGCAGGTGCAGCAGGCAGTGAAGAAGGCGAATGGTATGTTAGCATTCATAGCAAAAGGATTTGAGTATAGGAGCAGGGAGGTTCTATTGCAGTTGTACGGGGTCTTGGTGAGACCACACCTGGAGTTTTGCGTACAGTTTTGGTCTCCTAATCTGAGGAAAGACATTCTTGCCATAGAGGGAGTACAGAGAAGGTTCACCAGACTGATTCCTGGGATGTCAGGACTGTCTTATGAAGAAGCTAGACGCAGGCTAGATGCAGGAAGATTGTTCCCGATGTTGGGGAAGTCCAGAACAAGGGGTCACAGTTTAAGGATAAGGGGAAATCTTTTAGGACCGAGAAGAGGAAAACTTTTTTCACACAGAGAGTGGTGAATCTCTGGAATTCTCTCCCGTGGAAAGTAGTTGAGGCCAGTTCATTGGCTATATTTAAGAGGGAGTTATATGTGGCCATTGTGGCTAAAGGGATCAGGGGGTATGGAGAGAAGGCAGGTACAGGATACTGAGTTGGATGATCAGCCATGATCAGATTGAATGGCGGTGCAGGCTCGAAGGGCCGAATGGCCTACTCCTGCACCTATTTTCTATGTTTCTATGTTTCTAGGTTTCTAACTATCTGCACATTCAACTCATCCACCTTATTACGAATGCTCCAAGCATTAAGATACAAAGCCTTCAGGCTTGTTTTTACAACACTCATACCCCTTATACAATTATGTTGAAAAGTGGCCCTTTTCGATTTTTGTCCTGGATTTGTTTGCCTGCCATTTTTACTTTTCACCTTGCTATCTATTGCTTCTACCCTCATTTTACACCCTCTCTGCTCTTGCACCGATCCCCCTGCCACGTTAGTTCAAATCCTCCCCGACAACACTAGCAAACACTCCCCCAAGGACATTGGTTCCATTCCAGCCCAGGTGCAGACCGTCCTGTTTGTACTGGTCCCATCTCCCCCAGAACTGGTTCCAATGCCCTAGAAATTTGAATCCCTCCCCCTTGCACCATTTTTCAAGCCATGTATTCATCTGCAATATCCTCCTATTTCTACTCTGACTGGCCTGTGGCACTGGTAGTAATCCAGAGATTATTACCTTTGAGGTCCTACTTTTAAGTTTATCTCCTAGCTCCCTAAATTCACCTTGTAGGACCTCATCCCTTTTTTAACCTATATCGTTGGTGCCAATATGCACCACGACAACTGGCTGTTCACCCTCCCCCTCCAGAATGTTCTGCAGCCGTTCAGTGACATCCCTGACCCTTGCACCAGGGAGGCAACATACCATCCTGGAGTCTCGTTTGCGGCCGCAGAAACGCCTATCTATTCCCCTTACAATTGAATCCCCTATTACTATTGCCCTTCCACTCTTTTTCCCCCCCTCCTGTGCCGCAGAGCCACCCATGGTGCCATGAACTTGGCTGCTGCTGCATTCCCCTGATGAGCAATCTCCCTCAACAGTATTCAAAATGGTATACCTGTTTAGGAGGGAGATGACCGCAGGGGACTCCTGCACTACCTGCCTACTGCTATGCTGGCTATTGGCCACCCGTTCCCTTTCTGTCCGCTTACCTTTTACCTGCGGTGTGACCAACTCGCTGTACGTGCTATTCACGACTTTCTCAGCATCGTGGATGCTCCAGTATGAATCCAACCGCAGCTCCAATCGTTCAATGCGGTCTGCCAGGAGCTGCAGCTGGACACACTTCCTGCAAACGTAGTTACCAGGGACACCGACCATATCCCTGAACTCCCACATCTGTAGTGTGTTGTCTTCAAAAGTATTTGTTTAACTTGCCTTCTTTGGTGCAGTGGAGAGAGATCTTGCTTTTACTTCGACAAATCTGCCTGCCAATATGGAAGGAAAAAAAGAGAAAAATTAATTGATCCATTTTGTAATAAACAAAACTTGAATGCTGCGGTATTCGTAATTATACGTGGGGGGGGAGATGGGGATTCTCACACAAACAACTTCACTGAGAGTATGTTTTTCATTCAGGTCCCTATGTCCAGGCTGCCCATCCAGTGCAGTGCTAGGAAATGTCACATGTGCTATAAATCAGATGGAATGTTAAACCAAAGTACTGCTTGGCCTGATGCGTTAAGATAAAATAACACTGAGGAACAACAGGAAAGAAGGGTGCCAACCCGAAACATTGTTCATCCATTTCCCTCCACAGATGCTGAGTTCTTCCAGCATATACCAACATTGGGAAATAGATTTTCTGATTATCATCTGATGTCTTTAAGCAAACTATGCACAACTTGACTTCCACATTTCACATCTTATAGTGGTAACAACACTTCTAAAGTACTTCACTGACTGTAATGTACCTTGAAACACCCTGAAATAATGAGGCACTTGGAAGGGAATCATCACTTATGCTACTTACATGTAATAATTTTTAATTTAGATATCGATAGAACAAATCCAGATTAATTATAAGGAGGCACAAGAAACTTATGCTACTAATGTTTTGTTATTGGAAGTGCAGCTATAATGTCTCCCCTGGTGAATGTCAAACAAGGTATTAGACAAAAGGGGTATTTGTGGTATCAGATAGATGCAGTATCTCGCTACATTGCTCTATATCATCACGTTTCCCTTTCCCCAGACGAGTCTGAAGAAGGGTCTTGACCCGAAACGTCATCCATTCCTTCCCTCCAGAGATCATGCCTGTCCCGCTGAGTTACTCCAGCTTTTTGTGTCTATCTTCGGTTTAAACCAGCATCTGCAGTTCCTTCCTACACGAGGCAGTATCTTTGACAGATGTGTCACATTTACCTTTGACAGGAGAGCACATTCTCCAGTGGTTCATTTGTTTTGAACTCAATTCTCACCTCTGGATTCAAGAGGTAATTTGTATGTGACACTGACTATTGCCCTGAGCCCAGCAACCAACTAGACCAGTGAGCCAAATTAGGTGAGAATAGCTGATATAGTCTCCTGCCCTTGGTAACGAGGAACCCCCCCCCGACATGTTAGGATTGTTCTGGTGGATTGACCAGAGGAATCCAATGTGATTCAGTAGCACACGTACAGTTCAGGAGCCCCTGCCCGTTGCCAGGAGCACAGCGAGGTACTGAACCAGGCCTCCACGCACTCAAATAAACAATCACCACATCATTCCCTCTTCACCATAGGAATCCTTTTTCAGCTAAAGAGCACCAGTAATGCAACCAAGAAAATTAGAGAGAAAACAAAACATACAAAGTCTCTATTCAGGAGTTAATCCATGCAATCAGTGTTGTTATATTGGAGATCACATTTTTAGTTTTTCTTTTAGAGATACAATGTGGAAAACAGAATGGCAACAGAAAACAAAAAGCAAAATACTGCAGCTGCTAGAAATAAGAACTTAGAACATCAGTATTCTGTAAATATCCAGCAGCAGGTAAAGCAGCAGAGTAAACAGATTTCCTGATTTTGTTATTTCAAACTTCCAACATCAGCAGGATTTTGCTTTTGGGTTTTGTCTGGGAATGACTTGCTTCATGACAGAGGAGAAAAGATCTTGCTCTTTATCTGGATATGATCAAAAGATGGCGCTATAGCATTGACAAATAAACGGCACTGTTCAGAAATGTTTGAATAACTAAGCCTTTAAGCGTGAATGTGATATTTTCAGCAGACAAGAAAATAATGCTGTCATTTGAGACAACTTCATCCATTGTGGTAATGTAAATGCTAAGCTATTTAGCTGGATGGGTTAATGATTTTTCGAAAACTGCGGTCAGGTCACCTGTCAGACCAAAGCATCAATAATTTGTGAGTAAATATGTGACAGTACAGATGGCAAATTCCATCTCCAACTCTGAATTTTGCTTCAACATTCAGTGACATGCCCTGAGACCAGTCTTGGTGGACAATGGGTAGTATCAGTATTTCGGTCCTCAGCAGAGGCCTTACCTTTGTCCCCCTCCGTCCCCACCTCAATGAAATCCGCGCCCACCATGACTTGGAGCTCTTCTACCGTCGACCTCCGCCTCACAGCGTTCTTCCATGGGAAGGAGTCCTCGCCCCCTATTGATGACCCCTTTTCCCGTCTCCATCGGACCCTCTCCTCGTGGACCCCCCCCCCCCTCACAGCCTTCCAGCTTTAGACCTTTTTATTCAAAACTGCCGGCGGGACATCAACCGCCTCAACTTCTCCACTCCCCTGTCTCACTCCAATCTCTCCCCCCCTGAACGTACAGCCATCGACTCACTCCACAACAACCCAGACTGGATTATCAAACCCGCCGTCAAGGGAGGTGCCGTGGTAGTCTGGCGCGTCGATCTCTACAAAGCTGAGGCCACGCGCCAACTCTCGGACACCTCCTCCTACTTACCCCTGGACCATGACCCCTAATGACGAACACCAGGCCACCATCTCTAGCACCATCACTGACTTCATCCACTCCGGCTCCCTGCCCCTCCGAGCCTCCAACCTCATCGTTCCCCAGCCCCGCACGGCCCGATTTTACCTTCTCCCCAAAATCCACAAACCTGACTGACCTGGTAGACAACATTGTCTCTGGCTGTTCGTGCCCCACTGAACTTATTTCCACATACCTTGACTCCATCCTATCCCCCCGGTGAAATCCCTCCCTACCCATGTTCAAGACACCTCAGACACTCTCCGTCGTCTCCGGGAATTCCATTCTCTAGGTTCCCATCCCCTCATCTTCACCATGGACGTCCAGTCACTCTACACCTCCATCCCCCACCAGGAGAGTCTCAAAGCCCTCCGGTTCTTCCTTGACCAGAGAAGCAACCTATACCCAGCCACTCATACTGTCCTCCGCCTAGCGGAGTTGGTCCTTACCCTCAATAACTTCTCGTTTGACTCCTCCCATTTCCTCCAAATACAAGGCATAGTAATGGGCACGCGCATGGGCCCCAGCTATGCCTGCCTCTTTGTCAGGTACGTCGAACAATCCCCGACCTCTACCTCCGCTACATCGACGATTGCATTGGTGCTACCTCCTGCACCCACACACAACTCACTGACTTCACCCGCTTCACCGCTAACTTCCATCCGGCACTCAAATACACCTGGACCATTTCCGACACTTCCCTACCTTTTCTTGACCTCACTATCTCCATCACATGTGATAGATTTCTGACCGACATCCACTATAAACCCACTGACTCTCATGGCTATCTAGACTACACTTCTTCCCACCATGCTTCCTGTAAGGACTCCATCCCCTACTCCCAATTCCTCCGTCTACACCGCATCTGCTCCCAGGATGAAGTGTTCCACACCAGGGCATCGAAAAGTCCTCATTCTACAGGGAACGGGGGTTCCCCTCCCCTACTATAGATGAGGCTCTCACCAGGGTCTCTTCAATACCCCGTAACACTGCTCTCTCTCCCCATCCCCTCAACCCTAACAAGGGCAGAGTCCCCTTAGTCCTCACCTTTCACCCCACTAGCCGGCAAATACAAAAAATAGTCCTCCGTTTCGCCACCTCTAACGTGACCCCACCACTCGCCACATCTTCCCATCTCCCCACCTGTCTGCTTTCCGCAAAGACTGCTCCCTCCGTAACTCTCTGGTCAATTCTTCCCTTCCCTCCTGCACCACCCCCTTCCCGGGGACTTTTCCTTGCAACCGCAAGAGATGCTACACTTGTCGCTTTACCTCCCCCCTCGACTCCATTCAAGGACCCAGGTGCGACAGAGGTTCACCTGCACCTCCTCCAACCTCATCTATTGCATCCGCTGCTCTAGATGTCAGCTGATCTACATCGGTGAGACCAAGCGAAGGCTTGGTGATCGTTTTGCCGAACACCTCCGTTCGGTCCGCATTAACCAACCTGATATCCGGGTGGCTCAGTACTTCAACTCCCCCTCCCATTCTGTATCCGACCTCTCTGTCCTGGGCCTCCTCCAGAGTGAGCACCACCGGAAATTGGAGGAGCAGCACCTCATATTCCGCTTGGGCAGTCTGCACCCTAGCGGCTTGAACATTGACTTCTCCAATTTCTGGTAGCCCTTGCTGTCTCCTCCCCTTCTCAGCTCTCCCTTAGCCCTTGAGCTCCTCCTCTTCTTCCTTTCTCCTACCTTCCTCCCCCCCCCCCCCCCCCCCCCCCTCCCCTGAAACCCCCCTATTTCCTTCACTCCATAGATGCTGCTGCACCCGCTGAGTTTCTCCAGCACTTTTGTCTACCTTGGGTAGTATCAGACCCTGGTGGTAATGATTACTCTCACATCGGCCCCAACTTGCAAACTCCAACGGGTGTTTGATGGCCTGCTTCGACTTGCTGGGCCAATGGGCTTGTTTCCATGCTGTATCACTGAACTAAACTCCAACTGGGTGGAATTTAAAACAGCATTCAGTCAGCAAGAGCAAGGAATGAAACAAGTCCTAGGCTCCTTTATAATGTTCCTGTCCCCACTGGCTGTGGATAGAGCAAGGGGTTGGTAGTTATAATTCCTTTCTGGGAGACAAACAACGTTTTCTGGGAAACTAAAGTTCAAAGAAGAAAGTGAGTTTCACCCTGCTCAAGGATATATCTATGAAGTGGATTGAAGCATTTACACCAATCATTGAACGACTGCATTATGTTTCAAGGTGTTTGCCATTTTACACCATTTCCTATTACTTATTCCCTGGCTCTTACCCTTTCAGCAATAGAGCTTGCACAGTGGAAATGTTGTCATTCCGCCATTCAGGGCTTAAGCGTAACCACTTTCTCCGTTGCACATGGTCACGTTCTGACACAGTGTGAGTCACTGTGTGACCTCTGTCAACAAATTATAACAGAGGTGTTACAACAGAGAGGGAAAATACAAGCAAACCGACAGATAAACGACACTGCACTTTGACTAATCCACAATGATTCCAAAACCACGCTAAATTATCGGGCAGTGAGGTTTAATTAGGCTCTAGAGCCCTGACTTCTCCCCTTCTTTTTTGAGCATGCCACTTTTACACAGAAATTTGAGTTATCTTAAACAATTATTGCACTGTAATAAATTATAAAAGGGGGAAGGGGATGTTCTTGTTAATAGGCACTCAGTTAATCAGTGGCATTTGGAATCTTTGATAGATATGTCTTAAAACACATAACATTCACTTCAAATGACCGTCATTGCAAATCATTTTGCAGCCCTTTTTTAAAAAAAGATACTCATCTACTGTTTGTGCCTACAATGAAATGATTCCTTGTAAAAAACCTCCAATGGACTAATAGACCTTGCAGCTTTCCCAATCTTTAGAATATCTGGGGCTTTTCTTTGCTTTATTTCCACTAATAGGAACTACTTGTGCTATATCAACAAAGCAATTCCTGCAATTATAGGGACATCTTGATTATTTAAAGAACTGATTTTTATCATCTACAGCTATATAACCATTGGTCCATTTTGATTAAGGCAGACATAAGAAAAATACCTCCTTTATATTTCCCAGTCAAACTATTTTTATTTGGTAACTGTTGAAGATGCCAACTTTTCATATTTGGGGACCAGCAGATTTTTGGGGGGTTTGCCCAACAGTGCAAAGCAGCAATGGTGACTGGTTAGCTTCTCATTACTAATTACATATTCATGTGCCACCTAACAGGTATTACAATAATAATACATGACTGACAGGGGGGACACCTCATTGAAACATCCAGAATAGTGGAAGGCTTGGATAGAGTGGATGTCGAGAGGATGTTTCCACTAGTTGGAGAGTCTAGGACTAGAGGTCATAGCCTCAGAATTAAAGGATGTTCTTTTAGGAAGGAGATGAGGAGTAATTTCTTTAGTTAGAGGGTGGTGAATCTGTGGAATAATTTGCCACAGAAGGCTGTGGAGGCAAAGTCAGTGGATATCTTTAAGGCAAAGATAGATAGATTTTTGATTAGTACAGAGGTTACGGGGAGAAGGCAGGAGAATGGGGTTAGGAGGGAGAGATAGATCAGCCATGAATGAATGGCGGAGTAGACTTGATGGGCCGGATGGCCTAATTTTACCCCTATCAACTGACATGAAGGATTAATCCTTTCTCCGGGTATGGATAGTGAAGTCTTTGAGCATTGCCTCACAGCTGAGCAATCTACATTGAAAGGGCATAGTTGGCTGTAAATGGCAGGGAAATGCCAGTATCCATCCCCTTTGCCATGGGGGGGGGGGTCAGAGTTATTAGTGAAGAACAATTGCTTTCAAACTACGGGTCATCAAAAATACATGGAGATATGCGGAGAAACCCAGGCCGGGGCCTTGTGGGTCGCAGTCCACGGCCGATGGGGAACCTGCGGCTCGGGTCTAGGTCGGCGCCATGGAGGCATCCAGAGAAGACCTGGCATCGATAATGGAGAGGTCAATGTGGCGGTCGATGAGGGTGCCGACCGCTGGACGAGGATGGACCATGTGGAAGTGAGGACGCCGCTGCCGGGGGAAGGAACAATGGAGGACCCAGCGTGGGGAGACCGCCGTGAGGGGGGGGGGTAGAGGGGGAAATGGGGGAGAACAAAGGGGGACAGGGCACGGATTCTTAGTAACTTTGTAGGCACCCTTTATGTGGAGACTATTATATGCCCTGGGTATGCAGGCAAAGAGTTTCACTGTGACTTGTCAATAAAGTATTCATTCATTCATTCATTGGAGATTTGTTCCTGCTTTTCAGGGTATGAGAAGGATAAGATAATGGTAATAAATAATGAGGGCCTTTGGGAACTGCGGCCAAATATCAATTGGATCACAAAAATATAATTGAGCAGGCTTTTGCAACACATCGATCAGTAAATGTAAGTTTGGGATCATTTCAGTTGTCTTGAAGAATCTTATCCGATGAGTGAGTTTCTAGTGTGTGTATGCTGATGTTACAGTGGCAGCACAGTGGCATTTAAACAGGTTCATCACTATTGTTGATAAGACTGTTTTGAAACAGCATTGACAGCAGCTCCACCAAGCAGCGATTGAAGTAGTGTATGATCACAAGTGTCTCGTTGGCTCAGATGGTAGTGGAGGAGAGAAAGCATCTCTTATAGTCAAGGTGACTCCCGACAGACCAGAACCCCTGACAGAGCAGGAGAGTTTTAGCTATTGGTTAGTGGGTTTCTTGCAGTAGGGTGAGTCTTCCCTGCCTGACCCAGATATCACAAGTTATTCTTTCTAATCATTATCCTTTCTAAGGATGCGGTGTCACTGTTACGGTGATTTTTTTTTGTTGCCAGGTTCCTTAATGCCCTGAACTGAGTGGCCAATTTGGAGCACAATTTAGAGTCACAAGAGACTGATGGAGTTGTAATCTGGACACCACATTTCCCCCATCCCCATCTGCCCTCATTCCCCTCCTCACCTGCTTCGACCTCTCACCTGCCAGTCCCTGCTTTCCTTTTGCTCTCACCTCACAAACTCCGTTCTACACCCTCAGCCCTGATCCTTTTCGTTTCGACCGGAAACAGCGACCACCCCTCTTCCTCCATAGTTGCCTTTGGATGTCCTGAATTTCTCTCAGTAGTTAGTCTTTATTGTGACGGTTTGGAATTAATCACAGTGGGCGGTGTGTCTTTGCTGAATCCATTGTTGAAGAGGGCGGCCAACTGCTCCCCGCCTCCATGTAAAATTAAAGTGTTCTGGATGAGCACTCTTTGAGAATACGATTGTGGCATTTAAGATGATTCTGGGTAAGCATATGGATGTTCAGAGAATGGAGGAACATGGATTATGTGCAGGTAGACAAGAGATGGTCTTGGCATCATGTTCAGCACAGAAACTGTAGGCTGAAAGGTCTGTTCTTGTGCTGCACTGTTCTATGTTCTTCTCAGTAATAGGTCTGATTACCTTGATTAGAAATATCAAGGTTGCAAACAGTAGTGTAGCTGTTTAGAAAACCATGGATCCATAATCCAACAAAATGTAGCACTTTTCAAAGTGGAGTTTGAAGACAGATGCACACATTTCATATTGTAACGGACCAGAGATAATGTACCATGCATTCAGCTCAGATTCTTGAAACTTCTTACAAAATTGCATTACTTAAATTTATCTGTGTTAAAACATTTACAGGATGTCTATAAAACTTGGGTGCCTGCCCATTACTCCTTCAGAATATTTTTGCTTCTTGCAAATCCATCATACATTGCAAGATAATCTGGTTACCACTAGCTAATGCCCTTGGGAGGGTGCTGTGGTAGCACATGACGTTGAAAGTCAAGTTTAAAGCCAGGGATCAGCTTGTACTTCCATCCGAAGGTGTTCTCTCTCCACTGCTTCTCAATGAGGGCTTCCACTGCTACTTTTGGCATAATTAGAATCTTAAACTCCCCTCAAGAAATAACAACAAAAAAGCAACAAATGCTCCGCAAACTTTGAGGAGAAGTACAAAAGCAGGATACTTCTTTTAGGTGACCAAGTTTCCCCCAGAGATAGGTTAAGCATCGATTATAATTAAATATAAACCTTGATAAAAGAATACTCACTACATGAATCAACAGGTCTGGGTTAAGGAGGCCAATGCACTACAAGCGCAGTTGAGTGTTGAAAGTGCCCCTTAGTCAGGAATCTACAGTACTACACACTACTGACCTTACCCTAAACCCATCTGCCTGCAAGCCAGCTGGCTCAGCTCTTCCTGCCAATCATCAGCACAAACGTGATAGTCAGATGTCGACCTGTGTACGATCACTGGGGACAAGGAATCCACGCCATTTGACAGCGACACTGTAAACAAACAACAGACAATCATTGTGGTGTAGAACAGATCAGTATAGGAGGAGGCCACTCGGCCCACAATGTCTGTGCTGGCTCTTTCAACAATCCACTTAAACAACCCCATTCCCTTGCTTCCCCTCCCCCCCACAACTGTTTCCCTTTTAGATTGGATCACAGTCGCCTACCATGTTTAATGATTTACTTTACACCTTCCTTTTTCTGCTTATTGAATCATGTGCCATTGTTTATTTTTAGACCTTGGAGATACAGCTTGTAAACCAGCCCTTCACCCACCAGCGATAACCCCTTGCAGGAGCACTATCCTATACACTAGGGACAATTTACTGAAGCCAATTAATCTGTAAACCAGTACGTCTTTGGATTATCGGAGGAAACCGGTGCACCTGGAGAAAACCCATGCAGGCACAGAGAGAACACACAAACATCCAGCAGTTGAGCACTTCTGTTAAATCGTCCTTTCTGAAAGGAATATCCTCAAACATACTTTATTTTGTATTTGTTCAAAGTCAATGAGTTTTCTATTTTGTCAATGACAAATTGACAGTATTTCTTTGCTTTCTCTCTTGGGCTTTTTGATCAGAGTGGTACCACAGCCATGCAAGCCTCAAAATCAGCAAGTTTACTGTTTGCAGCACAAGATCCTGGACATAGATCAGGAGAAGAGACTTTGATTAAAATTGCCCCACAGCATTACAAGTTGTCATGCTGGCTGAAGCCAGGTAATTGGACAAGTACATGGATAGGATGAATAGGTTAGAAGAATATGGGCCAAATGCAGGCAGGTGGGCCTAGTGTAGATGGGGCATGTTGGTTGCCGTGCTATAAGATTGCTCTACTAATACTTTATCTGCATTGCATGCGCACAAGAGCAATTTTGTTGTAGCACGAGGTAGTTTTTGATACAGGGTGGTTACAAAGTGACGGTGATCTACTGTCTAGGCCTGGAGCTGAAAATGCTAATTTTTTTCTCAGTACCTCAAAGTTATGGGCCGGTCCCACTTACGTGACTATTTCTGCGACTGCTGGCACTTGTCATGTTGAAAATTCAGCGGCGATCGGAAAGACGCTGCGACTCTTTGGGCGACTGAGGAGACTACTCACGACCATACCGGCGACACCCTGGCGGGTGAAGCCTGTATGGTCGTGAGTAGTCGCCCAAAGAGTCAAACCTTGTTCTGGTTGCCGCTGGATTTTCAACATGTTGAAGTTTTTCGGCGACCTGCAACGACTATGACGGGTGCCGGCAGTCGCCAAAAAAGTCGCATAAGTGGGACAGGCCCATTAAGAAAATCCTGCAGGACCAGTTCACCAGATTAACACATGCTAGGAAAAACAATCAAGTAATTGAACTTTAAACATGTAGCAGTCCAGTAAAGTGTGGTGATTAGTAAGAGCTCGGATCACTAATGATTAAATAGCTTTTGAGTTAAGGTTACTGAATATATCAAGCAGAGGTTGCAGTGCAAAACTGACCACAGTTCCACTCATCAGAGCCATCAGGACAATCTGTCCTCCCGTCACACCAGGCACGATGGGACACACAGTCATGATTTCTGCAGACCACCTCATGCTCTGCACAGGAAGCTGAGAAATGGAAGAGGAAAGGAATTGACAGTAACTATAACAAGCAATAAAAATATTTGGTGCACACAGCCATTCAAAATACATTACCACACGAATATCATTTTTAGACAAATGTCTCATTCATGAACTTGGTATAAACTAAAAGAGAGAAAACAAACCAAAAATAAATTTTGAATTAAGCAAACTAATGAGGCTCTAATCTAATATGTTCCCAAAACCCAATGGCAACAGCAATGGTGGATATGTTGATTGTAATCTTTCAAAAGCCTTAGATTCTGGACAGATACCAAGTGATTAGAAAATTACTAATGCAATACTTGAGTAAGAGGCAAAACACAGGTATCAGCCAATCCCTGCTTTACAGGAGGTGGGTTGCCTTCCTAGAAAACTTTCCATATTGCATAATGCAACATCATCAGAGAAGATTTACAGGGACTTATGGGACTGATCTACAGGGAGAGGTTGAGCAAGCTAGAACTTTATTCTTTGGCATGCAGGAGGCAGAGGAGTAATTATAAGATCCCACAGGGAATAAATAGGGTGAATGCACCTTTTCCTCAGGACTGATGGGAACCTGAGGGGCAAATATTTCCACACAGAGGGTGGTGGGTTTATGGAATGAGCTGCCAGACAATGTAATTGAGGCAGGTACAATATCAACATTTAAAAGACATCTGGATAGGTACATGAATAGGAAAGGTTTAGAGGAATGTGGGCCAAACACGGCCCAATGGAACTAGCTTAGATGGGACATTTTGGTCGACATGGATGAGTTGGGCAGAAGGGCCTGATTTCATGCTGCATGGTTCCATAACTCTATCATATGTGCATAATCAAGAAATGCATGTTGAAACAAATTAAAAGTTAACACAAATTCTATGAGAATTACTTTTTATTGCATATCATACTCTTTTAGGTGGTTATGATGTGTGTATTCCATAAGGGTACATTTCCTTTACCAGAATGGTTGTAATGTGATCACTTGTATTGGAAAAGCTTAGAATCAAGTATTAAGGAGGGAATGGCAGAACATTTGGAAAGTGCTAATCTAACCAAGCAGTGTTGGCATAGCTTCATGAAAGGGCAATCACATCTGACTAATATTTAGTGTCCTTTGAGGAAGGATCAGTCAGATCAAATAGCAGGGGCACTGTAGATAAAATATGCCTGGATTTTCAAAAGGCTTTTGTCACTGTGCCGCACAGAAGATAAGATAGATAAAACGACTTTGACAAGGTGTTGGGGGTTTATTTTAGCATGGAATTGCTAACTGGCAGGTAGCTCTGAGTAGGGATGTGTGTTTTTTTCCATGCTGGCAGCCGGTAAACCAGTGGGGCACCACAGGGATCAGTGCTGGGACTGCAGCTGTTTACAATGTAAAGGGGAAGAGTACTGTAGCCAAATTTACAGATGATACTAAAGTAGGCGGGAAGGCAAATGCGAGAATGGTTAACTAGTTTACGGAGAGATGCTGATAGGTGAATTGGGCAAAAGCTGGCCCAATGGATAACGTGTGATTCTGTTCATTCTAAAAGAGACAATGATCAAACAAAGTAGTATTTAAATATAGAATACTGCAGAAAGCTGCAACATCAAAATACTTTGGAGTCCCTGGAAATAAAGGAAAGCTAGCAACCGGGTGAAAAGGTTTAATAGGAATCTGAGGGGTAACCTTTTCACACAAAGGGTGGTGGGTTTTTGGAACAAGCAGCCAGAGGAGGTTGTTGAGGCTGGGACTATCCCATCATTTAAGAAGCAGTTAGACGGGTACATGGATAGGACAGGTTTGGAGGGATATGGACAACATGCGGGCAGATGTGACTAGTGCAGCTGGGACATGTGGGCAAGTTGGGCCAAAGGGCCTGTTTCCATACTGTATCACTCTATGACTCTGTGCTGCATGTAACCAGGAAAGCTAATTCAGTGTTGTTTTTCTTTCAAAGGAGTTGGTGTGTAAAAGTAGCAAGCTTTACTGCAACTGTACAAGGCACTATTGAGCCAGCATCTGGAGTGCTGTGAACAATTTTGATCGCTTTTTAAAGAAAGAAACAATGTATTACCATTGGAGGCTGGTCAAGAAAGGTTCATTTGGATGATCCTGGATATGGGAGGGGTTCTTTTGTGAGGATTGGTAGCAGAGATTGGGTCTGTACGTATTGGTGACTGGAAGAATGAGAGGTTATGGAAACAAGATTCTGAGAGGATTCGACAGTGTAAATGCCAAGAGGATGCTTCCCCTCATGGGAGAGTCTCGGATCAGAGGGTTTGTCTCAGAGTCAGGGACACACATTTAAGACTGAGATGAGGAAGAATTTCTTCTTTGAAATTCCTTGCACCAGAAAGCTGCAGAATCAGAATCCATGAATTATATTCAAAGCAGAGATTGTTTTTTTTTTTAAATCAGTAAAGGATTCAAAGGTAATGGGGAGAGAGCAGGAACGTGGATGAGTAAACATGCCATTCAATTCTGCCATTTAATGCCAAGATCTCATTGAATAGCAGAATAGGCTCCAGGGGCCAAATGGCCTACTCACATTCCTCTTTCTTGGGGTCTTATAGTCTGTTCAGCAAAATCTTTGATACTAAATGTAAACTTGGAATCTTTTGATATGATGCAGGAATGCAGATGCTGCATGCTAATTAATGAATTATGAAAATCTATTAATTACTGGTGGGCAGTTTGGTCACACTTCTGCACGTCTTTATTGATCACTGAACACTCCTCAAATAGTCCTATTTGATCATAATGATATAGTCCTCTATGATCATAAAATAGTCAAATAGTCCAGCGATTTAATCCCAAAAGATATGCTCCATCATAAAATAAAGCCCATTTGTACACGCTCTTGTGATTACGAAAATCCATGAGCCATTGAGTTGTTGAAAAGGGAAGCACAATGCATGATGCTAGCGTACAGTGTTATAGTAATATTTACAAGTCAATCCATTTAGTTGCATAGGCTCAGAACAGAAAATGAAACATCTGAAGTGAATTACCCCCAGGCATTTTAAGGAAGACATGCTCCAAAGCAAAACAAATCAATTAATCAACACTAAAGTACATAAAGACAGTGATGAATTACAGCAATTCTTTTCATCTGCTCTGTCAGCGCAGTCCTGGAAACCATCACAGAGCATTGTGTGCTTGATACAGGTCTTGTCAGAAGGGCACTCCCAGAGGTCTCTCTCACTACAACCTGAGAACAGAGGAAAAGTCAAACAGTCCAAAAAAGAATGAGTAGATTACTTTTCTGTAATGACTGATATTCAATGCACAGAGGTAACAAATAAAGATGCTGATTTATTATTATTTCCAAGTTATTCATATTAACATGTCAGTGAATATTTATTTTCTTATCATTTTGGCAGGAATCTGAAGTCCTTCCATAAGCTAGTGTGCTGTCTAATTCACATCTACCCAGTTGTAGACATTGGACTTTGTCTTTGGAACTAGTATGTTACAATGCTGAGAACTATATTCTGCACTCAGTATCTTCCCCTTTGCTCTCTCTTACTTTTGACTTGATTGTATTTATGTTTCATATTACCTGAACAGTTTGGAAAGCATGTGAAACAAAGGTATTTACTGTACCTTGGTACACATGGCAATGATAAACCTAGATCTAAATCTAAAATATAGTTAAGACCTAAGATAGAGCTAAAATGATGGAGAAACTCAGCGGGTCAGGCAGCATCTCTGGAGAAAAGAAATAGATGACGTTTCTGGTCGAGACCCTTCATCAGACTGAGGGAATTGTGAAGATCTGTTGTCTGTGGTTGAAGTATTCTGAGATTAATTTTAGCGTCATACCTTAAGTGCTAAGAGGAGTTCTCAGATGGCTCCGAGCCCATCAGATCATAGGTTTTCTACAAAAGAGATTTCTGAGCAATATCAGTCATCACGACCGGCAGAGAGAGCACCTTTTCTGCCATAAAACTGGAAAATATTCTCCAAGTATCCTCCATTGTTTGCACACACTTCTCCTCAAGTTCGGTGGGCGGCGCGACTCTCGTCAGCAGCGGCCTCTGCAGCCCGTCCGCGTTTTTATTATTTTCTGTCTATGTTTTTATGTAGTTGTTGTTATTTTTTGTTGGGGTGTGTGTGTGGTGTGTGTGGGAGGGGGAAACTTTTAAATCTCTCCCTGCACGGGAGACCCGACCTTTTCTTGTCGGGTCTCCGTTATCGTTGGGGCTGCAACGAGGAGCGGCCTCCAACAGGAGAAGACCGGGGACTCTGGTGCTGACGACTCACCGTCACCGTCGCGGGGCTGGCCGAGTCGGGTGGAGCGGTGGAGGAGCGCTGCTGCTGCTGCTGCTGCGGCCCGACCGAGTCGGAGGCTTCAACTGCAGGTCTGGTGGACGGCGGCACCGGGAGCCCATGGGTCCCTGGAGGGAGACCGCTTTTCAGGGCTCTCACAACGGCGACTTCTCCCGCCCGAGTTGCGGGGTCGAAGAGCTCCTGGAGCGGGGCCTGACATCTCCGCCCCGCGCGGCTTGGAATGGCCGCGGGACTCTGCGAGCGCACGCCGGGGGCTCTAACATCAAGACCCGGTGTGCGACCTTGCACCACCCGGCGTGGCTTTAATGGCCGCAGGACAATTGCCATCGCCAGCCGGGGGCTTTGACTTTGACTCTGACATCGGGGGGGGGGGGGGAGAGTGCAGTGGAGACATAAGTTTTTTTTGGCCTTCCATCACAGCGATGTGATGGATGTTTATGTAAATTATGTTGTGTCTTGGGTCTATTTGTTTGTAATGTATGGCTGCAGAAACGGCATTTCGTTTGGACCTCAAGGGGTCCAAATGACAATTAAATTGAATCTTGTTGTTGTATCTTGAAGTCAGAAAACAATGGATGTCATCTGAAGAAGGGTCTAGTCCAAACTCAAAACATTGCCTAAACATATCCTCCAGAGATGCTGTCTAACCCGTTGAGTTACTCCAGCACTATGTTCATCACAAAGTTCCAGTTTATTCTGTATTCAGTTTCTTCTGCATATTAAAACATTACCAAACAGTACTTTCAGTTTGTGATAACGTGCGTACTAACCTAAATGTCAATAAGAGACTGCAGTGATGTTTACTGAAATGTATTTTTATCCTAATAATAAATTTCAGAGTTCCAAGATATGGAATGCTTTGTTTTTGTCCCATTGGAAATAAGCACTGCTCGCAATCTCACCACTAGTTTTATAAGATTGACTGATAAACTTTTGGAGGGAGGAAGTATCCTTTTACATGGTCATGGTCATTAATTGCCAGAATGTGCAACTCCCTAAACAGGCAGTGATATGAACCACAGCATTTCCTGAATTTCTCCACCTCCTCTCTTAACAACAATAGATTGACAAATGAGAGCTTCTCCATTCCCTATCTTTCAGTCTGAAGGTTTAGAAACATAGAAACATAGAAAATAGGTGCAGGAGTAGGCCATTTGGCCCTTCGAGCCTGCACCGCCATTCAATATGATCATGGCTGATCATCCAACTCAGTATCTCATCCCTGCCTTCTCTCCATACCCCCTGATCCCTTTAGCCACAAGGCCCACATCTAACTCCCTCTTAAATGTAGCCAATGAACTGGCCTCAACTACCTTCTGTGGCAGAGAATTCCACAGATTCACCACTCTCTGTGTAAAAATGATTTTCTCATCTCGGTCCTAAAAGACTTCCCTCTTATCCTTAAACTGTGACCCCTAGTTCTGGACTTCCCCAACATCGGAAATAATCTTCCTGCATCTAGCCTGTCCGACCCCTTAAGAATTTTGTAAGTTTCTATAAGATCCCCCCTCAATCTTCTGAATTCTAGCGTGTACAAGCCGAGTCTATCCAGTCTTTCTTCATATGAAAGTCCTGCCATCCCAGGAATCAGTCTGGTGAACCTTCTCTGTACTCCCTCTATGGCAAGAATGTATTTCCTCAGATTAGGAGACCAAAACTGTACGCAATACTCCAGGTGTGGTCTCACCAAGACCCTGTACAACTGCAGTAGAACCTCCCTGCTCCTATACTCAAATCCTTTTGCTATGAATGCTAACATACCATTTGCTTTCTTCACTGCCTGCTGCACCTGCATTCCTACTTTCAATGACTGGTGTACCATGACACCCAGGTGTCGTTGCATCTCCCCTTTTCTTAATCGGCCACCATTCAGATAATAGTCTACTTTCCTGTTTTTGCCACCAAAGTGGATAACCTCACATTTATCCACATTATACTGCATCTGCCATGCATTTGCCCACTCACCCAACCTATCCAAGTCACCCTGCAGTCTCCTAGCATCCTCCTCACAGCTAACACTGCCCCCCAGCTTCGTGTCATCCGCAAACTTGGAGATGTTGCATTCAATTCCCTCATCCAGATCATTAATAGCTGGGGTCCCAGCACTGAGCCTTGCGGTACCCCACTAGTCACTGCCTGCCATTCTGAAAAGGACCCGTTTACTCCCATTCTTTGCATCTGATCTGAAACATCACCTATTCTTTTTCTCCATAGATGCTGCCTGACATGCTGAGCTACTCCACCATTTTGTGTCCATCCAGCTTCTCATTTAAGTTAGTTTAGTTTTGTTGATTGTTTTGTTCCACGGAGCACATTTTAAGCCCAGATCTTCAAATCATGACACTCCTTACAACAAAACCAGTTTATCCAAAATTGTAAAGGTTATAAAATAAAGTAGCAGAATCTGTTTTGTAACCAGGAGTTTCTAGATATGACAGCTCACAGGCAGCTTTGTCGGATGTGATATGTGGTCGGTGCAAAGTGATACATAGCTAATTTGTGCAAATCTTCATCACATATCCTGCATCTCAACTTGGTGAAAGATGCATTTTTGTCTGCCCAAAATCTGCTAGTCTTCCAGAATGAGGAGATGTCTGTAAGCGAGGGTGCAGGAATACATGCTGATAGACACACTGAAACTTGGTGCAGCCAAGGGTTTTGTGGGGAAGGATCACAGACTAAGGGTCATGCTACCACTTGGCACCAAGTGACTAGGTCCTGTCGGATGCCCTTTCAAACACTTCATGAGTGCATTGCCTATGGATGAAACTAGAGTGCCATTGACACTTTGTTAGAGAATGTTTTGATTTGATGACAATGACAAGACATTGGTTGAATGACAAGAAAACATGTACTGATTGTATTTCCCCACCAACTAGCGTTACCCATTCCTTTTCTCCAGAGATGTTGTCTGACCTGCTGAGTTACTCTAGCTTTTTGTGTCTATCTGCCATCTACCTCATTGGAGACCCCCCCCCCCCCCGGACTATCTTTAATCGATCTTTACCGGAGTATATCTTGCACTAAATGTTATTCCCTTTATCCTGTATCTGTACAACATGGCTTGCTTGATTGTAATCATGTATAGTTTTTCTACTGACTGGATAGCATGTGACAAAAAAGGTTTTCATTGCACCTCAGTACATGTGAAAATAATAAACTAAACTAACTGAACAAAGCCTAATTTTGAAATTAAAAATAAAATCAGTATCTACCACAGAAAGTTTAATTAATGAGGTCAATTCACTCAACTGGTGTAACCCAGCCTCAGGAAATACCATTGAAAGCACCTTTTGCTCATTTTCCAATGATGACCCTATCACAATATGATCTGGATTTGTTAGTCCTACTGAATAAAAAAGTATCGTTGGGCTAGTTTTAAGCTGGTGAGAGTTTGGCTATTCTAAACTTGTTGTCATCTGCATAAAAAAAGATGAAAACCAGAAATGATTGCAGTCCAGATCAATGCAGAAGTTTTTACTTATTGGAATATACTTAGCAAGCCTGCACTTACCAAGTGTAAATTTCTATCACAAATTCAAATTCTATTTCAAAGACAATTTTCTATCACCTGTATCACTTGCCAGGCTTTGTCCTGCCCCCAACTCTTTTCCAGATTTCTCCCCATTGCTATAATCAGTCTGAAGAAGAGTCCCAAGCCAAAACATCGACTATCCATATCCTAATGTCAGACGCGGTCTGACCCATTGCGTTACTCCACCACACTGTGTTTTATGGGATTTTCTATCTACAAGTTTGTGCAGTCAAAGATTGGCTAAAGCAAAGAGAGAATTTCCAAATGTTTTAGAGAAGGTTGAAAATGATGGATTTAGTTAGAGTTGTCATTCATTCAGCAATTAAACCACCCCTGCTATTTCATAGGATAGGATAGCCTCAGGGTTTACCAATAATCTTGTGCTACAGATGCAGCACAAGACTGGAGAATCTAGATGGGAACCTTATTTATTGCACAGATGTAGTACTGTCTTCAATGTCTCCACATGAACTATAAACCGAGACAGCTGGTTGGCCAAGACCATAGATAAGCCTCGTGGTAGCTTAACGCTGACGTTAATTTGATCTCAGGCATGTTTCAGCTGCGTTAAACCTAGTTATTCTGAAGGTCGTGACAGAGATCAAAAATATTTCTGCCTCTTCGTTCTTGTACTACATGCTTTCCACAATGTAAAGTCATTGCAGCAGGCAGTTATTTTCCTTTTTTGGCAACTCTTCTCCCTTTAATATTGGACATGTGATCCTCCAGCTCTCCCACACAAATTGCTGGGCTTACTTCTTGTTAGCAGGGATATCACTGGGAGCCTGCCCCTCTCTGTGTTAACTGCATTGACCAAGATAACTAATGCTTAGTGGCTCCGGCAGTCCTGCCCTTTGCGTAAATGATAACCAGCACCACTGGAATATTAATCCATTTATGATATTAAATACAATAACAGATGGCACTACTGTGGCTTGAGCAGTAACACAGAGGGACCTGCAGATTCAAACCCAACTCCACTCTCTTTCCAATTCAAGACCTCATGATTAAGGAGGTGCCTAGTAAAGGTTGCGATGTTTCTCCACACAAGAGAGGGAATCAGAACAGAAACGCATTCATGCTCCATTTCCAGCTGCTCTCTACAGGAGAGCACTGTCTGCTACAGTGGCAGCAACCCAGAGGCTGGCTGTGTGGTGGCCCACCAGACACTGTCTGCAACGCCAAATGACTGATGAAAGAAAAGGAGAAAAATGCACCTAGAGAAAAAGGCTCCACGAAAGCAAATAATAAAGCACGTCCGGGCACCTGGATTGTTTTCCTGAGAATTGGCCACAGATACTGGAGAAATTGCTGAAGGCTCATGAACAAAGCCATGAAATGAATAGGGTGGTCAGAGAGGTCTTTGTGGAACAATTGACAAGGAAACAAAAATAACATTTGTCCGAATACAATGATTTTGTTCAGTGTCTGAGGAACATTGAATCCAGCTTCAATCTCCTCACATAGCGCCAGATATTCGGGCTTCAGACAAAGTCCAGAGCAAGGCAGGTGGACCAATTCTTGCTACAAAGCATCATCATTACGATGGAGGTACAAGGAACTGCAGATGCTGGAATCATGCGTGAAACACATAGTGCAGGAGTATCTCAACAAGTCAAGCAACATCTCTGAAGGACCTGGATGGGCAATATTTTGGGTCGGGACCGTTCTTCAGACAGGGTGATTTAATCAGGATTTATAAGATAATTTCTAGCAAACTAAAGGGCCTGTGCCACGAGCATGCAGCACCATGCGGCAAGCGCGACCTAAAGGGCCTGTCCCACGAGCATGCGACAGCATGCGGCAAGCGCGACCAAACCAGAAGCGGGGGCTGTGCGGAGGTCGAGTGAGTGGCATGAAGTTCGAGCGAAGTCCGCGGCGTTGAGGCACGGAATTTTTGAACACGGTCAGTTTTTTCGGAGCCGCACGCGATGTCGGGACCGGCTCCTCACAACTCCATACAGCTCCGGCGATCGAAGTGGGGCCGGCCCCGCGAGGCCCTACGGCTCAAGCGACCATGTTAAATCGCACTTGTTGCATGGAGTCGCATGCTCGTGGGACAGTCCCTTTAGGTCGCGCTTGTCGCATTGAGTCGTATGCTCATGGGACAGGCCCTTAAGGCCATCGTAGGGCACATCTGGGAGAGGAGCTGGTCTCCCCTCAATGACCCTGTGTGTAGTGGATACCAATTTGCTGAATTCTTTCAAGCCACTACTGGATACATTTCCAGCTTGACTGGAACTCAGTTTGCACAAAAGGTAAAGCAATCTGGGCCTGAGTGACTTAAAGGATTAGTTTCAACCAGTTATAACGTTAGAGGGACCACCACTCCCATCCATCACCCCTGAAACTCTCAATCAGATTGGGTTTTAATTGTGTGGGAAGGAGCTGTAGAATAGATGGTGGTTTACACCAAAGATAGACACATAATACTGGAGTAACTCAGCGTGTCAGGCAGAATCTCTGGGGAGAAGGACAAGGTGACCTATCATCATTTATTCCTTTTCTCCAGAGATGCTGTCTGACCCGCTTACTTACTCCAGCCTTTTGTATCAATTGTGGGTTTTAATCACTTTTCCTCCACTCCCACTTTATCGTGGTTTCAAGCAGGTTGGATTATGTACGTACGTTATAAGCAAAATATTCCAGATCTGTGAAACAGGCCAATAAACCGGAGACTTTACCTGCCGTCATTGTTTGTATGTTTTCTTATTCTAAATATAATCATGATCATTGCTGGAATATGCTAGATGACAGTGTAAAACAAAACTGTGGAGTCAAATCAATTTGATTTGTTTCTAAAACTGACTGCTTTGTGCGTCAGTAGCCTCATATACTGCCTGCAGACAACCTTGTATACTGATTGTTACTAGGAGCTACTTGTTTGTTGATTGCTCTGGTGCCTACATTCTCAACAGCAGCCTGGCAAGTTATCAGCTTCGTGGCTCCAGTGTATCACAAAATTAACTATTTGGAATGTGTTTTTGCAGAAACATCTCGATTTATAATAAACATAATAAACATGTTAAAGCTCATCCTAATAGCTATGGAGAATAGATTGTTTAAAAAAAGTTTAATCTCATCCAGGTGAGCAGTATTAGGGCTGTAGTATAATAACCCCTTAGTTCATGCATCATTTACTACAAGCAAGCACTCCTAGATTACCGAAGATAGACACAAAGAGCTGGAGTAACTCAGGGGGGCAGGCAGCATCTCTGGAGAGAAGGAATGGGTGACGTTTCGGATCGAGACACTCCTAGATTACCTATGGCGCAAGGTGAAGGCTTTTCAAATGTACTTTAAGAGAGCACACTCACTCCAACCTGTGGCATTTTTCCTATTTTCCATTTCAGACACAGGGACAAATCAGTGGCAGGTCCTTGCCACAGGAAGCAAAGTTTTGACTGCCTAAACTCAGCCAATGCAGGAAAACCGCACAGACACATTGAACTCGCTGGTCTGGACTGGACTTCAACTTAGTTCCCCCAAGGAGAACAAGCTGTATCTACAGGAAGGAACCACAGATGCTGGTTTACATCAAAGATGGACATGGTTCTGTACCTTCTCGTGCCTCTAGTTTCCCTCTCCCCTGACTCTCAGTCTGAATGAAGTAGGGTCTCGACCCAAAATGTCACCTGTTCCCTTTCCCCAGAGATGCTGCCTGACTCGCTGATTGCTGCTGATTTTGTGTCTATCCTTTATGCAGAATCTATACCCAACTCCTCCCAGACATGTGATTTACAAAATAAAAAGATTGTACCCAGAACTTGACAAATTGTGGTTGTGGTTACGATTTAAGGTGTTGTGCAAAAGATTTAATAGGAATCTGAGGGGTAACTTTTTCACACAAAGGGTGGTGGGTGTATGGAATAGGCTGCCAAAGGAGGTAGTTGAGGCAGGGACCATCCCAACATTTAAGAAACAGTTAGACAGGTAAATGGATAGGACAGGTTTGGAGGAAATGCTGGCAGGTGCGACTAGTGTAGCTGGGACATGTTGGCCGGTGTAGGCAGGTTGGGCCAAAGGGCCTGTTTCCACACTATCACTCTATGACTAGTGCGGAACTGCAAGGAAATGTGGCAAAAGGGATTTAAATACACCTACCGCATTGTTCTTCATCACTAGAATCATCACAGTCTGGTTTACCATCACACCTCTTTGATATCAAGAGACATCCGCCTGAATTGCACTTGAAATGACTCGGGGAGCATTCTGTCAAGAGAATATTGCATCAGGTGACAATACTTAAACGTAGAATGCCTGAAAGACCTGATGTGCGGGCTGGCAGACTACCCATCATAAATAATATTACTACTTATTCAATCACTGGAAGATAACGAACATGGGAAGCATATAATTGAATGGCAAAGTATTAATACTAACTTTTTTCAAATGTTAAGTCACATTATTGACCTAAGTCAGTCCTGGATTTGTCTGAGGCTGTAAGGTACAAGTTCATTTAACAATTTAATTTACAGAATGTCAGAATTAATCTATTGTCTGAAAAGATGTCTAGATTGCATCAAACCTCTGCAACATAAAAACCATTGGCATGGTTTTTAGTTTAGCTCAGAGCCCCTTCAAGCAGAAATATGACAAGTTGTTGCAGAAAGTAGCCAGGCAGATTTCTGGAAGTTATTTCAAGCCATTCTGACAACTAATCCAAGAGAAGAAACTTATTTGTATAATTTTTAAGAGGCTGGTGAATAGTCAACTTCTCCCACCAGTTACTGCGTGAATATTAAAAATCTGGGGGTGACGCAGTGGCGCAGCTGGTAGTGCTGCTGCCTCACAGGGCCAGAGACACAGATTTGAACCCGACAGGTGAATGTCTGTGTGGAGTTTGCCCATTCTCCCCGTGGCCGGGTGGCTTTCATCCAGGTGCTCCAGTTTCCTCCCACATCCCAAATACGTGCGGATTTGTAGGTTCACTGCATCTGTAAACTGCCTATAATGGTTAGGGAGTGGATGAGAAGGTGGGATTACATAGTTCTAGTTGAATGGGTTGGTTGGCATGGACTTGGTGGGCCAAAGTTTCTATTTCCATGCTGTATCGCTAAAAACGGGGGGGGGGAAACACATAACATCCCTTGCCTCCATCTCTAGATCAGGCCATTTGTTGTGGAAACCATATTTCATGCTTATGCGGCTGCCATGCTCACTGTTGCAAGAGCCTGGAACAGAACAATCCTCCTTGCCGCACACCTCCCACTCTCTCCAAGGCCTTCAAACACACACTTGACAAATGCGACCTTAACTTAAATCATGTTAAGCAGAATGAACAGAAGGTTATCGGTGCATTTTATAAACACAAGTGTTCTCAATGCTGATGCAGTCCATTGTGCAAAATCCCAAACTTCATTCATTGTGAATGATGTGGCCCCAACTGAGTGAGGTCGAGGTATCCTGGGTGACCTAGACACTAATTCATCACCAGTGGAAACCTTGACCTCTTGATGAAATGCAAGATGATGGGAGAATTCAATTCTCATTTTTTATTATTTGGGCAGTAGTTGTTGGAGTAGTTCTCTGCCCAGCCATAGAACCTGAATGATTTTCATTCAATTTGAAACCAATTTGTTTCTGCAAGCAGCAGAGAAGGAAGAAGCAGGGCATCAAAGCAATTAGATGATGACAATTGAGGAACAGAGAGGTTAAAAAAAAAACCCAATAGAGAGATATTCTGAGGTATGCCATTGGTATCCCAAGGAAATCTAAACAGAATGCTGGAGGTTGAAGGGAGTCCTGATGGAAGTTTCCAAAATGATGAGATGCATAGATCGAGTATATAGTCAGAATCGTTACCCCAGGTTGGTAATGTCAAAGACTTGAGGGCATAGCACAGCATAGTGGGAAGGACAGTTTAAAGAAGATGCACAGGGCAAATTATTTCCACAGAGGGTGGTGAGTGCTTAGAATGAGGTGGTGGAGAAGGCAGGTATGATCGCAGCATTATACAAGGCTTTTAGATATGCACATGAATGCCTAGGGAATGGAAGGATATGAATCATATACAGGAAAAGGAGATTAGTTTATCTTGGCATTGTGTTCGGCACAGATAGGCAGAATGGGTTGTTCCTGTGCTATACTGTTCTATGTTCTATGTTCATCTCAAGAAGAACCAGCTATTTTTCAGAAAGATGATATACAGTTTGCAATTAAGATTAAGATAATTATAATATAACTTCAACTTCATGAGCATCTCGAAAGCTTACAGGGTCAAAACTAACCTTCCACATTCTCATCAGGCAGTAGGCATGTCTGGTTGTCAGAGTTTTCCTTTGGGAACTGTCTGCAGTCCATGTCCGCTGGCCACAATTGTCCAATTATGTCCAGCAATATCTCACAGTGCTCCTTAGAGTCCTCACACAGTGATCTCAGAGGGAAAAGAAAAGAAAAGTAGTACACTTTAATTTGAATGTTTTAAAAAAGGTTAGCTAAATGAGTAAATACTAAGTAAGTACAATTTCCCTATCATACAGCATGGAAACAAGCCCTTTGGCCCAACTTATCCATGCAAACCAAGATGCCCCATCTAAACTAGTGCCATTTTTCTGCATTGGCCCATATTCCTCTCAACCTTTCCTATCCACGAACCTGCCAAAATATATTTTAAATTATGTTCTCAAAGGGATTGTACAGGCTAGATGCAGGAAATGTTTTCCCAATGTTGCGGGAATCCAGAACCAGGGGTTACAGTTTAAGAATAAGGGGTAGGGCATTTAGGACTGAGATGAGGAAAAATGTTTTCGCCCAGAGAGTTGTGAATCTGTGGAATTCTCTGCCACAGAAGGCAGTGGATGCCAATTCACTGGATGTTTTCAAGAGAGAGTTAGATATTGTTCTTAGTGCTAACGGAATCAATGGGTATGGGGAGAAAGCAGGAACGGGGCACTGATTTTGGATGATGAGCCATGATCATATTGAATGGAGGTGTTGGCTCAAAGGGCCGAGTGACCTACTCCTGTACCTATTTTCCATGTTTCGATGTTGCTATACTTGCCTCAACCAAGTAATCTGGCAGCTAGTTCTATATACCCACCACTCTCTGCATGAAAAGTTGCCCCTTTGGTTCCTATTAAATCTTTCCTCTCTTACAAACTAATACTTGATTCCCCTACCCCTGGAAAAAGACTGTGTATTCACCCTATGAATTCCCCTCATGATATTATACACCTATATAAGATCACCACAGCTGCCTGCATTCCAAGTGGTAAAGTCCTAGCATTCCCAAACTCTCAAATTAGCTCGTCTTAGCAACAACCTCGAAATTTACTCTGCAAACATTCCAAAGTTGATAACTAATGATGTTAACCATGAATAATTGGAATAATGGGACTCCTGATGAAAATGGTGACAAACATTATGTACAAAGCACAAGATTTTTTTTTAAATGCATGAATTACATTTTTAAATTAAAAATGTTTTAATCTCCCTACGTAAATGTGTGCACCTCCAGTTTGCAGATCTTTAATTACCAATTACCATTTAATTACCAAAGACAGCGTTGGATTTCAATGAGGGAAAGAACCAAAAATCAGGTGAAATTTATAATAACAAAAAACATATAAAGTCTGCAGTCTATGCTAACTGGACTTCTGTGTCATGTTAAATGCAAGATAGGAAAGGTTTAGAAGGATAAGGGCCAATGGGTTGAGCTTAGATGGGGCACCTTGATCGGCATGCTGTATGACTCTAGATTCTATGATCGTATCCAATCAGTATGGCTAATCATACTAGATATTTTCTGATAAGTACATTTGAAATATACACTCTATGTAGTACCTGCAAGGGGGCACACGTTGATTCGTTGCTTGGTCACACTTTGGCACAAGGATAGTACAAGCAAAGAACATGAGGTACTTGTAACAGCCAGTCTGAACAAAGCTCGGAAAGAAAAAAACCTCCCAGCTTATTGATGCTGCCTTCTGATTTTGGTGCCCCAGATAGTTAGGATAAATGGTGGTGTTGTATGGCTGATTCATACAGAGTTCAAGAGTTATAGGCTCACATTTACCTGTAAGAGTGAAAAACATTTAATTGGATTTTCATTCAGGATACTCGCTTTTTAAAATGCTGGTTAACAATGTGAGAATATAAAAAGTAGACATGACAGGGCATCTTATCGTTACAAAGATTAGAATCATATCATTTAATCGGTAAAATGAAATCTGATTTTGCAGATTTATTTGAACATAAAAGGTGCAATCCCAGCTGTAATTACATTGGCAGACTAAGCGAGGATTTAATTAGCAGGACCGATAGGTACAAGTTAAACAACAATGTACACCCTGGTGGATGTGGGATAACATTACAAGACCTGCAGTTGAGAACTTGTGCCTCCATACAAGAATATTGTCGGACATAAAGGGTTGCAGCAAGACTTATTTCCATTGTCAGCATCAGTAGAGAAATACCACAACTGCAAGACCAGCAGAGAAAGGAGGTCTACAGAAGAGCTGAATATGCATGGCTCAAAACTGACTGCCCTGCATCAACTACTCTCATCTGTACACCAGCCGCTCAGTGCTAATGGATTGGGTCTGTACATTGGGCAAGGATGCTGTATCTTATCTCAATGTGTGATTAACAATGCCATGCCATGTACAGTCAGAGAAAGGCTGAACAGCGCCCAGTAAAGTCGATGGGCCCTTCTCCCTCCTGCAGGTGCACGATCAATCAAAATAACTAAATGTCTACTTGGCCCCAGGGGATGGGCGGGTATGGCTCCAGAACTCACCGGCGAGTTTACAAATTTACTTGTATTCCTGTTTAAATGCTAAATGAACCACTGCCATATTGTGCATCTTTGGGGTTATTTAATCGAACAAGTACTCATCCAACTTACTGCAGTCCATTCCAGTGTTGTGAGGTGTACAGCTCGAGTTTCCATTGCATTCATCAACACAAGATGATTGAGCACAAGGTAAATCCCCTTCCTTACATGATCTCTGATCTGCAGGAGCAAACAGAAAGCACATATGGGATGATTTTCGTAAAATTCATCTTCTTCTTCTCAAAGTCCAAATACATCCTCTGTCAGGTGATCAAGTGGATGCAGCCCATTCTTGTCTCGTGCTCTCGTTTGTATCCGAATGTCTCAGTGCCAATAACTGACCACCTGTACTTTGGGCCCTTATCTCCACATGTGCATAAAAATGCCATGTATTGTGCAACAGAGAAAGAACAGTGCTTGGTACAGTCAAAAACAGACAGCGCTGGAGTAACTCAGCGGGTTGGTGCTGAACATAATGCCAGTGTCAGTGCTGAGCACAATGCCTAGATAATCTAGCCTGCCTGCACATGGTCCCTGTCCCTCCATTCTCTGCATAACTAGTGCACCCTAATATCACAGCCTATCCACCCGAGATGGTCCCAAATATTCCCACTCTTTGCCATCTGATAACTAATTCTCAGTCCATGTCAGTAAATTCTCCCCAACTTTGTTGACCAACCAGTGGGCATCACAGTGGCACAGCGGTAGAGCTGCTGCCTTACAGTGCCCGGGACCCAGGTTCGATCCCAACTAAGAGTGCTGTCTGTTTTACATTTTCCCTGTGACCACGTGGGTTTTCTCCAGGTGCTCCGGTTCCTCCCACATTTCAAAGACCTAAGGTTTGTAGATTAATTGGTTTCTGTGAATTGCCCCTAGTGTGCAGGATGTGAAGATGGGGAAACAGAACTTGTGTACAGGTAATCATTATGTTTCAGAAAGAACTGCAGGTGCTGGAAAAATCAAAGGAAAACAAAAATGCTGGAGAAACTCAGCGGGTGAGGCAGCATCTATGGAGAGAAGGAATAGGTGATGTTTCGGGTCGAGAGCCTTCTTCAGACTGATGTCTGGGGGGGGGGGGGGGCAAGAAAGGAAGATTTCACATTTCCAGTTATAATGAAAAGGTCTTATTCTGAAACATCACTTTGGTTCTCTCCTCAAGGATACTATTTGACCTGTAGTTTGCTTCCATCATTAACTGTCTTTCGTTGAGATTTCCAACACTAACATTTTCTGTCATGATCGTTATGAACATAAATTGAGTCCGTTTGCATTTTATTATTTAGTAGCGATGCTTAATACAAACATTAACTGTGGCTTAATCCACTTTAGAAGCATGCAGAAGAATATTAACCACAGTCCATCAGAGCAAATTAAATTCTTGACATTCAGACAAATTGCCGTTTTCCCTCCAACCACCTTCGTCCTTCTTTCTGATTATTCTCGGTTTGATTTAGAATCAATTACATACCACTGCAGACTTATTTAATTTGTTGGAATTAATTTCCAGTTTATTGAATGATTATGGTGTAGAAATTCCAGCATTATGATCTGTTTTCCCCCCATTTATTACCAACCATGAGATTTTGAACAGTTCAGCTCATCACTCCAGTCTTCACAGTCATTTTCACCATCACACTGGTAAATGCTTGGAATACATCGGGTATTATTGCATTCCATCAGACCCTGACTCTTGCAAGCTGCAAAATAATTGTAGTTGTCTTAGAACATTAAAATATGTTACATTGAAGCTACCATTAAAAATACTTAAAGAGACTTTGTTCCAATATGATGTAAAGTGAGAGGTTAATTCTTGAACAAATTTCAAAGAGGTGCCTCACCAATGAACAAGTGATGCATGAAGTGCACACGGCATTGAGAGAAATCCCAGGACATTCACTGAAGATAAGATGTATGAGGATTAAAAGAATGATAGGACTTTGGGGAACTTTCACAGATCCTTGATGTGTGTGTAGCTGAAATGTGTTGCTTGTCTGGTTAGATCATTTCAAAGTGAAGTCAGAACTATTTATTAAAGGAACAAAGAATCCTATAATCCACAAAGAAATGGAAGTGATGCTTAACAACACTGGAAATAATTAGTACAATGCAAGATGCATAAATCACCAAGCCCTGGAGACAGAAGATTTCATAAAGCCAAGGTATGCTTGACAAATTTAATGCAGCTTTTCGCAGAAGTAATTGATCGCAGGCCCCAAGTAAATTCAGTAGATATGGCTTATTTTAATTTTCAAAACAATTTAGCACAATGTCTGAAAGGGTCGCTGGGGTAAAACAAAACCAGTGAAATGCAATTGGACAGGAAATGGACAGGAAAGCAACAGTTTGGGTTCTTGGATTCTGCTCAGATTGATTAAAGTTAAAAATGAAGTAACCTGGAACTCAATGCTAGTATTTTTGCTACAAATATATCACTTAGGCATAGAGAACATAATATATCTGCTGACCTTAGAATAAGCTGGAGTGTTAGATAATGCAGGACAGGCAGGTAGCAGAGTGGACATGTTGCAAATGCAAGTTGTGTGAATATCCAAGAATACACTTTTTAAAGAAAAATAAGAATGCAAGGTTATACTATAGTGCGTTCGGCCGAACGCACTACTATGGGAACCACTCACCCCTCTGCAGGAACTATACATCAGGGGGTGCAACTCCAGAGCCAATAAGATCATGGGAGACCCCTTCCACCCCGGCAACGGACTGTTTCAGCTGCTACGGTCAGGCAAACGCCTCCGTTGCCATGCTGTGAGAATGGAGAGGTTGAGAAGGAGTTTCTTCTCAGAGGCCATTAGGACTGTAAACTCCTATCTCACCAGAGACTAACTTTACTGTACCATTCTACTGTTTTTTTTTTTAATTGCTGTTTGTGGTTTGTTTGTTTGTTTGTTTGTTTTTTGCACAAAGTCCGCGAGCATTGCCACTTTTCATTTCACTGCACATCTCGTATGTGTATGTGACGAATAAACTTGACTTGATTTGACTTGACTTGTAGCAACAATTAAAGTGTCTGTGAGCCTCAAAGACAACCAGAGGTAGAAATACATAATTCACTTGCAGGTCAATAAAGATGTAATCCCAAGACCAACAATGATTTCATTATTAAGTTTCATAAATGAGTGTACAGGAATAAGGTAATAGTAATACATTTACAAAGAACATTGAACATTGAGTATCATGTGCATTTCAAAACTAGGAGCAGGATTATGCATTTGGACTCCTGAGACTGCTTTATTATTTATGTTGATATTGGCTGATCTTCTACCTCGGCACCAATTTCCTGTCCCATATTACTCAATTTCCTTAACGTTTAGAAATCAAATAATGTCCATTTTGAACGCAATCAATCACTGTGGTAGCACAACCCTCGAGAATTCTGAAGAAACGCTACTCTTTGAATGAAGAAATTTACAGACATATAAACAAATGAATAGGAGCAGGGGTAGAACTTGGAACTAGGAACTAGGCGACTGATAGGACTGTGAGGGATATAAAGGAGCCTTGTTAAGATCACGGCTTTTCACTTCTCCTGCAGCACCTACCTCTTTGCCGCCTCATTTCCGACCAGAATAGCCTAATCCTTACAGTGAGATGTGGCCAGATACCCCTTGGCCAATTCTCCTGCATCTCAGCAGATCAGACAGTATCGGTAGACGGAATGGATGGGTGATGTTTCAGGTCGGGACCCTTCCTCAGGTCCCAACGCAGGAGAAGGGTCCCAACGCAGGAGGTCACCTTTCCATTCCCTCCACAGATGCTGCCTGACCCGATGAGTTACTCCAACACTTTGTTTTGCTCAAGATTCCAGCATCTGTAGTTCCTTATGTCTCCATCCTCCTGCATCTACTGTGCTGAGCTATCTACGAATTTTATACGTTTCAAGGAGATGATCTCTTACAAAACTCAAGGGAAGAGTCCTGGCTTGCTCATGCTCTCCTCCAATGATAGACCTGCCATCTGAGGAAGCAGCTTGGTGATCCTTCACTGCACCCGCCCAGAGATTTCAGTGGCTTGTGGACAAGGACATTTTGGTACATTCGAACACTGGCATCCTCCATTCACTCACCATTCAAAGAGTCAGCATTTCTGGGTTTTTTCTCCTCAAATGTTTTAACATTGCACTCCATCAACAACATGGCTGCCCACTCAGTCAGCTCAACTACTTCCTTTTGTGTGCCCTCGTTGCTAATCACACTCCTACTTAATCTTATGTTGTCAGCAAATGTTACATTTGTTCCATGTGCTGCATTTACATTCAGACAAATCAGAAATAGGGATTGTGAATGGTTGTGGTCCAAAAACTGCTGTACCACACTCATGGCAACAAAAACCAGAGAAAGATCCAATTTAGTTCCCAGTCTTTATCTTTTAATCTGTCAACCCCCAGTTCCAAACACTGCAATCTCATTCACCGACTTCCTGCATGAAACTTATTAAAGACATCTGAAACTCCGGATGTATCACACCCACTGGTTCCCCCTCATTTACTCGACCGTGGCTGCATCATTCCCCTGGGTGCTCCAGTTTCGCCCTTCAACCTACAGAGGGAGTTCAGTTTGGTTTATTGTCACGTGTACCGTGGTGCAGTGAAAAGCCTTTTTGGTGCATGCTATCGAGTCAGCGGAATGACAATACACGACAATCAATGTATTTACAGTGAATAGATACATCATAAGGGAATCACATTTAGTGCAAGGTAAAGCCAGCAAAGTCCGATCAAGAATAGTCAGAGTGTCACCAAAGAGGTAGATAGTAGTTCAGCACTGCTCTCTGGTTGTGGTAGGATGATTCAGTTGCCTGTTAACAGCTGGGAAGAAACTGTGCCTGAATTTGGAGGTGTGCGTTTTCACACTTCTATGCTGATGGGACAGGGGAGAAGAGGGAGGGGCCAGGGTGCAACTCATCCTTGATTATGCTGCTGACCTTGCTGAGGCAGTGTGAGGTACAAATGGAATCAATAGAAGGGAGGTTGGTCTGTGTGATCACCTGGGCTGCATGCACAATCTGCTGCAATTTCTTGTGGTCTTGGATGGAGCTGTTCCCAAACCAGTGGGGAATTGATTGGTCATTGTAAGCTGTCCTTAATACACAAGTAAATGGTAGAACCTATGGAGATGCAATGAGAATGTGGGGAGAATAAAATGGGATTCATGTAAATGTGTGCTTGATGGCTTGCACGTGGTGGACTGGAGGAAAGTTTCCACAGCACATGAACCTAGCTCTTCCTAATCGTGGTAGTTATTTATTATTCAGTCCAAACTACGAGGTAACCATTTTAGTTTATTAATTGATACAGTACATCACCAAATTATTTTTACAATAATCTGTTTAAAATTGTCGTCTATTTACTTGTACCTTCTCATAAGAGTTGAAGGTAATAGGGAGACACTGCAGGGAACCAGGCCATCCGGTACATGCTGACCATCAATAACCCATTCACACTATTCCACCTTTATTCTCCCCCACGCTGTCATCAATTCTATCCAGATTCTCCCAATCACTTACACACAAGGGGCAATTTACAGAGGCCAATACGCATTTCTTTGGGATGTGGGGGGGAAACTGGAGCATCCGGTGGAAACCCATGCAATCTCAGGGTGAATGTGAAAAATACACATAAACCAAGGTCAGGATTGAAGCTGGGTCTGTGGCATCGTGAGGCACCAGCCCTACAAACTGCAGCAGCTCTACCAGCTGCACCAATGTGTTGCCTCTGTCATAATCATATCAGGATTCTGTTTCTAACCCGGCATCGTTAATTTGTCAACACATACAATTAACATGTCCTATGCTAAGCTGAGATGATGTATAGTTTTCCATATTATGTACACATTTAGAACATGAATGTACTTTAACTGAATTAATAATGCTGCACGTAAATGTAGGAAGATACACTATTGGCGAGCGTTGCCTGCATACTTATTCTTTCCTATTTAACCTTTTAAAGTAAAAATGTTATATATACGTCTTTCTTGAGAGTCTTTGGGAATTTCAGATGCACTTCCCCTGAGCTGCAGTGTTTAAGGTGAGGTGGTAACTTACAACAGTTTGCCTCATCAGACATGTCCGTGCAGTCATGATCTCCATCACAAACCCCAGGTCTTCGTGATACACCTACCATCCCCGCATCTGAAATGGAGCTCTGGGTTGCACTCTGTAGAGCAGCAAATAGTTCAAGTTAGTCAAGACATTGTGACATGGGCAAGCGCAAATCGACTGTCAGGCAGAACTTCATTTGTTATCAAGCTACATTACCCAATCTGCACAATCTTGTTGAAGATCAAATCTTCCCAGCCTTTAAATCTTATGTAAAGTTTTCCAAATTCAATGCCGTATCTCTATCATTGTAATATTATTTCACTGAAGCACTGTTCCAAATATCAACACAGTGGCCGGTCTTCACTTGTGTGCCAAGTCAACAAGGGGCAGCAGGCTATTCGGCCATTGAAAGTACCCTGTTGCCGCCTAGCTAACCTGCAATTCCCAACATGCATTTCAGCTCAGTGGAAGAGAACTGTAACAATTCTGTGTCCTTTGCTGAGCTGTGGGCTGTTCGAAGTCAACTAAGGGAGCTCTGGGAAAGCCAGACTTCCACTATATTCTCCCTTATCTTCAAGTTGCACAACATACTTGTAAATCACTCAAAACATCATCTAGCTCAGTAAATGTATGCAGGGATATTTGATCTGTTTTACTTATGCTTGTGTATACCTCAATCCACCCATCATAGTCCCACATCTTTCCATGCTCTTCCTTTCCAAAACCCTTAAGAAAATGTTGTTAGGGTCCAAATATTATAAAGTAGGGAGACCTGGGTTGATTCCCCTAAAATCAAAATATCTATCAATGTCTACCTTGTGGTCACCCTTTACCACTGCTGTCACCAAATGCCGTATTTACCAGCCTATCTCCTTGTGCTGTTACCTTCTGTGACCCATGAACTTGAACTCCAAGATCCCTCTGTACATCAATGCTGTTAATACCATGGTGTACTCTCCCCTAACATTCAACCTCCCAAATTTAACATCTCACACTTGCTCGGATTAAACTCCATCTATCATTTTCCGCCCATTTCCGATCTATGTCCCATTGTATCTTCTGACAGCCTTCCTTACTGTCTGCAACCCCTCCAAATTTGGTGAAGTCAGTAAACTTACTCACCAACCCACCCACATTTACGTCCAGGTCATTTATATATTTCTGTTTCCAAATTGAAGGTTATAGGTTACACTTACCACAGTTCATTTCATCGCTCAGATCCCCACAGTCATTGTAACCATCACATGTGCTGTTATAGTGGATGCATTTGCCAGTGCCACAATGAAACTGCCCCTCACTACAAGCTGCAATGGAAAATGAAAAGTCAGAGCCAGGGGGATAAAATGGAAAAGCTGATGAAAGAACAAGGGTCTGAAATTTGATGATGGTTTGATACTGTGAATCAGTATCGTGTTCACCGTGGCAGGCATTATTTATCTGCAAATTTGAAATTAGAATTGCTCACTAGATAAGAATTAGATTATATGCGGTGTCCGGGATCAGAGACTGAAGCAGATGCTAAAGTCATTCGTAAACACAAATAGAAGGTCTCATGTCCACAATGTACCCATAATAAAACAAAGCTAAACTTTAACATGTCACGTAGACAGAAGTGCTGGAGAAACTCAGCGGGTGCAGCAGCATCTATGGAGCGAAGGAAATATGCAACGTTTCAGGCCAAAACCCTTCTTCAGACTGATGTAGGGTGGGGGAGGGGGTGTGGGGGGGAGAAGGAAAAAAAAGGAAGAGGAGGAGCCCAAGGGCTGAGGGAGAGCTGAGAAGGGGAGGAGACAGCAAGGGCTACCGGAAATTGGAGAATTCAATGTTTATGCCGCTAGGGTGCAGACTGCTCAAGTGGAATATGAGGTGCTGCTCCTCGAATTTCCGATGGTGCTCACTCTGGCCATGGAGGAGGCCCAGGACATAGAGGTCGGATTCGGAATGGGAGGGGGAGTTGCTGAGCCACCAGGAGGTCAGGTTGGTTAATGCGGAGGTGTTCGGCGAAACGATCGCCAAGCCTACACTTGGTCTTACCGATGTAGATCAGCTGACATCTAGAGCAGCGGATGCAATAGATGAGGTTGGAGGAGATGCAGGTGAACCTCTGTCGCATCTGGAACGACTGCTTGGGTCCTTGAATGGACATGTCAGGGTTTGGGCCGTTTGGAGGAAAGTGCAGCTTAGACACTACCTAATGTGAAGAAAGTCAGTCACTGAGAGTGAAGAAAGCGAATGGCATGTTGGCCTTCATAACAAGAGTAGTTGAGTATAGGAGCAAAGAGGTCCTTCTGCAGTTGTATAGGGCCCTAGTGAGACTACACCTGGAGTATTGTGTGCAGTTTTGGTCCCCTAATTTGAGGAAGGACATTCTTGCTATTGAGGGGGTGCAGCGTAGGTTTACAAGGTTAATTCCCGGGTGGCGGGACTGTCATATGCTGAGAGAATGGAGCAGCTGGGCTTGTACACTCTGAAGTTTAGAAGGATGAGAAAGGATCTTATTGAAACATAAAAGATTATTAAGGGTTTGGACACACTAGAGGCAGAAAACATGTTCCTGATGTTGAGGAAGTCCAGAACCAGGGACCACAGTTTAAGAATAAGGGTAAGGCATTTAGAACGGAGATGACGAAAAAAATGTTCACACAGAGTGTTGCGAGTCTGTGGAATAATCTGCCTCAGAGGGCAATGGAGGCCGGTTCTCTGGATACTTTCAAGAGAGAGCTTGATAGGGCTCTTAAAGATAGTGGAGTCAAGGGATATGGGGAGAAGGCGGGAGTGGGGTACTGATTGTGGATAATCAGCCATGATGACGTTGAACGGCCTACTCCTGCACCTATTGTCTAATCAATGATCCTGAAAGTGATCATGGCAGAATATCAGCAAAATCTTAAAGTCCGAACAAAACCAAGTGCTGGAGTAACTTAGTGGGTCAGGCAGCATCTGTGGAGAGAATGGATATGTGATATTTTGGGTCAGTTGTGAAGAAGCATCACCTATTCATGTTCTCCAGAGATGCTGCCTGACACTCCAAGTTACTCCAGCATTTTGTTTTTTTGTTTTTTATAAACCAGCATCTGCAGTTCCTTGTCCTTAGGTTCATGGGATGCTCCCTAGGACAATCCCTGCCATAGAGGGGAATCAAGTATATCAATTAAACCAACTCTTAAGTGAGGAACTGCACAATCAAAACTCTAGAGCCTGCAGAGAAATGCATCCTCCCTAATAAGGACACTGCCACCCACTCCATCAGCTACCCACTCCACCAGCTACCCACTCCATCAACTACCCACTCCACCAGCTACTCACCCATCAACTACCCAATCCACCAGCTACCCACCCATCAACTACCCACTCCACCAGCTACAGAGTTCGATGTGGCCCTTGTGGCTAAGGGGATCAGAGGGTATGGAGAGAAGGCAGGTACGGGATACTGAGTTGGATGATCAGCCATGATCATATTGAATGGCGGTGCAGGCTCGAAGGGCCGAATGGCCTACTCCTGCACCTAATTTCTATGTTTCTATGTTTACCCACTCCACCAGCTACCACCACCACCAGCTACCCACCCAATTCTTACTTTAAAACCTTGGCTCAATAAATACTGGAACTGATATGCTGATCATTTATTATCCATTTTCCTGCATTTACACTATTAATCACAGCCTGATAACCTTTGTACAAGGTGGCAGGGCTTCACTGATCAACGTGTGCATTGTCAGATTGCGAGGCCACATCTAGAAGTGTAAGCACTGAGAACTGGCGAAAGGATATTTTAAAAAAATCAATATCGAAACAGGTACTGATAGTCTGATCACACTTTAGGCCACACACACCCTAGAGCAATGGATCAGTGTCCTTGCCACATTCCCTGTGAAGCAGACTCATACTGGTTAGCAACATCATGGGGAAACTACCTGGGATTACCAGATACAGTCGGCTTGCAGCCTGGGTTGGCAAACAAATATTCACAAGGACCGCAGCCACATTTGATACAGTAAAAAATGCTTTGCACGAAAGGCATCTGTTTCTGGCAGTTTCTCTGACAATAATGTCAACATAATAATGATACAACTAATCTGACCAATGATCCGAAATGGACGCCATAAAGCCGTTATCCAACCGGAAAAGATATATTTTAGGCTGCTATTGTATAAGCCAGTATCGTGGATGTATGTACTTTGAGTTTTTGTATAAAGATGCTGCATATCCCATTACAATACTTGACTCTTTGAGAAAAGTTTAATCACTATCCACAGTCAACACGGGAAAGGAAAATAGTGACATACTGCAGTTTGCTTCATCGCTCCAGTCATCGCAGTCATTGTAACCATTGCACACCAGCTTCCTTTGGACGCAGAAGGCACTACCACACAAGAAGCTGTCCACCTCTTTGCAAGATACTGCAAGAAAAAGAAAAGGACATTTGGCAAGCTACAGGATGCTTTATGGGACAGGCAGAGAATGGAGAGAAGGAATGGGGGATGTTTTGGGTCGAGACCCTTCTTCAGGCCCGAAGGTCTGACCCGAAATGTCGCCCATTCCTTCTCTCTAGAGATGCTGCCTGTCCCGCTGAGTTACTCCAGCATTTTGTGTCTATCTTCGATTTAAACCAACATTTGCAGTTCCTTCCTACACTGTATGCTTTTTGTTGGATTAATTTCACAGGCACTGTCTTTACCTGCAGACAAATATATAGATATATATTAGTTATGAAATATATGTCTTCTACGAATGTCAGCCTTCTGAAGTACCGGAAACGTTAACAAACATTATGATGGTTAAAATATTGCAAATATATATCTTAATGTTAAAAGATCCCTATATAATCTTAGAATTATATAGGGATCAAAACTTAAAAGGTGAAATAAACTGTAATTAGTGTAGGTACACAAAAAAGCTGGAGAAACTCAGCGGGTGCAGCAGCATCTATGGAGCGAAGGAAATAGGCAACGTTTCGGGCCGAAACCTTTCTTCAAGAAGGGTTTCCTCCCTACAACTGCAATTAATGTAGCATTTGTATAAGTGGGTGCTTGCTGGTTAGGGCAGGTACTTAGGCTGAGCATCCTATTTCTGTGCTGTATAATTCATGGCTCAGTCAGTCATATAATACATGCAGTTCAGTTTATTTTTTATGCACAGTTCTATGTACAGTTACTGATGCAACTTTCTTTTTGAAATTATTTTTTTAAGATTACTAGAAGTAGAACATTTTTTTTTAAAGAAGATAATTTGTTGACATAAAAGATGAAATAATTTGCTGCTAAGGACGTTTAAGGTACTTATTTGCTGCATTTATTTTACCAAATGAAAATATGAACTGCTCAGTTTTTAGCTTTATACTTCACCCAACCAACATATAATTCTAAAACCGATGTAGCTAGGTGTAGGAAGGAACTGCAGATGCTGGTTTACACAGAAGATAGACACAATATATATATCTATGGTACACACAAATGCTGGAGAAACTCAGCGGGTGTAGCAGCATCTATGGAGCGAAGGAGATAGGCGACGTTTCATCCCGAAACGTTGCCTATTCTCCTTCGCTCCATAGATGCTGCTGCACCCGCTGAGTTTCTCCAGCATTTTTGTGTACCTTCGATTTTCCAGCATCTGCAGTTCCTTCTTAAACACATATATATCTATGGTGTTTGTCCATAGCTTGACTCCACCCTTACAGGATTTTAGGTTCTCACATAAAGGAGAATTTAGGCTCCAGCACTCCCAGCAGGTATAGGAATAAATGCTGTGAAATCACAAGGGCATGATTCCTCACTTTACATCCAAATAGGGCACCATTGTTTGGCTACGGATTCACATGCAAATCAGCCATCTGCTTTTACCCAGTAGTCTTTGAAGAAATCTTGTTGTAAACAGTAGTATTTCACAGAACCCCATCCCCTTGAACAATAGTTAATGTTCCACTACTTTAATATATGTTCCATGTTCACATTCACCCTGCAGCTGATTCATTAATATGGAGTATACAACACAGACTTGCTCTCACAGTGCACCACATGGCATGTGTTCACCAATTTATGAGAACTGACCAGTTTATAGTTTTAACCTCAAATAAGTTGCAATATTTTACAATGTTATAATCCAGACAGAGATAAGGTGCACTATCTGACCAGCCTTGCTCATTTATCTCAGAAAACCCAATAGTTGCCCCACATTTGCATCTAAATGTGAGGTAAATAATTCCAGGGTCTTTGCTCCTTAGTTTCAATTAAACAACTGTGCGAGTATGCAGAAGCATCTCTCTACAGTCACCAAGATAAGTACCAATTGTAGTTGAACTCAAAATGACCTCCATCTTTATCCCAGCATAGAAAAGTTCAACAATGGCATGGGAATGAACTAAGGTTTTGTGAATATTTTAAAATAGCCATCACCTCTTAGATACATAGTCATACAGCATGGAAACAGCCCCTTCTGCCCAATCCGACCGACATGCCCCATCAACGCTAGTCCTACCTCCCTGCATTTGCCCCATATCCCCCAAAACCTATCCTATCTAAACCTGTTCTCTTCTTCTTGGGCCTGCCATCAGTCAAATGAACTGAGTCACCAGTCACCTAATGAGGGGAGAGTTAAACCGAATCATTGTTCAACTTCACTGTGAGAAGAGGCTGGTCTGATTTTTCCCCATTTCATTCAATCAGTGCAATATCTCTGACTAACTAAGACAAATAGGAACATGTTACATTTCTCCACAACAGCAGATTGTTAGACATAAATTTTGTTTGTTACTCCTGCATCCCTAACTTATGGATCTCAATAGAAGTCTGTGGGTTATTGTTTACTCAGCATCTAACTGCCTGCTGAAGTATTGGTCACAGTTTTGTATCTTTCTCTCTGTTCACAGTAGACATCAAAGACTTTCCAGGACGTGTATGACAACTGATAAACAATTGCACAAAATAAACCGAATTAATTCAGTACTTATACCATGGAAATCAACACGTATTAGCATGATAATCATCTCTCTGTGTACTCATTTAGTGTAAACATTAACAAGAATTGTTGCTTTAAGAGCAACATTGAAAGTAAATGAATACTTTAAGAAATTATATCAGTGTCCATGGACTCTCTTACTTTTCTACAGGAGTGTGGTAGAGAACATATTGGGTGGTGCATCATGGCTTAGTAAAAACGCTCTGGATGCTAGGCAACCACCCAATTTTGAATAATTCAAGAAATCCAAAATATAAAGGCGAGTTACACACATGTAAACAGCTGAATATGAAAGGAGTTGCTCTTAATATTAGGATACATTTGACAAAGTTTATCCTACCACGAAGCCCCAGCCAAACTGAGCTCAGTTGATGTGAAGCGAGTAACTCCATTAGGTTGGAATTCAGGGTAAAATTGGCCAAGATAACACAAGGGAAGGGACCCTTGGACTATCTTAATTCGGACTTTACTGGATTTTATCTTGCACTAAATGGTATTCCTTTTATCCTGCAAATGTACACTGGACGGCTTGATTTTAATCATTTATAGTCTTCCCGCTGACTAGATGGCACATAACAATAAAGCCTTTCATTGTACCTCAGTACAGGTGACAATAAACTAAACTAAAACTATAAATTATTCTGCAAAATGCTATAGTTATGCCATTTATTGTCACTATACGTGTACAATGAAATTAAAAGCTGTTCGTACTCAGTGCATACATATAATTTAGTACAAAAAACAAGAAACAGAAAACAAAAACAAAAGGGAGAGGGGGGGGATAGGTGCACAATTCTGCGGCGCTATATACATATCTATAAAGGCAAAATGGTGAAGGAGATGTTTAAAGATTATATTAAATATTAAAAATGTTTTTTAAAAAAATGTTACAAATTACAGTTACAATACACATTACAGTTCCAAATTTCTATACATGGATATAATAGATGGAAGTCTGGGTGTTAGGATGTAAAGCAGTGCATGCGTGAATTAAGAGCAGTTATAATTTTCGGAAAACTATTCCTGAGTCTATTTGTCCTAGATTTGATGCACCTATACGGTAATTATAGACTGCTAACATAAATTTTCAGTGTAAGTCAACATCTGCATCCAGAATTCTTGAAGAGTGACTGATAAGACCTGGACCCGCCTAACAACCGCGGCGCCAACCGGAACGAGTCCCGGTAGGCCCGACTTACCCCACAGGCCTCCCAGGGGAACGCGGAGAATGCTTGGCTGGGCCGAAGGAGTCTCAGCGGCGGTGGCGACGGTAGCCCCAGTGGTAGCAGCGTGAGCCTCGACTTTGGTGACGTGAGCCTCGACAGCGGAAGCGGCGGTGAGGCCTCGCGATCGACACGTGATCAGTGGTCGATGAGCGTGCGGGGGTAAGGAGAAGACAATGGGGACCCGGCGTGGGGGGGGGGGGCACTCTAGTTTAGAATCCCTCACCCAGGGTATAAGTCAGCGATCGTTTGTTTATTTGTTCATTACAGTGAAGGCGCTGTACAATAGGCACTTTTAATTTAATTTTAATTTCAAGTTTTCGTGCACCTTGTTGTTTGTTCTGACTGTTGGGCAGACCAATTTCCCTCTGGGGATGAATAAAGTTCTATCATATCGTATCGTATCGTATGAGGAGAATTCAGGAAAATGACAATTTGAAATCAATGCTAAAATCGTTGGTCAGGTTTGTAAGAAAGAGTGTGATACTCAACCCGTACACCAAAGTTCCCAGGTTCAATACCTGGATTACCCAAAATTGGCCAATACCATCAGTTGCGGTGGGGTCAAGGAAAGAGCGTTCAAGTTGCGACCCTGTTTTCACCAATCTGTCCACCACCACGCACAAGAAGCACAAGAAGCGACAAGACAGACACCATTGTATGAAGATGCCGAGAAGTGTGTTCAGCTCTGGCTAAACAACTTCCAATCTTGTGTGTGGACTCGACAAGGAGATTCAGCATAAAGTGGGTGCTGCCAAATGGCCTCAATCTCTCTGTCAAGGAGAAGAAATAGTATTGGGATTGGGTCCCAGCTGCTGGTTGCCCTCGAGTGATTCATGCTAATCACTCTGGACATGCCACATTTGATTAATTTATCATAATTGGTCTCCAGTTTTGGTCTCCTAATGTATTGTGTACAGTTTTGGTCTCCCAATCTGAGGAAAGACATTCCATAGAGGGAGTACAGAGAAGGTTCACCAGACTGATTCCTGGGACGGCAGGACTTTCATATGAAGAAAGACTGGATAGACTCGGCTTGTACTCGCTAGAATTTAGAAGATTGAGAACCTGGGAACTTTGGTGTACTGGGGGATCTTATAGAAACTTACAAAATTCTTAAGGGGTTGGACAAGCTAGATGCAGGAAGGTTGTTCCCGATGTTGGGGAAGTCCAGAATACTGGGTCACAGTTTAAGGATAAGAGGGAAGTCTTTAGAACATTTTTCACACAGAGAGTGGTGAATCTGTGGAATTCTCTGCCACAGAAGATAGTTGAGGCCAGTTCATTGGCTATTTTTAAGAGGGGTTAGATGTGGCCCTTGTGGCTAAAGGGATCAGGGGGTATGGAGAGAAGGCAGGTACAGGATAATGAGTTGGATAATCAGCCATGATCATATTGAATGGCGGTGCAGGCTCGAAGAGCCGAATGGCTAACTCCTGCACCTATTTTCTATGTTTCTATGTTTCTATTGTACCGCTTCCCAGTCGCTTACTGGCGAGGATGCAACTATTTCTCCAAGTTGCGTCCTCGCCCCCCCTCCTCGTGGCCTACCACTGGATCGAAGCGGCCTTTCCTACCTGAGACCGGGAACCTGACCAGAGCTTCGGCAGCGGCGACGCGATGCACCACGGAGCGAGCGATACCTGCCTGGTTCGCAGTTTGGAGCTCCGGAGTGTTGGGCTTGCAGCATCGACATCGCGGGGCTCTGGTTCGTGGAGCTCCCAGTGCAGGCGGCGCCGACCGACATCGCGGAGTCCCTGGGGTCCTTTGCCGAAGGCCGCCAGCTTGAATCTCCACCCAGTGCGGCCTGGGGACATCGGGAGCCACGGACACTGGTAGGAAGTGGCCGATTCGGAGGTCCAAGCCGCTGAGGTTGGCCTCCCGTTCTGAAGGCGGAGTTCCAACATCCCGGCGAGCGGGCCTGAGTGGCGGGCTGTCCGTAGCGGCGACTGCGGAGGGCTCCGGAGACCCCGCCCACGGGTAAACATCAAGAAGATCAGAGGAAGAGAATTGACTTTGGTGCCTTCCCTCACAGTGGGAAACTTTTGATTCTTCTGTGTGTTTTATGTTGAACTCTATCATGTGTTGTGTTCTTTACTTTATTGTATGGCTGTATGGTGATCACATTTCACTGTGCCAACTGGTACATGTGACAAATAAATGTATCTTGTGTCTTGTATCGTACAACTGCAGAAGGATCTCTTTGCTCCTATACTCAACACCTCTTGTTATAAAGGCAAACATGCCATTGGCTTTCTTCACTGCCTGCTGTATCAAAAAGTATCTGACAAAAATAAGTAAAATAAATGGAATTGTTCAAATTGCAAACTCAAAGTTAAATTATTCAAGATACTTAAATAATTTAAATTGTTTTCCCATCCTGGATTCAATAATATCATCAGTTTAAAAGTTAACAACAACACCAACAACAACAACCAGTTTTATTCGTCACTTGCACATAAATTGCACATAAAGTGCAAGTGAAATGTATTTGCCAGCAACGGTACAATGAAAAAGAACACACAAACACACAATAAGTATTGCACTCTATCCAGCACCCTTACATGTTCACTTAATCAAGAGCTTCACCACTTTATATGATTTTGTCAAAATTGTTGGATGAATATCCAATAGCTCTTTACAAATGCTCTCGCATCGAGTTCCTCTCAATGAAGTTAGGTGTAATGGGATTGTAATGTTTGTACACCTCCCTGGCCATTCTATAGAATGGAAAATAGTTTGGGACTTGAATGCATAAGAGGAAAACAATCACAATAGAAACATAGCAAAATAGGTGCAGGAGTAGGCCATTCGGCCCTTCGAGCCAGCACCGTCATTCAATATGATCATGGCTGATCATCTAAAATCAGTACCCCATTTTCTCATTTAAAATACCGGAGTCGGGTCGATTTCTGATGACGTCACTTACGCGACAACGGGCATCTGCCGGTAAGCGTTTTCTTCAATCCGTTTTTTATTTCCGGGTGTTTTTGCGCATTTTTACGGAGCGAAATGTCTTAGCTCTCCATAGCACCACCAGAAGTCGACCCGACTCCGGTATTTTAAATGAGAAAATGGTACCAGAAAAGGAACCTTCCCACCCCACCGCCTTGAAGACCTAAAACATGTGGGAAACACTACAAGAGGAAGGTGAGGACGTTTTTCAAGGCTCTGAGGAAGAAAGCTCTACTTTGACTATGGAACAAGAGCAAGAGCAAAAACTAAGACAAGCTCTGGTGCAAGATATTAAAGAGTTGTTGGCTGAAAAGCTCGAAAAGCTCAAAAAGCTGGACACAAAACTGGATGAGCAACTTACTGCTGTGGTTAAATATCGTGGCTGGAAGAACAGAAATATGTGAGAAAAACTGGAGGAATCACCTTTTGTAGTTGGAATGTTAGGGGCGTTAATGAGCCAATTAAAAGGGGTAAGGTCTTTGCCCTTCTAAAATCTATTAATACTGATATAATATTTTTACAGGAGACGCATCTCAAGGATGAAGCTCATAACAGGCTGAAGGCAAACTGGATTGGTCAATTATATCATTCTACTTTACTTTCTAAAACTAGAGATACTGCAATCATAATTCGTAAAGGCAAACCATTCAAACACAAAGCCACCATAGCCGATAAAGAGGGTAGGTATATTATAGTATCTGGGGAGTTATATTCAACCCCACTTACTATGGTGAATATCTACGCCCCTAATTTTGACAACCTACAATTTTTAATAAAATAATCATCACAATCTCAGACTCCACCCAGCAAAGTCTTCAATTGTGTACTGGACCAATATCTGGATAAATCTTCACAGCAAAGGAGATATAATACAAAATCAAAATCCAGCGAACTTCTAAACACTTTTATAAAAAATACAAACATAACCGACGTATGGAGGAATGCAAATACATCTGGAAGAGAATATTCTTTTTATTCAGCCGTTCATAAGACGTATACACGTATTGATTACTTTCTGGTGGACACAAAATTGATCCCTTTTACAATAAATCCTAAATATCATAATAATATTATTTTCGATCATTGTCCATTAACATTCTCCTTAAAATTAGAAGGAATGCATAATAAAAAAATGTTCTGGAGATTTAATCCTCAAATATTAACCGACCCAGGTTGCTGTGAATATTTGAAGCAACAGATGGAACTATTTTATGAGACAAATGACACACCTGGTATTTTGGCCTCTTTATTATGGGAATCTTTTAAAGCCTTTATCAGAGGCTCGATTATTTCATATCAAGCTTATCAAAATAAAAAAAAAAACAGGTTGAAACAATTGGAATTAGAAGGACAGATTAGACAGCTTGATTTAGAAAATGCTACCAATCCCTCTATTGACAAACACAATAAGATAGCAGTATTAAAATTCAAGTTAAATCAAATTCTTTCCACAAGAGTTATTAAGTTATTTCAATATACTAAGCAAAAAAACTTTGAATTTGGTGATAAACCGCACAAACTCCTGGCATGTCAGCTGAGAAAAATGGAAAAAGATCACACTATCCAAAAAATTAGATCAGAAAAAGGCGAGCTGCTTACACTCCCTAAAGATATCAATGAAAGATTTTTACAATTCTATCAACATTTAAACACATCTAAAACTTCAGTAGAAACTATACAGATTCAAAACTTCCTTAACAATTGCAACCTTCCGTCACTCAATGCAGTGGAACAAGAAGAATTAGGAGCGGAAATTACAGTAAAAGATATTGAAGAGACTATTAAATCACTGAATAATGGCAAAATGCCAGGCCCAGATGGGTTCAGTAACGAATTCTATAAAAAATGTCATGAATTAATTTCCCCTCGTTTACAAGCCCTTTATTTACAAGCCCTTCATTTAAAGAACAGACGTTACCACAAACTTTAACCAAATCAACTATTTCACTGATACCAAAAAAAGATAAAGATCTTGAAGAGCCAGGATCATATAGAGCAATAACTCTTTTAAATACTGACCAGAAAATATTAGCTAAAACCCTGGCAAGAAGACTAAGTAAGTACGTCAGTAAATTACTCTGATCAAACTGGGTTTATACCCAAGAGACATTTGTTCAATAACTTGAGACGTTTGTTTAATATAATGTACTCACACAGATCGATAAACAAAGACTTATCAATTATTTCTTTAGATGCAGAAAAAGCATTTAACCAAGTAGAATGGGAATATCTCTTCACAGTATTGCAAAAATTCCAACTAGGAGAAAATTTTATTTCATGGATAAAGTTGTTATATAACAATCCGACTGCCAGAATACTAACTAATCAAACTCTGTCACCTATATTTCAATTATCCAGGGGCAATAGACAAGGGTGTGCTTTATATCACCAATGTTATTTGCCCTTGCTATAGAACCCTTAGCTGAAAGTATAAGAGTACATCTGAACATTCATGGCTATAATAGTAAATATACTAATAATAAGATTTTGTTATATGCAGACGATGGACTTTTATATATTACCAACTCCCAAGTCAGTATCCCAAATATACTAAACCTCATAGAACAATTCGGCTCCTTCTCAGGGTATAGAATAAACTGGAACAAAAGTGAAATTATGCCGATAAAACCTCAAGACCCTTCACATCTCCTAAAATTCCCCTTTAGAATTGCTACGGAAAAATTTAAATATCTTGGAGTCTACGTGACTAGAAAATATCCCTCTTTATTTCAAGCAAAATTTCAACCATTAATCACCAAATTAAATGCCCTTATTCAATTTTGGAAAACACTTCCGATTTCCCTTATAGGTAGAGTAAATGCCATAAAGATGATTTTCCTTCCACAACTCCTGTACCTATTCAATAACGATTTACCTCCCTAAAAACTTTTTTTTTTAAACTTGACTCTGTGATTACAATCTTTATCTGGGATTATAAAACTCACAGAATTCACAAACGACATTTATGCAAACCTAAAGAAATCGGTGGACTGGCTCTCCCTAATTTTCTTCTCTATTACTGGGCAACTAATATTAAAAATGTAATCTACTGGATGGATGATACATGCCAACAAGTAAACTGGTTAAAAATGGAGAGGGAAGATTGTTTGCCTTTCAATATAGGCTCGATTCTTCTCTCTCCAATACATTTGAAGAAATCAATGTATGAGAAAAATCCGATAATTCATAGCACCCTACGAATCTGGAAACAGTTGAAATCAACCCTTAAATTGAGAAATTTCTCTCTCCTATTACCAATCGCCAATAATAACAAACCAAAAAACATCCTCCAAAAAATTAAAAACATAATGCATACAAAAAACAGCATTTGATCACAACTAGCATTGCAGGTGGATCTACCAACATCATGTATTCACATTAGATAGAATACACTTTTTATTGATCTGCTTACTTTTCTGTGTTGATTTGGAGAAATGGAAAGAAGAAGAGTGAAGTGTGTTTGAGTAATTAAGTATTTACATCCATTTATGTTGGAGAAAGGAAAACAAATCAAATGGGCATCCCCAAAATCTTTCTCAGCTTTGGCTGTGTCTGCTATGGCCCATCTACAGAGAACTTCAGAATCAATGCAATTGGATTTGGCCTGTTTGTTTTACAGGCTGAGGTTCGCCTGTCCCTGCTGCTTCCATTGATTCCATTTCACCATATGATCACCAACTAATATTTAGTCATATGATAGCATGGCCAATGCCTTGTTATATGAAATCAATAACATGATCCCACACACACCGTCATACACAGTTTTCTAACTTTCCAATAGATGCACTGATTAATCTTGAAGGAGATGAGGCAAAATGTACATCGACATGCTGGACTATTTTATAAAGCAGTATAGATAATTCAGAATATGACTTCATTTCATTTCCTAATTCAAATGAATTCAGCAAATGTCCTGATAGTACAGAAAATAACATACATGTCATGATAACCCTGTTAATGAGGTAAAAGATCACTTTTTTTCTGGCCAGCTTCTTCTCCAAACTATTTTGAATCCAATCCAACACCTTTGTCTGTTCACCACCATTGAATCATTGCTCTACCAATTTAGTTCAGACTCAGCAGACAATTAAACCGCATCTGAAACTATTGCCTGTTATTATCAAACAGTTTATTCCAATTCAATCCCATTTATTCCAATCTTGCACTGAAGGGAAAGATGTAATGGGTGTAATCATGGTGGCTGGCCCTTTACACCCATGCTGATATCCAAAGCATGCATGCTTAAATTCCTCTACTCTCTTTTTCTTAACGTAAGACTTAGTTTAGGGTTGTCCTTTGACTCTAGCAAATTTCCTGCTCCATTTCAATTCTTCCCACTATCTGATCGGCAAAGTTATAATTGAGGTTGCAACTGAAAGGCTTGTGGGAATAGGGTCACACTGGGAAATTGAGTGCCTCACTGGCAACAGTCTGTGAGAAGGTGCAAGGCACACTCCAACTCTTAATTTTTAACTACATATCCTATTTTCCTTTACATCAATGTGGCGATTTTAATTCTCGTCTTAGTTTAGTTTAATTTAGAGATACAGCGCAGAAACAGGCCCTTCGGCCTAGTCAGTCCACGTCGACCGGCGATCCCCGTGCACCAGCACTGTCCTACACATCAGGAACAAATTATAATTTTTACCAGAGCCAATTAACCTACAAACCTGTACATCTTTGGAATGTGGGAGGAAACCGGAGCACCTGGGGAAAACACACGTGGTCACGGGAGAACATACAAATTAGTCAGCACCCATATTCAGGATCGAACACGGGTCTCTGACGTGGTAAGGCAGCAGCTCTACCACTGTGCCACCATGCCACCCTCCAATCTAATACTTTTAACAATAAATCCAATAAATAGCATGTGCCAAACAACTAGTATTCCCAAAATAAAACTCCTTCCCATTGTTAAATGTTTCACAAATTGACTCATGAATAAATAATTATTTTATTATAATCAATTTTTCTTTTTTTTTTCCTTTAGTTTAGGAGGCGTTTTGTTTTTTTTTCTTTTTGTCTTTTTATCTTTGTGTTTTTTTTTACATTTATAAGTCTCCTTTTAAAGATTTAACTATATTTACATAGAGACGGGGAGGTCTATATTCATTGTGTATTTTGTCACTGGTCTCATATTAGGTTATACCTGTTATTAATGTAATCCTGATGCCTATGTATCAATACCATTGTTATGTTTATCATTATTCTTTTTGCTCTGTTTTTTATGTTTTATTTTTGTTTTTTTTGAGAAAAAAAACAATAAACAGATTTAAAAAAAAGAATTGCTCATTAATGACAAAATTCTCTTGCACTCGATAACCTCCAAATAGCACATTCTGGAGGGAAATGATCTACACCAAGGAAGAACATCCATAATAAGTGCAAAGTGAAAGTCGCCTTTACTTTTACATACAAATGTGAGGTAGTTATTTGAGCAGGGAACAAGTAGTGCTACTTCTTTGCAGATGACAATAGACAATAGACAATAGACAATAGACAATAGGTGCAGGAGTAGGCCATTCGGCCCTTCAAGCTAGCACCGCCATTCATTGTGATCATGGCTGATCATCCCCAATCAGTACCCCGTTCCTGCCTTCTCCCTACATCCCCTGACTCTGCTATTTTTAAGAGCCCTATCTGGCTCTTTCTTGAAAGCAACCAGAGAACCTGCCTCCACCGCACTCTGAGGCAGAGAATTCCACAGACTAACCACTCTCTGTGAGAAAAAGTGTTTCCTCATCTCTGTTCTAAATGGCTTACTCCTTATTCTTGAACTGTGGCCCCTGGTTCTGGACTCCACCAACATCGGGAACATGTTTCCCACCTCTAGCGTGTCCAAACCTTAACAATCTTATATGTTTCAATGAGATACCCTCTCATCCTTCTAAACTCCAGAGTGTACAAGCCCAGCTGCTCCATTCTCTCAGCATATGACAGTTACGCCATCCCAGGAATTAACCTTGTAAACGTACGCTGCACTCCCTCAATAGCAAGAAAGTCCTTCCTCAAATTAGGGGACCAAAACTGCACACAATACTCCAGGTGTGGTCTCACTAGGGCTCTGTACAACTGCAGAAGGACCTCTTTGCTCCTATATTCGATTCCTCTTGTTATAAACGCCAACATGCCATTCGCCTTCTTTACTGCCTGCTGTACCTGCATGCTTACTTTCATAGACTGATGTGCAAGGACCCCCAGATCCCGTTGTACTTCCCCTTTTCCCAATTTGACGCCATTTAGATAGTTATCTGACGACACCATTTAGATAGTAATCTTACTATGTTACTTGAATCCCTTCATCCAAATACTTGATATATATTGTAAATAGCTGCAGTCCCAGCACCGAGCCTTGCGGTACCCCACTAGTCACTGCCTGCCATTCTGAAAGGGACCCGTTAATCCCTACTCTTTGTTTCCTGTCTGCCAACCACTTCTCTATACATGTCAGCATTCTATCTCCAATACCATGTGCCCTAATTTTGCCCACTAATCTCCTATGTGGGACCTTATCAAATGCTTTCTGAAAGTCTAGGTACACTACATCCATTGGCACTCCCTTGTCCATTTTCCGAGTTACATCTTCAAAAAATTCCAGAAGATTAGTCAAGCATGATTTCCCCTTCGTAAATCCATGCTGACTCAGACCGATCCTGTTACTGCTATCCAAATGTGCAGCTATCTCATCTTTTATAATTGACTCCAGCATCTTCCCCACCACCGATGTCAGGCTAACTGTTCTATAATTCCTTGTTTTCTCTCTCCTGCCTTTCTTAAAAAGTGGGATAACATTAGCTAACCACCAATCCACAGGAACTGATCCTGAGTCTATAGAACATTGGAAAATTATCACTAATGCATCCACAATTTCTAGAGCCACTTCCTTAAGTATCCTGGGATGCAGACCATCAGGCCCTGGGGATTTATCAGCCTTCAGTCCCATCAGTCTATCCAACACCATTTCCTGCCTAATGTGGATTTCCTTCAGTTCCTCCATCAACCCAGATCCTCTGGCCACTACTATATCAGGGAGATTGTTTGTGTCCTCCTTAGTGAAGACAGATCCAAAGTACCTGTGCAACTCATCTGCCATTTCCTTGTTCCCCATAATAAATTCACCTTTATCGGTCTTCAAGGGTCCAACTTTGGTCTTAATTTTTCCTCTTCACAAACCTAAAGAAGCTTTTACTATCCTGCTTCATGATGACTGGCATAAGGGGGGAAAGTGAGTCTTAATTAAGAGTAAAAGAAGACAGATACTTTAATATGTTTCTTAACTTTGTCATATTTTCACATTACATGTTAAGCCAAGTGTGGATAACTAGCTCTGAATATTGGCCCAAAGCTTTGACCCTTATTCCTCCCTGTAAAACCGCATGAACTGATCACCATGATGGTTTGACATCCCTATAACCTATTTTCTCATTAGCAGTTGCAAATTTTAACACCTTTTCCTCCTTTGAGAATTCATGGTTTCATGGCATTTTAAGTGTATTCAAATCTCAAAATGCTTTGCAAACTAACGGCTTTGAATTACAAGGTAGCCAGAGAGAGCAATTTGTTCTGACTATGTTACAAACATTGACATTGTAAGAAATCTCACTTCATTCTAGCTCAGTGAGCTAACAGAATGCTTTCATAATGCTTTGAAATTTTCCATTTGTAAAAACATTTATGGACCAACTTTATTGGCGTATGGTAACCAGGGTTTCAGATTTATGCGTTTACTGTTGTCATGGAGAACTGTACATGTTATTTGCAGTGTTACGTTAATTACTCACTCAGCCATCTGCCACACTGCATGTCAAAGTTTCCAATTATGAAATATATATTTAAGATGAGATTTTTACCTGTTCCACCTGAATGGGTTTTTTTTTTCCACCCAGCATTTGAATTTACTGAAGTTTACTCAAATGAGAAAAATTTAACCATTAACATAGTTAGTATATGGAAATCAATGGGAATGTCCATACGCATCCCAACTGGTATTTTTCCAAAGATTTTTGTATCTTTAAATACTGAGAAATGATTTACAAGACCAATGGAAAACTACCTTACAGTAAAGGAAAATATGGCATTTAAAAGCACAAATCAGAATGGAAACTACTCAATACAAATTGATATTATAATTCTAATTATCCATGGATAATGGAATATTCTTGAGAGTGTTTGATGGTTTTACAACAGGTTCCTATATATTGAGACCCTGTCACAAATTTCCTTTCCATGGATTTCAATAAAAGTAAAGGTGGGCAGAGATAGAAAACAAACTGGCAATTCAAGGTGGTCTTTTTGATCCATATGAACTCAAGACTATTTATGACAAGGAAATCATAGACAAAATCTCCAAGTTGGCAGATGACTGTAAACTTAAAAAAAAATCAATAACAAGGAACTATGTGTCCCCTCATGTCCTTTATGAAAGTAAATCTGCCATCCTTACATGGACTGTGGAGCGTGGTGAACACATGTCGGGGCAGATGAGACAGTGTGAGGCTTGCAGAATGTGGGAGCCCAGGGACACAGATGGACCCTCTGGCTGCTACAACTGTGGCAAGTGCGTCCAGCTTCAGCTCCTAAAGGACCGTATTGGGGCACTGGAGAAGCAGCTGGATGACCTCAGGGCCATCCGGGAAAACAAGAGTTTCCTGGACAGGACCTACAGTGAGGTAGTCACGCCGAGGATACGGGAAGAACCAAGGTGTGTGACAGAGAGAAAGGGTGGAAATCGTGGAGTGCAGAAGACCCAGGTGGCTAATGTAAACAGGTTCGCCCTCTAGGGAACTGTCCGGGGAGACACTGTTTCCAGTCCGAGCGGTGGACACGTCGGTGGCTCCGATCCTGGAGATGACTCGACCGGCGAGACCGACATCGGGCAGAGCCCTAGTGGTGGGTGACTACATTGTCCGAGGAGTGGACAGGAGATTCTGTGGCGGCAGACGAGATGTGAGGATGGTCTGTTGCCTCCCTGGTGCCAGGGTTCAGGATGTCATGAGCCGAATTCTGAACATCCTTGAGAGAGAAGGTGAACAGCCGGCAGTAGTTGTGCATGTAGGCACAAACGACATTGGGAAGAAGAGGAAGGAGGTTCTCCAACATGACTTCAGAGATTTGGGAAAAGACTGAAATGCCGGACTTGTAGGGTGATTATCTCTGGATTGCTTCCAGTACCTCGTGCTAGTGAGGACAGGAACAGGGAGATAGGGGATCTGAATGTGTGGCTGAGGGGTTGGAACAGGGAGCAAGGATTTAGATTTATAGACCACTGGGATCTCTTCTGGGGTAGGGGAGACCTGTACAAAAGGGACCGGTTACACCTTAACTGGAGGGGGACCAACATTCTGGCAGGCAGGTTTGCTAGGGCTACACGTGTGGGTTTAAACTAAATAGTGGGGGGGAGGGATTGACAACTTGGGAGTATAAAGATGGAGTTGAAGGGGAAGTGGCTACGGGAAAAATGACAAAAGATTCTCAAATTATTGGGTAGGATAGATCGAGAATGGACAAAGAGTAATGTCAGGGCTAATTGCGAGGGAGGAAGTGAATACGAAGGTCAAAGTACTGTATATGAATGCGCAAAGTATAAGGAATAAAGTGGATGAGGTTGAGGCTCAGTTAGAAACTGGCAAGTATGATGTTGTGGGAATTACTGAGACAAGAGGGCCAGGGCTGGGTACTGAATATTCAAGGATTTCCTCCTATCGAAAAGACAGACAGGTGGACAGAGGGGGTGGGGTTGCCCTGTTGGTGAGGAATGAAATTCAGTCCCTTGCAAGGGGTGACATTGAGACAGGAGATGTGGAGTCAGTATGGATAGAACTAAGGAATTGTAAGGGTATAAAGACCCTAATGGGACTAATCTACAAGCCCCCAAACAGTAGCCTGGACATAGGGCTCAAGTTGAATCAGGAGTTAAAATTGGCATGTAGCAAAAGTAATGCTGTGGTTGTTATGGGAGATTTCAACATGCAGGTAGACTGGGAAAATCAGGTTGATACTGGACCCCAAGAAAGGGACTTTGTAGAGTGCCTTTGTGATGGATTCTTAGAACAGCTTGTATTGGAGCCTACCAGGGAGAAGGCAATTCTGGATTTAGTGTTATGTAATGAACCAGATTTGATAAAGGACCTTGAGGTTAATGAGCCATTAGGAGGCAGTGACCATAACATGGTCAGGTTTAATCTACAATTGGAGAGGGAGAAGGGTAGATCGGAGGTGTCAGTGTTGCAGTTGAATAAAGGGGACTATGGGGCCATGAGGGAGGAGCTGGCCAAAGTTGACTGGAAAGATACACTAGCAGGGATGACAGTGGAACAAAAATGGCAGGTGTTTCTAGGAATAATTCAGAAGGTGCAGGTGGAGGATCAGTTCATTCCTAGGAGGAAGAAAGATTCCAAGGGGAGAAAGGGACGACCATGGCTGACAAGGGACGTCAGGGACAGTATAAAAATTAAAGCAAAGAAGTACAACGTAGCAAAGATGAGCGGGAAGCAAGAGGATTGGGTAATGTTTAAAGAACAACAGAAGATAACCAAACAGACAAAACTGGAAGAAAAGATGAGGTACAAAGGTAAGCTAGCCAAGAATATAAAGCAGGCTAGTAAAAGCTTCTTTAGGTATGTGAAGAGGAAAAAAATTAGTTAAGACCAAAGTTGGACCCATGAAGACTGAAAAAGGTGAATTTATTATGGGGAACAAGGGAATGGCAGATGAGTCGAACAGGTACTTTGGATCTGTCTTCACTAAGGAGGACAGAAACATTCTTCCTGATATTCTAGTGGCCAGAGGATCTGGGGCGACGGAGGAACTGAAGGAAATCCATATTAGGCAGGAAATGGTGTTGGATAGACTGATGGGACTAAAGGCTGATAAATCCCCAGGGCCTGATGGTCTGCATCACAGGGTACTTAAGGAAGTGGCTCTAGAAATCATGGATGCATTGGTGATAATTTTCCAATGTTCTATAGACTCAGGATCAGTTCCTGTGGATTGGAGGAAAGTTAATGTTATCCCACTTTTTAAGAAAGGCGGGAGAGAGAAAACAGGGAATTATAGACCAGTTAGCCTGACATCGGTGGTGACTTTGGCGGGCGGCACAATGGCACAGCGGTAGAGCTGCTGCCTCACAGCGCCAGAGACCCAGGTTTAATCCTGACTACGGGGTGCTGTCTATGTAGAGTTTGTATGTTCTCCCTGTGACCGCATGGCTTTTCACCAGGTACCCTAGTTACCTCCCACATTCCAAAGACGTGCAACTTTGTTGGTTAATTAGCCTCAGTAAATTGCCCCTGGTGTGTAGGATGCAAAAGTGGTGATAACATAGAACAAGCGTCCGGGTGATCAATGGGCAGTGTGGACTCGGAGGGCTGAAGGGCCTGTTTCCATACTGTATCTCTAAACTAAACTGAACTAAACATTAACAGAGTTATTGGATAATAAAACAACTTTTGTAGTTCTTTGTCCAATACAAATAAGGCAACTACATTTTAAATCAGCCATATTATATTTTACAAAGAAAGCCATTGAGACTCCAACGAGTCAGTGGAAAAGATTAGCAGACTGTATGACTATCAATTCATACACTAAGAATTGTTCTTGTTTAGAATTCATTATCCTTTGATAGATAGCTAGGATGATGTGAGAAATTGCACAAAGCATTTCAATTTGTCAGTTTCTAAGAGACAATAAACTACTCAGGGCTGATTAAGAGTGCCTCAACCTTTGCCCACGATGTTTAATCAGAAGCAGAAGGAACATTTCTCGTTAGGAGCTCTGCAGACAAATGAAGGTTACCACCGTAGATGCTATAGCAACTGCTCGAACATAAAAGCTTAAGGCAAAGGTGATAGAGACAATTTTAATGGAAGAAAAATTAGTTGCTTCCCCTTTTTCAGCACAACAAGCATGATTTTCATTTGTGCTGAGAGTGAGCTAATACAAAACCTACTGCTATTGAAAATTACCAAGATTCAGATGGATCCCTACCCAGAGAAAGTGTACATGCTCCATAAGGCTGAACATAAGGGCTTTGAATGTCATTCGTTCCACTCTCAGAATTGAGCCTTCAAGGTTCAAGTCCATTTTCGAGATCTGAATGCATAATTCTAAGTTAACAATTAAGAGAGATGTCACCTTTTGAACAAAACATTAAATGGAGGATGTGTTTGACTTTAGCAATATACTAATGACCCCAGGTATCCATTCCAAGCTGCTCAACCTGCTGCCAACAGGACAATTCTGCCTTTATTTCCTGTATCTGCTCATGATTTTAAATGTTTGGAGGAAAGGTGCCATTTAGAACAATGTGAACCGTAATAATGATAAACACCCCAACATCAATGGGTGTCAATTTAATTATTCCGCAGATGATCAATAAAGGTGAAGCCAACTTTATAGTCAATGTGGAAGACAAGAGACTATATCCAAAGTAAGTGCCAATCTCCCCGGGAGGACACAGTTCCTTTCTGGACCCTTTAGGTAAACTACAGCTTCTGTTTTCCCAAATTCCCCCTTCCGTTTTGTACCTCAAATTCCCATCTCCACCTAACCTTCTTGCCAGATATTCCTTCCGTTGGTGGTGGCCACTGACCTCTCTAGTTACCAGCAGTCTCCATTCCTACTTTCCACATGATCTGACCCAGCAGCGTACATATATTAAACAACACCACTCCCCTCAAGCTTGTGTGTATCTTGAACTCTCCTTAACATTCCCTGCCCAAACAAGCTGGGATTAAAAATTGCCTCTCGAACATCATCTTATTTCGAGGTTATTGAGCCATTAGGAGGTAGTGACCATAACATGGTTAGGTTTAATCTACAATTGGAGAGGGAGAAGGGTAGATCGGAGGTGTCAGTGTTGCAGTTGAATAAAAAGGACCATGGGGCCATGACGGAGGAGCTGGCCAAAGTTGACTGGAAAGATACACTAGCAGGGATGACAGTGGAACAAAAATGGCATGTGTTTCTAGGAATAATACAGAAGGTGCAGGATCAGTTCATTCCTAGGAGGAAGAAAGATTCCAAGGGGAGAAAGGGACGACCGTGGCTGACAAGGGACGTCAGGGACAGTATAAAAATTAAAGCGAAGAAGTACAACGTAGCAAAGATGAGCGGGAAGCAAGAGGATTGGGTAATGTTTAAAGAACAACAGAAGATAACTAAAAAGACAATACAGGGAGAAAAGATGAGGTACGAAGGTAAGCTAGACAAGAATATAAAGCAGGATAGTAAAAGCTTCTTTAGGTATGTGAAGAGGAAAAAATTAGTTAAGACCAAAGTTGGACCCTTGAAGACCGAAAAAGGTGAATTTATTATGGGGAACAAGGAAATGGCAGATGAGTTGAACAGTTACTTTGGACCTATCTTCACTAAGGAGGACACAAACAATCTTCCTTATATAGTAGTGGCCAGAGGACCTGGGGTTACGGAGGAACTGAAGGAATCCACATTAGGCAGGAAATGGTGTTGGATAAACTGATGGGACTGAAGGCTGATAAATCCCCAGGTCCTGATGGTTTGCATCCCAGGGTACTTAAGGAAGTGGCTCTAGAAATTGTGGACGCATTGGTGACAGGGAGAATACTGATGTGCCTTCCCGATCCCCCATTCGCTGTGATGGCATTTCAGTCTCAGTCACAGAGGCCGACGTCAGGAAATCCTTCAGAGGGGTGAACCCCCGAAAAGCACCTGGACCTGATGGTATACCCGGTCGTGTTCTAAAAACCTGTGCGGACCAACTGCCGGGATTTTTACGGACATTTTCCAACCTCTCACTTCTGAGGTCTGAGGTCCCCACCTGCTTCAAAAGGGCATCAATTATACCCAAGAAGAGTAAGGTGAAGTGCCTCAATGACTATCGACCAGTGGCACTAACGCCGGTGGTGATGAAGTGCTTTGAGAGACTGATCATGGAACAAATCAACTCCTACCTCGACAAAAACCTGGACCCACTGCAGTTCGCTTACCGCCACAACAGATCAATGGTGGATGCGATCTCGCTGGCCCTCCACTCCACACTGGACCACTTGGACAACAAAACTCATATGTCAGGCTGTTATTCATCAATTACAGCTCGGCATTCAACACAATCATCCCCTCCAAACAGGTTACCAAACTCGCAGAACTGGGTCTCTGCGCATCTGCAGCTGGATCCTCGACTTCCTCATCCACAGACCACAGTCTGTTCGTATTGGTGCAAATGTGTCAGCCTCGATAACAATCAGCACGGGAGCACCTGGCTGCGTGCTCAGCCCCCTGCTGTACTCACTCTATACCCATGACTGCGTAGCCAACCACAGTGCGAACTCCATCATCAAGTTCGCTGACGACACCACTATTGTGGGGCGTATCACTGATGGAGATGAGTCAGAATATATAAGAGAGATCGAGCAACTGTCCATATGGTGCCAGCGCAATAACCTGGCCCTCAACACCAGCAAAACCAAGGAACTGATTGTGGACTTTGGAAGGAGTAGCAGGGGGACCCACAGCCCCATTTATATCAACGGTCGAAAGGGTCAAGAACTTCAAATTCCTGGGAGTGCACATCTCTGAAGATCTTTCCTGGTCCCAGAACACTAACGCAATTATCAAAAAAGCTCATCAGCGCCTCTACTTCCTGAGAAGATTACGGAGAGTCGGTTTGTCAAGGAAGACTCTCTCTAACTTCTACAGGTGCACAGTAGAGAGCATGCTGACCGGTTGCATCGTGGCTTGGTTCGGTAATTTGAGCGCCCTGGAGAGGAAAAGACTACAAAAAGTAGTAAACACTGCCCAGTCCATCATCGGCTCTGACCTTCCTTCCATCGAGGGGATTTATCGCAGCCACTGCCTCAAAAAGGCTGGCAGTATCATCAAAGACCCACACCATCCTGGCCACACACTCATCTCCCTGCTACCTTCAGGCAGAAGGTACAGGAGCCTGAAGACTGCAACAACCAGGTTCAGGAATAGCTACTTCCCCACAGCCATCAGGCTATTAAACCTGGCTCGGACAAAACTTTGATTATTAATAACCACTTTCTGCTATTTGCACTTTATCTGTTTATTTATTCATGTGTGTATATGCTTATATCATGGCATATGGACACATTTATCTGTTTTGTAGTAAATGCCTACTATGTTCCGTGTGCTTAAGCAAAGCAAGCATTTCATTGTCCTATACAGGGACACATGACAATAAACTCACTTGAACTTGAATTTGGATAATTTTCCAATGTTCTATAGACTCAGGATCAGTTCCTGTGGATTGGAGGGTAACTAATGTCATCCCACTTTTTAAGAAAGGCGGGACAGAGAGAAGATGGAATTATAGACCAGTTAGCCTGACATCGGTGGTGGGGAAGATGGTGGGGTCAATTATAAAGGATGAGATAGCCGCACATTTGGATAGCAGTAACAGGATCGGTCCGATTCAGCATGGATTACGAAGGGGAAATCATGCTTGACTAATCTTCTGGAATTTTTTGAAGATGTAACTATGAAAATGGACACGGGCGAGCCAGTGGATGTAGTGTACATGGACTTTCAGAAAGCATTTGATAAGGTCCCACATAGGAAATTAGTGGGCAAAATTAGGGCACATGGTATTGGGGGTAGAGTGCTGACATGGATAGAGAAGTGGTTGGCAGACAGAAAACAAAGAGTAGGGATTAATGGGTCCCTTTCAGAATGGCAGGCAGTGACTAGTGGGGTACCGCAAGGCTCGGTGCTGGGACCGGCAGCTATTTACAATATACATCAATGATTTGGATGAAGGGATTCAAAGTAACATTAGCAAATTTGCAGATGACACAAAGCTGGGTGGCAGTGTGACATGTGAGGAGGATGCTATGAGAATGCAGGGTGACTTGGACAGGTTGGGGGAGTGGGCAGGTGCATGGCAGATGGAGTTTAATGCAGATAAATGTGAGGTTAGCCACATTGGTAGCAAAAACTGGAAGGCAGATTACTATCTAAATGGCGTCAAGTTGGGAAAAGGGAAGTACAATGGGATCTGGGGGACCTTGTACATCAGTCTATGAAAGTAAGCATGCAGGTATAGCAGGCAGTGAAGAAAGCGAATGGCATGTTGGCCTTCGTAACAAGAGGAATCTAATATAGGAACAAAGAGGTCCTTCTGCAGTTGTACAGAGCCCTAGTGAGACCACACCTGGAGTATTGTGTGCAGTTTTGGTCCCCTAATTTGAGGAAGGACATTCTTGCTATTGAGGGAGTGCAGCGCAGGTTTACAAGGTTAATTCCCGGGATGGCTGTACTGTCATATGCTGCGAGAATGGAGCAGCTGGGCTTGTACACTCTGGAGTTTAGAAGGATGAGAGGGGATCTCATTGAAACATATAAGATTGTTAAGGGTTTGGACACGCTAGAGGCAGGAAACGTGTTCCCGATTTTGGGGGAGTCCAGAACCAGGGGCCACAGTTTAAGAATTAGGAGTAAGCCATCTAGAACGGAGACGAGGAAACACTTTTTCTCAGAGTGTGGTGAGTCTGTAGAATTCTCTGCCTCAGAGGGCAGTGGAGGCAGGTTCTCTGGATGCTTTCAAGAGAGAGCTAGATAGGGCTCTTAAAAAATAGCAGAGTCAGGGGATATGGGGAGAAGGCAGGAATGGGGTACTGATTGGGGATGATCAGGCATGATCACATTGAATGGCGGTGCTGGCTCTTGCACCTATTGTCTATTGTCTATTTAAAAATACCAGCACTTTTCAGCATCCAGGAAATATACCTCGGGTATCGTCATAAGAATCAAGGCTAGTTGTTCACATCATTGCCTTTTGCACAACCTTGCCAGGCAAAAAGTGACTGCCGCCAAGAATACAACAGACCACATCGAAAATAATGAATGAATGAATAAGTTTATTGGCCAAGTATTCACATACAAGGAATTTTCCTTGGTGCTCCACCCACAAGTGACAACATGACATACAGTAGCAGTTAGGAATGACGCATTAAATAAAATACTGGACCAAAAGGAGACGACAGATTTTTGGTTATTGGGTAGAGCTACGACTCGTGGAAAAAAGCTGTTTTCATCTCTGGCGGTCTGACAGTCCGGAGTTGCCTTCCAGAGCGAAGTGATTCAAAGAGTTTGTGGCCAGGGTGAGAGGGGTTAGAGATCTTACCCGCTCGCTTACTGGCCCTTGCAGTGTACATCAATGGAGGGAAGGTTGCAGCCAATAGCCTTCTCAGCCGATCGGAAGATTCGCTGCAGCCTCCGGATGTCGTGCTTGGTGGCTGAGCCAAACCAGACCATGATGGAGAAGGTGAGGACAGATTCTATGATGGCCGTGTAGAACTGGACCATCATTGCCTGTGGCAGATTGCGCTTCCTCAGCTGCCGCAGGAAGTACATCCTCTGTTGTGCCTTTTTGACTGTGGAGTTGATGGTGGCCCCCCACTTAAGGTCCTTGGAGATGATGGTTTCCAGGAATTTAAATGACTCCACAGATGTGACTGTGGTGTTGTTGATGGTGAGTGGGGTGAGGGGAGGGTGAGCTCTCCTAAAATCTACAATTAATTCCACCATCTTGAGAGTATTGAGCTCCTGGTTGTTGCGATGGCACCAGGACACCAGCTGTGACACTTCCTGTCTGTAGGCAGATTCCTCCCCATCCTGGATCAGTCTAATCAGGGTTGTGTCATCCGCAAACCTGAGAAGCATGAACAGAGGAGTTAGTGGAGATGCTGTCATTGGTGTAGAGAGAGTAGAGGGGAGAGTATGCAGCCTTGTGGTGCTCCTATGCTGAGGGTCTGTGGGTCTCAGATGTGCTATCCCACTCAAATGCAGCTTCATGTCTGTCAAGAAGCTGGAGGGTCCAGGCACAGTCAACTTGGAAAGTTTGGAGTGTTTTAGCTCCTTCACAATGGTGTTGAATGCAGAGCTAAAATCAACAAACAAAATCCTCGCATAGGTCCCCTGACAGTCTAGGTGCTGAAGGATGAAGTACAGCCCCTGGTTGACTGCATCATCCGCAGATCTATTGGCCGGATATGCAAACTGCAGAGGGTCATGATATTTTTCAGCTGGGCCAGCACAAGTCTTTCAAGGGTCTTCATGACTCCAGAGGTCATTGTGACAGACCAGTAAGCGTTGCCTTTTGGAGTACAGGGACAAAAGTGGAGACTTTGAAGCAGGCAGGGTCAGTACAGGTTTGCAGGGACTGGTTAAAAATGTCTGTGTAGACCGGTGCCAGTTGTTCAGCACAGAGGGGGAAACATTGTCCTGTCCTGGAGATTTCCGGCTTTTCTGTTTTCCAAACAGCCTCTCCACTTCCTCTATTTTTATTGTGATGATGGAGAAGTGATGTTGTGCAGCACGGAGGGTGTGGATAGTTGACGAAGCTGCAGTCTTTTGCAGTCAGGCTGTAATTGGGTGTTAACTGGTGATTGGAGAGGGGTGGGTGTGAAAGTGTCCAGTCTTTTCAGTCTGGAGTCTTGCTTTGAGTAGGTGTGAAGTGGTGATTGGGGAGGAGTGGGTGTAGAAGGGTCCAGTCTTTGCCGACTGGGGTCTGGCTGTGGGGATTCAGATGGGGAGGTGGTACCAGGGTTATGTTTGTCCAAAGAGCGGGGGGGCTTTCCTCTTGCAGCTGGGGATTTCTTGCAAGCCTTTCCAAACTGAAGAAGAGTCACTAGCTGAGAACTTGCTCCTTAACTTCTCAGAGTACCTGTCCTTGGCAGTTCTGTACTTTTCCTCTTTTCAGCTTGTACTTGGCCTGCCTGTAGAGGTCTGCATCCCCGCTCCTGTAGGCCTCCTCTTTAGACTGTCGGAGCTGTCTGAGTTCTGCAGTAAACCTGGGCTTGTTGTTGTTGAACCAGGTCCGGGTCCTAGTTGGAATACAACTGTCCTCACAAAAACTGACATACAGTATCTGTATATTCATCGAAGCTTGTGGTTGCGTCCCTGAACACATTACAATCCGTGCAGTCAAAGCAGGATTGTAGGCTCTCAATGCTCTCGTGTGTCCACCTTTTCGTTGTTCTGACCACAGGCTTAGCAGCTTTTAGTTTCTGCCTGTAGGTCGGAATAAGGTGAACTAGACAATGATCAGAGAGACCCAAACCCGCCCGGGGAACAGAGTGATATGCGTTCTTGATTGCCGTATAACAGTGATCGAGTGTTCTCTCCCCTCTGGTGGGGCAGGTAACATGTAGTCTGTATTTTGGAAGGTCACAGCTGAGGTTAGTTTTGTTAACGTCCCTCAAAACAATGGCCATGGAGTCCAGGAAGTCACTCTCTACCCTCTTGGTCAGCGAGTTGCATTTGCGCTTCACGTGCGCAGGCATTGGGGGGAATGTAAACTCAAGCAAGAATAAAGGAGTTACATTCCCTTGGAGAGTAGAAGGGTTTGCAGTTGACAAAGAAGGATTCTAGGTTGGGAGAGCAGAAGTTTGACGGTACCGTGATGTCGCTGCACCAGTCCTGGTTAGTATAGAAGCATATTCCACCGCCTCTTGATTTCCCCGCTGCCTTCACTTCGCAGTCCACTCTGTGAAGTTGGAAGCCAACCAGTTGCAGCGCATTGTCCGGGGTCGACTCACACAGCCAGGTCTCGGTAAAGCACAGGGCAGCGGCTCGAGAGAAGTCCTTGTTTGTCTGAAACAGGAGTTGCAGTTCCTCCACTTTGTTATGGAGAGAACGTACATTAGCCAAGAATATGTTCGGGAGTGGTGTGCGTGATCCTCGTTGTCGGAGTCGGGTGAGTGCTCCAGAGTGCTTCCCACAGGTCCTCCTCTGTCTCAAGACCTTGAATGCAGCCACAGCCCCGCTGACGAGTATGTCCACATAATCCAGCGGGTGAGAGAAATCCGGAACGATGATTGGAGCTACCGTATGTCCAATTTTAATGAGTACCTCTCTCATGAAAGTGATCTTTGTGGGTTTTCACAGACGACACAAACAAACAAACAAACAAACACATACAAAACAGCAAGGAGCAGTACACCGTGGCAGCCAGTGTCAGCCCCAACAGCAGCAGCTAATTGTTAAATGGGGTGAAGAGCACTGGGGTGTCCAGAGGACACGAATGTCCCAAAATCAAAACAACTTTCTCTCTTTAATAATTACTGGTACTATATTTTCCAAAATGGATTTGATTTGCTTCCACACCCTTTGAACAAAATAAGAATCTACTCTCAATGTCAGCAAGCAAACCCAGTGCCATATGTGAGTAACAGCTGTGAAATCCTCCATTCTATCTGGAGGTCATTCCTTCATTAATCATGTCCTGCAGCTTTGAAGGAACAGTAAAATACCTCTTTGGAAATGTTTTATCTGAATGAAAAGGATTGCAAGTGATTCATCAATATATAAAATTTGCCAAAAATCCATTTTGCCAAAAATGTATCAATTTTGGCAGCAATATCAGATTTTGTCCTTTGCAGCGATAAAATAGTTCAAAACAACAATAGTGAATGCAGGCAGTGACTTCAGCTAGCCCACATCTATCCCTCGTTCAACCACAAAGGTCAACAATCCTGTCTTTATTATATTGCTGCTCGCAAGACCTTGCTGTGCGCAAATGGACTGTAACATTTTCTGCTTTGCAATTGCCCATTCAAAAGCTTCCTGGGCTGTAAATGGTTTAGGTATGTTTTGTGCTCAGTCTTCCTTCACATCCTTATGCATATAGGTTAGAGAACGACACCACATACATATAAATAGCCACTGAAGACAAAATGCAGATGTTTACAGCATCCCAAGAGCCAGTTCCTCACATTCACATAAAAATGTTTCCTCTTCGAACACACTTCTTAAAGCAATAGTTAACAGCAATGCAATGGAATTCCTTATAAGGCTATCATCTAATTTTCATTCAAGCTTACTCTCCTTTGTGGTGGAACCTTGTGTCCTCTTTGTCAAAATATTATCCCTCCAGTAAAGCCCGACATGTTAAGGCTGCCATCTCATTATCTTGCATCAGAAGCCATTCCCTTTGACTGTTAAGGTGCCTCTTCACTGCAAGTTACGTCTCAATTTACTTTTAACTGGAATTGTTTTATTGATGAGACTAAGTCCTTAGAATGTTATTTGGGCGATCTCCAAAGTTATGGTTGGGTTTATGTATGTACAAAACACTTCATGTTAATAATTTAGCACTGTTTTCCTATCTGGCGTAAATAGAATTGTGCTTTAACTCATCACATCCTCAGCATTAGTAGGGTACCAGGTCATGAGGGTCAACTGAATGCAGGTCCACAAAATACAAGGCAGCCAATAGCAATAATCGCAGTAGATAGCCACAAGGTCAAACAGTATGAGCTGCTGATTATCTGCGGATGGCAGATTCTTCAGTCCCAAGACAACAAAGTAGGAATGTGACATTTGAACACTGTTGTTCTGACGTTCACCATGAGATTAAACAACAACTGCAGCAATCAAACAAAACGCCACGTGCTGGAGGAATACAGACAGCATCTGGAAAGGGAATGGATATCAGATTCAGATTCAAACTTTATTGTCATTGTGCAGGGTACAGTACAGAGACAACGAAATGCAGTTAGCATCTCCCTAGAAGAGCGACATTGAATATGAGCAATAAATAAATATATTTACGTGCATACAGTCATAGCAGTGCAATTATTTTTTTTCCTGGTGGAAGGAGTGTCCGGGGGGGGGGTGATTGGCAGTCACCGAGGTACAATGTTGAGTAATGTGACAGCCGCAGGGAAGAAGCTGTTCCTGGACCTGCTGGTCCGGCAACGGAGAGACCTGTAGCGCCTCCCGGATGGTAGGTGGGTAAACAGTCTGTGGTTGGGGTGAGAGCAGTCCTTGACGATGCTGAGCGCCGTCATATGTGACGTTTCAGGTTTGGACCCTTTCTCAGTCTGTCCATTCCTTCCCCAGATTCTGCCTGGCCCAGATTCCTCCAGCACGTTGTGTTTTGCATAAAATTGCTACACCTGCAGTTCCTTGTGTCTGCAGATGTTGAGCTTCTTTCATTCACTTCTCCAAAATTATCAATATTGTTATACTTTCATTAATAGAGACTGGGGGTGAATTTTCTCAACAGTTCTGCACAGGTAAAAACAGGCAAGAAAACATTCCTGTGAGGAAATTCATACTAAGCTAGCTTTGAGCTCTCCCACAATCCACCGGCTAAACATCCAAAGGCGTCATTTGCAAATGTCAGATGAAAAACATTGGTGAGGCAGCTGAGAGTTTTCTGGGTTTTCATTTGCAACCCATCCCAAATCCCTCTCACGATGGAAGTGGTGGGCTTCCACACTCCTTGTGGAGAAGCTACTCCTGCAATGGAGGAGGGAGCTCCAAGACAGACCCAGTGACATTGAAGGACCAGCAATATATTTTAAAGTCAACTACAACCATGGTGTCACAAAGATTCCAGCATTACCAGTCTCTAGTATCTCTATTTCCAAGTCTGGAATGTGCATGACTTGGATGGAAAGTTGCAGATGGTAGCGTTATCATGTTCTAACTTCAGTCAGTTTTGATTCTATCTTGAAACAATATTTTTGCCAACTGCACGCAAGCAGCCTGTGATTTTTTTTAAGTTCTGGGCAGAAGGCAGGAGAATGGTGTTGAGAGGGAAAAATAGATCAGCCATGATCAAATGGCGGAGTAGACTCGATGGGCCGAATGGCCTAATTCTGCTCCAACGTTGTATAGTCATATTGATGTACATAGAAACATAGATAGAAACATAGAAAATGGGTGCAGGAGGAGGCCTTTCGGCCCTTGGAGCCAGCACCGCCATTCATTGTGATCATGGCTGATCGTCCCCTATCAATAACCCGTGCCTGCCTTTTCCCAATTTCCCTTGACTCCACTAGCCCCTAGATCTCTATCTAACATCTGCTGGGCGACTCCACGAATGTCTTCTCTGTCATTTCCCATGCTTCTCCTCCAGTACGCCCGACATGCATGGGTGATTAGCTTTGGTATGAGTGAAGGACTGTGGCAAGTTTCTATTAATGCTAAATGTTAGAAAAGCCTTGTTAATTGTATGTCCGCACCTTACTCCTGAGCTGTCTGATCTCAGCTCCCACATCTCACCACCGTGATGGTTTAAGTATCAAAGCCACACATAGCAGTTACCAGGCTGCTGAACCATTGTCAATTATTTGACACATAGATCCCGAGTTCAACTAAATAACAATTGGAGGAAAAGTGCCTGATGACACAGCAAGTGCAAGCTGCAAGTCATGCTCCAATCCATTATTTTCCCTCGTGCCCACGAATAATGTTCTGTGCTTCACACACTGAAGGCATTAACTTAGTCTATGACTTTCTCAGTGGGGGCCTACTGCAAATGATGGGTAAAATCATCATCATCTTCCAACAACTTTTATTTACATAGTTGCTTTAATGGGGCAAAATGCTCGTCTCAAACAAAATCCAATGTGAGACCACACAAAAGACACGAGGACATGGCCAAACACATGGTCAAGCTGCCAGGCTTCAGGAGCATGTTCCACTGGGATGTTTGCCAAAGGGGAACCGAGGAAGATTAGATATCTGTGTGGACTGTGACGTTAAAGAAATAGATGTTTAAAAATAAGGAGAAGAATTTCAAAATTGAATTATTGCACCACAGGAGTAATTGTAGTTCAGTTAACACAGGGTTAATGAATGAATTAATTAATTAATTAATTAATTAATAAGTTTATTGGCCAAGTATTCACATACAAGGAGTTTGCCTGGGTGCTCTGCCCGCAATTGACAACATGACATACAGTGACAGTTAGGAATGACACATAAAACATTAATAATAAAACATTATTGATTAAATATGTGAATTAAATAAAATACTAGAGCAAAAGGAGACTCCAGATTTTTGGCTGTTGAGTGGAACAACTACTCGTGGGTAAAAACTGTTTTTTTATGTCTGGCTGTGGCAGCTTTGACAGTCCGGAGTTGCCTTCCAGAGGGAAGTGATTCAAAGAGTTTGTGGCCAGGGTGAGAGGGGTCAAAGATGATCTTACCCGCTCGCTTCCTGGCCCTTGCGGTGTACAGTTCATCAATGAAGCGAAGGGTGCAGCCAATAACCTTCTCAGCTGATCGGACGATTCGCTGCAGCCTCCGGATGACCAGCAGTCCTCGCCCACTAACATTATCCCACACACTGGGGACAATTTAAATTTGTAACAAGTCAATTAACCAACAAACCTGTGCAACTTTGGAGTGTGGGAGGAAACCGAAGATCTTGGTGAAAAGCCATGCAGGTCAGGGGGAGAACGTACAAACTGCATACAGACAAGCATCCGTAGTCGGGAACAAACCCGAGTCCCTGGTGCTGTAAGGCAGCAACTCTACCCCTGCGACACCGTGCCTGCCGCACAATCATTTCATTTCTTACCATGGGTAGGAGGACAATACACTGAACTTTGTCAAAGGTTTGTTTTGTATTGAGAATTCATTATGGTAGTTATAATGGTGGGTAAGTAGTGACGTTATGTGACTCCTGGAATTTAAAAATAATTCCTGATTTCCAAAGCAGTTTTTGAGAATTATGGAGCCGTTCACCTCTTAATGCACATATTGGCACATGCCTCATCCCATATAACCATATAACCATATAACAATTTTACAGCACGGAAACAGGCCATCTCGACCCTTCTAGTCCATGCCGAACACATATTCTCCCCTAGTCCCATATACCTGCGCTCAGACCATAAGGCGCCCGAATATAACCATATAACAATTACAGCACGGAAACAGGCCATCTCGATCCTTCTAGTCCGTGCCGAACACTCTCACATGCCACACTCTGCTAGCACGAGAGTCGGTGGGGCAGAACTGTACAGAACAAAAGTGATAGGACAAGGTGAAATGGCTTGATAACGTAGCATTTTTGTAGGTATTAACAGGATTAAATTGTGAAGTTCCTGGTCAATTTCTAAAATGTTCCTCTAAGGTTACTTTCAACATTAATTTATCATTAATATAATTCCAGGTTCCCTTGTTGGGAAGGTGCGGCCTATATCTGAGCCTTGTATCTAGCTTTCTTCTAGCAGAGGAACAGTATCTTAAGGTGAAAATCATTGAAAACAGTAGCTACTGGAAGGCCGAAAATGCTGTTCAGGCAGCCTCTGTGGAAAAAGGAAAAAGTCAATGTTTAACGTCTGTGACCCTTCATCAGAAGTGAGAAAGAGAAGAGAAAGTTTTCAGCAGGAGAGACGGTGGGACAGAAATGTATAGAACAAAGTTACAGAGATAGGTTGAATAAGTTAGGTCTTTATTCTCTGGAGCGCAGAAGGTTAAGGGGGGACTTGATAGAGGTCTTTAAAATGATGAGAGGGATAGACAGAGTTGATGTGGACAAGCTTTTCCCTTTGAGAATAGGGAAGATTCAAACAAGAGGACATGACTTCAGAATTAAGGGACAGAAGTTTAGGGGTAATATGAGGGGGAACTTCTTTACTCAGAGAGTGGTAGCGGTGTGGAATGAGCTTCCAGTGGAAGTGGTGGAGGCAGGTTCATTGGTATCATTTAAAAAAAATTGGATAGGCATATGGATGAGAAGGGAATGGAGGGTTATGGTATGAGTGCAGGCAGGTGGGACTAAGGGGAAAAAAAAATTTTGTTTGGCACGGACTTGTAGGGCCGAGATGGCCTGTTTCCATGCTGTAATTGTTATATGGTTATATGGTTAAAGTGAACATATGTGATAGCACAAGATGAAATGGCTTAATGGTGGCAGTTACCAGTATAAAATAAACTTTCTTTTGTCCCTTTTCCTCTGTCTATCATCTGGCATGCAGAGCACAGCCTCAGTAGTTTGTAGATCCCACCTGCCACACAATTTCACTCTAACAAATAAATTCCTGTTTGTTCACCCACTGGACCCCTACCTGTTTGTTGCGACCGACATGAATCTTTCTTTCTCAGATCTGATGAAGGGTTCAATAGACAATAGACAATGTCACAAAAATTCTCTGCCTCAGAGGGCTATGGAGGCTGGTTCTCTGGATACTTTCAAGAGAGAGCTACATAGTGGAGTCAGGGGATATGGGGAGAAGGCAGGAACGGGGTGCTGATTGTGGATGATCAGCCATGATCACATTGAATGACGGTGCTGACTTGAAGGGCCGAATGGCCTACTCCTGCACCTATTGTCTATTGGGGGCGCTGGAGATGGCAGCTCTGCCGTCAGTCTGTTCGTTTTTTCATCCTTTTTGTTATTTGTAGCGTTTGTTTAAAGTTTGTTTTAATGTTCTTCAGTTTGTTTTATGTGGGGAAAGGGGGGGGGGGGGGGGGGGGGGGTCGGGGGAAACTTTTTTTTTTGTTTGGGTTATTACCTTCCCGGAGAGGTGATCAAGTTTCGGATCACTTTCTCCGGGCTCTGCGGCCTTAAAAAGTTGAAAAGCCGCCTCGGACTGTCGTGAGCCCCAGCGCAGGGCACGGACTACCGTCGGAGCGGATCTCTTGCATGGGATCGTTACCACCGCGGCCTGCAGACTTATCATCAAGGGCTCACAGTCTCGGGAGAGGCTAGTCGGGAGCTCCAACGCCGCAGAAGGTTCGTCCAGCCCCGACGCGAGGTTCAATCACCCGGCGCGGGGGAGCTGACAAGACCATCCCGTCAATGGGGGGGGGGGCTCGAGGCCCCTGACCAACGAAGAACAAAAAGGGAAGGACTTGAAATTTATTTTCACCTTCCATCACAGTGAGGAATGTGTAGGAGTCACTGTGATGGATGTTTATGTTAAAATGGGTTTCTTGGAGTCTGTTACTTTTTTAAATTGTATGACTGACCTGGCCAATGAAATTTCACTACACCAATTGGTGTATGTGACAATAAATGAACATTATGAACCTTATTGTCTATTGGTCCTAGACGCTCCCGTCAACAGAAACATCCTTTCCACATCCACACTATCTATGCCTTTCTTCATTCTGTAATTTTTAAATCATCTAGGACATATGACAATAAAACACTCTTGACTCTTTTAAACCTTTTAAACTCCAGCGAGTGGAGGCCCAAACGCTCATCATATGCTAACCCAATCAATCCTGGAATAATTCTTGTAAACCTCCTCTGGACCCTCTCCAGATCCAGCACATCCTTCCTCAGATATGGGGCCCAAATGTGCTCACAGTATTCCAAATGTGGTCTGACCAGCGCCTTATAGAGCTTCAGCATTGCATCTCTCTTTTTGTATTCCAGTCCTCTTGATATAAATGCCAACACTGAATTTGCCTTACTACCGATTCAACTTGCAAATTAACTTTTTGGGAGCCCTGCTCCAGCACTCCCAAGTCGAGGATTGACCCCATCTCAGATTGGTGCGATCCTGGAGGAATCCCATGGTGTCGCCCAGGTGCGTTTTGTAACCGGGAACAAAATCCTCCCAGTGGATCTGTACCACTTGATCAAGATCGCTGTGGCTGTCTGCAAACATTTGGAGAGGAACAGAAAGGATAAAGATGCCAAGTTCCGTTTGATTCTTATAGAAAACAGAATTTTCATTGGCTCATCGAATCTTGTAACAAAAATAAAGATGCATTCATGTTTTTTTTTAAGTCCCTTTGCAGCTACGATATCTGGATTCTCTCCATTTGGAAAACAATCTATGCCTTTATTCTTATTAGCAAAATGCATGACTACAGTTTGCTATTTCTTTGTGAAGCTGAAACCTAGGATTGGGAATGGAAGCAAATAGCCAACTGCTGTAGCTGAATCAATCATGATGTAAGAGAGAGTACTGTAAACACAGGACAAAAAAAAGATTAGGAAAAGGAAAAGTCTGAAGCTGAATCTGTTGGTAACCGTCTTGCTCTGATTTGCTATTTTGCATCTTTTGCGATTGGGGTAGGAAAATTATAGCAATGGAGGCAATATAATTGTTGCAGGAGGCTTGACTTACTCTACCTACAAATTTTGAAATAAATAATTCCTTACTCTCTAAGTACTGTATGATTGACACATTATAGTAAGAGCTGTGTAAGGAATCTGCATCATGACGCACGACTGCTACTTAGGATCTACTAGAATAGTGACTAAAGCTGTTTAAAAAAACAACTCACTTCAACAGAGCTTTGCTGAGGAATTTCCTCTTGAATAATGGAGGTCATTTTAAAGAATGTTATTGGAACAATCTTTTGCAAAGATTCGTCTCTCACCAAAAATCTTTTAATTGGAACTCCTTGTAAACAAGTTCTGTGTTCTCCATGTAACAGCAAGTTAATGAATGTACTCCCACTGAGCTCCTTGAAAACATGCTGCTTATTTTATGAAATGTGAGAAGTGCTTACGATGTAAAATGGTGTTTTTTTGAAGGTTTATTGGCAATAATGAGGTGCCCACTGTTTGCAGTTGAGATCTTGTAACTTATGTCAGGCATATCATTAATACAGATACTCCTAGTCCAAAATAAATCTGGTCAAAATAAAAGGCACTGAAAAACATTCAGAAGAGCATTTTGTGTAATGCTTGGATTCTGCTGCACATCATTTCAGGCAAACATTCTCATGGATATAAACACTGTCCTGCATTGCATTCGACAAAATTTGCCATCATTGCAACTCATTTTAGCCTGAGATGGACATGCATCAAAACCTTAAAATGATTCGCAAGGGTTCCTGGTTGGTTATTATGCTTACATTCAACTTTATTTTACTTTGGTAGAAATATCTCTTTGTCAAAACATTGGTTTGGATTTTGTAGGACAATGTATTTGACATCAACCTAGTCTGAAGAAGGGTCTTGACCCGAAACATCACTTATCACCTGTTCTACAGAGATGTTCCCTCACCTGTTGAGTTACTCTTGCACTTTGTGTTATTTAAAGATTTCCTAATGTTTGATGTGAAAATTTGTAAGTTGCTATCAACAGCATTGTCCCGATGTTGACCCTGGCATAATTCCACAAGGGAGTTAGAACTTGGGTTCAATGCCTACTATTTACTGAGAGAAGTTGTTTGAAAATATCCTTTCACATCTGTGTAGGCAAGGGGCCTGGGTAATAGTTTGTTAATTTAAAAATAAATATTTCCATTGGCATGTTAATGGAAAAATATAAATCTGTCCAGGGTTTAAAAATCACTCTAATGGGCTGTTAATAATTTGTTCTTAGTATTTAAAAATGTTTTTTTTTTTTCAAAGTATTGTTTTTTTGTGATTTTTTTTAAATGTTAGTATCTTTGAATGCCTCAGAAACATTCAGGGTGTTATGACAGATTAAAGTCCATGAGTCGTACCTTATAGAGACGGGTCCTTCAAGCCATGTCCACATCATTCATCTAAATCATCCATCTAAATTCTAGACGGAAGAATTGGGACTTGGGGATAGAGTCCTTACAGGAAGCAGGATGGGAAAAGTGTAGTCCAGATAGCCATGGGAGTCAGTGGGTTTGCAGTAGATTTATTAATTAATTTAGGTAAGCTGCTGCAGAAAATACATGTGGGTGCACTTCTGTGGGCTTATCTGTCTCCAGCAACCCATTACATGGCATGTTTTACATTCCCTAATATTGTCTGTGTGAAAATACCTCTCTTCATGTTCTTCCAAGTTCTACTACCATTTATGTGGAATCCACTGTTTCACGTTTTAGACATTCTTCACATCGCGTACCGAACATAGTTGGTAATTTAACTTTAGGCGTATGGTTTGAACCAACGTACACAAGATGAAATTGTGGAATTCCTGCTTAAATTATAAAATGTTTCCTGCAATAAATAAACTTCCTGACTAATCCACACCTTCATATGTTTGGCTTCCTTAATTACCTGTACATTAAATAATCAAGGATAAAGCTTTATAACTAAATGTGGTGCTTTATAAATGAACATTTAACCAATATTTACTCCTTGGAAAACATATATGAAGCATAAGTAATTTGAAGTGAAGCTAGAACCTGGTCACAAAAAATAGTATTCAAATATGAATAAGAATAATTACACAAATTCACAACTGCATTAATGACAGATTTAAAAAGGATGCTTTGCTACTATTAAGATATAACAGAATTTAGTCAAATATCAGAGAAACAATCAAAGAAAGAAATGAGTAAATCCGAAAAATGGAACAAATTTAGTGATTTGTAAGGGGGCTGTCCCACGGGCGACCTAATTGGCGAGTTTAGAAGAGTTTAGGAGAGTTTGAAAAAATGACATGTTGAAGACCTCCTTCAATCTCCTTTGACTGTTGAAGTCTAGCTTCGACTAGCTACGATTAACTTCAGGAAAATTGGACACCGAATAGTGGAGAGTGAAGACGACCTCCTTCGATCTCCTTCGACCTCCCTTCGACTATAATGAAGACTATCTACGACTACCTTAGACTACCTTCGACTACCCTCGATTACCTACGACTAACATGCCAACCTACTACGACCTACTACGACTAAACATACGAGTAAAAAAAGTATCGATTTTTTCCATGGCAACCTTTTTTTACTCGCGGGCATTTTTTAACATATTGAAAAAAAACCCGCAACCTAGCTGAGGCCTATAGAACGCGGAGACCACTCTCGAGCATGAAGGAGAGTTACGAAGACCTCCTATGACCTCGTGTCGACCATGCAGTGAGTATGAATCTAGGGCAAACTCGCCAGAACTCGTGGATTAGGTTGCCAAAGTGGGACAGGCCCTTAATAATGCCCACAGACTATAAAAACCTATTGAATAGAATGCTCAAAGTTAGGTACAAAGCACTTTTATATATGTTTTCTAAACATCGGATTTCAAATGTAGCAATCAAATGGGATGGCATAACGAAAAGAATCAAGCTCTACAAACAGAAAGTTGTCCTTGTGATGCAGCGTAATGGGTTACAATAAGAGGCGACGGGGAAACTAGAGGGTTAATAGGTGGTTAACAGTCAGCTTACCTATTACTTCCATTTGTTGTGGCGTTATGCATATCCTGCTGGTGTTTTCCATTCCTGTGTCATTGACAAACCTGGAGCACTTCATGAACTCCGGCCAGCCAGAGTCCACCAGTTGCAACAGTGGTTCACAACCTTCTCTCGCCAATTCACAGAATGACATGCACGGTAGTATTAACGTTCTAAACAAATAGGATAACATGCATGCACATGAATAATGTCTTCAAAGCACAACATTGTAATCTACTAAACAGAATTTTATAACTTGAAAACAAGCAAATAGGCAATAAATTAATCTTAAAGCCCCCGTCCCACTTAGGCGATTTTTTTGGCGACTACAGGCAACTAGGCTGTTCCCACATGGTCGCGGGGTGATGCCTATGGTCGCGAATAGTCTCCTCAAGTCGCCTAAAGAGTCGTAACGTTTTTCTGGTCGCCGCTGGATTTTGAAATGTTCAAAAGTTTTTGGCGACTGTGAGCTTGACGTAGCTTGTCTTCTCCTATCATAGGTGCTGCCGTAGGCTGTCTTCAGTTGTCTCTGACAGGGTCGTTGCTTGTCGTGGGTGGACATAGGTTGTCGTCTGTGTCGTCGTAGGTTGTCGTAGGTGTGGTCGTAGGTGGACGTTCCAATGGGTCCAACCAGGAAAGGGGTTGTGTGTGCACATGTGTGTGTTTGTAATGGTGGGGGTGGGGAGTGGAAGAGTGGTTGGAGAAGAGGGATAGTGAAAGAGTAGGAATAAGCATAGTTATCATTGGGATTTTCACAAACGAAGAATCTAACAAACCAGCAAAGGGAAATGCGGGTTCTGACAATGGGATGTCTCTGTACAATTTAGTAATTGGCCCAGAACTAGCAGATTCTGGCCGTAAGAGAAACTAGCAGAGTCAAGATCACTCACCTGCGGTAGTGACAGAGGTCACAGCAAAGTTTAATGGCATGCTGAGTGTTAATATTTGACAAATAGTTTAAACAAGAACATGTGCCAGAAGTCCTGCATTTGGCCTCCCAAATAAATCAAGACCTTATAAAGCACTTTATGCAGTTCTAATGAAGAGAGCTCAATACACATTAATTATTTTGTGAATAAATAAACCAAACTACTCTGCCAAGGTGATATCTTTGACTTTGTTCAAAATATTTGATGGGCCACTTGTTCGTGAAAAATCAGACTGCGACAGACATAAATGGGACGTCCCTAGAAGTGTGGGTCTTGGGTTTCTTTGTAATGTCAGACTGTAGAAAATGCAATTTTGTTCAAACCACGCTATTTGAATGACAATAAAAGGCATACTATTCTATTCTAGTCAAGAAACTGTTTTAAGTGGGAAAAAGTGGTACAAGGAGAAAAATGTGCTTTTGAGATGAAAGACAATGACAAAACCACACAGGACTGAAATCTTCATCATAATCTGCCAAAACTGTGTGACAAAGGAAAATACTAGTTTGTAACATTTTAGAAAGCTATTATAAAGGAAGCATAGATACCAATGTGAAATACTAATGCCAAATAGACACAACATGCTGGAGCAACTTAACAGGTCAGGCAGCATCTCTGGAGAACATGAATAGGTAACGTTTTGGGTCGATTTCTTTCTTCAGACTGACCCATTCTCTGAAATGCCATTGAGCCTATTAAATAACACAAATAGAATGATGCATTGCACATCATCATAAGCCGACTTGCAAAGTAATCATGATGTTGGCATGTTTATTAAAACTTGCATACTTAATGGTTACATGTAGGATATTACTAAGATCCTCTTCTTCTGTAAACATTCTGAATTTGGAATGTCATTTTCCAAAAGGAACTATGACCTATTAACAAGATTGCCTTTTAAATTCCTTTGTAACACGTTATGCATATTGTGCAGAATCCATGACGTCAGAAAGGGCATTATTTGGATAGAATCCATTCTTAGACAAACCAACATTAACCATCTCAAAGTTATTATTTAATCCAAATCATTTGACCGCATTTAATAAGGATTATGGAAGGAGTAACTGAATCAATATGGGTCCTTGCTAGAATACAAAAAATTGTGTGGATACCTCGGTATTATTATAGATGCCAAAATTATTTATACTATTACAACTTGTAAGAGTACAAATGTGTTGTCTGCTCATCCCTCCCTGACCCTCGGCACTTTACCCTGGAACCACTTGTTCTTGCATCTCCTGCCTCACCACCATCCAGGGGCCATCCCTGGTGTTGAGAGCACGGAAAGCAGTAGATGAGGTTGGAGGAGGTGCATGTGAATCTTTGCCTCACTTGGAAGAACTGTTTTTAAGTTTAGTTAAATTTAGAGATTAGGGTATTATTGTCACGTGTACTGCATGGTATCCAGCCAACAAAAAGATTATGGATGATTACAATCAAGCCATCCACAGTGCAGGATGATCCGTATAACATTTACCGGATTTTATCTTGCACTGAATGCTATACAGATCAGCTGCCTGTGAGGGTTGGTTTTGGGGTGTTTACTGTGTGCAGGGTAGTCATTTGGGTGGCACAATGGCAAGGCTTGTAGAGCTGCTGTCTCACAGCGTCAGACTTGATGCTGACCTCCAGTGCTGTCTGTGTGGAGTTTGCACATTCTTCCTGTGACCATGTGGGTTTGCTCCATGTGCTTCGATTTCCTCCCACATCCTGAAGACCTGTTGATTTGTAATTAAATTGGCTGCTGTAAATAGCCAGTGCGTCGGAACTGGATGAGAAAGTGTGATAACATAGAAATAGTGCAAGCAGGTTTTCAATGGTCAGCGTGGGCTCAATAGGCCGACGGGCCTGTCTCCAATACTGTATCTTTCAATCAATCGGCCGATTTAATGCTGACACGTGGTGTGCGGGACTAAGTTAGAATAGCTCTGATTCGGAAACGTTACTGTCAAAAGGCATGGGCAGTTTCACACTAAAAATTGGATGGATAGTTCATGAACTCCAACTACAAACACTGCCACCGATAACAGTGTTGTTTGATACTATCCACAAAAATCATTCCTGGCCTTTTGCTCTGCCTTTTTTTTTTTAAGTACATGCGCAACATTAAAAATTATTATTAATACAATATTTATAATGATAGCTGATAAAAAATGACCAGCTACTTAAACAAGGTGCAAAACATTATTTTTATTTTTTTCATTCAGGGATGGATGTTATGGGGAGAAGGCAGGAGAATGGGATTAGGAGGGAGAGATAGATCAGCCATGATTGAATGGCGGAATAGGCGATGAGCTGAATGGTCCAATACTACTCATATTCCTTATGACCTTATGAACTTGAGTTTAGTTCAGATAATTATTTGCTTGAAGAGTATAGAAGTTGGGAGGTCATGTTGCAGTTGTATAAGACATTGGAGAGGCCACAATTAGAGTATTGTGTTCAGTTTCAGGCATATAGGAACAATGTTGTCAAGCTGGAAAGGGTGCAGAGAAGATTTACAAGGATGCTGCCAGGACTCAAGGGCCTGAGCTGTAGAGAACGCAGGAGGATAAGGGGTAATCCTACAGAAGTGTTCAAAATCATGAGAGGAATAGATCGGGTAGATGCACAGCATCTCTTGCCCAGAGTAGGGAAATCGAAAACCAGAGGTCAGAGGTTTAAGGTGAAGAGGGAAAGATGTAATAGGAACCTTCGGGGTAACTTGTTCACTCAAAGGGTTGGGGGTGTATGGAACGAGCAGCTGGGGGAGGTAGTTGAGGCAAGTACTATCACAGCATTTAAGAAACATTTAAACAGATACATGGATAGAACAGGTTTAAAGGGATATGGGCAAGTGGGTATAGCATAGATGGGACATGTTGGTTGGGGTGGGCAAGTTGGTGCCAAATGTCCTGTTTCCAAACTGTAAAACTCTATGACCAAACAATAAATACCAGTAAGAGAATTCAGACTATTGCTTGTGTTTGAGTCCAGGGCAAATTTGGTTTGGCAAACCAGAGCACTTTCCAGGCATCAGCAATGACATATTGATATATGATACAACACTTAGTCTGAATGAATACACAGCAAGTACACAGGTAAATGATGACTTTCTGCAAGAATAAATCTGGATGCATTCAATGGATCAATCGCACATTTTTGACGAACTCAGCCTTGTCCAGCATCGGACATAGAATTAAGGTTAAGGTCTCCACCTCAGCAACATTTAGCAGTAGAAGTTAAAATGTATTTAAAATTCATGGTTAAAATAGATTTTAATTATCTGCCGAAAGTCATTTGCATTATCACAATTGGTTCACACAAGATTTTACATCAAAATCAGTGTGGTAGAATGTAATGCTTTCTTAGAAGAAAGTTTTCTGTATTTTTTAAATAATAATACCTGGTACAATTTTATTAGAGTGGAAAATGGGTTCATCAGCAATATTAAGTTTTGTTTGATATAGCCAACCCACCACCTGTGAAGTCTGATTTCACTGGAAGTTCCTAATTGTGACCTACATTTGTGGTCAGTTCAGCTTCATTGTGGTCAGTTGAATTCTGAACCAGCATTTACAAAAAATCCTCACAGATAATAAAAGTGGAAATTGTTTCCGACGTAACTCATGTATGTTTAATCACCTGCACACTTGACCAACAACATCTCTGGATAGATGGAATAGGTGACGTTTCGGATCGAGACCCTTCTTCAGGTCAGACCCGAAATGTCACCCATTCCTTCTCGCCAGAGATGCTGCCTGTCCTGCTGAGTTACTCCAGCATTTTGTGTCTATCTTTGGTGTAAACCAGCATCTGCAGTTCCTTCCTATGCACTTGACAACCAAATTACCTCCTATTGTGCCAATGTAACCAGCAGAAAAAAATAGAAATATGAGCCTGGAATTCTTAAGATAAGCACATTTTCAGATCAACAATTATGCAGTTACAGTATTTACATTTTCCTCCAAAAATCAAACCTTTAATGATTGACATCAGTTATAATCAGCATGGTTTTGGAACAGCTCCATTCCAGACCCCATGAAATAAAAACATAGAAACATAGAAAATAGGTGCAGGAGTAGGCCATTCGGCCCTTCGAGCCAGCACCGCCATTCAATATCATCATGGCTGATCATCCAAAATCAATACCGCATTCCTACTTTCTCCCCATATCCCTCGATTTAATTAGCCCTAAGAGCTATATCTAACTCCCTCTTGAAAACATCCGTTGAATTGGTCTCCACTGCCTTATGTGGCAGAGAATTCCACAGATTCACAATTTCTGTGTGAAAATGTTTTTTCCTCATCTCAGCCCTAAATGGCCTACCCCTTATTCCTAAACTGTGACCCCCCCCCCCCCCCCCCCCAACATCAGGAACATTTTTCCTACATCTAGCCTGTCCAATCTCTTAAGAATTTTGCATGTTTCTATGAGATCACCTCTCATCTTTCTAAATTCCAGTGAATATAAGCTCAGTCGATCCAATCTATCATCATATGTCAGTCACGCTATCCTGGGAATTAACCTGGTGAACCCACGCTGCAATCCTTCAATAGCAAGAATTGAGAAATTACAGAAAGTTATGAACATAGTCCAAACCATCATGCAAACTAACCTATTTCCATTGACTCCATTTACACTTCACGTGCCTACATAATCACGTAATCAAGGATGAGCCTCACCTCGGCCAATGCCACTTCTCTCTTTAGAGTTTATTTTGGACTTGAGATGCAGTGTGGAACCAGGCCCTTCTGCCCACTGAGTCCGTGCTGACCAGCAATCACCACTACCTTACACGCGAGGGACAATTTACAATTTTACCGAAGCCAAATAACCTACAAACCTGTGCGCCTTTGGAGTGTGGGGGAGCACCTGGAGAAAACCCACATGGTCACAGGGAGAACATACAAACTCCATACGGAATGCATCTATAGTCAGGATTTAACCAGGGTCTCTGGCGCTGTAACGTAGCAGCCCTACCGTTGCTCCACTGTGCTGCCCCAACTCATCGCTGTTCTCCTATCAGGCAAGAGGTACAGAAACTTGTAAACGCATACTTCCAGATTCAACTCCATAAATCAAACCTTTAATCTTTGACATGTAGGAATAAGAATTGGAATACTTTATTGTCACATGAGACTAAGCACAGTGAGATTCTTTGCTTGCATACCCAATGTATACAAATAACTACCACCTATGGCACTGACAAAGTTACAAAGCACGCCGGCTCCCCCTTTTGTCCCCCCCCCGTTGTCCTTTGTCCGCCCCCATTGTCCATTGTTCTTCCCCCTCCCCCCTCCCCCCCCATTGTCCTTTGTCCCCCCCATTGTCCATTGTCCCCCTCCCCCCCCATTGTCCTTTGTCCGCCCCCATTGTCCATTGTTCTTCCCCCTCCCCTCACGGCGGTCTCCCCACGCACGGGTCCTCCATTGTTCTTCCCCTCCCCCCTCATGGTGGTTCTCCACACTATCATTGACCATCGCCCATGGGTCAACACGCAAGGCATCGCCACGAGGCTTCACCCCATCGTCACCATGTGTAGTCAAAAAAAACTAAACTAAATTAAGCTCTACCCTCCAATTCCGTCCTAAAGATTTATTCGACCAAGCCTTTAGTCATCTGATCCAATATCTCCTAACTTGCCTCAATTATGATCAGAGTTTATTTAGTCCAAGATCCTGAGTCGTCTTATTTTATGCTACATATTTATCATGAGTGAATCTCGTGAGTGATGAATATGTAGCATAAAATAAGACGTTAGATTATATGTATGCAGAGTGTGTGATCTGTTTCCTGTAATGTATTAAAACGAAAATCATCATTTAGTTAATAAATCTGAATAAGCCTAGTTAAAAAATTAACTTTTAACTCATTTTCAGTATGGAGAAATCACATGGCAAAGAAATATTCAATTTTTGAATCCACTCCACCCAGTCGCCTTGACCCACTGCAGTTCGCCTTCTGCCACAACAGATCCACGGACAATGCCATTGCTCTAGCCCTGCACTCATCCCTGGAGCACCTGGAGAAGACAGACACCTACGTCAGACTCCTATTCATAGACCACAGCTCTGCCTTTAATACCATTATACCATCCAGGCTCATCACCAAACTCACGGGACTTGATGTCAGCACTACTTCTGCAACTGAATCGTGACTTCCTGACCAACAGACTCCAATTAGTAATGATAGGGGTCAAATTATCCTCTACGATAATCCTCAACACGGGGGCTCCGTAAGGATGTGTTCTCAGCCCTCTTCTTCAATCCTTGTACACCCACGGCTGCGTAGCCATGTACAAATCTAATTCAATTTTCAAATTTGCAGACGATACCGCCATTGTGAGCCGGATATCAAATAATGTGATGGAGTACAGGAAGGAGATTGAAAACGTTGTGTCCTGGTGTCGAGACAACGATCTTCCTCTAAATGTCAGCAAGACAAAGGAGATAATGATCATACCCCAGTATTGACGGTGCCGAAATAGAGATGGTCGAAAACTTCAAATTCCTTGGAGTCAATATCACCAACAACTTCTCCTGGACCACCCATATTGAAGCAACGACCAAGAGGGCACACCAATCCCTCTACTTCCTTCGAAGGCTTAGGAAGTTTGGCATGTCCCCTACAACTCTCAGATGCACCATAGAAAGCATTTTATCAGGATGTATCACAGCTTGGTTTGGGAACAGCTCCATCCAGGACCGTAAGACTTTGCAATGAATTGTGGACGCAGCCCAGACCATCACACAAAGCAACCTCCCTTTTATTCCATTTATTCCCAGGCCAGCAGCATAATCAAGGACGAGTCATACCCTGGCCCCTCCCTCTTCTCCCCTCGCCCATCAGGTTAAAGGTATAGAAGTGTGAAAACGAACACCGAGAGATTCAGGGACAGTTTCTTCCCAGCTGTTATCAGGCAACTGAATCATCCTACCACAACCAGAGAGCAGTCCTAAACTACTATCTAACTCTTTGATGGCCCTTGGACTATCCTTGGCCGGACTTTGCGGGCTTTACCTTAAACTAAATGTTATTCACTTATCATGTATCTATACACTGTAAATTGATTCATTTTAATCCTATATTGTCTTTCTGCTCACGGGACTTTTTCCTTCGCTCCATAGATGCTGCTGCACCCGCTGAGTTTCTCCAGCATTTTTGTGTACCTTGTCTTTCTGCTTACTGGTTAGCACGCAACAAAAAGCTGTTCACTATACCTCTGTAAACGTGATAATAAACTATACTAATCTATTTGGTATCACTATGATTCTCATCTACACATCACAAAAAACAACAAGATACTTGACTTGATAGAGGTTTTTAAAATGATGAGAGGGATAGACAGAGTTGACGTGGATAAGCTTTTCCCACTGAGAGTAGGGAAGATTCAAACAAGGGGACATGACTTGAAAATTAAGGGACAGAGGTTTAGGGGTAACATGAGGGGGAACTTCTTTACTCAGAGAGTGGTAGCTGTGTGGAATGAGCTTCCAGTGAAGGTGGTGGAGGCAGGTTAGTTTTTATCATTTAAAAATAAATTGGATAGTTATATGGACGGGAAAGGTATGGAGGGTTATGGTCTGAACGCAGGTGTATGGGACTAGGGGAGAATACGTGTTCAGCACGGACTAGAAGGGTTGAGATGGCCTGTTTCCGTGCTGTAATTGTTACATGGTTATATGGTTATACAATTGTGATGTCCTCTATATATTACAGGTCAAAAAACACAATCTCACTCATGTCCAGTTTCAAATGCACCCTCACATTTGTCAACCCCAGTGGGAACATGAATGGTTAATAAATTAAATTCAACATTAGAAGTAACAAAATAAAGGCCCATCTTTACCACATTTGAATATTTTCTCACCCAATTCAGATGCACAGAAAAGGTATAAAATTGACCACCCATAATAACTAAAATTAATATCCTTCTATAATTGGATAGAATAGATGGAGAGAGAGCTAGGAAGGAGGAAGAAACTCACAGATGAACACAATTACTCATATTTAACACAAATAATACCACCCACCAAATTGTGCATGTTGTATAGCAGCATCTCCAGCAACATCCACAAACGTGCAAAACCAATATCCTTCCCCACAAAAGCTATATTGACGAATACTGAAGAAGGGTCTCGACCCAAAACGTTACCCATTCCTTCTCTCCAGAGATGCTGCCTGTCCCGCTGAGTTACTCCAGCATTTTGTGTCTACCTTCGATTTAAACCAGCTTCTGCAGTTCTTTTCTACACAAAGCTATATTGAAAGCTGAACAAGGCTCGCTAAAAAGAGGAATTGAAAACATTGTCAAATGCTGAACAATGCACAGAATTGATACAAAACCATAGATCACCGATCTCTGATGTAAGTGCGCAATGATATCTCTTTAATTGGAGAATAAAATATTTTCTTTCTTTAATGGCTGGGCAGCAAATCTGCAACCAAAAAACCTCAGTTTATTAAACTTATGATTTCAGCATTGATGTCTAGTGTTTTTGAAAAGATGACCAAGGTTAAAGTCAATTCATGTTATTGAAAACTCAAGTGAGATTGACAAAGTAGTTCCTAGAAATCTTCGCCTTATCCAGGATGAGGATCTTTGACAATAGGTATCGCTGGAACCAGTTTCACTAAACCTATAAATATCTGAATGATAATTATTACCCATGCACTAGTTATCAAGCTAAGCAAAGAAAATATGCAAAGTACTTGTCAAGCTCTCTGGCAGCCATCAACAATAAAAATCCAGAGCTGTACCCAAACATTCTGCCAGTGAAATTCCTACACATGTGAGAAAAGAAAATATCAGTTTACTTTGAATTATTGCCTGTACCTTCCTATGTATCTCTTACTAGGGTCAGTGAGAGATCCAATGATCACAAACAAATTAGGACATTCAAAAATCATCACGTTTGCACAAAATTATCCAGATGTATTTGATGTTTCCCACTTCCCTGCCGCAAATTCAGATACCTGCAAAATAAAGAACTGCCATGCACTGAAGTTTCAGCTATCGCTAATCGGTATTGTTCTATCAAAGATGAATATGTAATTGTGTGGTAAGGAACTGCAGATGCTGGTTTATACTCAAGATCAAGTTCAAGTTAATATTTACTGTCACATGCACCAAATGTTACGGTGAAATTAGGGTTACCATACAGCCATGTGAATAAAAAAAGAACATAACACACGATAGAATTTAACATAAACATCCCCACACAGCGGAATCAATATTTCCCACTGTGAGGGAAGGCAATAAAGTTCAGTCATCTTCCTCTTTGTTCCCCCGTGGTCTGGGCCTTTTCAGCCCTCACCACTCGCCGCTACGACGGCCTGATGTTCAGGCCCTATCGCCGGGATGATCGGAACTCCAACGTCGGAACGGAAGAACATTCTCATCGGCTCCGAATCGGCCACTTCCTACCAGAGACCACGGCTCCCGAAGTCCACAGGCCGAGCTGGGCAGAAATGCAACACTGATGGCCCTCGGCAAAGGGATCCCAGGACCCCGTGATGTTAAAGTCAGCGCCGCCCGTGGCTAGAAGCTCCACAACCACAGCTCCACGATGTCAAAGCAGCAGGCCCAACACTCCGAGCTTCAACATGGCGATCCCCGGTAAGGATCGCGGAGCGGGCGATGGTAAATCAGTGCTGCGCCGCTGCTGAAGCTCTGGTCAGTCTCCATCAGGAAAGGCCGCGCCAATCCAGATGGTAGGCCATGAGGGGGTGGGGTACAAAGACATGACCCGGAGAATAGTCCCATCCTCGACCAGGAAGTGACTGAGAAACAGTTTTCCCATTACCCTCCCCACCTCCCCCACATAAAAAGACTAAGAAACCTCCAAAACATACTTTTTAAACAGAATAAACATAACAAAAATATTAAAAAACAGGCAGACAGTAGGCAGAGGCTGCCATCGTACGGTGCCCCTGGTGGACCATCATCTGAAGATATACACAAAATACTGGAGTACCTCAGCAGCCCAGACATCATCTCTGGAGAAAAGGAACAGGTGACACTTCAGATCGGAAAGCTTCACCTATTACTGTTCTCCAGAGATTCAGCTGCTAGTTACTGTGTCTCCAGATTATTTGCTGGTTCAAGGGTGTTTGAATCGATCAAGTGAAGAATATGTCACTTCCAATGCAATGTACTGAGAAACCAAATCCTCTTGCCATAGAAATCTTAATACAAAAGGGTGCCTTCTTACAGACAATCCCAATCCAGTGGTCTACACATGTTATGGAATAATCCTTATAATGGAATTTCTGATTATCATGTGCTTTGTGAATGTGATTATCAAATGCTCTTTCAATCATAAATGCAGCCTTAGCACATTTTAATTTATGATCTCAAATGTTTTTCAAACTTTAGAATTTAAAACATTTATATGGCTTGATGTCAAATTAAGAATTACTACTATTCCCAATTTCCTTTAAGGAGGTGGTGGTGAGATGCATTTTTAAGCACGTCAAAGCTTGCAAGCTTGGTAGGTGCATTTCGTAAATGATTCTCAGTAGACCAAGGATAGGTGAGAGCAAATGTTTAGGCTGAGGTGCCAATTTTATATGGATAGAATTGAGTTCAGGGCTAAGTATCCAAGCATGCAGAAAATATTTCAGGATTTTCAAAAATATGGCTTGTAGATGGTAGAAAGATTTTGTGGAGTCAGGAGCAAGTTCCTCATTAGAGAATATCCCACCTTTATGCTGCTCTTTCAGTCACTACTGTATATGTACGCAATAATGTTCCAGTCAAATCACTGGCCAATGTCTTTCCCAAGATATTGACATGTGGTTCTTGGTATTAGACCTTGATTGTCCATGGAAGGAGGTTATCTTCTGCAGCAAGTCAGTAAGATTAAATTTTAAATTCATTAAAAGCCCAGGGGATATGGAGAGGAACATTGATTGATATTCGCATGACAAGCAAGTTATTTGCCACTTCTGCCTGAATATTGTCCTGGATGAAATCATTGGCTGCAAAGCTGCAAATAAAACTGAGCAACATAAACTAATTGACAATCTTTAACAGATCAGAAGAGAAAGCAGCAGACGGTGTTTGGACCTATAAGCAACCCTGAGGAATTCCCACAAAATTTCCCGGCCTGACTGATGCCAAACAAGGACAAGCATCATCTTTGAGGTATTGTTCTAGCCAGACTGGAAATATTGATCGCTTCTCTCTTCTCCCATTGGCCAGAAGATGTAAAACCTTGAAATTACTTACCACCAGATTAAAGAACATTTTCTTCCCCGCTATTATCAGACTCTTGAACAGAGCTCTCATGTACCAAGAATGAATTCCTGATCTCCCAATCTACCTTGTTGGCTCCCTTGCACTTTTTTTAATCTGCATTTTTTTCTTTGTAGCTGTAAACAGTACTTTAGACTTTAGAGATACAGTGTGCAAACAGGCCCTTCAGCCTATGCCAACCAGCACACACCCCATACACTAGCAGAATCCTACACTCTAGGGACAATTTGCAATTTTACCAAAACCAGTTGGGCTGAGGTATGGTTGATGGAATTTAATACAGAGAAATGTGAGGTGTTGCATTTTGGGACATCTAACAAGGGCAGGACGTACACAGTGAATGGTAGGCCTCTGGGGAATGTTGTAGAGCAGGGCGATCTAAGATCTAAGAGGAATCTTGGAGTGCAGGTGCATGGTTCGAAGGTTGAGTCGCAGGTAGATAAGATGCTCAAAAAGGTTTTTGGCACATTGGTCTTAATCAGTCAGAGTATAGAAGTTGGGAGGTAATGTTGCAGTTGTACAAGCCGGCGGTGAGACCACATTTAGGGAATTGTGTTCAGTTCTGGGCACCATGTCATAGAAAATATTTTGTCAAGCCTGAAAGGGTTCAGAGAGGAATTACGAGGATGTTGCCAGGACTAGAGGGTGTGAGCTATAGGGAGAGGTTGAGTAGGCTGGGACTCTATTCCTTGTAGCGCAGGAGGAGGAGGAGAGATCTTATAGAGGTGTACAAAATCATGAGAGGAATAGATCAGAGAGATACACAGTCTCTCTTGCCCAGAGTAAGGGAATCGAGGACCAGAGGACATAGGTTCAAGGTGAAGAGGAAAAGATTTAATAGTAATCTGAGGGGTAACTTTTTCACACAAAGGGTGATGGGTGCATGGAACAAGCTGTCAGAGGAGGTAGCTGAGGCTGGGACTATCCCAATGTTTAAGAAACAATTAGACAGGTACATGGTTAGGACAAGTTTGGAACAAGTGCAGGCAGGTGGGACGAGTGTAGCTGGGACATGTTGGCTGGTGTGGCCAAGTTGGGCTGAAGGGCCTGTTTCCACACTGTATCACACTATGACTGTGACTCAATGAATTAACCTACAAACCTGTACGTCATTGAAGTGTGGGAGGAAACAGGAGCACCCGGTTAAAAACACACGTGGTTACATGGAGAACGTACAAGTTCTGTACAGACTGCACCCAAAATCAGGATAGAATTCGAGTCCCTGGCGCTGTAAGGCAGCAACTCTACCACTGCGCCATTGTGCCACACTTTGCTTCTTTTCATTTTTGCACTACCTGAAGTCCTCATGTATGATACGCCTGGATAACATGCAAAGCAAAGTTTTTCCACTGTATCCCAGTAATGTGACAATAACATTACATCACATTACCAGATTTTTATTTTAAATATAGCGATTATTTATGAAATATTGTCATTTGACATTCAGGCCATGTATTCCTTTATTAAAATATTGATATATTGAAAAATTTGACATATTTAATATAATTATGTTCTTTAACATTATTAACTAAATATTGTTTTAAGTAGAAGGTGATGCGAAAGGAATGTAGGAATACTGAAATGACGATAGTTTATGTTTTCACTTACTCCCCTGTTTTACCACAAGCAGTGCTCCACCAATCGTGGATGAAGTTACTCGTGACCTCTGACCTCTGCCAATGGTGCCCTAAAGCAGAATATTCTGTCACTTTAATCTAAAATGGAATCTCAAACAGGATTTTTGAACAGCAAAAGGTCAGTTTGATGACCTTTGGTGTTGTTTTTTAAAATAGTTTAAAATCAGAAATAGAAATAGCATTTCTATGCAATGGGTTATTTATTGTTTAATGTTCTGAAGGCCATCCTTTTCCATTGCAAAATAATACATTTGATAAAGAGATAATTCGAACAAATGGCTGAATAATTCAAGTAAAATAAGATTACAGGACATCAAAGTGCTGGAATAACTCAATGGGTTCATAGATTCATGTCATAGGAGCAAAATCAGTGGGGGGAAGGAGGGGGAGCAAGAGAGGGGATGGTTAGTTAGAGGTTACCTAAAATAAGCTACCCAAGCAGAATAGGAGGTGCTGTTCCTCCAGTTTGTGTATAGCCTCACTCTGGCAATAGAGGAGGCCACAGAAAGGTCATTGAGGAAATGAGAAAGGGAGTTAAAATGGTTAACAACCGGGGGATCCAGGAGGACTTGGCGGACCGAGCGCAAGTGTTCAGCAAAGTATTTTCTTCAAAGGTTACCAGCATTAACATTCAATAACACTTTTCAGATCGAAATTGTGCTGTAAAACTGTCCTGCGTAGATGAAATATATCAGTTTACAGCACAGCTGTTGCAGCATATGCAACAAGTAATTCACTGGAGAAGAATATTGTGTGTTTTCAATACACAAATCCTCTCAAGGTGTTTACTTTGCCATTACTCACCGTGATAGTACTTATTAAAGCAGCCGATTTGGGCTAAGTTTTCCCTCATGTTTAGGCAGAGGAAATGACCAGACACTATGATTCAATGGTGCTTTTCTTTAAATAACATGTGCACACAGTTAAATTATTTTTCTTGCAAACAGTTCAGTAGAGTATGACATACCCCTGAACTCAGATCAGCAGGTGTACAGAAATAGTCTACTGAGCCTGCATGCATGAGGCGCCATGTTTTCACACCACTTTCAAATTCTACGCTCTAGTTCTAGAGCGGTGGCCTGAGCGGTGGCCTGTTCCAGGCAAGTCCCAGGCCTCCAGTCATCTCCTTCTTTGGATACCATGTCATTCTCCTTGCCCGTCTATCTTTGTTCCAAGGGGGTGCCTCCCACAGCAGAGCATGAGGGCATGTTTGGCCAGACCCTGGTTTCCTTTTCTCTCCTACTGGCCTTGTTCTTTGCCTGCTGTCACTGGCTCCCTCCTCCCAGTTTTCTGGATTTTGGGGGATGAGCAGGGGCTGGCACGGAGTTTTTCCCCTCTAAGCCGGCGGGCCAACATGTCCAACCAGCAGGGGACCGACTCAACGCCTTCCACCTGCAGGCCGTGATCTGCCGGGTCACGAGTTCGGCCGAGCAAGGGCCGCGGCCTCCTGGGAGCGTCAGCTTCCTTGGAACTGTACTCCTCTCACACCTCATGGGCCCTTGTATCAGCACAGGGGGGCACATGGGTAAAGATTGTACTGGTTGAGGCTCCCGAGCTAAAGTAATCACAAAGTGATGGATATGCTCGAAATGAAGGCATGGGTAATCTGAAACTTCGGATCGCCTTGGATAAAGGCATAAAGGTGTGGTCACTACATTTGTCAATGACAAAGAGACAGGCCAAAATGTTAGTTATGTAGAAAACGGGGTAAATTTATCCTAAAGCAATAATCCAGGAAATGGAGTATAATGGTGTTGGATAGACTGATGGGACTGAAGGCTAATAAATCCTCAGGGCCTAAATGGCCTGGCCCACCAGCATGCGATTGCATGCATCTAGCGCGACCAAACGTGGTGGCTTGAGGCGTACGTCCTCGCGGGGCCGGTCCCACTTCCAACCGCGGAGCCGTCTGGAGTTGTGCGGGACTGGTCCTGACATCATACTCACCAATCATGGGCATGAGGCGGGCCAACTGAATTTGGACGTTGCACGGCGTCGGGCGGTGACGTCATCGCGAAACGCCACGTGCTAGGCGTACACCGTCAAGACGCTGCGTACGGCCTCAATGTGGCTGCGGGCCGACAGACCAGTGCCGCACGGAATTTTTGGACAGTGTCAGTTTTTTGGAGCCCCGCGCGATGTCGGGACCAGCCCCGCACAACTCCATACGGCTCCAGCGATCGAAGTGGGACCTGCCCCGCGAGGCCGTATGGCTCCAGCGACCACGTGAGGTCGCGCTCGCCGCATGCAGTCGCATGCTGGTGGGACAGGCCCTTAATGGTCTGCATCCCAGGGTACTTAAGGAAGTGGCTCTAGAAATCGTGGATGCATTGGTGATAATCTTCCTATGTTCTATAGACTCAGGATCGGTTCCTGTGGATTGGAGGGTAGCTAATGTTATCCCACTTTTTAAGAAAGGCTGGAGAGAGAAAACAGGGAATTATAGACCAGTTAGCCTGACATCGGTGGTGGGGAAGATGTTGGAATCAATTATAAAAGATGAGATAGCCGAACATTTGGATAGCAGTAACAGGATCGGTCTGAGTCAACATGGATTTACGAAGGGGAAATCATGCTTGACTAATCTTCTGGAATTTTTTGAAGATATAACTAGGAAAATGGACAAGGGAGAGCCAGTGGATGTAGTGTACCTGGACTTTCAGAAAGCATTTGATACGGTCCCACATAGGAGATTAGTGGGCAAAATGAGGGCACATGGTATTGGGGGTAGAGTGCTGACATGAATTGAGAAGTGGTTGGCAGACAGGAAACAAATAGTAGGGATTAACGGGTCCCTTTCAGAATGGCAGGCAGTGAGTAGTGGGGTACCGCAAGGCTCGGTGCTGGGACCGTTGCTATTTAGAATATACATCATTTATTTGGATGAAGAGAATTAATGCAGGAGTTACTTGAAGTTGGAAAAATTGTCGAAATCAACATCATGCCACTGGGTCGCAAGTTGTGAGATGCTGTTCCTCCAATTTGCACGAGGCCTCACTAACAGTAGTGAATGCCCAGGACAGAAAGTTCAGGCAACTGGGTCTCTGCTGCTCCCTATGCAATGGGATCCATGACATCCTCATTGGCAGATCAATCAGTACAGATTGGCAACAACATGTCCTCCTCACTGACCATCAGCACAGGGGCACCTCAGGGATGTGTGCTCTGCTCCGCTCCGCTCCTGCTCTGCTCCTTCTATATCCAGAACTGTGCTGTGAGGTCAATTTCCAATGTCATCTTTAAATTTGATACCACCATCCATGAACAAATACGCAAGGGGTAACAGGTCAGAGTATAGGAGGGAGATCGCTAATCTGGTTGAATGGGACCACCTTGCTCTCATCATTAGCAAGACCAAGGAGCTGATTGTTGACTTCGGGGAGGTAAAACCTAGGGACCATGCAGCTGTTGTCATTGGCAGGATGGCGGTGGACAGTCAACAGCTTCATGACTGATGATGGGTCCTGGGCCAAGCACATTGATTCCATCGCACAAAAAAATCTCACCAACACCTCGACCTCCACACAGTCTGAGAAAATGCATGATGTAGCCGAAAACCCTTTTGAACTTCGTCAGGTGTACAGTAGACAGCAGACTGATTGATTTCACCATGGACTAATTAAAACTCTCAGGCTCAAAGAAGGCTGTGGAAAGTGGTGGACATTGGTCTATCACAGGTACCGACGTCCCCACCATCGCAGGGATCTACATGAAGAGCTGCCTCAAGATGCAGCTGTTATCAAAGACCCACATTCATAGAGTCATAGAGTGATACAATGTGGAAACAGGCTCTTCGGTCCATCTTGCCCACACTGGCCAACATGTCCCAGCTACAAGAGCCCCACCTGACCGCATTTGGTAAATATACCTCCAAACCTATCCTATCCATGTATCTGTCTCACTGTTTCTGAAACGTTCGGATAGTCCCTACCTCAATTACCTCATCTGGCAGCTTGTTCCATACACCCACTACCCATTGTGTGAAAAAGTTACCCATCAGATTCCTGTTAAATCTTTTCCACTTCACAATATGTCCTCTGGCTCTCGATTCACCTACTCTGGGCAAGAGACTGTGCATCTATCTAATCTATTCCTCTCATGATTTTATACTGCACCTCTCTAGGAATACTCCTCATCCTCCTGCGCTCCAAGGTATAGAGTCCCAGTTTACTCAACTTCTCCCTATAGCTCAGACCCACTAGTCCTGGCAACATCCTCGTATATCCTCTCTGTATCCTTTCCAGCTTGGCAACATCTTTCCCATAACATGGTGCTCAGAAATGAACGCAATACTCTAAATGAGGCCTCACCAATGTCTTACACAAATGCAACATGACCTCCCAAAGTCTACTCAATACCCCTGGCCACCTTCTCATCATACTGCTACCATGTGGTGGTGGTGGTGGTGGTAGTGGTACAGGAGCCTGAGAATCATTCTTTCCAGGTTCAAGAGCAGCTTCCTCCTGTCAACCATTAGGTTCTAGAACCAGCATGCACAATCCTAACCACAAGACTACCTTAACACTGATTTACTATGGACTTTGTACCACATTGGTTGCTCTAACTAAGTACTTTGATTTCTGCACCACCATGGTCTTGTTTACTTATAATAACTGATTTATCTTATACTTCCAAGCTGTTATTGCTGATGTGTCAACGCAGCTGCAGCAAGTAAGAATTTCATTGTTCTCATTCAGATCCAATGAACGACAAATAAACATTGTTGATTATTGAGGAAGAACGTTTCTGTGGAAAAAAGTCAAGTCAAGTCAAGTTTAGTTTATTTGTCACATACACATACGAGATGTGCAGTGAAATGAAAGTGGCAATGCTCGCGGACTTTTGTGCAAAAGACAAACAACATAACAACGAAACAAATTATAAACACAATCATAACACACATATTCTTTTACATAATAAATAATAGAAGGAAATAACGTTCTGTAGAGCTAGTCCCTGGTGAGAAAGGCGTTTACAGTCCGAATTGCCTCTGGGAAGAAACTCCTTCTCAACCTCTCCGTTCTCACTGCATGGCAACGGAGGCGTTTGCCTGGCCGTAGCGGCTGGAACAGTCCGTTGCAGGGGTGGAAGAGGTCTCTCATGATTTTGTTTGCTCTGGAGTTGCACCTCCTGTTGTATAGTTCCTGCAGGGGGGTGAGTGAAGTTCCTGTGGAACTTCACTCACCCTTTCCTGTGGAAAGGCTGTGGAAATAGATTTTTTTAGTGTTTTTAAGGAATCGCAAGGGAGTGAAAAGATCTCTCAATAGACAAGAATGCAGAGTTGAGTTTACAATTAAAGTACAATTCCACTAGTTAATTGGTGGAAGAGGTTGAATTGATCCAAATTCATATGTCCATATGTAAGGAATCATGCCATGCCAAGGGCAGGCTCCTTACGCTGACTGACATCACTGCATATGTCAATATGTTCATCCCAGTGGCCTCCTAACATAAGCAAGTCATAAACACCAAGGACCACTCTGCAGTTTTGCAAATCACAATGTGTGCACACAGAGGTGTCAATTGCCTGTTGACATTTCACAAACACTTAACAAGCCTTGAGCTATTTTAAGACCTGTTAAAAAAATAAAATAATGATTTAAAAAACTACTAGTAGAAATACAAATACATACACAAAACAATTAAAATATTAAATCTATTTAACTGCGTTTGTACGTTCTCCCTGTGACCACATGGGTTTGCAGGGGTGACAGAGTGGCATAGTGGTGGAGTTGCGGCCTTCCAGCGGCAGAGATCTGGGTTCAATCCTGACTGCGGACACTGTCTGTATGGAGTTTGTACGTTCTGCCCATGACCGCGTAGGTTTTCTCCGTGTGCTCTGGTTTCCTCCCACACTCCAAAGACGAACAGGTTTGTAGGTTAATTGGCTTCGGTAAAAATTGTAAATTGTCACTAGTGTGTAGGATACTACTAGTGTACAGGGATTGCTAGTCGGCGCAGGCTCGGTGGGCCAAAGGGCCTGTTTCTGCGCTGTATCTCCAAACCAACCTAAATGAGATCAAATGAACTACTCATGCTTTCCCCACTCATTTCAAAGGGAACTGCAGTACTTACTCTGTGGGAATGCTCTGTGTTCTGTTTCACAGAGACATGGCTCACCCCCAGCTCCCCAGACTCAGCGGTCCAGCCTGAAGGGTTCTCCATCCACCATATGGACTGTACACTGGCATCTGGGAAAGGGAGAGGAGGAGGCGTCTGCCTCATGGTCAACTCTGCGTGGTGCTCAGATGTGGCTGCCCTGTCCAACTCCTGTTTTCCACACCTGGAATACCTGGTGGTGAAGTGCCGTCCCTTCTACCTCCCAAGGGAATTCACCTCCATTATCCTGACCGCGGTCTACATCCCACCCCAGGCAGACGTCCATTTGGCACTGGAGGAGCTGCACGCCGTGGTCAACAAACACCAGACGATGCATCCCCATCAAAACCTTCCGAGTGTTTCCCAATCAGAAACCTTGGATGAACTTTGAGATCCGCACTCTCCTGAAGACCAGACACCGGGCACTCATGTCAGATGATACAGTGGTCTACAAGAAGTCCAGATACGACCTTGGCCATCAAAAAGGCTAAAAGGGACTTCTGCTCCAAACTGGAGGATGAGACAGATGTTCGGCAGCTGTGGCGGGGCCTGAATGCAATCACCTCCTACAAGGCGAAACCAGGAGGCAGCTCGAATGTCAGCGAAACATCAGTCCCTGACGAGTTCAATGCGATTTATGCACGCTTTGATAGGGAGAATACTGATGTGCCTTCCCGAGCCCCCATTCACTGTGATGGCATTTCAGTCTCAGTCACAGAGGCCGACGTCAGGAAATCCTTCAGAGGGGTGAACCCCCGAAAAACACCTGGACCTGATGGTATACCGGGTTGTGTTCTAAAAACCTGTGCGGACCAACTGACTGGAGTTTTTACGAACATTTTCAACCTCTCACTTCTGAGGTCTGAGGTCCCTACCTGCTTTAAGAGGGCATCAATAATACCAGTGCCCAAGAACAGTAAGATGACGTGCCTCAATGACTATCGACCAGTGGCACTAACGCCAGTGGTGATGAAGTGCTTTGAGAGGTTGATCATGGAGCAAATCAACTCCTACCTCGTCAAAAACCTGGACCCACTGCAGTTCGCTTACCGCCACAACAGATCAACGGTGGATGCGATCTCGCTGGCCCTCCACTCGGCTCTGGACTACTTGGACAACAAAAACTCATATGTCAGGCTGTTATTCATCGATTACAGCTCGGCATTTAACACAATCATCCCCTCCAAGCTGGTTACCAATCTCGCAGAACTGGGTCACTCTATACTCATGACTGCGAAGCCAGTCACAGTGCAAACTCCATCATCAAGTTCGCTGATGACACCACTGTTGTGGGACGTATCACTGATGGGGATGAGTCAGAATACAGAAGAGAGATCGAGCAACTGTCCATATGGTGCGAGCGCAATAACCTGACCCTCAACACCAGCAAAACCAAGGAACTGATTGTGGACTTTGGAAGGAGTAGGATGGCGACCCACAGCCCCATCTATAGCAACCTGTGCGTACCTGATGGTTGAAAGGGTCAAAAGCTTCAAATTCCTGGGCGTGCACATCTCTGAAGATCTTTCCTGTTCCGAGAACACTAATGCAATTATCAAGAAAGCTCATCAGCGCCTCTACTTCATGAGAAGATTACGGAGAGTCGGTTTGTCAAGAAAGACTCTCTCTAACTTCTACAGGTGCACAGTCGAGAGCATACTGACCGGTTGCATCGTGGCTTGGTTCGGCAATTTGAGCGCCCTGGAGAGGAAACGTCTACAAAAAGTAGTAAACACTGCCCAGTCCATCATCGGCTCTGACCTTCCTTCCATCGAGGGGGTTTATCGCAGTCGCTGCCTCAAAAAGGCTGGCAGTATCATCAAAGACCCACACCATCCTGGCCACACACTCATCTCCCTGCTACCTTCAGGTAGAAGGTACAGGAGCCTGAAGACTGCAACAACCAGGTTCAGGAATAGCTACTTCCCCACAGCCATCAGGCTATTAAAACCTGGCTCGGTCAAAACTCTAATTATTAATAACCCATTTTCTGTTATTTGCACTTTATCAGTTTATTTATTCATGTGTGTATATATTTATATTATGGTATATGGACACATTTATCTGTTTTGTAGTAAACGCCTACTATTTTCTTTGTGCTGAAGCAAAGCAAGAATTTCATTGTCCTATACAGGGACACATGACAATAAACTCTCTTGAACTTGAACTTGAAGTTGCTTCAGTTTGATACACCATTGGATCAGTGGCAGATCTCTCAGCCTGGGGGCTCCAGTGGCAGAGCCCAGACACACTAAAATTCTAAGAAGGGTCCCAACCCAAAATGTCACCCATCTTTTTTCTCCAGAGATACTTCCTGACTTGCTGAACTACTCCAGCACTTTGTGTCTAAAATTACATCACTAGAATACAAAGGAGCATGGGTGGAAAATCAAATTATTCAACTGAAACCATGGTTGGCAAGTTACCCCAAAACTGGAACACATCTCAATTGGATACACATGAACTCCAGGTAACACTTGCCATGTTGTGCACAATTTTGAACTTACAATGATACAGACTAACTGAAGAATTTAAAAAAAAGCTCCTCGACTCAAAATGTAACATTATAATGGAAGGGAAGATAGCAAAGAGATTGTTTTGAGAATTGTGAAACTAATGCAAGTATACGAGACACTGAAGTAAAAATGTACAGGGAAATGAAATTAACAAACACAAACTCGTCTGACATTTGAAAGAAATAACTCAAATTTATTAGCGTTAATTAAAATGTAAAACAAGAGACATCAGATATTCAAAGATTTTCAAACATTTTACCACTTTGCCCTTGGTCTGAACAGCAGCTTAAAACCTATCCGAGAGGAAATGATAAGTGAGACCGCACGATCTGGGTCTTCTGTCATGATATGGAAGAGAAGTCTTCAACAAATGTCCCGCCCTCATCATACCACTCAAGGGGCAGTCCTGAGCCCCATCCAGTTACACCACTCACCCTGGTCCAACCCATACCAGCCCTCAAAGGCAACCTCCCTACACAAATCAAAGGCCGCTAGCCTTTGTGAGCACATACCTCTCAATGCTGTCGATACATTCTGGAAAGGCAATGCTGCACCCAAAGTGCATGATGTGCTGATAACAACGCATCTGTTTAAGCTGATTGAAGAAACGGATAAGTATTTCCACGTCTGTGATGTTGAAATGTGAGAGATAGGACACTGAAGTGGTCTGTTTGTAGGGCAGCATTTCACATAGACTGTGGCTTGCATTGTTACAGGCACCTGTAGTGGAATAGGCAAACAAGATTAACATTAGAACATAGAATATCGAACAGTACAGCAGAAGAACATAGTCCACAATATCTATGCTGAAAACAATGTGAAGATCAACTAAACTTTCTGCCTGCACATGATCTATATACAGTGGTTTGCAAAAGTATTCATACCCCTTGAACTTTTCCACATCTTGTCACGTTACAACCACAAATGTAAATGTATTTTATTGGGATTTTATGTGATAGACCAACACAAAGTGGCGCATAATTGTGAAGTGGAAGGAAAGTGATACGTGGTTTTCAAATTTTTTTACAAATAAAAAACTGAAAAAAAGCCATAAGAAAGCCATAAAAGCCATTGTTGAAAAAAAGCCATAAGAAGTCCCGTTTGCAGTTTGCCACAAGCCATGTGGGGGACACAGCAAACATGTGGAGGAAGGTGCTCTGGTCAGATGAGGCCAAACTTTGGCCTAAATGCAAAACGCTATGTGTGGCGGAAAACTAACACTGCACATCACCCTGAACACACCATCCCCACTGTGAAACATGGTGGTGGCAGCATCATGCTGTGGGGTTGCTTTTCTTCAGCAGGGACGGGGAAGCTGGTCAGAGTTGATGGGAAGATGGATGGAGCCAAATACAGGGCATTCTTGGAAGAACACCTATTAGAGTCTGCAAAAGACTTGAGACTGGGGCGGAGGTTCACCTTCCAGCAGGAAAACGACCCTAAACATACAGCCAGAGCTACAATGGAATGGTTTAGATCAAAGCATATTCATGTGTTAGAATGGCCTAGTCAAAGTCCAGACCTAAATCCAATTGAGAATCTCTGGCAAGACTTGAAAATTGCTGTTCATAGATGCTCGCCATCCAATCTGACTGAGCTTGAGCTATTTTGCAAAGAAGAATGGGCAAAAATTTCAGTCTCTAGATGTGCAAAGCTGGTAGAGACATACCCCAAAAGACTTGCAGCTGTAATTGCAGCGAAAGGTGGTTCTACAAAGTATTGACTCAGGGGGGCCGAATACTTTTGCACGCCACACTTTTCAGTTTTTTATTTGTAAAAAAATTTGAAAACCACCTATCATTCCAAACTCTCCTCAAGGACCGCAACAACGCCTTCAGGTCTGGCGACAGAGCCCTGTACAGCGCTGCTAGAGCCAACCTGAAGAAAGGCATCAGGGATGCCAAAGCGGCCCACAAGAGGAAGATAGAGGACCACTTTAACAACAACGATCCACGGCGGGTGTGGCAGGGCATCCAGCACATCACCAACTACAAGCCCAGCAACAGCACGACGGCCGACGGCGACGCCTCACTGGCAGAGGAGCTGAAGTGCTTCTTTGCTCGCTTCGAGGCAGAACCAGAAGAGCTCGTCACCATTCTCCCACCAGCCCCTAACAACAACAACTACACTCTCACTGTGCAGGAACATGAAGTGAGGCAGGTGCTCAGGGTGGTGAACCCGAGGAAGGCTGCCGGCCCGGATGGCGTGACAGGAAAGGTTCTGAAGGAATGTGCAGACCAGCTCTCCGAGGTCTTCACGAAAATCTTCAACCTGTCCCTGTCCAAATCCATCACCCCACTGTGCCTGAAGTCTGCCACAATCATCCCACTACCAAAAAAGCCTGTTATCAGCGGCCTTAACGACTACCGACCGGTCGCTCTCACACCAGTCATCATGAAGTGTTTCGAGAGGCTGGTCCAGCAGCACATCAAAGCCAGCCTCCCGTCCACCTTCGATCCACACCAGTTTGCCTACAGAGCAAATAGGTCCACTGAGAATGCCATCGCCACTGCTCTTCACACTGCACTGACCCACCTCCAACACCAGGGGAGCTATGTGAGGATGCTTTTCATTGACTTTAGCTCCGCCTTCAATACCATCATCCCCAGCAGACTGGTCACCAAACTCATGGATTTAGGACTCTCCCAACCCATCTGCCTCTGGATCAAGGACTTTCTGTCAAACCGCCCCCAGACCGTCAGATTGGGCCATCACCTCTCCACCCCCATCACACTAAGCACTGGCTCCCCACAGGGCTGTGTGTTGAGCCCTCTCCTCTACGCCCTCTACACCCACGATTGTGTCCCTGCCCACTCCACCAACACCATCGTCAAGTTTGCGGACGACACGACTGTGGTTGGGCGCATCTCAGGAGGAGATGAGACAGCCTACAGGGAGGAAGTCCACAGACTGGCAGCGTGGTGTTCAGACAACAACCTCATCCTAAACACCACAAAAACAAAGGAAATTATCATAGACTTCCGTAAGAACAGTGCAGCCCTCAAACCCCTATTCATCAATGGGGATTGTGTGGAAAGGGTCTCAGACTTCAGATTCCTGGGCACACAAATTACGGAGGATCTCTCCTGGACTACAAACACCACCACACCAGTCAAGAAGGCCCAGCAGCGACTCTACTTTCTGAGGATCCTCAGGAAAAACAAACTGGAGGAGAAGCTGCTGGTGTCCTTCTACCGCTGCTCCATTGAGAGTGTGCTGGCGTACTGTATAACCACATGGTATGCCAGCTGCTCTGCAGCGGACAGGAGAGCCCTTCAAAGGGTCATCAACACCGCACAAAAAATCACTGGCTGCCCACTGCCCTTATTTTCAGCTCTCGCTGCCTTGGCAGGACAGCCAACATCTTGAAGGACGCTTCCCACCCTGGACACAACCTGTTCCACCTGCTGCCCTCTGGCAGACGGTACAGGTCTTTCAAAACTCGCACAAACAGACTCAGAGACAGCTTCTACCCCATAGCCATACGTGAACTTAACAATGCAAAATAAGAAATAACACTCACATTCAACTGAATGGCTCTACCTCAGCTGCTATTGTTATTTATCTGTAATTTTTTAATTTTTTTATATGTATGTATTTTTACCTTTTCTTATATATTTAAAATTGCTCTTGTGAATCGCACCGTGGGATTGACTTTTAAATTTCGTTGTACCATGTGCAATGACAATAAAGAGATTCATTCATTCATTCATTCATTTTTCCTTCCACTTCACAATTATGCGCCACTTTGTGTTGGTCTATCACATAAAATCCCAATAAAATACATTTACATTTGTGGTTGTAACGTGACAAAATGTGGAAAAGTTCAAGGGGTATGAATACTTTTGCAAGCCACTGTACATCAATTTTCAACATTCTTTTAAAAAGCAGCACATCAAGAAGCATTCCAGGAGCCCGAGAATCATTACTTCCAGCTTCTTCCCACCAACCATTAGGCACAACCCGACCTCAGCACCAAACTACTATGGATAGGTTGAATAAGTTAGGTCTTTATTCTCTGGAGCGCAGAAGGTTAAGGGGGGACCTGATAGAGGTCTTTAAAATGATGAGAGGGATAGACAGAGTTGATGTGGACAAGCTTTTCCCTTTGAGAATAGGGAAAATTCAAACAAGAGGACATGACTTCAGAATTAAGGGACAGAAGTTTAGGGGTAACATGAGGGGGAACTTCTTTACTCAGAGAGTGGTAGCGGTGTGGAATGAGCTTCCAGTGGAAGTGGTGGAGGCAGGTTCATTGGTATAATTTAAAAATAAATTGGATAGGCATATGGATGAGAAGGGAATGGAGGGTTATGGTATGAGTGCAGGCAGGTGGGACTAAGGGGAAAAAAATTTGTTCGGCACGGACTTGTAGGGCCGAGATGGCCTGTTTCCGTGCTGTAATTTATATGGTTATATGTTGTATAAGGTTGCACTATATACTTCAGCTTACACTATTACCGTTATTAAGTGTTACTGATAATTTATAGTATTATTGTTTATTTTACATTTATTTGTTGCGTTGTTGAGTTAACGTGCCTGTCAAGCTGCAACAAGTTATTGTTCTATTTTTAACTAGAATAAATTGAAGGAAGCATAAAGCAAATGCTTTCTTAGCTTTCATTAAGCAGTGCCGACATTATTATTTGTGCTGGTTGGTTCAAGTTGAAAGGCTTTAAAGACATGCAACAAAGGAAATTTGACCTATCAAGGCAACTCTTTTTATAGCCCATCTTAGGTCTCTGTCACAAATTCTTCCCACTTATCACCTTTCATCCCACATCGAACTTATCATTCTCCAACATAGCCGCCACCTTCAACATGATCCCATCACTAGTCACATTTTCCCATCCCCACCCCTTTACTCTGTTTACTCAGAGTTTACTCTGCAGTTTAGTTTAGAGATACATCACGGAAACAGGCCATTCGGCCCACCGAGTCCGCACCAACCAGCAATCCCCACACATTAACACTATCCTACACATCGTGGTGCCAATTTACACTTCTACCTAGCCAATTAACCTACAAACCTGTACATCTTTGGAAACCGAAGATCTCGGATAAAATCCATGGGGTCACGGGGAGAACGTACACCCTCCGTACAGACAGCACCCATAGTCAGGGTCGAACCCGGATCTCCAGCGCTGCAAGCACTGTAAGGCAGCAACTCTACTGCTCTGCTGCCCCTGTTCCTTGGTTCACTCATCCCTTCCCACCCAACCGAGTCCCTCCCCAGGTAATTTCCCTTGTAACCTCAGGAAATGTAACACCTGTCCCTGCACCTCCTCTCTCACTTCCATCCAGGGGCCAAAGCAGCCCTACCAGATGAGACAGAGATTTACGTGCACCTCTTCCAACCTCGTCTAGAGCATTCAACATTCCCAATGTATCCTTAGTTTGGCAAAATCAAGCGTAGATCAGGCAACAGTTTTGCCCAAACAAGTGTGCCTTGTCCACCAAGGAGCTCTCAGTTGCTAATCATTTTAACTCTCCTTCCACGTCCCATACCGATCTTTCTGCCCTTGTCCTCCTCTATTGGCAGTGAGGCCACGCGCAAACTGGAGGAACAACAACAATTTCCAGTAATAACTCCACTAACAACCCTCTATTTTCTCTGCCAAACCCCTACCCTGCCTCCTCCATACACTCATCCACCATCCCCGTCCCCTATTGCCCTTTTATTGTCATCTTTCCCCCACCCTCGTCACCTTCTCCCTTATATCCCCCTCTCAGGCTTTACATTTAACATAGGGTTCACATTCCTCTTTCCTTACCCTTTTGCCTCCTTTTCACTTCGACCCATTGACACTAAATGCCCCTGTCCCACTTAGGAAACCTGAACGGAAACCTCTGGAGACTTTGCGCCCCACCCAAGGTTTCCATGCGGTTCCCGGAGGTTGCAGGTAGTGGAAGCAGGTAGGGAGACTGACAAAAAACCCCGGGAACCTCCAGGAACCGCACGGAAACCTTGGGTGGGGTGCAAAGTCTCCAGAGGTTTCCTAAGTGGGACAGGGGCATAAATAATTAACTCCACCCATCTGCCAATTCCCACTCCCACCATTATCCACTTATCACTTGTTAGACTTTGCCTTAACACCCCCCACACAACTCCATCAAACTAAAGGAGGTCCGTGACCTGAAACATCATCTAACCATTCCCTCCACAGATGCTGCCTGGTCCCCAGAGCTCCTCCGGCCTTTTGTTGTATAGTTAAGTGGACCAGTTAATTCCACCAACAAGAGATAGCTTGTTTTCTTTCTATTAATTTAATTTATTCTATTTAGAACAATAAATTACAAGAACAGGCCCTTCAGCCCACAATATGTGCTGAACATGACTCCATTTTAAGCTCATCAGTGAAATGGTGCTTTAATATCACATGAGCAAACCACAGTGAAATACGTTTTCGAGTCGCCAGATTTGGTGCCATTTCCAAAGTCCGTTCGGGGCGCTAGGTCGAATGGAGCGGTGCCCAGGCTCCTGCAGGGTCTCCAGCCACTGCCTCCATCTGCAACGTTCTGCAAACCGAATTCCCTTTCCTTGCTCAGCCAACTCTGTGCCCCGGAGATTTTTCTACCGCAGCCGACCTCGAGGGTGCGGAAGACAAGACCCCGGTAAACTTTCCTCCCGGCCTCGCTCCTAATGACCATCGTTGCCAACTCCCTTATCTTCGATTTTATGGTCTTCGGGGGATAAGCAGGGGCCGGGCTCAGCGGCTAACCCCCACCTAAAGGTCGCGGCCTGCCTGGTCTTCCTGCGACAGGTCACGCGGGCCGCCGGTTCTTTCCGGATGGATTCCTGGCTCCGTGGTGGTCGAGCCAGGCCTGCTGCCATGTATGACTGTGGCTAATTCCTGGGAAATCCTAGGGTACCTGGGAAAAAAGTTCTGAGTGTCTACCTCATCTATACCTCTCATGATTTTATATACTTCCACCAAGTCTCCTCTCACCCTTCGAGGGTCCAGAGAAAACAATCCGTCTATCCAAAATCTCCCCGTAGCTGAAATCCTGATCCAGGCAGCATACTGGTAAATGCATTCTCTCCAAATCCTCCACATCTTTCCTGTAATGGGGCGACCAGAACTATGCTCCATATGTGGCCTAACCAAAGTCCTATAAAGCTGCATCATGACTTCCTGACTTATATTCGATGCTCCTACCAATAAGCCTTCTTTACCACCTTATCTGCTTGTGTTGCTACTTGGACCCCAGGATCCCACTGCACGTCAATGCCTATAAGGACCTTGCGATTAACTGTATACTTTCCACTTACATTCAACCTCCCAATTTGCAACGCCTCACACTTGCTCAGTTTAAACGCTGTCTGCAATTTATCTGCCCATTTCTCCAGCTGATCTATATCCCGTTGTATCTTCTGACAGCCTTCCTCAACGTCTGCAACTCCTCCAATTTTGGTGCCTTCAGCAAACGTACTTACTAACCCATCAATATCACCATTTATATTTAATTGAATAATAATTGCTCTTCCTCCCTTCAAATTGTGCCCTCAAGTGCTTCACATCTTCCTTGGAGATGAGTCAGTGATTTAACATCTCATTCAAAACAAAGATTTCTGACAGTGCAATCATCCATCCTTCTACGCCTGGATTTCTACACTCAAATCTATACGGTGGGATTTGAAATCAACTCTCTGGCTGAGGGATGAATGTTTCCAAAGGACCACCACTGAAATATCTTCTGGCTCCTCCTCACCATAAATATTTCAGCACTTCTCTGTACCATCCAAGTCAAAACATGGACAGTTACCTTTTAAAGTAGCTATTTCCATACTACTGCCCAGCAGCCACAACTATGGTTGTATTCCATTCGAATAAACATTTTAAAGACTTAATCATATCTCGTCATGCAAGAGTGGATCCAATTCCTGTTATAGAAGAAACATTGGGAACATAAGCTAATGATAAAGATCTCAAAGGATAGATGGGAAAAGTATTTGATGAATACACATAACTGTTCTATTAATGCAAGACATAATTTAATTCAATTCAAATTATTATATAGACTATATTATTCAAAAACGAGGTTGAATAAATTTTATCCAAACGTCTCTCCCAGATGCGATAAATGTTTGTTTCAAAATGCTAATATAACACATTCATTTGTAGGATGTACAAAGTTGAATACATTTTGGAGTGATATATTTGATATATTTACAAAGCTTTTCAAGTCAAGAATAGAACCCAAAACGGAATGGATTATATTTGGAATAATAGGAGAAGATACCAATTTAAATAAAGATTAAAATGTTTTTTTTAATTATGGGTTAATAATTGGAAAGAAATTGATACTTAAATTTTGGAAAAATACAACCATACCAACTGTTAAAATGTGGATTAGGAATATGATGGACATAGCACGCCTTGAAGAAATGAGACTCCGACTAATAGATAAATATGACCAATTCTTAAGGAGTTGGTCTCCTTTCATCGACTTTTTGGAATCATGTGATGCAGCGGTACCGTAAAGATTGTTGATTTCAGTTCATGACGCGGATAGATCTACATCTCCGAATACAGATTTGAAAAATTCTCTTTTAAGAGGCCTTCTCTTCTATTTCTACTTTCCACTTTCCCTCTTTCTTTTTTATTTTTTATATACACACTTCACGTTTTTCTACTCTCTACCATCTATTTTTCCACTTTTTCCTCTTTCTATTGTTTTCTTTTTCTTGTCTTGCTTACTTCCTTTTCATAACATAAAACTAGAGGTTGTACATAGAATGGATTACGGTATTACATATTTGGCACCTAAAATTAGGTTCCACTGTACTGTTTTGTGCTGTATTAAACTTCTAATAAAATAAACAAAAAAAAAAAAAAAAGAAGAAACATCTCATAGTCACAGAGTGATACAGCGTGGAAACAGGCCCATCAGCCCAAATTGTCCACAGCGACCAACATATCCCAGCTACACTGATCCCACTTACCCACGTTTGGCCCATTTCCCTCCAAATCTGTCCTATCCATGTACCAGTCTCATAGCAATTAGATATGTCATAGAGTCATACATCAGGGAAGTGAACTCTTTGCCACACCAGGTCTATGCCAGCCATCAAGTTCCCATCTACACTAGTCATTCCCCAGCATTGGACCAAGAGACCTCTACGCTGCAACATTTCAGGTGCTCATCTTACTACTTCTTACTATAAATGTGCAAGAATATTTATCTTTGTTACCCCCTATTCTGTGTCCTTTTGCTCAAACTTTATTATCTGCTCAATAATATAGTGGGGGAAAAGGGTATAAAATCCAGCTCAATGGTGAACAGTAGAAGCAACAATTTTGCTTCAAGCATAAACAGAAAGCTCCCAGCAGACCAGGAAGCATTTTGCAACAAGAGATAATATTTCAGATCAAAGACCTCGTGTCATAACTGGGAAAAGAAAGAAACCAGGTCAGTTTAAGTCACAGAGAGGTGGGTGGAGGGGGGAGTGATGATGAATAAGACAAACGGCAATGGGGGCATTGAGGACAAAGGACAAAAGACATTTATTGTCACATACACCAATTGGTGCAGTGAAATTTGAGTTACCATGCAGCACACAAATAAGATAAACACAACACTATAGAATTTAACATTAAACATAAAAACATCCCCCCCACAGCAGAATCAACGTTTCCCACTGTGAGGGAAGGCAACAACGTTCAGTCCTCTTCCTCTTTGTTCACCCATGGTTGGGGCCTGTTGAGGTCTCTGCAGTCGCTGCAACAGCGACCCTGATGTTTCAGGCCCTCTCGCCGGATGTTGGAAGAACACTCTCAGCGGCTTGGCGTTCCGAATCGGCCGCTTCCTACCAGCGACTGCGGCTCCCGAAGTCCACAGGCCGAGCTGGGCGGAGCTTCAACACTGGCGACCTTGGTTGAGAGATCCCAGGTCTCCGCGATGTTAAAGTCAGCGCCGCCCGCGGCTGGAAGCTCCGCAGACCACCGCTCCACGGTGTTAGAGTCGGCAGTCCCAGCACACAGGTGCTCCAACACGGTGACCCTGGTGAGACATTGGCCGCTCCACGATGGTACTTCAGTGCTGCGCCGCCGCTAAAGCTAAAGCTCTGGCTGGTCTCCGGCAGGAAAGGCTGCGCCAATCCAGATGGTAGGCCGCGAGGAGGGGGCGAAGACGCGGCTCGGGGAATAGACGCATCCTCGACCCAGGTAGCGACGGGAAAACACAGTTTCGCCCTTCCCACCCCCCCTCCCCCACATAAAAAATACTAAAAGGCCTCTAAAACAAAACTTTTGACAAACTAAAAATAAAAAAGGATGAAAGGACGACAGCTGCAGGCGAGACTGCCACACTTGATGGCACCGCCGCCATCGAGACACATAGAACCTCAGATGCTGGAATCTTGAGGAAGTCAAAGTGCTGGAGAAACTCAGAGGGTCAGGCAGCATGCGTGGAAGAAATGGACAGGCAACATGCTATTGTTTTTCTTGGGAGAGGCTATAAACAAGGTCATCTGGTTGTTGGGTGAATAGGGGCAGATAGAGGAAGAATCTGAATAAAGGAACTTCAAAATACTTCAAAATGAATGCAACTAGAGACTGAAAAACAAACAAAGGAGGGCAAAGGCTGCGAGGAGAAGTAAATGTGGGACATGCCCAGTGTGTCATGCTGTGCTTAAAAAGAGAGGGGAAAAAAATGATTGTCTGACAATTCTGATACCGACTGAAAAAGGGAGTTCTCTAAAGTTGTACAATTTGATATTGAATCCCAAATATGGCAGCATGTCCTGATGGAAGATGCAGAGGTGCTATTATCAAGAAGCTACAGGCAGAGAAATCAGAGTGAGATTAGGATGGAGAATTAGAGTAGAGGATGTTGCTCAGGGCTGCCCCCTGCAGACTGAAGGCAGGATTTCCTCAAAGCAACCATCCAGTTTGCATTAGGTTTCGCCGGTGCAGGGGAGGTCATAGCGAATGCTGTACTCCTGACTAAAAGAAGCGCAACTGAATCCTACTTTATCTGCAAAGACCTTCCGTCTCCCTGGATGGTGGGAAGCAAAGAGGTAAAAGGATTGATCATCCATATTCCCCCATCCCCAAATTTAACCTTATGCAAGATCAAAAACGTCAGCCCATTAAATTCCTCTGGAGGCCTTTGGCATCTGACAAACTCTCAGCCCCAACCCTCAAAGATGTCAAAGGTTTTCAATATTTCTAATGTCTCAGTCTTTTAGAAGTATTTAATGCCTACTAACATTGAAATGATTCCTACTAACAAGAAGGCTCTGCAGAGAGTAGTGCGTTCGGCCAAACGCACTATGGGAACTTCACTCTCCCCTCTGCAGGAACTATACATCAGGAGGTGCAACTCCAGAGCCAATAAGATCATGAGAAACCCCTTCCACCCCAGCTGCTACGGTCAGGCAAACGCCTCCATTGCCATGCTGTGAGAATGGAGAGGTTGAGAAGGAGTTTCTTCCCAGAGGCCATTAGGACTGTAAACTCATATCTCACCAGGGACTAACTTTACTGTACCACTCTACTGGGCCCACAATACTTAATATGTAAAAGAATATGTGATTCTGTTCCATTCTGTTTGTAGTTTGTTTGTTTGTTTGTTTGATTTTTGCACAAAGTCCACGAGCATTGCCACTTTTCATTTCACTGCACATCTCGTATGTGTATGTGACGAATAAACTTGACTTGATTGTAAAGGAAATCAATTTAGAACTGCTTGTCCATTTAAACCATTGAGTCGTAGAATCATAGAGCGTGGAAACAGGCCCTTCGGCCCAACTTCCCCACACCAGCCAACGTCCCAGCTACACTAGTCCCACCTGCCTGCGTTGGACCCATAATCGTCCAAACCTGTCCTATCCATCTACCTGTCTATGGCAGCTCATTCCATACACCCACCACCCTTGGTGTGAAAAAGTTACCCTCAGATTCTTACTAAATCTTTTTCCCATCACCTTAATTCTATGTTCTCTGGTCCTCGATTCACCTACTCTGGGCAAGAGGCTCTGTGCATCTACCCAACCTATTTCTCTCATGATTGTATACATGATTTTATACACCCCTCATCCTCCTGCGCGCCAAGGAGTCCCAGCCCACTCAACCTCTCCCCATAGCTTAGACCAGGTAAATGACAGGGCCAAAACAGGTATAGAAACAAATAAAGAGAAGAGAAAGAGACTAACGGAAAAGTAGGACATTTTTAATGCTTTTTTTTTTACACATCTGAGTTTGAACTGTTTGAATTATTGCCTGCCCAGCACACAAGAGATGAACATTGTATTAACAATTGTTACTACAGAAACTACGAGTGAATTAAAGTCAGCTATGTTTCTGTTCAACGTCAGTGATCTTAACAATAATGTGCATATCTGACCAGATTTGGGGAAGAGAGGCTGGAGGCAACAGACTATGTGCATGAAGCAAATGGCACTGCACCCAAATGAGCAAGCAAGTCCTAAATCTTCATTCCCACAACGTGTTTGTAAACTCCACAATGTACCATATGATTTGCACATTAATAATAATGTGTATTATTACACATGGAACAACTGGCATTTCTCAGTATAAATACTGGTATGTTTTTGGAATCCTGGGTAAATATACATGTCATTAATCTGCTAACTAATATGATTCCTGTAACAGACCAAGAGTTTGCCCAGATTCTCCAACATTTACACTGGGTGGGGACCTCAGTTCTCAGTTTATTCAAAAGGCCATCTACTGACTGGGGACTGCAGGGCTATGGAAGAGTGGCAATATCAATTACATATTTTTACTTGCTTGTGTTTTAATTATTTAATTGATTTCCTTTTTAATCATTATTTCATTTTTAACTGTTATTAAATTTCTTCTGAATTATTGAGACATGAAAAATCATTGGACAGTGGGCAGAGCAGGGGCTGGTGCTTTGCTAGCTGTCAAAGGCATCCAGAGGAAGTCCATGGGTGGGGCCCATGCTGACCATCCTTCTGTATCGGAGGAAGGTCAGTTTGGGGGATTGGGGAACTTGAGCAACAGGTGTTCATGGCAATGTCAGGAGGCTGAAATAATGACCTGGATTCACCCCAACCAAAAGCTTCTGAACCCAACAAACGAATGGTCATAAGTGATAGGAGTAGAATTAGGCCATTCGGCCCATCGTCTACACCATTCAATCATGGATGCTCTCCCTCCTAACCCCATTCTCTGCCTTCTCATCATGACCTCTGACACCTTTATTAATTAAGAATCTATCTATCTCTGCCTTAAAAATATCCACTGATGCCCTTCACAGCCTTCTGTGGCAAACGATTCCACAGATTCGCCACTCTCTGATTAAAGACATTTCTTCTTATATCCTTCGTAAAAGAATGTCCTTTAATTCTGAGGCTATGACGTCTAGCCCGAGTCTCTCCCACTAGTGGAAACATCCTCTCCACATCCACTTCATCCAAACCTTTTACTATTCTGTATGTTTCAATGAGGTCACCCCTCATTCTTCTAAACTCCATAGAGTATAGGCCCAGTGCCGACAAACGCTCATCATAGGTTAACCTACTCATTACTGGGTTAACCTACTCATTCCTGGTGCAGTGGTCAAGTTGCTGCCTTACAGCACCAGAGAGACCCAGGTTCCATCTTGACGACAAGTGCTGTCAGTACAGAATATTCGCGTTCTCCCCAAGACCACGTGGGTTTACTCTGGGTACTCCAGTTCCCCCCCCCCCCCCCCCATATTCCAAAGATGTGTAGATTTGTAAGTTAACTGATTTCTGTAAATTGTCCCTAATTTGTAGGATAGAACCAGTGTACGGGTGATCGCTGGTCAGTGCAGACTCAGTGGGCCAAAGGGCCTGTTTCCACACTAACTCCCAACTAAAAAATCGCTACAGAAGGAATACAGCATAAGTGATATAGTAATATCGACAAGGGCAAAATAACTTATTTTGATTTATAATCAAATGTCCTTGATGCTTAATGCTAGGGCAGCAATGTTGCTAGAAGGTGAATGTTGACTCTGAATTTCTAACTAACAGTCGGGTCTGTCATTAACATAAATTTAAACTTGGCTCCGTTAGTGTCATTTGTAGCTCTTTAACCTCAATATACAATTGGGACATTTTCATCTTGTAAATTTCACTTGTTATTCAACCTTTAAACACTTAGCTGTATTCCATTAATTGTTGTAAGAACATCTTTCCACGTGTATGTATACGACTGCATCAAAAATTAAAAGGATGAGTCCCTGAACAACACCCACTGCCTTTCCCATTTATTAGCACCTTCTGTTTTCAATCCATTTATTTCATCTGCAATATATTCAATAATTTTATGGCCCACAATGTGAACTGATATTTCAAATGTTCTTGTAAAACCAAATACATTACATCCAATGCTTTTAATCTATTCAATTATATCCTCAAATGAACACTGACTTACTTTTGTACATTGACTATTTCTTGTGACCCTGCATACTTCAGAGGAACACAAATGTAGAAATTAATGAACAAGCAATAACTTACTCGCTCCTGCCGCCAACTCAGGCTGATGAGTCTGTAATTCAGTTCCAAGTCTCATTAAAATTTTGAACAACAACAGAACATTGGCTCAATTCCAATCCATAGGTGCAAAGGCTACATTTTTCAGAGATTCAAAAAGTAATAAACAGTTTCAACCTCCTCAGTTTTTCAAGGATTCTGGATTTAATGTCTCTTTAGAAATGGTGGAGAGTTTACTTTTTTTGTCTGTTGAGTGAAAAAAAGTAAATTGGATGAAAACCCAACTTGTATGTTCTCTAGCGCATTGTGTCCAGATTGAATGAGTGTTTTGGTGAGATGGAATTGTAGGGGTGGGGGTGTTCTTCTCACCCTCCAACTACAATTTTCACAATGAAAATCACTGGAGACTTCAGCAAAGTCCATTTGAAGGAAAATCTTCAATCACAGGAACAGCCAAATTGCAGCAACTGTGTGGAAGGAAACCGGAGCACCAGGAGAAAACTCACAAGGTCACAAGGAGAATGTTCAAACTCCGTACAGGCAGCACCTGTAATCAGGATTCTTAAAGATGAATTATCTTTATAAACAAAATACAGAGCGGAGGTGCAGAACCTGGCGGACTGGTGCGCACGTAACAACTTGTCACTAAACACCTCCAAGACCTAGGAGCTAATTATTGACATCAGGAAGTCCCATAATGGAGAATACGCCCCAATCTCCATCTACGGGGAAAGTGTTGAGAGAGTGTCCAGCTTTAAGTTTCTGGGCACTCGCATTTCAGAGGACCTCACATGGTCCACCAACACCGCTGCGCTGGTCAAGAAGGCACAGCAATGACTGTTCTTCCTGAGGACATTAAAAAAGACTGGTCTGCCCCAACAGCTGCTGACAACCTTCTACCGCTGCACCATAGAGAGCATATCAACGTATGGCATCTCTGTGTGGTATCTCAGCTGCACGAAGGTGGAGAGGAGAGCTCTTCAGCGCATCGTCCACAGGGCGTAGAGGATTATTGGGACACAGCTACCAGCCTTGGAGGGCATCTACCACACACGGTGCCTCAGGAAGGCCGTCAGCATCCATAAAGACTCCTCACACCCTTGTAATGGACTGTTCGAAATACTTCCCTCCTGCAAACGTTACAAGGCCTTCTACACCCGAACCTCCAGACTCAGAAGCAGCTTCATTCCCAGAGCTATAGCGGCTCTGAACCGGCCCTGCTGAGTGCCCCCATCCCATCTGGACTGTCTCCCTCAGATGGTCACGTTGCACAGTATATTTTATTTATTTATTTTTTGACATCGGTTGGAAGCTGTATACCAAATCTCGTTGCACTGATGTGCAATGACAATAAAATATATTATTATTATTATTATTATTATACAGTCAGAACATTTTTTTCCCCCCAGGGTTTCTTTTTTGCTTTTTGCTGACTGCAGTATGTCAGATTATATGTTAGCCTTTTTACCTACTGTGGTGTTCTTATTCTACCAATCATGACCACTAGTGTATTCAAAAACTGTATTTGCAATAAAGCACACCAAATATTATTATTAACAACTGAATGGCCTCAAGCTGAAATATCACCTGTCCATGTTCTCCAGGGATGCTGCCTGACCTGCTGTTAGCAAGCCTTTAATACAGGTCAGGTCAGTTTATTGTCATGTGTACCAATTAAGGTACAGTGAAACTCTAATTACCATACAGCCATACTAAAAAGAAAGCAAGACACACAATGACATAAAAGTTAACCACAGCGAAATGTACTATTGTAGCGGCGCCTGCTGGTGCATGCAGGTATCGAACCCAGCATTCGGAAGCTGCGGTCACGTGACTAAGGAGGGGCTGCTGTTTTTCACGCGGTTTCGCTTTCGCGTGGCAGTTGTGTGCTGACCACCGTCGTGGCCAGATGTGTTTGTAAGAACCTGCAAACCAAGAAGTTATTTGCGAAATAAATGAGTTGATAAAACATAGTCGTCGTTCTTGCGACCGCCAAATTTGTGACCCCGACGTGATCACCGTCGTTAGACAAGCAAAGATCATGCAGGAAGACTATGTTCCTGCAGAATTGGCCGGCGTGCGGCAGGGTTCACCGGACTTCAAACTTCCTTCGTTTTAGCTTGATCAACCTCAGGTGTGGTTCGCCCATGTTGAGGCGCAGTTCCACCTGCACCGCTCTATTGCGGATGACACCATGTATTTTCATGTGGTAGGAGCTCTGCCACAGGACTGTGCCTCAAAGCTGTTGCCTTACATCATAGACCCGCCGACAATCGCTAAATATGAAGGTCTGAAGGCCCTCCTGCTCCACACCTTTGGCCTCAGACACAGGGCGGCGAAAATCCTACATATGGACAGTGTTGGCGATCGGTGGCCATCTACCATCATGGCAAATATGCTCACCCTGATGGACGGGCACCGTTCATGTCCGCTCTTCGAACATGTGTTCCGAGAGCAGATGCCTGACGAAGTTTGCCTGATGCTCGCCAGAGCTGATTTCAGCGATCACCAGCACCTCGCAGAGAGAGCTGACAAGTTGTGGGCCCACAGACGGCGGGATGTTTGTGCCTTCACCCGCTCCTTCATCACGGCGCAGGTGCAACCGAGATGACATCGGGAGGAAGAGCAAGACCAGCCCATCGCCGAAGAAGCATCGCCGCTGCCGGAGGTGTACAGCCGACGACGTTGATGCTACTACCATCAGTACTATGGTACCGAGGCCCGAAGATGCCGAAGCCCCTGTTCGTTTCAGGGAAATGCCTCGGCCGATTGCCCATAGAGGCGAACGCGATTGGCCCAAACAAACGCCTCTACGTCCGTGATATGCACTCCGGCCACCATTTCCTGGTCCACTCCGGTGCCATAACCAGCATCCTTCCACCGACCACCCCAAAATACCCGCGTTGGTAAGATAGGACCCGTCCTCTTGGCCATCAACAGGAGTGACATTCAAACTTACGGTGCGCGGACCCTGGACTTAAATTTAGACTCCCATCCATATAGATGGAAGTTTACCGTTGCTGACGTCACCCAGCCGATATTGGGGGCCGATTTCTTGCTCGCATTCCCCCGTTAGTCGATGTGCGAGGCGGGCGCATGGTTCCAGTGTCGGACCTGCGCCCTAAAAAGCCGCGCAATTCGCCCACGTTCCAACAGCAACTCGACGAGGTAGCTGAGATCCAGGAACCTTTTGCAGCCCTGCTCACCGAATTCCCAGGGTTGCTCATGCCCCGGTTCGACGGGGCCGCGCCCCGTCATGGCGTGGTCCACCACATTCCCACCGAGGGCCCACCGGGTCACGCCCACGTGCGTTGCCTCCCGCCAGATAAACTGCGCATCGCACGAGATGAGTTCCAACTTATGGAGGACATGGGAATTGTCCGGTGGTCGGGTAGCCCTTGGGCTTCCCCGCTGCACATGGTGCCCAAGGCGTCCGGTGGTTGGAGACTTTGCGGTGATTACAGGCGTCTCAACACCGTAACCACGACAGATCGGTACCCAGTCCCAAACATCCAGAATTTCTCGGCTCATCTGGAGGGTGCAACCTTCTTCTCGAAGATCGACCTTATACGCGGGATTAATCAGATTCCGGTCCATCCCGACGAACCCTTTCAGCCTTTTCGAATGGCTAAGAATGCCTTTTGGGCTGAAGAATGCCACTCGGGCATTCCAAAGGTTGGTGGATCGGGTCGGTCGGGGTTTGCTGTTCATGTTCATCTATCTCGATGATATTCTGGTGGCCAGCAGCTCGCAGGCCGAGCACGTTAAGCACCTCTGCCTGCTCTGCGCAAACATGTGTTGGTGGTCAACCCTGCGGGGTGCCAGTTCGGATTGCGCTCCATTTCCTTTTATGGTCGCAGCGTTACCTGCCACGTCGCACAGCCGCTTCCCGAGAGGGTCGGCGCAGTCCGTCGCTTCCCTAGGCCACTGTCCGTCAGGGGCCTGCAAGAATTCATCGGAATGGTCAATTTCTGCCACCAATTCGTCCCGTCAGCAGCCGCCATCATGCGGCCGTTGTTCCAATGTCTAGCGGATGGGCCTGGGGACCTGGTCTGGTCCAAGGAGGCTGAGATGGCTTTCGAGGGGGCTAAGACAGCGTTGGCTAACACCACCATGCTGGTACACCCTAGGGCATCGGCCCTAACGGCCCTCACCATGGACGCATCTGACGTCGCAGTAGGTGCTGTCCTCGAACAACGGGTAGGTAGCCGCTGGGTGTTGCTGGCGTTTTTCAACAGGCAGCTGCGGGTCCCCGAGATCAAGTACAGCGCTTTTGATCGGGAGCTCCTCGCGCTTTACCTAGCGATCTGCGCGTTTACCGCATTCATGGACCACAAGCCGCTCGCGTTCGCTTTGAATAAGGTGTCCAATCCCTGGTCCGCCAGGCAACAGCGGCACCTCGCCTACATATCTGAATTCACTTCTGACATTCGGCATGTGGCGGGGAAGCTGAACGTTGTGGCTGACGCACTGCCCCGTCCAGCAGCCCCTGAGGATTCGGCTTTAAGCCAAGGTGTGGATTACGCGGAGCTGGCCGCTGCCCAACAGGCTGATGCCAGCATGGGGGATTACCGCAATGCTGAATCAGGCCTAAAATTGGCTGAGGTGCCCTGCGGCGCCGCCGGCGTGGGGGTCCTTTGCGATCTCGACGGGCAAAGCCCGCCCGATTGTCTCGATTGCCGGGAGGCATCGGATTTTCGACACTGAAAGTCGGCGTTGAAGGCCCGGCTCACCAGCCCCGATTGGGTTGACCAGTTGCCCTGGGTTCTCCTAGGCATCAGAACTACGCCTAAGGAAAACCTCAACATTTCCTCGGCCGAGCTGGTTTACGGCTCGGTTTTGCGGGTACCTGGGGATTTTCTGCCAGTCAACCGTGATCAGGAGGTCCCGGCTTCGGCGGTGTTAGCTGACCTTCGCGAGCGAGCGCGCGCTTTGGTACCGGTTCCCACTTCCCGCCACAGGTCGTCCGCGGTGCATGTGCCTACTATGTTACGGGATAGTGCTTATATTTTCCTACGTAGGGATGCTCATCGCTCGCCGTTACAGCGGGTGTACGAAGGTCCGTACAGGGTGCTGAGGACTGGTACCTCGACGTTCACGTTGGACATGGGTGGCAGGGAGGAGTTAGTCTCCATCAGCCGCCTTAAGCCAGCTCACGTCAACAAGGAAAGCCCGGTAGCGGCATCCGCCAGCCATTTTAGCGCCCTGCACCTGTTACCCCTCTGTTACGCCCGTCTCTCGTTCGCGTTTGTCGCGTCCCTCCAATTCTGTTTTGCCGGCCCCTACTGTTACGCTCGCCCAGCGACCTCGGACTATGCGTTCCGGTCGAACCGTCCAGTTACCCGTGCATTTCCGTTCCGTGGATTCTGGGGGGGGGGGCATGTAGCGGTGCCTGCTGGCACAAGCAGATATCGAACCCGGCGTTCGGAAGCCGCGGTCACGTGACTCGGGAGGGGCTGCTGTTGTTCGCGCGGTTTCGCTTTCTGGCGGCAGTTGTGTGCTGACCACTGTTGTGGCCAGACATGTTTGTAAGAACCTGCGAACTAAGAAGTTATTTGCGAAATATATAAGTTGATAAAACTTAGTTGTCGTTCTTGCGACCGCCAAACTACCAAGGTTATGTGATCATACATAGATGGTGAAGATTAAACCGGACTGAAACACCCAGAAACTGTAGAAGTTATTAAAATCTCCTGGTCTTCCAAGAGCTGCATTGTAATAGCATCTCACTACAAGATTAGGTATTGAAGTAAACCGAAGAATGCAAAATCTGAGTACCTAGACAATAGACCCATCAAACAGGCCAGAAAATATCAGATTGTTTATTCAAATATAAATGAACGTTAGCAATCCGAGTGCATCTTGATTATTGCCAAACAACCTCACTGACATTTAAAAGTAACTTTTACAACAGTGATACCCTATTCATTTGAATTTCTTTCAGTTAATTTATTTTTTTTCCATCTCTCTCCACCTATTTACTCTGGTTTATTTTATTTCCGTTTTTGCTCGCAGTTTGCCATTGAATTAATTATTTTAATTTTGTGGTTCAGACTGAGTGATTCTTTAAGATTCTTGTTTGAGACACAATATTATTTCCCTCATATCCTAAACCAGATTCAGAGGAGAGTACAGCACTATTTTGGATTTCTAATGGACAATAGGTGCAGGAGGAGGCCATTCGGCCCTTCAAGCCAGCACCGCCATTCAATGTGATCATAGCTGATCATCCACAATCAGTACCCCGTTCCTGCCTTCTCCCCATATCCCCTGGCTCCGCTATTTTTAAGAGCCCTATCCAGCTCTCTCTTGAAAGTATCCAGAGAAACGGCCTCCACCGTCCTCTGAGGCAGAGAATTCCACAGACTCACAACTCTCTGTGAGTAAAAGTGTTTCCTCGTCTCCGTTCTAAATTGCTTACCCCTTATTCTTAAACTGTGGCTTCTGGTTTTGGACTCCCCCAAAATCGGGAACAAGTTTTCTGCCTCTAGCGTGGCCAAACCCGTAATAATCATATATTTCAATAAGATTCTCTCTCATCCTTCTAAACTCCAGAGTATACAAGCCCAGCCACTTCATTCTCTCAGCATATGACAGTCCTGCCATCCCAGGAATTAACCTTGTAAACCTACGCTGCACTCCCTCAATAGCAAAAATGTCCTTCCTCAAATTAGGGGACCAAAACTGCACACAATACTCCAGGTGTGGTCTCACTGGGCACTGTACAACTGCAGAAGGACCTCTTTGATCCTATACTTAACTACTCTTGTTATAAAGGCCAACATGCCATTCGCTTTCTTCACTGCCTGCTGTACCTGCATGCTTACTTTCATTGACTGATGAACAAGGACCCCCAGATCCCATTGCATTTCCTCTTTTCCCAACTTGACACCATTTAGATAGTAATCTGCCTTCCTGTTTTTGCTACCAAAGTGGATAACCTCACATTTATCCACATTAAACTGCATCTGCCATGCATCTGCCCACTCCCCCAACCTGTCCAAGTGACCCTGCATTCTCTTAGCATCCTCTCACAGTTCACACTGCCACCCACCTTTGTGTCATCTGCAAATTTGCTAATGTTACTTTGAATCCCTTCATCTAAATCATTGATGTATATTGTAAATAGCTGCGGTCCCATCACCGAGCCTTGCGGTACCCCACTAGTCACTGCCTGCCATTCTGAAAGGGACCCGTTAATCCCTACTCTTTGTTTCCTGAATGCCAACCAATTTTCTATCCATGTCAGCACTCTACCCCCAATACCATGTGCTCTAATTTTGCCCACTAATCTCCTATATGGGACCTTATCAAATGCTTTCTGAAAGTCCAGGTACACTACATCTACTGGCTCTCCCTTGTCCATTTTCCTAGATACATCTTCAAAAAATTCCAGAAGATTAATCAAGCAACCTTGAAAAGAGCTTGGAATATCAAAGCAAATAGAAAGTCTACTGAGAAGTATTATAAAGGGATTGGAAGTTTGTACCTGACTAAGTGCAAATTAAATCAACAGATAATTGAATACAAGGTAAATAAAATCTTACCAAAGCTGATGTTAAAATATGAAGCTTCATATGTTGCGTCAATATCTGTTGTGAAGCTGGTGGGTTGGAGGATGGGGAACAAAGTATTGAGAACTGAGACATTGGTAAGTGGCTCAGAAGAATAAGATGTTTCACTTGTCGTCTGAGCAACTGAACTTGTGCCTTCTGCATGCAGAAATGTGTCGTTGCTGCTGTCATCAAACCCGAGTGGTGTACTTTGTGTAAAGGCCAAGAAACTGTCCACCTGTGTGTTCTTGGTGCTCAACGGTTCTTTATTCAAATCAGTCAACTCGCCTTCACTGTTTAGGCCCACAGTAGATGAGACATTTACTACTAAAGGAGAAAGAGTCCCCCAGTCCATTTGTTGTGGCGGTCCTGAACTGTTTCCAAGATCTGTGTAAGGAGTGATGAATTCATCATTGGTTGAAAGGACATCATTCTTCCTTTGATCAAAAAATCCGTTCCCAATTACACCTGGTCAAAAGCAATAAAGGAGAAGGTTAGTGCACCATCCTGAGTGAATCCCTCAGATTAATTTTCAAATTCGCACCATTACAAAATTTGCCCCCTCGTTGTTAATTTTTGTGGAACAAAATTTGCACGGGATCTCAATGGAGAAGGGTTCTCAATGGAGAAGTGTTCTTCTTCAACAGCTTATACCACAAAGGTGAATGTCACAACCATTACGTGAAAAGTTTTAATGAGCCATAATAGGCTGCAAGGTCTTACTGACAGGAGTGTCCCCAGCAATTTCATTTGCTACCATTTAGAGGCCACACACAGCTCCTTAAAATAATATGCGGACCAGTACTTAATCTGATGGCTTGAATGATTAAGGAAGGAGCTGGAGTCTCTGCTGTCACTAAATAAAAGCAATATATAATTATTTTGATTAACATTTTGATCTTGGGACTGCACAAGCTACTTAAATAATTAGTGGGGGAAATTATATTGTGGAATGACATCTAAAAGCATCAGTTATTCTTGTTCTTGCGCATTTAAGCTTTTAGATTTTTGCGCAACATGTCACAGCATTTATGCCAATAATGTCGCAATAAGGTAAAACAGTTAAAGTGAGTTGTGTGAACAAGACAGGTAACCCGGGCATCCCCTTAACCAAGTACATCAGTATCCTGCCCTGGTCATAATGTAATTTACTGTAAATGTAGGACGTAACAATGCATTTCAATGCTGAGTCAAATGTTACCACGCTGTTATATTAACATTTACGATGGAGTGATGCACTTTAGACAGCAATACTTGGATTATTGATTCTGCCATAGAGTCACAGAGCACAGAAACAAGTCATTTGACCCAACTTCTCCATGCCAACCAAGATGTTCCATCTAAGATATGCCATTAACCTGTGCTTGGCCCATGTCTTTCAACCATCCACATACCTGTTAAAATGTCTTTTAAAAGTTGTTATTGTGCCTGCCTCAACTACTTCTGGCAGCTTCATGCCTTTGCAGGAAGTTGCTGCGCTTAAACATTGCACATGCCATTATCACTCTGTTACTTTGACTAAAAAATCTAGGCCATTCATGCAATGAGCCCAACAACTTCTGTGATTTTTATCGTACTAGTTTCTCTCAGTGTTAGAAATACAAATCAAGGCCATCAAATCCATTATACTTTTGTTACATCAACCATCATCATGTCAGATTTTTACGAGATCAATTGTCTAATCTCATCCTTTTGTTCCTTGAGTTGGATGATCAGCCATGATCATATTGAATGGTGGTGCCGGCTCGAAGGGCCAAAATGGCCTACTCCTGCACCTGTTTTCTATGTTTCTATGTTCTCAATCTATCTATGTTTCTTAAATTATGGATATTCATTCTCTGATTTTCTCCTCCATGCTGCAATAGTCTGACCTATGTACAATGGCAAAGCAATTAGCACTGCTGGCTCATAGCTTGGAGTGGTCACGTTTCATTCTGACTTCAGGTGCTGTCTGTATGAAGATTGCATGGCATCTCCATAATAGGGTTGAATCTCCTTCCACATCCCAAGGATGCGCTAGCAAGTTAAATAATGATCATCATTCACCTGTTAGTATCGGCTACGTGACAGAAGAAAATCAAGAAAAAGCTGTTGGGGATGTGAGGGAGAAATTGCAGGTGAACAGGGAAATAAAGGAGAAAGGAACATGGGATAGAATTGCTCGGCTTGAAGCAACGAGTACAAAAGTCAAGAAGTAATGTTACAGCTTTCCAGGACTTTGGACTACCATGTACAATTCTAATCACTCTATTACTGGAAGGTTGTGTAGGCTTTGAAGAGGATGCAGAAGAGGTTTACGAGAATGCTGCCTGGATCAGAGAGTATTAGCTATAAAGAGAAGGACAAATGTGGATTGATTTCTCCGGAGTATTGGAGATTGAGAGAAGGCCTGATGGAAGTATAAGAAAAGATGAACAGCCAGAATCTTTTTGCAGGGAGTAAATGTCAACGACGAGAGGGCACTGCTTTAAGGTCAGAAGGGAAAAGTTGAAAGGAGATGTGCAGGGAAAGTGTTTTTTTCCCCCAACACAAATGCATTGTCAGTGGGTGGTAGTGAAAGCAGATATAGTATAGTATATCTATATTGTCATTTTCCTGAGTATTCACATACCCAAAGGAAACAAAAAAACGTTGCTCAACCAGTGTCCATTCAGTGTGCAGTAAAAAAATAAATAGAAATAAAAATACATATATCATGAACAAATTAAACACTCTACCCTCTACTAAACATCAACAGGCGTTCCGTCCGGCAGCGGCACAACAGTGGCTCTGCTGCAGTGTGTCCAGGTTGGTGGTTTGGTGCGCGATACTTTGGCAGGGGGCAAAGTCCGTTTATCAGTCTTATAGCCTGCGGGAAGAAGCTGAGGAGCATCCTGCTGGTTTTGCAGCTAATGCTCCTGTACCTCTTCCCAGATGGCAGGATGGAGAATATGTGATGCGATGGGTGGTAGGGGTCTTTGATGATGGAGATGGCTCTGCTGATACATCTCTTCCTGTATATGTCCAGCAGGAAAGGGAGTGGAGCACCAATAACCCTGCTGGCGGTCTTCACAATCCTGTCTAGTTGGTGCTGTTCGTACGCCTTGCAGCTCCCGAACCAGGAAGTGATGCCATAGGTTAATGTGCTCTCGATTGTCCCCCTATAAAAAGTTCGTAGGTGTGTAGTGGGGAGACCTGCTTTCCGTAGTCTTCGGAGATATGACAGTGGAGTTCAAGCAGCTTTTTGGTAGACACATGGATATGTTGAGAATGAAGGAATATTAAATACATGCAAGCAGAATGGATTTTTAAAAAAAATTGTCATTGTGTTCAGCACTATCATTGTACGACAAAGGGCCTGTTCTTGTGCCACATTCTATATTATATATTATAGGTTCTGCTGAGAGCTAGCATAGATAAGATGAACAAATGGCCAGGTATATTCAAGCATTCCATCCTAGAATCATTAAAGAAACTGAAGAGTTTTGAGACTTCTACTACCATCCACCAATCATTCCCTTAGTGAAAATATTAAGTAGATGATCCCTTGTCAACAATACTCCAATCAGAGCAAATATCTTCCACATTGCTTCCATCGTCATTTAAAAAACACTTCTTCTGGATCTTCCCTCTCATCCTTCGTCTAGAGTGTCTTCATTATTATGACTTAGTTTAGTTTATAGATACAGCACTGATTTAGGCCCTTCGGAGCACCAAGGCCAGCCGACCGTTGACAACCCGTTCACACTAGTTATCCTACTTTTGCACCCACTCCCTACACACTAGTGGCAATTTAAAGAGGCAAATTAACCTACAAAACTGCACGTCTTTAAAATGTGGGAGGAAACCGGAGCACCCAGAAGAAAACAAAGCATTCACAGGGAGAACATGCAAACTCCACACAGACAGCTTCCAAGGACAGGATCGAACCCGTGTGCCTGGCGCTGTAAGGCTGCAGCTCTACCGCTGCACCACTGTGCTGTCCCTGCACTTCGCCTCATTCATTCATCATCGTTGAAAACATTAGCGACGCAGTGGTGCTGGTTTCCAACGGTAACGGTGACAGACGCACCACACATCTCCGTCCTCCAGTTCCTGCGGACTTCCGCCGCTGGAAGTATGGGCTTTTGGTGTGTGTGCTTTATCATCATTCCTTACAATGCTATATATGGCAGTGATCGCAACTTCTACTGGTGTGGATGGCCGTTGGCTCGCTAGAAGCTCATCCGCCCTTTGACAGGTCTTGTTTTTGGTCCTGCTGGGGAACCACAGCCCCCTCCTCACTTGGCAAACCAGGTGGGGGAGACGGTTAAGTCGCCGACAATCCAACCATGGAGCAGGTAGCACGGGATTACATGGTGCCCGTGGCGGGGTGAACTCCCACCGACCTGACCTGCCAGGAAGTTATTCTGGTGAATTTACCACGTGTACTTTATATGGTTTCAATCTACTGTTCAAAACAAGACAAATCTGCACCATGCACTTTACAAATGTATCATTTATTTATCCTTTATTCTATGCCACAAAACATTATTGCTCAACTTTGCAATTTTTCTGGCCTCTGTCATTCTCTCAAGGAAATATATATTTGAAATCGATGACAATTACCTCGTACAGCATTTACACTTTTGTAGCAAATGCAAAATTCCATGTATTGTTTCTCCCCCCTTCCCAATTTTGTCCCCCCTCACAGTACTTATTCACATTAAACTATTGACTATTCACCTGATCTACTCAATTCAATCTTGGTCTTTTGTGGTCCGCTTCATCAGATCTCCTATTTCAATGTTGTCAGACATTTTCCGATTGTGTGCAAATCATCAAAAGGTACAAATCAAACACACCAAACAAACCTGTCGGATACTCCAGTCCATTCGATCAGTTCTTCCTAGTGTTTAGTTTCTTGTTGGTGAACCAAGTTCCTATCTATAATGCTGCATTTTTCTTTCTTTTTTTATATTTTTATTAAAAGCAAACATGTTGTGGTAAAATATAGTTACATATCATAGTAAAAACTTTTCATGTACATCAATCATACATTATTAAAATTTTCAATTGTGGATTGATTCTGCTTCTAGTTTTTTTTTATATAGATAGAGAGAGAAAAAAAAGAATTACAAATGTCAAAAAAGAAAAAAAAAGTGAAACAAATTACTAATAATACGTCATTGGAGATAGGTTTGTAGATTATAAAGTATAACTTTTCATCTAATCCTGAGTTCAAGTTTCAGTTGGGTTTCCGTGCCGAGCCAATCTATCCCTTCAAATAGTTCATGAATGGGGACCATATCTTAACAAAAAGTTCTTGTTTGTCCATTAAGACAAGTCTAATTCTTTCTAGATGTAGGGTCTCCGACATTTCCACAATCCACATTTTAATTGTGGGGGTTGTAGGGCCTTTCCAAAATTTTAATATTAATTTTTTCCCAGTTATTATACTGTAGTCGAGGAAGTTTCTTTGGCTTGTTGTGAGTGTTAAGCTTTGTTCTGATATTCCAAGTATTATTAGTTTTGAATCTGGATCCAATTTAGTATTTACAACTTCAGAAATTATTCCAAAAATATCAATTCAGAAATTTTTAATTTTTGTACAATTTGCAAAAGTATGTATTAAATTGGCCTCTAGGTGCAGACATTCATCACAGATAGGAGAAATATGTGGGAAAATTCTAATTAGTTTTATTTTGGAATAATGTAATCTGTGTAAAACTTTAAATTGTATTAAAGCATGTCTGCCATTTAACGAGCATTGATGTATATATTGTAGACTTTCGTTCCAAATATCTTTCGTTATAGGTTGACCTAATTCATTTTCCCATATGTATCTATATAATTCCATTGATGGTACCTCGCTGTCTAAGAGGTGTTATAAATATGTTATTAATTTTTCAGTGTTAGAATGCTTATTCAAAAATTTATCAAGAATTTCTGGTTCCCTAGTCCTATAATCTTGTGTATTAGATTTAACATAATCTCCAATTTGTAGATATCTGAAGAAATTATTTGAGTGCCGTCCATAGATTTGTTGTAACTCTTGAAATGAAAGAAAAATGCCTTTCCTATAAAGATGTCCAATCTTTTTAATTCCGTAATTTTTCCATTGTGTGAAACCTTTATCCAATATGGAAGGATTGTTTCCAATGGGAAGACATAGTGATATATTATCCAATTTTAAAGCTTTTTTTAATTGTTTCCAAATTCGTATTCCACTATGTATTATAGGGTTTTCCCTATAGGTTTTTTGTGCAGTTTTGTGGGAGCAAACATAATCGAACCGATTTCAAAAGGTAAACAGTCTTCCTTTTCCATCCTTAACCAATCTGGTTGCTGATCCATTTCTTCCAGCCAGAAATTCATGTTTTTAATATGGACTGCCCAAAAATAAAACAAAATATTTGGCAAGGCTAAACCTCCATTTATCTTTCATTTACATCATTTTTCTTTTGCCATACTCCTGAACTTCAACAAGCTTTATTGAGAAACATCATCAAATGTTTTTTTTGTTGAAAATCTATATAAATTACATCCACAGTTTAATCAGCCCTTCTCCACAAAGATGTATTAAACATGACTTGCTTTTGACTATTGTCTGCTGTCTGCCTTTGCTTAACCTTTGCATCTGAAGATGTTCCATTTTTTATATTGAATTATAGATTCTATACCCTTGCCACAACCGTTCAGCAGAAGGAATGCGAGGACACTGAGAAAGACAAATTACAATATTTTGCCATGCCAAGAAGTAAAGTTGTAGAGGAGCAAATGACTATGTTTGTCTGCAAAGAGTCTGCAAAGCATTAAAAACCAGTGAATAAGAACAAACAGCAATTAAATCAACAATGGGCATTTGCTAACTTCTCAATGGTTCAGAAAAATAAAATAAAAGTTCTGTAATGGTTAGACAGACCCTTGGTCAAACCAGACCTGGTATAATAATGACCTCTTTATTTCAATAGAAATAGGAAGAAGCCCCAGGGTGCTTTTTAGAGGCAGAAGCTAAATGTGTTTAGCAAGCCAAAGGAAGTTATTTCACTGAAGATAGCAAAAGTCTTGGTCAAGCAGGCAGGTTTTACGAAGGACCATAATAAAGGAAGCAGAATGTTGATGAAGACACAGTCTGCAATGATAAACTTAAAGGAAAACAATGGGCACAAGACCTTGGTCAATGGAGGGTATGTTCTGAGCTGGTAAAGATTATGAAGACGGATATGTTATAACCATGCTAGGTTATACACACAAGCATCTGAGGAAACCTTCAAAGCATTAGATCATCAAAGGTGGAGGTGAAAGGTTGGGAAATGGGAGATCAGTCAGAAAAGTCTGGAGATGACAGCTGCTTGCGGAATGTCCCAGTGGCACCTGGACTGGGACTGGGATGGAGGTGGGCAATATTATAAAGGCAGCAACATTTTATATGGGCAGGCACAGTTGAACAGCATGATATGTGTTTACAAACAGGCCAGATCAGCTGGAAAGATTGGCGAGAGAAAAGTAGGCCTAATGGCAAAAGCTCAGTGGTTTAATGCGGCTACCAAACACCAGGCCAGCATTTATTGCTCATCTCTGATTGTCTTGAAGATGGTAGTGAACCACCAAAGAGCATTGTGGAACTACCTGCTGATGAAGAATATCCCACAACACTCTGTGGTAGAGAGTTCCAGGATTTAGATCCAGAAAATGGAGAAGGATTGACAATACGTTCCCAAGTCAGGATGGTCTACGACTTGAAGGGGAACCAGAGATGGTGGTGTGCCCATGCATCTGCTGCCCTTGTCCTCCTTGGTGGCAGAGGTTGAAGGTTTAGGAGGTGCCATTGTAGTGACTAATGCCCCTGTCCCACTTAGGAAACCTGAACGGAAACCTCTGGAACCTACTTTGCGCCCCACCCAAGGTTTCCGTGAGGTTCCTGGAGGTTTTTGTCAGTCTCCCTAATGGTTGAAAGTGGTTTCTGCTTCTTCTATGTTCCGGCGATTATTTCAAAAAATTCAAAACAGGCCGCGACTAACAATAGGTTGCCGTTTTAAAAATCTATAATTTTCTAGTCGAAGCCGGTTGCGATGCTAGTTGAAGGTCATTGCCAGAGGTTGCAGGTGGTTGGTTGCAGGTAGTGGAAGATAAGACCTTCCACAACCTGCAACCTCCGGCAACCACCTTCAACTAGCATGGCAACCGGCTTTGACTAAAAAAGTTCCGATTTTAAAAACGGCAACCTATTTTTAGTCGCGGCCACTTATGAATTTTTTGAAATAATCGCCGGAACATAGAAAAAGCAGAAACCACTTTCGACCATTAGGGAGACTGACAAAAACCTCCGGGAACCGCATGGAAACCTTGGGTGGGGTGCAAAGTCTCCAGAGGTTTCCGTTCAGGTTTCCTAAGTGGGACAGGGGCATTAGTTGAGTAACTGCAGTGCATTTGGTAAACAGCAAATACTGGTCATGGAATATGGAACAATATCCAAACTTCAGTATATTTTTTTATTAGATATATTGAAAGCATAGTCGTGCCCTAACAAAGCAAACCTCAATGAGACACAGGCAGATGCTACATTTGAGGTGTTGAGCTAAATGCCAAGAAACATCTGGCAGAGGCCCCAATCTTTCCATGGATATGGTGGCGCAGCGGTAGAGTTGCTCGCTTCCAGCGCCAGATCCCTGAATAGTACCGGTGTCAGGGGTTATGGAGGGGGGGGGGGGGGGGGGCATCAAGGAAAGAGCGTTCATGTCGCGGCCCTGTTTTCACCAATCTTTCCAACACCACGCACAAGAAGCACAAGACAGTCACCATTGTGTGTAAATGCCGAGAAATGTGTTCAGGTCTGGCTGAACAACTTCCAAACTTGTGGGTAGACAAAAATTCTGGAGAAACTCAGCTGGTGAGGCAGCATCTGTGGAGCAAAAGAATAGGTGACGTTTCGGGTCAAGACCCTTTGTCAGCCTATTCCTTCGGTCCATAGATGCTGCCTCACCCACTGAGTTTCTCCAGCATTTTTGTCTACCTTCGATTTTTCCAGCATCTGCAGTTCTTTCTTAAACTTCTAATCTTGCGCTGGCCAAGCTGAAAAATATCACAAACCCTGTGCTGGACCCTCTGTAGTTTGCATAAAGGGCCAATTTTGTTTGTTGATTTTAGCTCTGTATTCAGCACCATTGTGCCAGAGCTACTACTCTCCAAACTTTCCAAGTTGACTGTGCCTGAACCCCTCTGTCAGTGGATCACCAGCTTCCCGACAGACAGGAAGCAGCATGTGAGGCTGGGAAAGCACATCTTGGACCCTCAGACCCTCAGCATAGCAGCACCAAGGCTGCACAATCTGCAGCAGGCAATGATGGTCCAATTCTATACGGCCATCGTAGTGTCTGTCCTCACCTTCTCCATCATGGTCTGGTTTGGCTCAGCCACCAAGCAGAACATCCGGAGGCTACAACGAATCGTTCGATCAGCTGAGAAGGTTATTGGCTGTAACCTTCCCTCCATTGATGAACTGTACACTGCAAGGGCCAGGAAGCGAGCGGGCAAGATCATCTCTGACCCTTCTCACCCTGGCCACAAACTCTTTGAATCACTTCCCTCTGGAAGGTGACTCCGGACTGCCAAAGCTGCCACAACCAGACATAAAAACAGTTTTTATCCACGAGTAGTAGCTCTACTCAATAACCAAAAAATATGTAGCCTCATTTTGCTCTGGTATTTTATTTAATTCACATGTTTAATCGATAATGTTTTATGTGTCATTCCTAACTGTCACTGTAGGTCATGTTGTCACTTGCGGGCGAAGCACCAAGGCAAATTCCTTGTATGTGAATACTTGGCCAATAAACTTATTCAATCATTTATTTATAAGAAGAGGGGTTATGGGGAGAAGGCAGGAGAATGGGGTTAGGAGGGAGAGATAGATCCGCCATAATTGAAGGGCAGAGTAAACTTGATGGGCCGAATGGCTTAATTCTGCTCTTATCAATTATGATCCGGGTTCCACGCTGACTACGTGTGCTGTCTGTAAGGAGTTTGTATGTTCTCCCTGTTTTCTCCGAGATCTTCAGTTTCCTTCCACACTCGAAAGACAAAATATTTATGAAAGAACTGCAGATGCTGGAAAAATTGAAGGTAGATAAAATTGGTGGTGAATCTCAATGGGTGAGGCAGCATCTATGGAGCAAAGGAATAGATGATGTTTTGGTCGAGACCCTTCTTCAGACTGATGTGGGAGTGGGGAGAGGGGGAAGAAGAAATGAAGAGGCAGAGACAGTGGGCCTCTTCCTTTCATCTTTCCGCCCCCCCCCCCCCCCACCTACCCCCACCCCCACCCCCGTCTGAAAAAGGGTCTTGATCCGAAACGTCACCTATTCCTTTGCTCCATAGATGCTGCCTCACCCACTGGGGAACCCAGCATTTTTGTCTACATTCCAAAGACATACAGATTTGTAGGTTAATTGGCTTGGAATAAGGGTATATTGTCTCTATTGTGTGTAGGATAGAGTTAGTGGATCGCTGGTTGGTGCGGACCAAGTTCAAGTGAGTTTATTGTCATGTGTCCCTGATAGGACAATGAAATTCTTGTTTTGCTTCAGCACGCAGAACATAGTTGGTATTTACTACAAAATAGATCAATGTGTCCATATACTATAATATAAATATATACACACATAAATAAATAAAATTATAAAGTGCAAATAACAGATGATTGGTTATTAATAATCAGAGTTTTGTCCAAGCCAGGTTTAATAGCCTGATGGCTGTGGGGAAGTAGCTATTCCTGAACCTGGTTGTTGCAGTCTTCAGGCTCCTGTACCTTCTACCTGAAGGTAGCAGGGAGATGAGTGTGTGGCCAGGGTGGTGTGGGTCTTTGATGTTACTTCCAGCCTTTTTGAGGCAGCGACTGCGATAAATCCCCTCGATGGAAGGGAGGTCAGAGCTGATGATGGACTGGGCAGTGTTTACTACATTTTGGTGCTCAGAAAACAATCTGGCTCTGAACACCAGGAAAACAAAAGAGCTCAAGTTGCCGAACCAAGCCATGATGCAACCGGTCAGCATGCTCTCTACTATGCACCTATAGAAGTTAGAGAAAGTCCTCCTTGACAAACCGACTCTCCGTAGTCTTCTCAGGAAGTAGAGGCGCTGATGAGTTAGTGTTCTTGGACCAGGATTGGGTGAAGCCGTCGCCAAGCCTACGCTTGGTCTCACTGATGTAGGGCAGCTGACACCTAGAGCAGCGAATGCAATAGATGAGGTTCGAGGAGGTGCAGGTGAACCTCTGCCGTACCTGGAAAAACTGCTTACGTCCTTGGATGAAGTCAAGGGGGGAGGTAAAGCGACAAGTGTAGCATATCCTGTGGTTGTAAGGGGAAGTACCAGGGGAGGGGTGGTTTGGGTGGAAAGGGAAGAATTGACCAGGGAGTTACGGAGGGAGTGGGCTCTGTGGAAAGCCGACAGGGTAAAATTGTATGTATGCACTGAGTACGAGCAGCTTTCAGTTTCACTGTACATGTATAGTATAGTCAAAAAATGGAGTATATAGTATATATATATATAGATATAATAGATGGGAAGATATGGCCAGTGGTGGGATCCCGTTGGAGATGGCGAAAATGTCGGAAGATTATCTGTTGTAGTACAACTGGTAGGGTGGAAGATGGGGACAAGGGGGATTCTGCCCTTGTTACGAGTGGGGGGAAGGGGGGTTGGGGAGTGAGAGCAGAGCTATGGGGTATAGAAGAGACCCTGGTGAGAGCCTCATCTATAGTCGAAGAGGGGAACCCCCGTTTCCTGAAGAATGAGGACATCTCCGATATCCTAGTTTGGAACTCTATAAAGAACGCTTAACTCAACTTATGAATCTATTAAACAGGCTGCAAACCTTGTTTTCTGGCAATGCCAATCAGAGAGTTGGATGTCAACAGCATAATCAAGGTCGATTTGCGCTCTGGCCACTCCCTCTTCTCCCATCAAGCAAAAGATTTAGAAGTGTGAAAATGCACACCACCAGATTCAGGGACAGTTTCATCCGAGCTGTTCTCAGGCAAATGAATCATCACCCCCACAAACAGAGTCCTGAACTACCATCTATCTCTTTGATGACCCTCAGACTAATCTTGAGAGGGAACCCCCTTTGCTGAAGAATGAGGGCATCCTTGTCCTACTAAACATTATTTCCTAATCAAAGAATATCAACACACTATATGCCATCAGAGGTTGATTGTCATCACGTATCAATGTCTTTGCTGCTGGCTCCCTCTTCTCCCACACAACAAAAGCTTTTAGAAGTGTGAAATGCACACCACCAGATTCGGTACAGTGAACTAAACTGTTGTGAACATGAATCATCACCCTGTTCAAACAGAGCTGTACCAGATCTTTTGATTTTTTCAAATCTGATCTTGCAGCACAAGCTCCAATTGGTCTGTGAGGATTTGAAGAAATTACCACTTGTGCGATTTAAATTATGCTGTCTATTTGACCTCTGTTCACACAATGCAGATTAAATTAATGCATAGAGCAAGCTAATTTCTGATGGCAACTTGTAAAGAAATGCAAGAGAAACTTAATTTAAGTGAAACGCATTTATGTGCATTTAAAGTGCAAAAATAATTTTAAAGCAAACACGTGAATCATATTGACTGTACTCCACTGTTCAAACTCAGATGCATCTGTTGACATTGGAGTCTTTCAAATACAAGGACTAATTTAAACTAGCAGCTTAGATGAAAGAAAGCAACAAAACTCAAATGTTCTTTACATTTGTTGCACGTTTCAGAATTATACAAAGCAATAATTACCAAATGGATGAATAATGATGAATGATGAGAAACAGTTCTTCATCGAAGTGTGCAATGTTTTACTGCCATCTTATGGATCACATTTAGGTAAATGTCCAAGGTAATTATATAATTTGGCATAATATCTTTTAATTAGTGCATTTAAAAAACATAAATCCACATTAGTCAAACAGTAATGAACTACACATCTAATGAACATACGATAGACAGTCAAAACCATTTTCCCCAGGGTGGAAACGTCAAAGACTAGAAAGCTGAGTTTTGAGGTAAGGGGGGCAAAGTTTAAAGGCAAAGTGTGGGACCATTTTCTTTTTTCAGAAAGCATGGCGGAAGCCTGGAATGCACTTCCAGGGGTGGTGGTGGTGGTGGTGGCAGATATGATAACGGCAATTAAGAAGCACTTATATGGCACATGGATATACAAGGAATTGATCACATGCTGGCAGGGGAAAATAGTTTAACCTGGCACCATGTTTGGCATGGATCGTATGGGGTGAAGGGCATGTTTCTCTGCTTTCGATGTTCTATTAACCTACTTAATTTCTCTATTTAACACAGTGAAACAACTACATTTTATTTTCATCCAAATAAGGCAAATTCACCAAGTTTGTGTCCAACATGTTCACCACTTTGTGTAGGAAGGAACTGCAGATGCTGGTTTACACGGAAGATAGGTACAAAAACCTGGAGTTATAGGGCCTGTCCAACTTAGGCGATTTTTCAGTAGACTGTCAAGTTTCCGGCAGTCGCCTGAAAAACCGGGAACTGGAACGGTGACCAGGGAGAGAAGAGGGAGGGAAGAAGAGGGTGGGGGGGAGAAGAGCGGGAGAAGAGTGGGGGAAGAAGGAGTGGAGAAGAAGTAGTGGAGAAGGAGTGAAGCCAACTTTTAAGAAGCCAGAGATACACAGCTGTGAAGTTCGGCAGACATTTAACATTACCGGTCGGTTATCCTTGGTTCTGAAAACCCCTACTTACATTTTTTTCCCCCAATGGGCCAATGAAAATTGGTCAGCAAAGGCGATTAACTAAAACTACCTACGACTACCTCGACTCCCATAACTCCACGGCGACCCCACTACAACTGCATCTATGACTACAAGATTATCGATTTTCTCCATGGCGACCAATTTGTGGTCGCAGAACATTTTTCAACATTTGCGGCAACCACACTGAGGCCGCGAATAGTTCCCAGAATGCGGGAACTCCTCGCGGCCATGAAGGAGACTCACCAGAGACTATCAGCGAACATGTGGCGACCATGTGGCGAGCGCAGTCGCCTAACTGGGACAGGCCCATGCAGCATCTCTGGAGAAAAGGACTGAGGTCTGAAGAAGGGTCTCGACCTGAAACATCACCTATTCCTTTTCTCCAGAGATGCTGCCTGGTCCGCTGATTGTGTCTATCTTTGGTGTAAACCACTTCATCAGCTTATCGTGAAGTAAAATTTAAAAACTCACATCTGCGACAGTGAATATGTTTTGATACATGTATAACATTGAAATATTACATTTTGAATATTCAGATTGAAAATATTTTGACTTTTATGCAAGAACAATATATTGAATAGAACACAAAGCGCTGGAGCAAGGACAGGTTAGTCAGTTTCTCTGGAGGGCAAGGAAATCAACAAACTATCTATTAAACATTCCATTGGACATTTGTGTATTTTAGTTCCGATAGAAACTCTAATAGAAGTACAACACCTCTGATAATAAATAATATACTTCCATTGATCCAAATCTAAACAGGTCGTTTTATTTTGAACTTCTTAGCAATGGACTTTAATAACCCACTCACAACAAATCAAGCTTCAGAGCAGAATTCAAGATAAGGAGCTGGTGATTTTTACAAAACAATCATTTTGTAACATCAACTGACAACCTTTTCCTTCTGGTTGTGGGAATAGCGGTTACCCAAAGATGATGCTCCATTTTTCGTATGCAAGGAAACATTTCAGTAAACTTCACATCTAGATCTCAGAACGTTGCATTGGACAGCGCGAGTTTCCTCACACTCGCGGCGTTGGGAGATTAGAGATTGAGAGAAAGTCACCCGTTTCATTTACCCGGCTCTGAAACTCGTGTTGCGGTGTATACTATACTAGAAGTTGTCAACTCAGCAATGAACACATTTAGGAATCCAACGCGAAATGTCTAATACCCGACGAAATACACGATAGCAGAAAGGTGGAGACAAGTGGACGTTGGACTGTACGCGAGTACCCTTGTGTTGTCGCTTCGATATATGCTGATGGATTCATTACATGCAGAGGCCAGGCCAATGACGATACAAGATTTCACATTGTTTATCCCAGTTGTCCAACGTCCTATTTTTAGTCTCCGGGGGGAGCAACTAACCCGATTTCACAACAGACTCACCAAATCAAAGCAACAGAAACTGTTAGCTCAAAACTTCCATTGATTCAGTACATCTACTCCCTGAGCGCCCCGGTGTTGTCCTGCTTGTACAGATAGCATTGGACCCCATTTCACACAATGTGTAGACCTTTGGACATCCCGAGTACATTTGTAAACATCGGAACCAAAAACAAACAACTAACACTCCGTTAATTAGTGTTGGCTTATCAGAAAGTGGTTTAGACAAATCGGACTGGGAGGGATTAAATCTCAGAAACAACAGCATTACCTAAAGCATAGACCCCCCACCCACCCACACACACACACACACACATACACACACACGCGATCGTGGACAAATACTGAAAGCACCTTACCTACAAATGCCAAGAGGATTACCAGCACGCAGATGAAAGCGCAGACACACGGGACGAGTATCAGCAATATGAGGCGGAGGTGCTTGACCGATCCCGGCTTCTGTGGACAGGCTGGCCCCATGTTGCTCTCGTCTGCCTCCGGCACCTGCTTGAGTTGCAAAGACAGACAGACATCAGTAGCCCCAAGGCAGCCAGACCGTCACGCCGAGTGCCACTGGGACACTGCAAAACGCTGCGAAGTACTACAACATATTTAGAATTAACTCAACCATGTTTGGATGCTGCACACTTCAACAGTTTCCCAGCCAATATTATACACGTGTTAAGTGCATAAAGCACAAGGTGCAATGAAACACAATGTGATAAACATATCCAGATCCGAGTTTAAACGATTTAAACCAACAACTAGCTGCTAATGAAAATGAAGGCGTTGGACTAGGGCAAGGGCGTTGGACTGGGGTGTCCGAATCACATCAATGGCAATGTAACGTCGTTGACAGGGTCAGTGAATGTGTTGATACTCTACAGGACCCCTGCTATCCACTCCAACTTCTCCCCCACATTTAACCCGCTTCGGCGGAGAACTCGCTTCAATTCAATAAGACCTACGTGACCGTAAATAACCTGCGCGACCGTAGATTCTGACGAATCAATGCATGGCCATGGTTTGTGTTTCCACCCCAAGAATACTCAGTCCCCAAACCAGACTTGACGCTCACAGCCGGCCGTCCCTGCACCAGCAACGTGGAGCTGCCGCAGGGTCCTAATGCCGTGGGCGACTTCTCCCACTCTGACTCTGGCCCGTTTTAAGAACTTAAAGTTATTATCATTATTATTATTATTATTATTATTATTATTAATATCACGTGTGGCGCGGTACAGTGAATCGCTTTGTTTTGCATGCTATTCAATCAAATCAGATAATCTTACACATACATGCGATTATGCTAAATTCAGGTACAGTAGGTTAAAGGAAGAGAATGATACAGAGTGCAGAATACAGTTCACAGTAATGTAGTTACTTAATAAGTTGATGCAGGAGTAAGTCATTCAGTCTCTGGAGCCTGATTGACCTTCTACCTCGGGTGCCATGTTCTTGTCCTGCCTCTTGTTTCATCTAATATACAGAAGCGAGTGGGGTGGGGGCATTTAAGAAATCAAACATAATTTCCCGACTGAACAGCTCACCGGGTCCTGTCACCAAGTCGTGTTAACGCGACGTGCAACACTTTGCCACAGCGATTGCAAGATGCATGTATAACGTTACCATGCATGTTTTTTAAAGGAATAAATATGTGCTACCGTTACTTATTTTGTTTTATCGGGAATAACAGGCAACATAACATCAAACACTTGGAGGGGGGGAGAGGGGGGGGGGGGGGGTGATATCTCTCTGTCCATTGTACTTTTCTTGCCTTCAGAGTTTCCATTTCAGGAGCACACTGTCCAGCATTTGAGACAACGCATTGTTTTGTTTTGCTCCGGGTCTATTTGGGTTACGGAGGATAGATCATGGCTAGACCTTTCACAGTCACACCCCGGGACAACCAGCCTGCATGAGAAGTGTAGTTAGACTTCACACCGGCACGGAAGCTGCTCAGCGACAATCGCAGTTGGAGCCTGCCAGTCCATACCAGGGCTTTAGACTTCAGACTACGCCGGGGCTGGGTGAGAGGGGGGAGAATATGATTAAAACCTTAAAAGTACACATCAGACTTTGACCGAGGACTGTTCAAACTTTGACCGAGGACTGTTCAAACTTAGACAATAGGTGCAGGAGTAGGCCATTCGGCCCTTCGAGCCAGCACCGCCATTCAATGTGATCATGGCTGATCATCCACAATCAGTACCCCGTTCCTGCCTTCTCCCCATATACACTGATTCCGCTATCTTTAAAAGTCCTATATAGCTCTCTCATGAAAGCATCCAGAGAACCTGCCTCCACCGCCCTCTTAGGCAGAGAATTCCACAAACTCGCGACTCTCTGCGTGAAAGTGATTATTCTGTGATAATGGGAGTGCAGGGTCAGAATTATGCTGGTGTAAATACTGGTGAGAAGCCAGAGTTATGTGAACAAATTGCACAAAGTTTACGTTTCAAAGGGACAAGGCTTACTAGGGGATAAAGAAACCCGGACAGGTTTAATTTAAATTTAAATTAAAACTGTTTTCTTCATGCACCTGCAACTTTTCATGGAACTCAGAAGGTGCAAACCCATACTGATGGCGCCTTTACTTTTCATGAAACATTGTCCAATACCACAGAATACAAGACAGTGAAAGTTAGCATCTTTCTTTTCTGATCATATAAATGAAATATTCGGCATGTTAAATATCATTCTGCCGCAAATCTGCACAACAGCAGACCAAGTTTTCAAGAGAGAGCTAGATAGGGCTCTTAAAAATAGCGGAGTCAGGGGATTTGGGGAGAAGACAGGAACGGGGTACTGATTGGGGACGATCAGCCATGATCACATTGAATGGCGGTGCTGGTTCGAAGGGCCAAATGGCCTACTCCTGCACCTATTGTCTATTGTCTATTCTCCAAGTTGTTTTTTTTATAAAGACGAGCTATAAAAGCATTTGAGGTTTAATGCAAGATAGCAACTTAAACCTGCAGCACACTTACAGCAGGACTAAATTCCACACTATTGGAACGTACTCATTAGGAATAAAATGCAGTCAACCCCGATTGAACGAATCTCCTTACCTGGACGATGTAGTTACAAAATTATACTTGACGCTATTTCATCTAAATGCATGGCTTACACTATATACCCAATTTATACACGAACAAAGGTTGCATTTCCCAGATGGTCTGGTGCTCATGGAAAATCTGCGGCTCCTTTCAGGACAAGTTCCTGTGGTTTACACAATTTTCCCTCACAAACCATAAAACAAAACCAAAGAACATCCCCGAAATCAACACACCTGGTACATTTAAGTTACTATTGAATCCCATTGGGGCAACGGGTAATAGGGATAATAAAGCAAATGCAACAGAAACCTGGTCCCGAAGGCAAAACCACCTGTAATTTCCAGATGCCCCTTACCCTGCCAGTGCTGACTTGCTGATACTGCTCCTCGGGCGTGGGAGCAGCGCGTTGCCGCGCTGACAACATTGCAAGATTTGCTGGATCCTACGATCGCCTGTTCCCTCTTCTATCAAACAGCTTGAAAAAGCCCTCCCTTCTACTCGTTTTCAATAGGCTCACGCCGCGCTCACAGTACTCAGCATTTGGGTACGTAAAGAAATAAACTCCTCCCGCAAACTCTGCACTGACAGCGCCTTAAAGGAACAGTGACCAATCTAAGATTGAACAATAGCACAAGAGATGCAGATACTGGGACCTTGAGCAAAACAAAGAACAAAGTGGCGGGATTAAGCGGAGTAGGCAATATCTGTGGTGGAAAAATGGACAGACTACGTTTCGGGTCGGGACCCTTCCTCAAGACTGGAGGGGAGATAGCTGGTAGAAAGAAGCGAGGGGTGGGGCAACTGATAGGTCGACCCAGGTAGGGGCGGGCAGGGCACTTCAAAACCGACAGCCTAATTATCGGGTCCTGTTTGTGGGAATTTTGTGCAAAACCTTGATGCTCTATTTTCCGGATAACAGTGTACATTTCAGAAATATTTAATCGGATATCCCAATACTGTGAAAGGCGCGGATCAAGTGTATTTATTTTCTGCGATTATATTATTTAGTGTGCACTACTCAAAAAAACCCACTGGTGTTCAAAGCTGAAAATGTGCTCAATGAGATCAGTGACACCTCAGTTAACTACTAATTCTGTGTTCTCATTATATTTCTCTATGCTGTAACATTTTTTTATTCAAATAGTCTTGTGAGTTTTATTTTACAACGGAGCACTCTAATTAATGGGTCGGTCTGACACTTTGATGCCATATTAATAAAAGTTATCACTTGCTCACATTTCTGGGCCAAGATGCAAATAGGATCTCGAAAGTGAAATGTTAACTAGTTCTTGTCTCTCCGCAAATACTCTGCTCCGCAAATCACTGGGCGAGCCGACCTGTCAGTGGGCGCTTCTAGCATTTTTGCGGGCTTTTCAATTACAAACGATTCCTAACATGAATGTCAGTGCAGCAGAACAATTAGGAGAGTGGGGATTTTTGCGGTATCATTTTTACATTCTCAGAACGGAGAAGGAGGGGCGACTTATTCCATGAATAGTAATATTCCACAGAACAGGTTAAAAAGAGCTGGGGAAACTTTTCACGTATCCCATATATGCGCCAAATACATTCTCAGAACCGGAAATGAGGGGAGACTTGATAAAGTTTATAAAATGATGTGAGGCATCGACAGGGTAGACAGTCAGAGCCTTTCGCCCCAGGGTGGAAATGTCGAACACTAGAGGGCATAGCTGTGTGAGAGGTGTGTGTGGGGTGGGGGGGTAATGAAGATGTGTGGGGCAAGTTTTTTTAAAAACACATAATGGTGGGAGCCTTGCATTGGCAGGGGCGGTGGTGGTGGAGGCTTTTAGATAGGCCCATGGAAGTGCGGGGAATAGAGGGATACGGCTCATGTGCAGGCTGATGTGATCAGTTTAACATCATTTTAAGAGCATGTTCTGGTGCTGCTCTTTTCTACATTCTGACCAGCAGCATAAAATAATTTATTTCATAGGACATTGCATCATGCAATTAAACCACGGTTGTTGTGAAGTTCATTGGCTATAAACTCTTCCATTTTGATTTGTTTCATCTTTTTTCCAAACGTGTACTACTTGTAAATACAAATCAGTTTTATTTGACATTTTCAAATATAGTCCAAACCCTTCTGCAAATTTCTGACTGCATAGTGGTTCTCCAATAAATACCATTAGTTAATTGTTGGCCCCTTGAGGTCCAGAAAAAGAAAACAGATACAGTGCCCTCCATAACGTTTGGGACAAAGACCCATCGTTTATTTATTTGCTTCTGTACTCCACAATTTGAGATCTGTAATAGAAGAAAATACTTGTGGTTAAAGTGCACATTGTCAGATTTTATTAAAGGGTATTTTTATACATTTTGGTTTCACCTTGTAGAAATTACAGCTGTGTTTATACATAGCCCCCCGCCCCCCGCCCGGCACCCATTTCAGGGCATCATAATGTTTGCTCAGGTGCATTTAAATGCCTCCTTAATGCAGGTATAAGAGAGCTCTCAGCACCTAGTCTTTTCTCAGTCTTTCCATCACCTTTGGAAACCTTTATTGCTGTTTATCAACATGAGGACCTAAGTTCTTCTTCTTCTTGCAGAAATAAAAATCCCCAAACAGCTGTCCGACAGATTAGAAACATTCTTCAGGAGTCAGGTGTGGATTTGTCAATGACCACTGTCCGCAGAAGACTTCATGAACAGAAATACAGAGGCTACACTGCAAGATGCAAATCACTGGTTAGCCACAAAAATAGGATGGCCTAGTTACAGTTTGCCAAGAAGTACTTAAAAGAGCAACCACAGTTCTGGAAAAAGGCCTTGTGGACAAATGAGATGAAGATTAACATATCAGAGTGATGGCAAGAGCAAAGTATGAAGGAGAGAAGGAACTGGCCAAGATCCAAAGCATACCACCGCATCTGTGAAACACGGTGGTGGGAGTGTTATGGGCTGGGCATGTATGGCTGCTGAAGGTACAGGCTCACTTATCTTCATTGATGATACAACTGCTGATGGCAGTAGCATAATGAATTCTGAAGTGTATAGACACATCCTATCTGTTCAAGTTCAAAAAAATGCCTCAAAACTCATTGGCTGGCGGTTCATTCTACAGCAAGACAATGATCCCAAACATACTGCTAAAGCAGTAATGGAGTTTTTTCAAAGCTAATAAATGTTAAATTCTTGAGTGGTCAAGTCAATTACCTAATCTGATCCCAATTGAGCATGCCTTTCATATGCTGCAGAGAAAACTGAAGGGGAATAGCCCCCAAAACAAGCATAATCTAAAGGGAGACCAAAGTGCTGGAGAAACTCAGCAGGTGCAGCAGCATCTATGGAGCGAAGGAAATAGGCAACATTTCGGGCTGAACCCCTTCTTCAGTTCCCCTCCCTTACTATTGATGAGACTCTCACCAGGGTCTCTTCCATATCCCATAACACTGCTCTCTCTCCCCATCCCCCCACTCGTAACAAGGGCAGAGTCCCCCTAGTCCTCACCTTTCACCCCACTAGCCATCACATACAACAAATAGTCCTCCGTCATTTTCGCCACCTCCAACGTGACCCCACCACTCGCCACATCTTCCCATCCCCCCCCCCCCCCCCCCCCCCCCCCCCCCCCCCCGTCTGCTTTCCGCAAAGACCGCTATCTCCATAACTCCCTTGTCAATTCTTCTCTTCCCTCCCGTACCACCCCCTCCCCGGGCACTTTCCCTTGCAACCGCAAGAAATGCTACACCTGTCGCTTTACCTCCCCCCTCAACTCCATTCAAGGACCCAAGCAGTCATTCCAGGTGTGACAGAGGTTCACCTGCATCTCCTCCAACCTCATCTATTGCATCCGCTGCTCTAGATGTCAGCTGATCTACATCGGTGAGGTCAAGCGTAGGCTTGGCGATCGTTTTGCCGAACACCCCCACTCGGTCCGCATTAACCAACCTGATCTCCCGGTGGCTCAGCACTTCAACCCCCTCCCATTCTGAATCCGACCTCTCTGTCCTGGGCCTCCTCCATGGCCAGAATGAGCACCACCGGAAATTGGAGGAGCAGCACCTCATATTCCGCTTGGGCAGTCTGCATCCTAGTGGCATAAACATTGAATTCATCAATTTCCGATAGCCTTTGCTGTCTCCTCCCCTTCTCAGCTCTCCCTCAACCCTCAGGCTCCTCCTCTTCCTTTTTCATTTCTTCTCCCCATCCCCCCCTCCACCCTACATCAGTCTGAAGAAGGGTTTCGGTCCGAAACGTTGCCTATTTCCTTTGCTCCATAAATGCTACTACACCCGCTGAGTTTCTCCAGCACTTTTGTCTACCTTCGATTTTCCAGCATCTGCAGTTCCTTCTTAAATGCATAATCTAAAGATGGCTGCAATATAGGCCTGGCAGAGCATCGCCAGAGAAGACACCCAGCAACTGGTGATGTCCATGAATCGCAGACTTCAAACCGTCATTGCATGCAAAGGATATGCAACAAAATACTAAACATGACTACTTTCATTTACATGACATTGCTGTGCCCCAAACGTTATGGTGTCCTGAAATGGGGGGGCACCATGTATAAAAGGTAGACATAAAATGCTGGAGTAACTCAGCAGGTGAGGCAGCATCTGTAGGGAGAAAGAATTGGTGACGTTTCAGGTCGAGAACCTTCTTCAGACTGATGTCAGGGGAGGGACAAAGATAGAATGTAGGTGGGGACAGTAAGATTGGTGGGAGAAGAGAGAAACCAAGGGCTATCAAAAGTTAGAGAAATCAATGTTCATACCGCTGGGGTGTAAATTATCCAAGCAAAATACGAGGTGCTGTTCCTCCAATTTGCCCTGGGCCTCAATCTGACATTGCAGAGGCCCAGGACAGAAAGGTCAGATTGGGAGGGGCAGTTGAAGTGCTGAGCCACCAGGAGATCAGGTATGTCAAGACGGACCGAGCGGAAAGATCGCCGAGCCTGCGTTTGGTCTCGCCGAAGTAGAGAAGTTGATACCTTGAACAGGGGATACAGTAGATACGATTGGAGGAGGTGCAAGTGAACCTCTGCCTCACCTGGAGAGACTGTTTGGTCCCTTGGATGGAGTGGGGGGGGGGGGGGGGGGGGGGGGGGGGGGGGGGGGGAGGTAAAGGGACAGGTGTTGCATCTCCTACGGTTGCAGGAGAAAGTACCTGGGAGGGGGGGATGGGGTGGGGGGGGTGTCTTGGGCCCCAGCGGGGGGTGGCGGGGGCCCAGGGGGGGTCAAAGGGGGTGGTATGGGGCTTAGTGGGGTGTGCTTAGCGGGGGTGGGGTGGGAGCAGGGGGTGGCTTAGTGGGTGTGGTGGGGCCCAGCGGGGGTGGCTTGGGCCCAGCGGGGGTAAACGGGGGCCCAGCGGGGGTGGGCGTGGGCCCAGCAGGGGTGACGTGGGGCAGCGGGGGTGGCGTGGGGGCCCAGCGGGGGTGGCGTGGGCCCAGCGGGGGTGGCATGGGGGAGGCGAAGGGGAGCGGGTCTGGTGTTGGGGTTACAGCTGCTGGGTTCAGATTCAGCCACTCCCGCCCGGCGACGGGAGGATGGTCAAGCTGTTGGTGAGGCTCCAATGCCACGGATGAAGACGCTGGACCGGGCGGGCAGACACCGCACCCCCCCCCCCCCCTCCCCCCACCCCCGGGCCCGGAGGAATGGGCACTCCCTTATCCCGCGGGCCAGATTTTTGTTCCGATTTATTTTGTATTTTTTCTGAGGCAGAGAATTCCAGACTCACCACTCTCTGTGAGAAAAAGTGTTTCCTCATCTCCGTTCTAAATGGCTTATCCATTATTCTGAAACTGTGGCCCCTGGTTCTGGACTCCCCCAACATCAGGAACATGTTTCCTGCATCTAGTGTGTCCAAACCCTTAATAATCTTATATGTTTCAATAAGAATCCCTCTCATCCTTCTAAACTCCAGAGTATACAAGCCCAGCCGCTCCATTCTCTCAGCATATGACAGTCCCACCATCCTGGGAATTAACCTTGTAAACCTACGCTGCACTCCCTTAAGAGGCTCAGAGGGGATAGAGCCTTCTCTGTTGCTGCTCCGGCACTCTGGAACACCCTGCCGTTGCACATCAGACAGGCCCCCTCTCTGTCCATCTTCAAATCCAGTGTTAAAACACATTTGTACTCCCTGGCTTTTGACCATGCCTGAGGCTTTGGTTCTGTTTGTGGTGTTTTTGATGTTTCTTTATTTTACATGTCTTTTCCTACTATATCTTTTTTGATTGTTATTTTTGGTGTGTATTAACTTTATTGTCAATGATTAGTGATGTGCAGCACTTTGTTGCAGCTATGTTTGTTTTTAAAGTGCTCTATAAATAAAATTATTCTTATTATTATTATTAATAGCAAGAATGTCCTTCCTCAAATTAGGGGACCAAAATTGCACACAAAACTCCAGGTGTGATCTCACTAGGGTCCTATACAACTGCAGAAGAACCTCTTTGCCCCTATACTCAACTCCTCTTATTATAAAGGCCAACATGCCATTCTCTTTCTTCACTGCCGGCTGTACCTGCATGCTTACTTTCATTGATTGATGAACAAGGACCCCCAGATCCCGTTGTACTTCCGCTTTTCACAACTTGACATCATTTAGATAGTAATCTGTCTTTCTGCTTTTGCTACCAAAGTGGTAATCTCACATTTATCTGCATTAAACTGCATCTGCCATGCATGTGCCCTGCTTCTCATGGCATCCTCCTCACAGTTCACACTGCCACTCAGCTTTGTGTCAATTGCATATTTGCTAATGTTACTTTGAATCCTTTCATCTAAATCATTGATGTATATTGTAAATAGCTGCGGTCCCAGCTAGGTACCCCACTAGTCACTGCCTGCCATTCTGAGAGGGACCCGTTAATCTCTATAATTAATAATGCAGTATAATCGAGCCCGGGTCTCTGGCGCTGTAAGGCAGCAGCTCTATCGCTACGCCACCATGATGGTTATTTGAACAGAAAAAGATGGGGTCATCACTTCTCAAGCATTAGTGGTGGGACCTTTGTGGTTCTCTGCTTACATTAAAGATTTGCACACTGGAACAAAAAACATAACATCTGTACTTGTCATTGATTGTGGCAGGGTGGAGGTAGGAGTGCAATGATCAACACATAGTAATAGAAATATAGAATCAGGGAGAAATTGAATACAGAAGGAAGTCATTTAGCTTGTTGTTGAGAAAAATGTTATTTTTTTCTTTCCAGCACTGGTTTTGTACTCATTGTTGTTCCATTACATAAATTTCAATTAGCAATAACCTTTCCTAAATGAAACCATGCTGACTGTCCCTTAGAATGATTTCCAATAATTCACCTGCCAAAGTTACACTAATTAATTGCACACCAATGAGGTTACCTTTTCATCTTTTTTAAAACAGCAGTATAACATTAATCCTCCAATTGTCTTACATCACAGTTATACTCAGGGAAGAATGAAAAATTGCAGTTGCCTTCTGCAATGACCTTCTTTTATTTTAAAACAGCTTGGGATGTGTTTCATCTGGGCTTGTTGGTTTAGCTATTTGCAATATGATTTTCCCCAAACCAATTGAATCTCCTCAAATGCCTCCCAGTGCTCTGCAACTGTCCGATCCTCAAGTGGCTGTTTCCACTTCTCACCACTGTTACTGAGAAGTTTTCAAGTGTCATTATTTAGCGATCAGTGCACAAGTACTCCGAGATTCCTTTAGGTCTCTCATAAATGTAAAGGCTTAGAAATATTTACAAAGCAATTCAATGAAGGCCAAAGCAATGCAATTGTTCAAAATAATATAATTGCAAGAAGCAGATATGAAGAATGGCCATATTTAATTGCAACTGTACTCCTACATTTATTGTAAATCATTGAAAATATTTGAAACACGATGACATTTAAAACAAATGATTATGAACTCAGCATTTCAAATCTTTTAACAAGGTCGGCTCCCCCAACGCAATATTCCAGCACTTATCCGTTCCCCCAACGCAATGCTGGGGGTGTGTGGGGGGCACGGGGGGGTGTGTGGGGAGGGGGGGGGGGGAGGGGGGTGTGTGGTGGGTGTTTGGGGGCGGGGTAACTTTATTGCTTTGTAATTTTTGTCCTTCTCTTGTTCAGAACAAATTACAGAACTATGTGCATTGAAGTCTCTACAGTTTCTGGGTTGTTGTCAGTAATGTGAAGTTGGAGAATGACCTTGAATAACTTTAGAAGCTGGTCCGTAAGTGAATTCCTTCCCCACGGTGTTGAGAGTTGACCGTACTACTTTCAAATCGTATTTGGTCCGCGATAGGAAAGTGTGTGGGATGGAGGGCGTGGACCCGAGCGAGGCCGAGGGCGTGCATGGACCCGAGGACCTGTGCAAGGCCTCACCCTCACCACTGTGGCCTCGATGACTCCTTCAATGCCGCTGTCTTGATGCCTCCTTGATGGCCGTGTAAAACCCCAGCTGAGGTGTCGCAGTCAGAAAAAGCGGAACGTTAATTTAAAAGGTGGCCCTTCCTCTGATATCACTGGAAGCTGGTGGCTGCCCTCTCACCCTTGGTGGCCGCCCACCACCCCTTTGTGATGTCACTTGAAGTGGGTTGAAGGAGGTTTGCCGATTTAAAAAGTTGGTTTTCGCTATTTTTAAAATGATATGTTGTGAAATATAGCATGTAGTGTGAAGAGAAGCAGTTTATTTTGTCAACTGGGTTAATGTGATTAATAATCTGTGAAAATTTCTGTTTTGACAAAGGTAGAAAGGCACATACGACAGACACACGTATACATACAAACAAGATGGAACTTTTAACAGTATACTATACCAAGTGCAGACCCATTGGGTCTGTTCCCCCAACGTGCGGTTGCGGGGGGTGGGGGCATTAAAATAATTTATCTGTTCTTGGAACACATCAATTGTAGAGTTTCATATCTGGTTGCTGTCAGAGTGTGCTGGCCACTTGTGAAAGAGCGTATCTGCTGATATTATGGGGATATTCAGAACTGCTGTAGATTTGGGAGGAACAGCAGCAGCAGATTAGCAAGAGATACGACTGATTGGCTCTAGCCCAAGTGGGAGGAGAGAAGTGAGTCAGAGGGGTGAAAGCAGTTGAAAACTGAGGAATTTGCTTTGTAAATTGGTAAATCAGGCAATTTATCAGTCAATTTAAGCAAGACGGCTCCTAGCGAGCGGCAGTGAGTGACCTGCAGCGTGAGTCTTTGGCGAGGAGGCTGAGGAGAGGACCATGCAATACGCTTGAGAGGGAGAGACGAAAGAAGGAGATGTCAGGCAAGCTGATTCAGTGCGATGCTTGCAGTATGTGGGAGGTCAAGGACACCGCTGGTGCCTCTGGCTGCTACAAATGCGAGAAGTGCATCCAGGTACAGCTCCTGAAGGACCGTGTTGGGGAACTGGAGAAGCAAGTGGATGACCTCCGGTTCGTACGAGAAACGGAGTCGTTCCTCGACACGTCCTACAGTACGATTGTTACACCTAAGGTACTGGAAGAGAGAAGGTGGGAGACAATGAGAAAGGGAGGGAAGCATGGAATGCCAACGTCCCCGGGTGGTGTACCTCTTGTAAACAGGTTCACCCGCTTAGAAGCTGTTGTGACAGAAGACGTGCTTACACTGAGCGGCGGACTGGCTTGCGATGCGAATAGGGCTGTTGAGCCAAAACCAAAAAGGCCTAAGGCAGGCAACGCCATTGTAGTGGGAGACTCCATTGTGAGAGGTACGGACAGGGGTTTCTGCGGCAACAGACGGGATGCGAGGATGGTGTGCTGCCTTCCCGGTGCCAGGATCAAGGATGTCACGGACAGAGTGCAGAAAATCCTCAAGGGCGAAGGTGAACATCCGGAAGTGGTAGTGCATGTCGGCACAAACGATGTCGGAAAGAAGGGGATGAATATTCTGCAGCGTGACTTTAGAGAGCTTGGAAAAATGTTGAAAAGCAGGACCTCCAGGGTTGTTATCTCCGGATTGCTTCCAGTTCCCCGTGCTGGCGAGAGCAGGAACAGGGATATACGGGACCTGAACGTGTGGCTGAGGAACTGGTGCACGGGGCAGGGATTTAGATTCTTAGATCACTGGGATCTGTTTTGGGGTAAGGGGGAACTGTACAAAAGGGACGGATTGCATCTTAACAGGTGTGGGACCAGCATTCTGGCAGGCAGTTTGCCACTGCTACACGGGTGGCTTTAAACTGAATAAGGGGGGTGGGGTGTCGAATGGGATAGTTGAGGATGGAGTTAAAGGGAAAGGGTTTCTTAAATGTGTGAGCGTAGAGACCGAGGGGTGTAAAATGAGGGTAGAAGCAATAGGTAGCAAGGTGAAAAGTAAAAGTGTCAGGCAGACAAAACCAGGGCAAAAATCAAAAAGGGCCACTTTTGAACATAATTGTATAAGGGGTAAGAGTGTTGTAAAAACAAGCCTGAAGGCTTTGTGTCTCAATGCAAGGAACATTCGTAATAGGGTGGATGAGTTGAATGTGCAGATAGCTATTAATGACTATGATATAGTTGGGATCACGGAGACATGGCTCCAGGGTGACCAAGGCTGGGAGCTGAACATCCAGGGATATTCAATATTCAGGAGGGATAGAGAGAAAGGAAAAGGAGGTGGGGTAGCGTTGCTGATTAGAGAGGAGATTAACGCAATGGAAAGGAAGGACATTAGTTTGGAGGATGTGGAATCGGTATGGGTAGAGTTGCGAAACACTAAGGGGCAGAAAATGCTGGTGGGTGTTGTGTACAGGCCACCTAACAGTAGTAGTGAAGTTGGAGATGGTATCAAACAGGAAATTAGAAATGCGTGCGACAAAGGCAAAGCAGTTATAATGGGTGACTTCAATCTACATATAGATTGGGTGAATCAAATTGACAGGGGGGCTGAGGAAGAAGATTTCTTGGATTATGTGGGATAGTTATCTAAATCAACATGTAGAGGAACCAACGAGAGAGCAGGCTATTCTAGACTGGGTATTGAGTAATGAGGAAGGGTTAGTTAGCAGTCTTGTTGTACGTGCCCCCTTGGGCAAGAGTGACCATAATATGGTTGAGTTCTTCATTAGGATGGAGAGTGACATTGTTAATTCAGAAACAATGGTTCTGAACTTAAAGAAAGGTAACTTTGAAGGTATGAGACGTGAATTGGCCAAGATTGACTGGCAATTAATTCTAAAAGGGTTGACGCTGGATATGCAATGGAAGACATTTAAAGACTGCATGGATGAACTACAAAAATTGTTCATCCCAGTTTGGCAAAAGAATAAATCAGGGAAGGTAGTACATCCTTGGATAACAAGGGAAATCAGGGATAGTATCAAAGCGAAGGATGATGCGTACAAATTAGCCAGAAAAAGCAGCATACCGGAGGACTGGGAGAAATTCAGAGACCAGCAGAGGAGGACAAAGGGCTTAATTAGGAAAGAAAAAATAGATTATGAAAGAAAACTGGCAGGGAACATAAAAACTGACTGCAAAAGGTTTTATAGATATGGGAAAAGAAAGAGATTAGTTAAAACAAATGTAGGTCCCTTGCAGTCAGAAACAGGTGAGTTGATCATGGGGAACAAGGATATGGCGGACCAATTGAATAACTACTTTGGTTCCGTCTTCACTAAGGAAGACATAAATAATTTTCCGGAAGTAGCAGGGGTCCGCGGGTGAAAGGAGTTGGAGGAATTGAGTGAAATCCAGGTTAGCCGGGAAGTGGTGTTGGGTAAATTGAATGGATTAAAGGCCGATAAATCCCCAGGGCCAGATAGGCTGCATCCCAGAGTACTTAAGGAAGTAGCTCCAGAAATAGTGGATGCATTAGTAATAATCTTTCAAAACTCCTTAGATTCTGGAGTAGTCCATGAGGATTGGCGGGTAGCAAACGTAACCCCACTTTTTAAGAAGGGAGGGAGAGAGAAAACGGGGAATTACAGACCGGTTAGTCTAACATCGGTAGCGGGGAAACTGCTAGAGTCAGTTATTAAAGATGGGATAGCAGCATATTTGGAAAGTGATGAAATCATTGGACAAAGTCAGCATGGATTTACGAAAGGTAAATCATGTCTGACGAATCTCATAGAATTTTTCGAGGATGTAACTAGTAGCGTGGATAGGGGAGAACCAGTGGATGTGGTGTATCTGGACTTCCAGAAGGCTTTCGACAAGGTCCCACATAAGAGATTAATATACAAACTTAAAGTACACGGCAATGGGGGTTCAGTATTGATGTGGATAGAGAACTGGCTGGCAAACAGGAAGCAAAGAGTAGGAGTAAACGGGTCCTTTTCACAATGGCAGGCAGTGACTAGTGGGGTACCGCAAGGCTCAGTGCTGGGACCCCAGCTATTTACAATATATATTAATGATCTGGATGAGGGAATTGAAGGCAATATCTCCAAGTTTGCGGATGATACTAAGCTGGGGGGCAGTGTTAGCTGTGAGGAGGATGCTAGGAGACTGCAAGGTGACTTGGATAGGCTGGGTGAGTGGGCAAAAGTTTGGCAAATGCAGTATAATGTGGATAAATGTGAGGTTATCCATTTTGGTGGCAAAAACAGGAAAGCAGACTATTATCTAAATGGTGGTCGACTAGGAAAAGGGGAGATGCAGCGAGACCTGGGTGTCATGGTACACCAGTCATTGAAAGTAGGCATGCAGGTGCAGCAGGCAGTGAAGAAAGCGAATGGTATGTTAGCTTTCATAGCAAAAGGATTTGTGTATAGGAGCAGGGAGGTTCTACTGCAGTTGTACAGGGTCTTGGTGAGACCACACCTGGAGTATTGCGTACAGTTTTGGTCTCCAAATCTGAGGAAGGACATTATTGCCATAGAGGGAGTGCAGAGAAGGTTCACCAGACTGATTCCTGGGATGTCAGGACTGTCTTATGAAGAAAGACTGGATAGACTTGGTTTATACTCTCTAGAATTTAGTAGATTGAGAGGGGATCTTATAGAAACTTACAAAATTCTTAAGGAGTTGGACAGGCTAGATGCAGGAAGATTGCTCCCGATGTTGGGGAAGTCCAGGACAAGGGGTCACAGCTTAAGGATAAGGGGGAAATCCTTTAAAACCGAGATGAGAAGAACTTTTTTCACACAGAGAGTGGTTAAGGGGATCAGAGGGTATGGAGAGAAGGCAGGTACGGGATACTGAGTTGGATGATCAGCCATGATCATATTGAATGGCGGTGCAGGCTCGAAGGGCCGAATGGACTACTCCTGCACCTAATTTCTATGTTTCTATGTTTCTATTACTGAAAGTTACAGTTTATGTTAATTCTCTGGCAAACAAAAAATAAGAAATTCAGAGAATACTACAAATGACTTAAAAATTAGAAATTAGGAATGGTTTCATTACATTTTTTGCCAACCTGACATGTCAGCCCTCAATGTAAGCAACATTTCCAACAACTATGCTGACACTGACTCCATGCTGGAGAAATAACAATTACAAAGACCTTGGAATTGGAAACGAAGAGAAGAATGCAACATCAGATCAGATACAGAAAGGGCAACAGAGAGATAAGGAAAGATTGGATTAAGAAAATGTGTTAGAATATATACATATGCTTTAATGTTTAAAAGAGATAAAGGGACTCTAATTGTCAATTTTCAGTATCAGTTAAATTGTTTGGAAGCATTTTGGTGCAAACAGTGAGTGTTGGACAGCAGTTAGCAGTGCTGCCTCAGTTTCTTGGACCCAGGTTTGATCCTTCTGTCAAATGTCGTCTATGTGAAGATCGCAAGTTTTCCCTGTGACCACGTGTGTTTCCACCCAAGGATGCATAGGTTAACTAACTACTATAAATTAATTGAGTAGAATAAGTGGTTAAAATAGAATAAAAGGCGAGTTGATGAGCTCATGAGAGAATAAGCCATTCCCTCAGTATAATATTTGAAAACCTCCCACAAAAAGATAACATGTGTAGGAAACATAGAAATTAGGTGCAGGTGTAGGCCATTCGGCCCTTCGAGCCTGCACCGCCATTCAACCCGCTGAGTTTCTCCAGCTTTTTTGTGTAACCTTCGATTCTCCAGCATCTGCAGTTCCCTCTTAAACACTCTTATTTCCTTGTCTGACATCCTTTAGTCTCCTTTTCGCCTCTAACCGTTGTCACTCCCTCCACCCATCTGCCAATCAATTCCCGCCTCCACCAAACCAACATTCACCTACCACTATCAGTCTGAAGAAGCGTTCGGCCCGAACCTTCACCTATTTCCTTCGCTCCATAGATGCTGCTGCACCCGCTGAGTTTCTCCAGCATTTTTGTGTACCTTCACCTACCACTTGCCAGGCTTCCTCCCACCCACACCTTTATCCCCTAACTCCCACCCCCCTCTGTCCCACTCAGTCTGAAGAATGATACCAATCCAAAATGTTACCTGTCTATCCCCTCCATAGATGCTGCCTGATCCATTGAATTCCCCCAGCATTTTGTGTTCAGATCAAGATCCCATCATCTGTCATTTCTTGCAACCCCATTACTTCCTGGTTTATGCAATGCGGGTCAGCTTGATGAATTACATCACGTTCTCCGAACACCAGCCATCTACCAAAATGCCTATCCGGCAAGTCTTTGCGGAATTGCGTTGCTAAATCTATGTGGTATCTTTTTGTTTGATGATCTGGGAGGGGGTAGTATTATTCCTTGACTGCTCACCTCAAATCCGGCCATGCTACCCATTTTAATCCAGAAGGAACTGCAGACACTGGAATCTTGGTCAACACAAAAAACGCTGAAGAAACTCAACGCCAGGCAGTGTCTGTGAAGGAGATGAGACTTCGGGTCTTCAGTTTGACCCATATTACCGCCTCGCCCTTTCCACAATGCGAGTACTGCATTGTGCAAAAGTTATAGAGCCCGCCAGAAAACACTCACTATATGTTAGAGGTATGCACAAGGTCGAATTGTTTGTCAGCAAGCGAATATAGGATAAGCGCAAGTCAATGGGAAATAGCAAAGAATTGTCAAACCATTCGGAATGCAGAAAACGAAACGGTCAGCGGAGTTTCGCACTCCATTTCCAAGTTCCATTCATATTCGGCACAAAACAGTGCTAGAATAACCGAGCGGGTCAGGCAGCATCTGAGGAGGGAATGTTTTGGGCCCGATTAAAATGTCCAAAGCAGACACACTTTGGGGATTTCTGGCACATTTTGCAAATAAAAGATTTGGTCTGCAAGTAACCGAAGAGTGGAGATTGCTTTGTGACGGACAGACCCGGCTCGACCCTACCTGGGTTACTGTCGGTTTGCTCGACTCCAGTTGCGCTCAGCAGAATCAGCGCTGTGTGCCAAGTCCCCGTCAACAAACCCACTGCGCATCTCTAATCATCTTGCAAGTGGCGGAGTGAACCAGACCAAAGTATCGACAAATGCAATGACTTGCTGCGGGAAGAAGTGTTAACGTTTGCTTAAGCGCAAGCAAAAATGTAAACCATTAAATCAATGCACAGGGGTTCAGTTAAAAGATGAGAAAGTCTGATTTGAGAATGAATTCCGTGCAGTAGTGAATCACCAAAGGACGAAGCTAATTCTGTCCTGCAATGATTAACTTAATGTATTAATTATTCACAATCCATGCTGAATTTAATTGTGTTTTCCTGCCCCTGACAAAAGAATTGGCGCAGCTGTTGTCAATCTAGATATTTTATCATTAAATATGTTGCAAGTGGCTCGTAGACAAATCTTCTGCGTTGCACCATGCCGTGATATTGTAGACGTTTCCCATTATCTAAGATTAACCACCGAGTAAAGTTAAATTGTTTACTAAATGAGGATATTAAAAACAAACAAAGGTTTTTAACTCTTCATGTCCATCTCCAGTGACCCGAATTCAAAACTTTCCAATGTGGTTCCGGCTCGCAAATATGCAACGCTACATGTATGTAAAATCAGGTAGATAGTCATTGTTTTTCCAATAGTTGGAAGAAAAAACACAAAAGAGAATTCCTTAACTAATACTAAGTATATCCACCCTTTATTCCTGCACTCCGCAACCTGCAATGGTTTTTTTACGCAAACAATACCTAAATTTATATGTTGTGTTTAAGAAGGAACTGCAGATGCTGGAAAACCGAAGGTACACCTAATACCTAAATTTATATATTTTGCTTCCAAACTCCTCTAAGGCTTCACCCTACCAGCCAGTCACTTCCAGCTCCCATGATCATATTGAATGGCGGTGCTGGCTCGAAGGGCCGAATTGTCTGCTCCTGCACCTATTTTCTATGTTTCCTCACATTTTAAACTCCCCCCTGCTTTTCAGAGCACCTGCACACCTACAGTGCCATTTTAATTGTTTCACCATCTGCTATCCAAACCTTGAATTGCCTTTGGATAAGATGTTAAACCAAGACCTCTCCAATAAATTAAAAAGATGCCATGACACTACTTTGTGTACTTGAATAAACCATTGAACCTGATAGATAAGGATGGCACAGTGGCACACCAGTAGAGTTGCTGCCTTACAGCGCAGCTCAATGTTCCGGGGTACAGGAGCTTCAGGAGAGACAGGGGTGAGGAAAAAAGAGGGGGTGTTGCATTGTTGGTTAAATATAGAAAATAGGGGCAGGAGTAGGTCATTCGGCCCTTCGAGCCTGCACCGCCATTCAATATGATTATGGCTGATCATCCAACTCAGTATCCTGTACCTGCCTTCTCTCCATGCCCCCTGATCCCTTTAGCCACATCTAACCCTCTTAAATATAGCCAATGAACTGGCCTCAACTACCTTCTGTGGCAGTGAGTTCCAGAGGTTCACCACTCTCTGTGTGAAAAAAGTTCTCCTCATCTCGGTCCTAAAGGATTTCCCCTTTATCCTTAAACTGTGACCCCTTGTCCTGGACTTCCCCAACATCGGGACCAATCTTCCTGCATTAAGGAGGATGTCACGACTGTGTTCACAGGTGACATCACATACGGTTCGTCCAGTGAGGCTATATGGGTGGAGCTGAGGAACAAGAAAGGGATGATCACCTTGTTGGGGGTGTACTACAGACCCCCAAATAGTCAACGGGAATTAGAAGAGCAAATGTGCCGGGAGATTGCAGACAGCTGCAGGTTGAATAAGGTTGTTATAGTAGGGGATTTCAACTTTCCCAATATAGACTGGGAAAATCATAACATGAAGGGTTTAGATGGGGTGCAATTCCTCAAAAATGTTCAGGAGAGTTTTCTAAAACAGTATGTAGAGGCCCCACATATATAAGAGGGTAACACTGGATCTAGTATTGGGAAATTGGGAAGGGCAAGTCAATGAAGTGTGTGTGGAGGAGCCTTTTGGAACAAGTGACAAGACAGGGACATGTATTGTCACATGCACCAATTGGTACAGTGAAATTTGGGGTCACCATACACCCATACGAATAGAAAGAGAAGAACAGAACACGATAGTCTTTAACATAAACATCCCCCACACAGTGGAGTCAAAGTTTCCCACTGTGAGGGAAGGCCCAAAGTTCAGTCATCCTCCTCTTTGATGCTCACCCATGGTCGGGGCCTCCTGAAGCCCCCCCGCAGTCACTGGTATGGGCAGACCGATGTTCAGGCCTTCTCGCCGCGATGATGGAACTCTGACATCTCCCGAAGTCCACAGGCTGCGCTGGGCGGAGATTCATGCTGGCGGCCCTCGGCAAAGGGATCCCAGGACTCAGTGATGTTGAAGTCAGCACCACCCGCGCTGAAGCTCTACAAACGGCGATCCCAGGCATTGCCTGCTCCACGGTAAATCCAGTGCTGCGCTGCCGCTGAAGCTTTGGCCGGTCCCCAGCAGGAAAGGCCGCGCCAGTCCAGTTGGTAGGCCGCGGGGGGGGGCGAGGATGTGACTATTCTCCGAGTCGCGTGACTGGGAAACGGTTTCCCCCTTACCCTACCCACCTCCCCCACATAGAAATACTAAAGAAACCTCCACCACATACTTTTTAAACAGACAAAAATTTAAAAAAAATGGAAAAACAGACCCGAGGCTGAGGCTGCCATCATGCGGCACCCCAGTTTGACCACAGTTCGATTAGGTTTAAGATAGTTATGGATCGGGATGGAGAGGGTCCACATGTTAAAATGCTCAACTGGGGTAAGGCCAACTTTCGAGTTCAAGTTCAAGTGAGTTTATTGTCATGTGTCCCTGTATAGGACAATTAAATTCTTGCTTTGCTTCAGCACACAGAACATAGTAGGCATTTACTACAAAACAGATCAACTTTGAGGGTTTGAGAGAAGATCTCGCTCAAGTTGACTGGAGCAGGTTATTTGAGGGGAAATGAACATCGGCCAAATGAGAAGTTTTTAAAAGTGTACTGCAGAGAGCTCAGGATGTTAGAGTGAAAGGCAAAGCAGGCAAACGTAAGGAAGCTTGGCTGATGAGGGAAATTGAGATGTTAGTCAAAAGCACAAAGGATGCATGTGACAGGTATAGGCAGCTGGGATCAAGTGCATCCCTGGAGGAGTTTCGGGAACTAAGGAGCAAACTAAAAAAGTAGATCAGAAAGGCAGAAAGGGGCCAGGAGAGCTCTGGCGGGTAACATAAAGGCAATCCCAAAATATGTTATAAATACATAAGGGGGAAAAGGGTAACTAGAGAGAGAGTGGGACCTCTCAGGAATCAAAGCAATCACCTCTGTGTGGAGCCACAGGAGATGGGCAAGGTCCCCAATGAGTATTTCTCTTCTGTATTTACCGAGGAAAAAGACAGGACGGAGAAAATTGGAGCAGTCACTGGAAGTGTCATGAGAGCAGCCAGGGTTAACGTTGAGGAAGTACTGCAGGTACTGTCGTGTTTGAAGGTAGACAAATCTCCGGGGCCTGATCTGATATATCTGTGGACATTGCGGAAAACTAGAGAAGAAATTGCAGGAGCTCTGGTTAAAATTGATGATTTGGCCTTAAATACAGGAGAAGTATATGGGACTAGGGGAGAATATGTGTTCGGCATGGACTAGAAGGGTCGAGATGGCCTGTTTCCGTGCTGTAAATTGTTATATGGTTATATGGTTATAAGTGCCAGAGGATTGGAGGGTGGCAAATGTTTTGCCTCTTTTCAAGAAGGGCTGCTGGGAAAATGCTGGGAACTATAGGCCGGTGAGCTTAACATCTGTAGTTTGTAAGTTACTGTAGAGCTCAGAGCTCCCATGGATTTTAAAGCAACAGCAACAAAGCGAAGCAGGAGAAAACACTGATTGGCTCTAGCCCGAGTGGGAGGAGAGTTAGAAGTGAGTCAGAGTGGGAAAACAGTTTAAAACTGAGGAATTTGGTTTGTAAATTGGTAAATTAGACAATTTATCAGTCAAGATAAGCAGGACGGCTCTTATGGAGCGGAAGTGAGGGAGCGGCCTTGTGTGAGGAAGTGCCCTGTAAGAAAAGTGTGAGTCTTTGGCTTGAGAGTCTTTGGCAAGGAGGCTACTCAAAACGCTGGAGAGGGAGAGACGAAATATGTCAGGCAAGCTGATACAGTGTGAACCTTGCAGTATGTGGGAGGTCAAGGACACTGCTGGTGCCTCTGGCTGCTACAAATGTGAGAAGTGCATCCAGGTACAGCTCCTGAAGGACCGTGTTGGGGAACTGGAGAAGCAAGTGGATGACCTCAGGTTCGTCCGAGAAACGGAGTCGTTCCTCGACAAGTCCTACAGTAAGATTGTTACACTTAAGGTACTGGAAGAGAGAAAGTGGGTAACGGTGAGAAAGGGAGGGAAATTTGGAATGCAAAGGTCCCCGGGTGTTGTACCCCTTGTGAACAAGTTCACCCACTTAGAAGCCGTTGGTCTGGCTTGCAAAGCAAAAAGGGCTGTTGAGCCAAAACCAAAGAGGCCAACGTCAGGCAACACCATTGTAGTGGGAGACTCCATTGTGAGAGGTACGGAAAGGGATTTCTGCGGCAACAGCCGGGATTCGAGGAATGTGTGCTGCCTCCCTGGTGCCAGGATCCAGGATGTCACGGACAGAGTGCAGAAAATCCTCAAGGGCGAAGGTGAACAGCCAGAAGTGGTAGTGCATGTTGGCACAAACGATGTCGGAAAGAAGGGGATGAATATTCTGCAGCGTGACTTTAGAGAGCTCGGAGAAATGCTGAAAAGCAGGACCTCCAAGGTTGCTATCTCTGGTTTGCTTCCAGTTCCTCGTGCTGGTGAGGACAGGAACAGGGAGATACAGGACCTGAATGTGTGGCTGAGGAACTGGTGCAGGGGGCAGGGATTTAGATTCTTAGATCATGGGATCTGTTTTGGAGTAAGGGGGAACTGTACAAAAGGGACGGATTGCATCTTAACAGGTGGGGGACCAGCATTCTGGCAGGCAGGTTTGCCATTGCTACACAGGTGGTTTTAAACTGAATAAGGGGGGTGGGGTGTCAAATGGGATAGTCGAGGATGGAGTTAAAGGGAAAGAGAGTAAAGGGATGGTTAATGACCCCAGAATTAACGGGAAAGGAACCTCACAGGTAGAGTCACTGTGGATTGAGTTGAGGAATTGTAAAGGCAAGAAGACACTAATTGGTGTTATTTACAGATGCCCAAATAGTAGCCCGGATGTAGGGTGTAAGTTGCAGCAGGAGTTAAAACTGGCATGTAACAAAGGTAATGCCACTGTGGTGATGGGGGATTTTAATATGCAGGTAGACTGGGAAAATCAGGTTGGTTCAGGACCCCAAGAAAGAGAGTTTGTAGAATGCCTCCATGATGGATTCTTAGAGCAGCTTGTAATGGAGCCGACCAGAGAAAAGACAATTCTGGATTTAGTGTTGTCCATTGAACCCGATATGATAAGAAAACTCGAGGTCAAGGACCCGCCTGGAGGTAGTGATCATAATATGATTAGTTTTAATCTGCAATTTGAGAAGGAGAACGTTAAATCGGAAGTGGCAGTGATGCAGTTGAACAAAGGTGACTATGGCCACGGCAGACTGGAAAGGGATCCTAGCAGGAATGACGGTGGAACAGCAATGGCAGGAATTTCTGGGCATAATCCAGGAGACGCAGGATCATTTCATTCCAAAAAGGAACCAAGATTCTAAGGGCAGTAGGAGGCAACTGTGGCTGACAAGAGAGGTTAGGGATGGAATAAAACTAAAAGAAAAGATGTATAACACAGCAAAGAGTAGCCAGAAGCCAGAGGAACAGAAGGAAACAAAATGGGCAATACGGGCTGAAAAGATGAAGTACGAAGGGAAGCTGGCCAGGAATATAAAGAAGGACAGTAAAAGCTTCTTTAGATATGTTAAGGGAAAAAGAGTAGCAAAGTCAAATGTGGGTCCCTTGAAGGCAGACACGGGTGAAATTATTATGGGCAACAAGGAAATGGCAGAAGAGTTGAATAGGTACTTCGGAACTGTCTTCACTAAGGAAGACACAAACAATCTCCCAGATGAACTGGAGGACAGAGGATCTAAGGGGTAGAGGAACTGAAATAAATTTTCATTAGGCGAGAAATAGTATTGGGTAGGCTAATGGGACTGAAGGATGATAAATCCCCTGGGCCTGATGGTCTGCATCCCAGGGTCCTCAGGGAGGTGGCTCTAGAAACAGTGGACGCATTGGTGATCATTTTCCAATGTTCAATAGATTCAGGATCAGTTCCTGTGGATTGAAGGATAGCTAATGTTATCCCACTTTTCAAGAAAGGAGCGAGAGAGAAAACGGGGAATTACAGACCAGTTAGCCTGACTTCGGTGGTGGGAAAGATGCTGGAGTCAATTATTAAAGAGGTAATAATGGGGCATTTGGATAGCAGTAAAAGGATTAGTCCAGCTCAACATGGATTTATGAAAGGAAAATCATGCTTGACTAATCTTCTGGAATTTTTTGAGGATGTGACAAGAAAAATGGATGAAGGGGTGCCAATGGATGTAGTGTATCTAGACTTTCAGAAAGCCTTTGATAAGGTCCCGCACGGGAGACTGGTGACTAAAATTAGAGCACATGGTATTGGGGGTAGGGTGTTGACATGGATAGAAAATTGGTTGGCAGACCGGAAGCAAAGAGTAGGAGTGAACGGGTCCTTTTCAGAATGGCAGGCAGTGACGAGTGGAGTGCCGCAAGGCTCGGTGTTGGGGCCGCAACTGTTTACCATATATATTAATGATTTGGAAGAGGGAATTAGGAGCAACACTAGCATGTTTGTGGATGACACAAAGCTGGGTGGCAGTGTGAACTGTGAAGAGGATGTTAGGAGGTTGCAGGGTGACCTGGACAGGTTGAGAGTGGGCAGATGTGTGGCAGATGCAGTATAATATAAATAAATGTGAGGTTATCCACATTTTAGCGGCAAAAACAAGGGGGCAGATTATTATCTCAATGGGGTTAGGTTAGGTAAGGGGGAGGTGCAGCGAGACCTGGGCGTCCTTGTACACCGGTCACTGAAAGTTGGCTTACAGGTACAGCAGACAGTGAAGAAAGCTAATGGAATGTTGGCCTTCATAACAAGAGGATTTCAGTATAGGGGTAAAGAGGTTCTTCTGCAGTTGTATAGGGCTCTGGTGAGACCACATCTGGAGTATTGTGTGCAGTTTTGGTCTCCTAATTTGAGGAAGGACATCCTTGTGATTGAGGCAATGCAGCGTAGGATCACGAGATTGATCCCTGGGATGGCGGGACTGTCATATGAGGAAAGATTGAAAAGACTAGGCTTGTATTCACTGGAGTTTAGGAGGATGAGGGGGAATCTCTTAGAAACATATACAATTATAAAAGGAATGGACAAGCTAGATGCAGGAAAAATGTTCCCAATGTTGGGTGAGTCCAGAACCAGAGGCCACAGTCTTAGAATAAAGGGGAGGTCATTTAAGACCTCAGTGAGAATAAACTTTTTCACCCAGAGAGTTGTGAATTTATGGAATTCCCTGCCACAGAGGGCAGTGGAGGCCAAGTCACTGGATGGATTTAAGGGGGAGTTAGATAGAGCTCTAGGGGCTAGTGGAGTCAAGGGATATTTGGAGAAGGCAGGCATGGGTTATTGATAGGGGACGATCAGCCATGATCACAATGAATGGCAGTGCTGGCTCGAAGGGCCGAATGGCCTCCTCCTGCACCTATTTTCTATGTTTAGTATTCTGAACAATAGGATATATAGGCATTGGATGGACAAGGGCTGATTAGGGACAGTCAGCATGGTTTTGTACGTGGGAGGCCGTGTCTCACAAATCTGATTGATTTTTTTGAAGACGTGAACAAAAAGGCTGATTAAGGCAGAACTGCAGATGTTGTGTACATGGACTTTAGTAAGGTGTTCGACAAGGTGCCGCATGGTAGGCTGCTCTGGAAGGTTAGATCTCATGGGATCTAAGGAGAAATAGCTGAATGGATAGCAAATTGGCTCCATGGAAGGAAGCAGAGGATGATGGCTTGCTTCTCAGAATAGAGGCCTATGACTAGTGGTGTGCCACAGGTTTTGGTGCTGGGCCCGTTACTGTTTGTCAACTACATCAATGATTTGGATGAGAACATACAGGGCAAGATTAGCTAGTTTGCTGATGATACAAATGTTAGTGGTTTTGCAGATAGTGAAGATGGTTGTGAACAATTGCAGCAGGATCTAGATCGATTGGCCAGGTGGGCGGAGGAATGGTTGATGGAATTTAATACAGAGAAGTGTGAGGGGTTGCACTTTGGGACGTCGAACAAGGGCAGGACCTACACATTAAATGGTAGGCCTCTGGGTAGTGTTGTAGAGCAGGGGGATCTAGGAGTACAGGTGCAGGATTCCTTGAAGGTCGAGTCGCAGGTAAATAAGGTGGTCAAAAATGCTTTTGGCACTTTGGCCTTCATCAGTCAGAGTATTGAGTATAGAAGTTGGGAGGTCATGTTGCAGTTGTATAAGAACGTTGCTGAGACCGCATTTAGAATATTGTGTTCAGTTCTGGGCACAATGTTGTAGGAAAAATATTGTCAAGCTTGAAAGGGTTCATAAAATATTTCCGAGGATGTTGCCAGGACTAGAGGGTGTGAGCTATAGGGAGAGGTTGGGTAGGCTGGGTCTGTATTCCATGGATTGTAGGAGGATGAGGGGAGATCTTATAGAGGCATACAAAATCATGAGAGGAGTATATCGGGTAGATGCACAGTCATTTACCCAGAGTAGGGGAATCGACGACCAGAGGACATACTGTTGGTTCAATGTGAACGGGAAAAGATTTTATAGGTATCCGAGGGGTAACGTTTTCACACAGAGGGTGGTAGATGTATGGAACAAGTTGCCATAGTTGAGGCTGGGACTATCCCATCGTTTAAGAAACAGTTGGACAGGTACATGGATATGACAGGTTTGGAGGGATATGGACCAAGCGCAGGCAAGTGGGACTAGGGTAGCTGGGACATTGTTGGCCAGTGTTGGCGAGTTTTGCCAAATGGCCAGTTTCCACACTGTATCACTCTCTGACTCACTATAAGCATAGACTAGTCAACCATTTTGCTGAACACATGCTCTCTCCACCAGGGATTGTTGGAGCTCCTTTGCTAACCGGTTCCCTTCCCTTTCCCATACTGACCTTTCTGTTTCCAGCCTCCCCCACTACCAATGTGAGGCCAGTATGCAAATGTTCCACTTGGGTGGCCTACAATTCCAGAGCATGGAATACCCCACTTTCAGATTAACTTCATCCCCTTTTCTCATCTCCCTCGTTATCCCCTCCCCACCAAAACACCTTCCTTTCCATTCCCCTCCTCCATCCATTCATCTCCCACTTCTTCCTAATTTGAGTTCCCTATTTCCACCTCATGTTCCCTTTCCCCCTCTATATCCGTCCCATTGGTTTTACATTTTACGCCCCATATTCCCCCATCCTAAATTCACACCTGCTCCCTTTTGCCTTAGCCTGTTACTATTTCCACCCATCTACCAATCATTGGTGCTTCCTCACCTGGACCCATCTACAAGTTGTCAATTCTTGCCCTACCCCTTCCCCTCTACTCCCTCCTTCCACCAGCTTTCTCACTTCTGCTCCATCAATCTGAAGAACTGTCACATGTCAGGGATCAAGGAGATCAACAGTAGGCGGTGGTTATGGTTAATGTTCCAAATGAGTACATCTGTCTTCACCAAGGAGTATGGTGCTGCGGGAATCTCAGCAAAGGAAAATGTACTTGAAATAATTGGTGGGATAAAATCTAATAAAGGGTAGTTGTATTTAATGCGGAGAAATTAACTGGTTCAGAACCAGTCCAGATTGTTGAAAAAAGTGAGGAGAACTTTGCAATTTTATTAGCTATAATCATCCAAATATCAGCAGGAATCAAGGACTGGAGAAAGGTCAATATTTCAAAGAGAATACCAGGATAGACTCAGCGACTGCAGGCCAGTTGTTTAACCTTGGCCAGAATGGGAATTTTGATCATCACAGTCAAAATGGCAGTTAGTTGGACAAAGTTGGATTGACTAGTATGGAATTGTTAAAGGCAAATCATACTGAATTCATGCTAGAATTATACGTAATCAAATGGTTACAGAGAAGATCACAGAGGGAAATATGATGTATATGAACCTTTAAAAAGGAGAAACTGTATAAATTGGTGGTCAGAATTGAAGCCAATGCTATAAAAAGGGCAGTAAGAGCATGGATAGAAAATGGCAATAGAGAAGAGTTGTGAATAATCATTTTTTTAGATTTCAGGGCAGTGTAAAATAGTGTACCCAGGGATTTTGTACTAGGATCACTACTTTTCTTAACATAGATACTCATGAGATTGGCTTGTGTGTCAAGGGATTCATTTAAAATTTTCAGTCAACACATAACTTGGAAGCGTGGTGAAGTGTGAGAAGGATTTTAGTAGATTTCAAAAGGCTGGTAGAATGGGCAGATGAGTGGCAGGTGAAACTTAATGTGGAATTTTAATAAAAAGTACAAGAAGAAAAATTGATGACAATGCCAGGGTAGGTTGTTTAAATAAATTTTTTAAAAAGGTATGTTTTTTGCTTTAATTAGAAACAAGATTTAATCTATGAGAAGGTACACAAAAATGCTGGAGAAACTCAGCGGGTGCAGCAGCATCTATGGAGTGAAGGAAATAGGCAACGTTTTGGGCCGAAACCCTTCTTCAGACTGATCTATGAGAGATTGGTTCATTCTCAACTGGACCATTGCGTCCAGCTCTGGGCTTTACACCTTAAGAATGGTTTGAAGACCTTCAGGAGAGTGTTTTAGGGATTTACTGATTGCAATATTGAGAGATGTTTTAACCATGAATTGGCTGAACCAAATGGCATTGTTCTGTTGGGAACTCATGAGTTATTAAATACCAATGATTTGATAAAGAGAAGCGTGTGGACAATTGGCAGAAAAATCAAGAAATAAAGGACAAAGATTGAGAAAAGCACTGATACTGAGATGCTATTGTCAAAGCAGCTAGTGATAAAAATCTGAAATGCACTAACAGCAAGGTAATGGAGGCATATTCAATCATGGTGATCAGAAGGGGATGGGAGAAATACTTGAAAGAAAAGACTATTAGTTGGGGGAGCGGGACCAGCTGGATTGCTCGAAACTCACTGAAATGGGATGGCCTTCCAAGCTGTAACCTTTCTGATTTCAAAGTTAAGAATGAACCAGACCATGGATTGAGAGAGACTTCCTGTTTTGCTCTGGACTCAGAATCTGTCCCACATCTGGATTAATACGACAGATTTAATATCAGTCTGAAGCAATATCACTTTTCATGGAAGGAAGGCTGGTTAAATAAATACATCCCTAGAGTTTTAAAACCATGCTGTAAAGATTCTGCATGGATAGTTCTGCTTTGCCTGCCCTAATTGTACTTTTTTCACTTCCAGACAGCACGAGTGAAGATTGACAATGTCAAAAGTTAGGGGCCACAGGAACAATACTGCTACGGCTTAACCATCCTAACATACAGACATTGATAAGTCTTTTGCTGCTTGTCAAGTCTGGACAACACCATCTGTTATGCATGAAGACCATCTGGGGTACAGTGAGAAGAATTCCAGCCACCTTAAGACAAATCTGCTTCTATTCATTAGGTCAGGTTGTCATGTCAATCATTACCAGCTCTAAAGGTCATTGCAGTTCTGCCTTGGTACTGGATTACCAAGCCCACAGTATAGAGTTTACTTAGTTACAGTAATTGCTTTAAGTTCTCCCCTCTTAAGCACCATCATTAAACAATTGTTAAATGAAGTATAAGAACATCAGAACAGTGTGATAGATTGCAACAGTAGCACATGGAAAGTTCCACTCACTAACATTTGAGTCAATGAATTACTCTGCTATTATTTTATAGAAAATTATGAAAATAGCTATGAACTAATGTTAAAGAATAGCAACTCCAAAGCAATAGTCACCTTGAGATTCAAGTCAAAATATAGTACTTACTTAAGATTGCATAATACTATGTCTCCCACGATCAACATCAAGGATTGTTCCTGCAAATCTGGTAAAGTCATACAATTCATGAATAAGTACTTTCATAAGTACTTTCATTATTATGAGATAATCCAATTGACATAGCCTATGGGAAGCATAAATGTTGCATTATCAGACAATGTTATTTAGTTAGAAGCTGTGATATATACACAAAATAAAAGAAGAAATATCATGAGATTTGTGCGAAGCTGACCTTGAAATAACTTGTACTCCTACTGCATGCCAGGAAAGAAAAATCTAATAATTAAAATGTGAAGCTTACAAAAACAGAACTCTCTGTAGCAGATGCACAGAACTAGCTAATCCCACTAATTTGGAGTTCATTGGGGCATCTAGAAGTACACAAGTCCCCAGACAAGTCTAGGTGTTGATGCATCATAAATTCAAAGAAAATCAAATTTATTTTTGTTTTAAATGAAACCTCCCCCCACGAATTTGATTAAAACAGTTTTTTTTTTAAACTGTGATTTTTTAATGTAAATGAGATTTGTGACGTCATTGTGAATGAAAACGGAACAATTTGATTAAAACTGATTTTTTTTTTTTAATCGTGGTTTTTAATGTAAATTAGATTCAGGATCCCATTGTGACGTCATACACAGTTAATGGGCAGGGCATGGAAAAGTGATTTTTGTAAAAGTGTTTTTTTGCAAAGATTTAAATGTAAATAACATGTAAAATATAACATCAATCTGAACAAAACTTGCCACAGCACACCCCAGGACAATGGTAAGGTGGGCCAGAATTGTAGTGCTATCGTGTACCGTTTTGGTGTAGTTTCAGTGATCACACGCATGAACGCATACAAACAAACAAGACGAGAGTTTTAGTAATATACATTATACCAAGCGGGACCCGTTGGGTCCCATTCCCCCAACGCAAAATAACACCACTCACCCGTTTCCCCAAAGCAACCCGTTCCCCCAATGGAATATTCCACCCCTTACCCATAGCCCCTAACTGAGCAGGTGCGGCTCATTTCCCCTCATTCCTCAGCACACCCTCCCCCTCCTATTCACCCTCCCTCTTCTTTCTCCTCTCCTCCTCCCCTCCCCCACTCTCATTTCCCCTTACCTCACTTCCTCTTCTTTCTCCTCTCCTCCTTCTCCCCCACTCTCCCCTCCCTACCCCTCTTGACGTCATTGTGAGGTGGAAGCTGCTGTGTTTTTGAAAACAATTTTTTAAATGTAAATGAGACCCCATTGTGATGTCATTGAGGGGTGGAACATTGCTGATGGGCAGTTTATGTAAATGAGATCCCATTGTGATGTCTCCAATGCAGATTGAAGAACATTTTCTCAAAGTGGGGTTTTGTAAAGTTTAAAATGTAAATAACATGTAAAATATACCAATAATCTAAACGCAACTTGATACATCACACCAGGACAAAGGTGAGTAGCGCTATCGTGTATCGTTTTGGCATAGTTCCAGGAGCACAGCCCGCACAGAAGTACAGACATAGAAACAAACAAGATGAGAGTTTTAGTAATATAATAACTAGACTAAGTGGGACCTGTTGGGTCCCAGCATCACAAGGTCCCCCAACGCAATATTCCACCTCCACCAAATCCAATATTGGTGGCCAGTGGGGGGGTGGGGGCTTTCTGGAGCGCTAGTATGGGTGTTGTGGGCTGAAGGGACTGGTTTCCAGAGGTTTAGTATGGACATTGTGGGCCGAATGGATTCTTGGACTGGCGGCTCAGTCACTCAAGCCTGTTGTGCTGGCAGATCACTCACTCACAGTTGGTGGGCTGGCAGTTGACTCGCGGCTTTTCCTTGAAATTCCATTTCAAGCAGGGTGCAAGGCCACCAAATTCAAGTGCAGTTTCATACCATTTCAAGCAGGGTGCCACTAAAGACAGCAAGTTGTGACCTCTCCCTCCTCCATCTTGCAGAGACTGAGCCACACCCACACTTTTGGGTTTTATAGTCTCTCCCCCCCTACCACCAGAAGGGGCGTGGCCTTCATGGCGTGATTGACAGGAGAGAGAATCTCAACATTTTTTAAACACTAATAAATCTTTTATATTTTATTGATGGGAAAAATCATCGGCACCTGATGAGCGGAGGGGGACCGAGTAAGATGGCAAAAAGATCACAGCCCTACATGGTAGCATTTTTTCTAAAATCAATATAAAGCGCAAACAGGAAGTGGTCAAGATTAGACTTTTAATTATATAGAAGGCAAGGCAACTTTAATTGGTCAAGGCAACTTTAATTGGTCATGGCAACTTTAATTAGGCATGGCAACTTTAATTAGGCATGGCAACTTTAATTAGGCATGGCAACTTTAATTAGGCAAGGCAACATTAATTAGGCAAGACGACTTTAATTAGGCAAAGTGTTGTGTATTTGTGTGCTTGGGACAGACTTAAAATAACACTCAGACACGGGAGTACACTAACAACCTTCTTTATTCCAGGACGCCACCTTGAGTCTCCCCCCCGCACATGCGTACTTGCACAGAACATCACATATGCTAATCATATCACATACCTAACACTCCTCCCCCCTTTAACTTGGCAGGTAACACCATTTCTAGTACATACACCACACTCCTCCCCCTTTAACTTGGAGGCAGGTAATACCATTTCTATTACATACACCGCACTACTCCCCATTTTACTCAATTTCAACTGCACGGTTTATGCTCTTTACCAACATATCATTGATTAATACACTGTTGCACAATTGTATTATTACAGTAATCTCACAATACATCCTCATAACTGTAATAATCATATCTAAACCATGGTAATATGCTTTTTACCTAAAATATAATTGATTAATACACTGTTGCAAAATGGTATTGTTACATTCATCTTACAATACATCCTCATAACTGTAATAATCCTCTCTAAACCAGCACATACATTTTTCATTCCACCCATCTTCCTTAAACCAAATACATTACCCCTTGCTTTATGTGTTATCATTTTCCGTTCCTTTATGTGTAAATTGCAAACACTTTCTAATCGTTCTAACTCTGCCTGTATCTCTGCTTCTTCCGTTTTTAAATGTCCTAATCTAATTTGCAAATTTCTTCCTGTTCCTGATATTCTGCGTTTCATTTCCTGGTTCATGTATTTGCTGTTTTCCTCTTTGTAGGTGGGATCTGACCCATGGCTGCAAGTTTTCGTTTTCTAGCAGCTTCCTCTGTTGTTCAACTTCCATTCTCTGCATATTTATCTGCTCTTGTGGTTTAATGAGATTCTGCAATGCATAACCATTTGTCCATTGCTCAGTGAAGGAAGCTCCATGCTGGACTATAGTGAAGTGTCCTAATCGCAATCGGTCCTGCATACTTTTGTCTTGACCGACAAGTCTCTCTTCTTTAGACTTTTCTATTAGCAGCTTTTTACTCATTGTCACACATTTATTTAACCGTTCTTTGTATCGTTTAAGCCTTTACTGTTGTTCATCCATTTGTCTTCTTAAATCACCTTTCTGGTTCTTCATCAAGAAGTAGGATCTATATTGTCTTTGCAATACAACAGTGGCTTTGATTTGTGCTCTGTATAGTTTTCTTGCTTTATAAGCACGGTAGTGAGACTGCACTATAACTGCTGTATAATTAAGTTTGAGGAAGTCTTTCCTATATCGTTTAAGCTTTTTGTATCGTTTCAGCCTTTTCTGTTGTGCCTCTATTTGTCTCCTTAAGTCTTTCCTATACCAACTCATACCGAGCACTGACTGCACTTTTATAGTAGCTCTCTTTTGCTTAACCCACTGCCTAACCACCATACTCTTGTAGGCAGCCTGAATGGTAATAGTTGCAAACCTCATTGACTGATATTGCACAAATTGGGAATGCCCTATTTTGCATGCTTTGTACCATCTCTGGATAGAAATGACTGCATAGCTCTGTAACGTACCCTTGATCGGTAACCATGGTATGCAGCTTGCAGAGTGACTACAGCCGCCTTTTGCATCAAGAAATGTTTTCTTGTAATGCACATCATTATGAATGACTTAATATGGCGTGCTGCCTTGATTTTCTCAAACAATTATCTGGCTTTAATCCCGCGGTAGAAGGCCTGAATACAAACCACTGCTTTTCTCAAACTATTATAACGTCTCACTTGGACATTTCTTATCTGGCAAGCTCTGTATCGTTGCTGTACCGCAATGGCAGACCAGCGTAGTTTCTTGAAATACTGACACTGTATCTGATAATAAGTCTGTATGATCTCGGCAGATTTGTGCATGCACCGCAATTGCTTTTGAACAACCATTCCTCGGTGGGCAGCCTGAAGCAGCACAACTCTGCTGCATACCTTCATGTAAGTTTTGCGATCACTTTCCATTTGAAGGTGTGCCCTATAATGGGTTTGTACTATTATAGCTGCTAATTTCATTGCCCTGTATGGACGGTATACTCTGTGCATTCTAAATGCTGCTTGTATTACCGTTGCTGCCTTCTGTTTGTTCCGGATCTCCCTCCGTACCTGCACACCCTTGAATGCAGCTTGAATAGTTAGGGTTGCCCTCTGGATGGCAATGTGCCTTTGCATTTGACTTTTGTCCCTTTGCCTTTGACCTTTTGCACTTGACCTTCGTCACTTGGCACTTGACTTTTGTCACTTTGTCTTTGACCTTTGGCCTTTTGCACTTGACCTTCGTCACGGCACTTGACTTTTTTCCTTTTAGGGACTCCCTGCCCTCTTTAGTTCAGGCTCCTTGCCTCTGGATGCCTTAGGAGGTTTTGGCGAGAAATGAGCCATTAATGCCTCCTTACACTCCTCGTACGTTTTATCCATGGGCTTTTCTGGCCGCAGTAATGTACGTAAGGTGAGATAACCCTCTCTTCCTAAGCCTAATATGAACCATGCTCTCTTCTCCTCTGCAGTGATATCATTGGAAATGAACGAAGCTTCCAAGACTTCAGTCCATTTCTCAGAATTACACTCAGAGTCTAACTGGGGCAACTTTCCTACCATTTGAATAGCCATGCTGCCTGTTGCTATTCAGGTGCCCTATATTCTGTTCTCTCACTGTGTTTTCTGCCCTGGACTTAATCATTTTACATTCTAAGAGATTATCCAGCTCACTGACTATCACTTAATCTTATAATAATAGATTTATACTAATAACCAACATTTCAGGTTAATAGACAACTAGAACTTTTTAAACCATATTCCTTCTATGCACACATATTTACAATTAATAACAGTGACCCATGCATTATATCCAAACAGTCCCACTTTTATTGTGAAGGATTTCACCGGTCCAGCTTGTTGGCCCCGACCTCTCAGGTTGTCCCCACCATTACTTTTGCTACTGGCCACTCCGGACCTCCACTGCTGCCGCTGGCTCAGCCGTTGCTGTTGCCTCCGCTGGCTCGCTGCCAAGTCGACTGCTGCTGCTCCTCCGACTTGCTTGCCACAGCCCTCCCGGCTGCTACTGGACCCATTGCTCGGCTCGTTGCTGGCTCCCATGGACACCCTGCGGAAGGTGAGTCGCTGCTCATTTCTGCTGCTGGTCCCCGCTGCTCCAAGCGTTGGGACTGTGCCCCGCTGTCGGGGCTGGCTAAGCGCTGTGTCCCGCTTCTCTCTCGGCTTTCTCTCGCGACTGGGCTTTCTCCGAACCGGAAGGCATTGCAGAGAGTGGTGAAAATTGCCCAACGCATCACCGGTTCCACGCTCCCCTCCATTGAGTCTGTCCAAAGCAAGCGCTGTCTGCGGAGGGCGCTTCCAAGGACTGCTCTCACCCCAACCATGGACTGTTTACCCCGGAACAGCTTCTTTGCTGTCACTCTACTAAACAACGTACCTCGGTGACTGCCATCACCACCCCCCCCCCCCCCGGATACTTATTATTATTTATTCAAATCGTTTGCTATGTCGCTCTTCAAGGGAGATGCTAAATGCATTTCGTTGTCTCTGTACTGTACACTGACAATGACAATTAAAATTGAATCTGAATCTGAATCCCAACGTCGGCCGTCTCCCGCGACCGGGCTGCTTCTCCCCCGACCGGGCTGGCTGCTCCCGGGCTGAAGATTCGGCTTTTGTCGGTGGCTTTTCCGTATCTGTCCATGGCCTACACGGTACTAGGCCCTCACCCAACGTCTGTGGCTGCTGCTTGGGCCTGGCTGTGGACTGCACAGCCCTGGAAAACGTTCCAGGTAAGTTGACACTGTTGCTCCTAGCTTCCAGTTGTGCTCGGTGACCCTTACTTCCCCGCTTGTCTTCCTTACGCTCTTGTTTCCCTGCGTTCTCTCTTCCCGTTCCGACCTTTTTTTTCTTTGGCTCCAATTCAAAACCATTTGGCGCCAAATCTTTTTGCTTGGTGCTGTTCCACTTTGTTTCCAAATACAACCTCTATTTTTAACTTGTTTTTGTTTTTCTCGGCTGTCCTTGTTCTTTTCTTTTCTGTTCTTTTATCCTCGTCGCCAATTGTTGTGTATTTGGGTGCTTGGAACAGACTTAAAATACCACTCGGATACGGGAGTACACTAACAAGCTTCTTTATTCCAGGATGCCACCTTGAGTTTCCCCCCCGCGCCTGCGTACTTGCATAAGACATCACATATGCTAATCATATCACATACCTAATATGATTAACTTTAGGCAACTTTAATTAGGCAAGACAACATTAATTAGGCAAGGCAACTTTAATTAGGCAACACATCTTCAGCATTTCCAACCAAAGGCAACACAGCCTTAGCATTTCCAAACCAAAGGCAACACAGCTTTAGCATTTCCAAACCAAAAGCAACACAGCTTTAGCATTTCCAAACCAAAAGCAACACAGCTTTAGCGTTTCCAAACCAAAGGCAACACAGCTTCAGCATTTACAAAATATATTTTCAAACCACATTAAGGGCACTGACAGGTCAGTAAAACCACTCAGTTTAGTAGGCATGTGTTCAGTGTTATTCACAGCTCAGACTGAAAGATGTGTCCCTCTCGCTCCCCCATCTTGCAGAGACTGACTGAGGCACTCAATACTTCCAAGTTTTATAGTCCCTCCGGAAGGGGCGTGGCCTTCAGGAGAGAGAATCTCAACATTTTTTAAACACTAATAACTCTTTTATTTTTAATCGATGGGAAAAATCCTCTTGTCCTGCGCAACCGAGTAAGATGGCCAAAAACCATAGTCGTAAGTGGCAGCAGTTTTTTTCTAAAATCAATATACAGAACAACAGGAAGTGGACAAGATCAGACTTTTAGTAATATAGATAATAATATAGATAGATGTTCAGGGGAAAAAAAGAGAAACAGGGACAAAGAGAGAAATATGAGGCTTGGCAGCTAAAAGCACAGTAATCACATGTGGAATAACAAATTAGGTAAAGGACAAAAGGACAGAATTAGAAGCACTTACTTATTCTTGGGGTTAGAAGGCTGGAAGAAATTATAGCAACAAGTGGCAAGGTCAAGGAGGGATTTTAAAATATAGGACAGGTACAGGTCGCCACGATTTTATGGCACCCTTGGTTCCAGAGCCTTGTCTGATTATCTGTTCTGCCAGACGAACAGAGGTCATAAGGGATAGGGGGTAGACAAAAATGCTGGAGAAACTCAGCGGGTGAGGCAGATCTAAGGAGTGAAGGAATAGGTGACGTTTCGGGTCGATACCCTTCTTCAGACTGATTTGGGGGTGAGGGGGGGGAGGGGCGGGAAGAGGAAAGGAAGAGGTGGAGACAGTAAGCTGTGGGAGAGCTGGGAAGGGGATGGGAAGGAGGGAGAAAGCAAGGACTACCTGAAATTGGAGAAGACAATGTTCATACCGCTGGGGTGTAAGCTGCCCAAGCAAAATGAGGTGCTGCTCCTCCAATTTGCAGTGGGACTCACTCTAGCCATGGAGGAGGCCCAGGACAGAAAGGTCAGATTCGGAATGTGAGGTGGAGTTGAAGAGCTGAGCCACCGGGAGATCATGTTGGTTATTGCGAACTGAGCAGAGGTGTTGGGCGAAGCGATCGCCAAGCCTGCGCTTGATCTCACCGATGTAGAGCAGTTGACACGTAGAACAAGGAAGCAATAGATGAAGTTGGGGGAGGTGCAGGTGAACCTTTGCCTCACCTGGAAAGACTGCTTGGGTCCTTGAATGTAGGGGGAGGTAAAGTGACAAGTATAGCATATCCTGCAATTGCAAGAGAAAGTACCAGGGGAGGAGGTGGTTTGGGTGGGAAGGGACAAATTGACCAGGAAGCTATGGAGGGAGCACTCTGCGGAAAGCCGGAAGGGGAGGAGATGGCAAGATGTAGCCAGGGTGGAATCCCGTTGGAGGGGACGAAAATATCGGAGGATTATCTGTTGTGTGACGGCTGGTAGGGTGGAAGGTGAGGACAAGGGGGACTCTGCCCTTGTTACGAATGGGGGGGATGGGGAGTGAGAGCGGAACTACGGGATAGAGGAGACCCTGGTGAGAGCCTCATCTATAATCGAAGAGGGGAACCCCCGTTCCCTAAAGAATGAGGACATCTCCGAAGCCCTGATTTGGAACACCTCATCCTGAGTGCAGAAGCGGCGAAGACGGAGGAATTGGGAGTAGGAGATAGAGTCCTTACAGGAAGCAGGGTGGGAAGAGGTGTAGTCCAGATAGCCATGGGAGTCAGTGGTTTTGTACTACAAGTCGGTCAGCAGTCTTTTAAATAATCATAAGGAATAGGAGTAGAATTAGACCAATCGGCCCATCATGTCTACTCCACCATGGTATCATGGCTGATCTATCTTATCTTCCTAACCCCATTCTCATGCCTTCTCCCCATAACCTCTGACACCCGTATTAATCAAGATTCTATCTATCTCTGCCTTAAAAATATCTACTGACTTGGCCTCCACAGCCTTCTGTGTCACTTCTGATCCACTAACCTTACCCTTCTCATTCTTGATTCTTCTTGATTCTTGATTCTTTTAATGACCACACAGCCAGGCTGGTGGAATTTGTTATGCCAATGCAGCACATTAAAAAAAAAAGAATACAAACATGACAATACTAAAGAACTTTAACATGAAAACATCCCCCCACAATGGTTCCCATTATGAGGGAAGGCACAAAGTCCAGTCCCCAACCCCAGTTCCCCCATAGTCGGGCCAATTGAGGCCTCCACAGTTGCCTCTACGGAGGCCCGATGTTCCAGGCCGTTCTTGCCGGGTGATGTTGTTCCGGCGTCGGGAGAGTCCTCTCAGCGGCATGGGAACCCTGGGGAACGGCCGCCTCCTTACTCGAGACCATGGCTTCCGGAGCCGACAAGGCCGCGCCGAATGGAGCTCAACTGGCAATCTCATCGAGAGATTCCAGGCTCCCGATGGAAAGTTCAGCGCCGCCACCAGCAGCCGCTCCACAGACCCGCAGCTCTGCAACGGACCCAGCTCACCGCAGTCCCAGCTCAGCGACCCAGGCAAGGCACCACCCGCCCCGCAATGGTCAACTAGTCTGACAGTTGCAGGAATTTCAAGTGCACGTGTCAGTTGCCAGAAAATCGGTGGACAAACTGTAAAACTAAATCGTTGCCTTATCAGGAGACAATTGCATCATCATGCACAAATAGGGCACAGATGGGCGAATAGGACTTTGTCCATGTTAGGTCAGATAGAGCAGATTTTTGGATGGCATAGAGTTTATGCATGTCAGAGATCATTTGTTTGCACTCAAGTGTGGAGAAATAATAACATGGATAAGCATTTCTACAATAGATGTTCTCGGACAGGTGTGGGGTTATACAATATTACAAAAGTGGAAGTCAAAAGTTTAAAGATGGTGCAGATATGTATGTAGCCCAAAGCTCAAAAATAACCAAGATTTTCATACTGCTTCAATTTCAGGCGAATGCTAGAGAGGGATAAAGCTGTTATGTAGGGAAGAGTGTTCAAGGTTGTTCAAATAGTTATTAGTTGAGCCAGGATGTTTAGGCACTAAAAACTCCGAAATAGGCATGCAAAAAAAGTCATAAAATTACAAAAAAGGCACAAAACAGGCATTTATTGACCAATAAAAGGCATAAAAAAGCATGTATTTCCACCACCAATATATGACAAAAAATGATAATATAAAGGTATACTACATTAAATGACCAAAGTTGCCTGGTTGCACATAATTACTAGTATTTTTTTCAAATTATCTGGTGTTAAACTATACTGTCTGACAGACAGAATGTGCTTCAGTTGTGAAAAACTTCTTTCTACCCCAGCTGAGGTCACTGGTCCATACCCGAAACAAGCTACAGACTCTATATTCATGTCGATATCTTGTGCATTACAACTACCTTTGAGAACTTTAGCTATGTTTTGTATTTCTTCAAGATCTTTGTTAGCTAAAATCACTCTCACATTTTCCTTGTATGTCTTTACCTACATCACCAAGAACTTTACGAATATCATCAGTTACTTTGTTGAAAACCTGCAAGTTATTCACTAATGTTTTGCCACGTTTCTCAAGGGAAGTGATAGCTTGTGGGAAGTTCGCAAAATTGGAAGCAATAAACACAAGATTGTGGTGGAGGGACCTTTTCTGCATGATTTCACTGACGAGGCTGACTGCAGCAGATTCTTCTTCTTCAAAACAGTTGATGATTTATTTTATCTTTTCAAATTTTGCAGCATAGTAGAGTACTGCAGAGAGCCATGTAGCCCACTTAGTCAAAACAGGCTGAGGAGGTAGTGGAATCTCGGGTGCCATTTCCTTCAACAACTGCACATGTGACGGTGCTTTGAGGAAGATTTTCTTGACATTGGAAACAAGCTACGTATGTGCTTGGCCATTCTATGAAGACCTTGAGCTAAGTATATCTAATGCAACATTTTTGAAAATAAAACTTTAAGAGCATGAGCAGTTTTTTTTATGTCCGGAGCTGCATCAGTCACAAATAGAAGAACATTCTCGTGTTTTATACCTTCTGGCCAAAGTACAGCAAGTGAAGATGTAAACTGTAATAGTTGAGCTGTTTGACTTCTCCAATACTTCCGATCTCAATAAATATTCCTTTGATGGTTGACCTGCCTCCAATGTACCGATGACCACATTGGCAACATATCTCCCCATAGCATCGGTTGTCTCGTCTATTGAAATCCATATTTTGTTGCTTGCAACTTCTTCTCTAATTTTCTACACACCAATGTTGAAGTTGCTGTCAACATAATTTTTCCGTAATGATGACTCACTTCGTATATGTTCTTCTGTGTATTTCTCTAAAAAACCTGAGAGATTTGTTTTCCAATTTCCACAGTGGAATTCCAGCATCAATGAATGCCTTGCACAGATCACTCGAAAACTCAGATTTGCAACTGGAGCCAGCAGTAAATGTAGTGAGGAGGCAAGCTTTGTTATTTCGTTTGGGTAGTCTACACCCCAGCAGTATCAACATTGACTTCTCTAATTTTAGATAGCCCTTGTCTTCTCCCCTCTGCCCTTTCCCTTCCCAGCTCTCCTTCTAGTCCTACTGTCTCCGCCTCTTGCTTTCTTTCTCCCGCCCCTCCACATCAGTCTGAAGAAGGGTCTCGACCTGAAACGTCGCCTATTCCTTCTATCCATAGATGCTGCCTCACCCGATGAGTCTCCAGCATTTTTTGTCTACCTTCGATCTTGGAAAGGCACATGGCATTTATGGCAAAATCCTGGCTCTAGTCATTAGCCAGCAATTTGGCTCACCCACCAGCCACTCGTGTTTACCAGTTATCCACATTCACCAAGTAATATTGCAAATCAAAAAACTGCAGATGCAATATTTATCACTTATGTTGCACAGATCTTGTGCAGGCATTATACTGAATGAGGCCAGCTCCAAACTAAGCCTTCTGCTTGCAAATTGTATAACGTGGAGAGGGCCTGAACAATATCCTATCTTCAAAAAAGTGGAAAACTTTTGACAGCCAACTAGTTACAGATCTTCATTTAATATTGGCAAAACAAGAAATATTTTGATATTCAAAAACCCTTAGAAGTTATTATAAATATTCCAACATTGAAAGAATAAAGACAATAACACAAAATAAAAACAAAATAAACATGGAGGGAAATGTTTTAAATAATGGGTTTTAAAAAAGTCAACAGGATTAACATGCGCAGGAAAATTGTTTTACAATAAATAGCATGGATCTCCTTGTTTTTAAATCACAGTCACAGCTGCCAGGAATGCCAGGGATATGGAGGATCAATGCTTCGGGAACAATCTGATTAGATTTTGGGACAAGGGAAAGTGGACATAGTATGGACCTAGCATAATAGTAAAGCATGGACATTGTAAGGGAGAAAAGCTGAGAGGGTTGTTCATGTATCGTGTTTCTGTTCTCTGGAGGTAATAGCAAAGGTAGTAAAGACACAGTAACTCTCCCAAAGTGGAACAATGGAGAGTGCCAGGAATGCCATGGTGTGGTAAATGGGAAAGAGTAGACGCTATGGACTATGAGGCCATTTAAAGAGGGACAAAAGTCTTAGATTCAGATTCAAAAATTACTGCGAAATATATCTCCCTTCCAACGATTTGGAAATAATAAAAAGTCAAAAAGGGTTCTAGGATAGTTATAGACGCGGAAAGAAGCTGTTCCTGAGAAGAGAGCTTGAGTATCAGCAATTGCCATGAGGCAATTAATGCCATTGAGGCAAAATGTAAAAAAGAAATATAAGGGAGGCAAAGATATTTCTGCAGGAGGCATCAGAGTTCATGATATTCGTGTTTCTTTTCTTCTGGAGGAAATTCTCCAGCCCCCAAAATGAGAAAATAAGGACAAATTAATGTAACTGCCTTCCAATGCAACTGGACAACAATGGAGAGTCCCTGGCTATGACAGAAAATGCATTAGTGATTGGTAATGCATCTCATTGTTTAAAAGTTGCATAGGATGTAAGGAATTATGGAAGGGAATTTTTTGAAGAGGTTTAGGGAAATTGATGAGGGCAAAGCAGTGGATGTTGTCTATATGTACTTTAGTTAAAGGTTGGTTAAGAAGGTTCTGCAGGAATACTTGAAGGAGAAGCCAGAATGGTGGACCATTTTCAGGGAACATGTTAGTCATATTAAGGGATCTGGATGAAGTTTTGCACACCAGAGATTCTCCAGCTGCAGCTGAAAAATAATTGGGCTGAGAAAATGTGAGGTGCTAAATAGAAAAAATTCTGGCGAGATGGGCTCGTGCTGTCCTTTGCTCTGGATTATAGGAAGGATGGGATAAATAAACTTGTAAAACTAAGTTACAGAGTTACCAATTAAAATTGTAACAAAGACTGGACAAATGAAATAGATTCGTCAAATGTGAATGAGCTTCGCATCCGCATCCCTAGGCTGGATTCTGAGGGCTGAGTGAGCTGATTCTAACACTTGGGATGTGTCCAGGGAACATACTGAGGTCTGAGCAGCTACTTGGCCTCAGGCTGGGTACGGCTGAGGCCCAATGGTGGCAGCACTTGTCAGGAGAAATGCTGTGGACTGACCCTCGCCCTCTGTAAGCTGTCAAGTTCTTAAATATGTTTGACATTCAAAGACCCGTAAAAGCTACTTGGATTGTGTAAATATTAATCTAAAATAACTGTAAAAAATAAAACATGTACACTGAGAAATAATTTAAAACATTTAAATGAAATAATGTAAAAATTAAAATGACTTACCTTTGTCACTAAATCTTCAGTCTGCTGCCTGCAGCTCTGCCTGATATGTCAAATTGTTGGCCTTTAATCAAAACTGAAAACAGTTGTAATACATTTTCAACCAAATGGCAGAAAGAAATGATCGGAGGAGATAAAGTATGACAGAGAAAGATAAGGAGATGGAAGAGAAGGATAGGGGGTTGTTTGCTGAAAAACAAATGGTAAGGTCTTTGATTGTCAAGGATCAGTGATAGTGAATTAAATGGGAAAAAAATGAAGTGTAACGGTAATGTGGCAAAATTTGAGTATTTTGTCTGCAACATGACTGAACTCCTTTGGTCTTTTGTTAATTATCTGCATATACACAATATTTACATGCTTGCTACTTTGAATTTAATTGCACTAATTAAAACACCAGTAATAACCAACTATTTTCATGATTTCGCTTTTTTGCTTGCTTAACAATTAATAGATGCCGTTAATCTGCCAAATCTGTATATTGTGCGGCTATTGATGGTGGTTGTCAATTCCATGGTATAATCTGTGCTGGGTGACTTCATATTCAACAAAGCAATATCCCACAACATGACAGGCAAGAAATCAGAAATTGGAGTTGGAGATCTCTTTGAAACTTTAAATATTTGTCACAAAAAATGCACTAATCAATTAAGTCAATTAATACTATAAAAAGTCGATCGGCATCTGAAATTTAAAAAAAAACGTATATATGACATATAGGCCGTGGGCCGAGGAGCTTTTTCGTTCAAGTTTGTGACCCAACTCACGGAACTACCTGAATTTTTAACATATTGTGTAAAAATATTATGGAAATCATACCTGAAACTTGTCAACAAAACCTGCATTTTTAAAAAATAATTTTTATTGGACTCCATAATTGTCCAATCAATGCACATTTGACATTGAGGTCCGACGCAAATTGACCAATACCGCACTCTGTTTCATGGTCGCTTGGCAGCGAGGACCCTGGGATCATGGCTGCCTCCTCATTACATCAAAACAATAGCAAGGTTTCCAAGGAATAAAGGCAATGCTAACCTTGCTGATAATTTTGTTTTTCAATTGATTTATCTTTATAAAGTTATGATGTGAACCGATGAATGCTGTGGAGGATCGGTCGATGAATGCTGTGGAGGATCGGTCGGGCTGTCGGGCCGCCGGTGGGTCGTGAGAGTGTTCAGTCCGCCGGTGGATGGTGAGAGTGGTCGGGCCGCCAGTGGGTACTGCGAGGGGTCGGTCGGGCTGTCGGTATAAACATGCATAGAAACATAGAAAATAGATGCAGGTGTAGGCCATTCGGCCCTTCGAGCCTGCACCGCCATTCAATATGATATAGGCCGGTGTTGCAGCGAGCGAGCGGGCGGTCTGATGGAGCCAGCGCTATGGTGGTGCTGAAGGCGGCCCAAGCGGCGTGCAGGGCAGTGCTGCTCCCCATCATCATCACCATGATGATCGAGAAGGGCATGCTGGCCGAGGTGGACATGCTGCAGGGCCACACGTATGGAGCCCGCAGCCAGTACCAAAGCGGGTCCAGCCGTGGGCAGCTCTAGAAGGGGGACGAGTTAGGGTTAGGCATTTTCCTGTCAGTGGTAGATGCCTTAGTCTTCCCCCAGCCTGGCACTGCCTCAGTCCCACAATGGTCATGACCCCCCACTCTGCACACTGGCAGTCAGTGGGGTTCAGTAAATGGGGGAACGCAGAAGATCTGCCCTCAACCATTAATTAGGCTGGTTCAGGAGTCGGACCTCTGCGGCAGTCTCGTTCAAAAAACACACTCACAATTCTATTAATTATTATTTTTATATACTATAATTATATATGATTAGTCATATTCACGAATCACATATATATATTCCGTGTTTCAGTCTATTTAAACCATATATTATTATATATTATATTATATATGGTATAGGTATGGTATATGGTATGGTATATAATGCATTTCGTTGTCTCTGTACTGTACACTGACAATGACAATTAAATTGAATCTGAATCTGGATCTGAATCTGTATAGACACGCGGAAATAGGTTCCACATGGTGTAATATGGGCATTGGACACTAGATGGCACTTACTTTTTTGATCTCATTTTCTAATTAGTTTAATTAATTAATGTGCAACTTTTGGCACCGACGAGTTATAGAAACAAAGAAACATAGAAAATAGGTGCAGGAGTAGGCCATTCGGCCCTTCGAGCATGCACCGCCATTCAATGTGATCATGGCTGATCATCCAACTCAGTATCCTGTACCTGCCTTCTTCCATACCCTCTGATCCCTTTAGCCACAAGGGCCACATCTAACTCCCTCTTAAATATAGCCAAATGAACTGGCCTTAACTACATTCTGTGGCAGAGAATTCCAGAGATTTACCACTGTGTGAAAAATGTTTTTCTCATCTCGGTCCTAAAAGATTTCCCCCTTATCCTTAAACTGTGACCCCTTGTTCTGGACTTCCCCAACATCGGGAACAATCTTCCTGCATCTAGCCTGTCCAACCCCCTAATAATTTTGTAAGTTTCTATAAGATCCCCCCTCAATCTTCCAAATTCTAGCGAGTACAAGCCGAGTCTATCCAGTCTTTCTTCATATGAAAGTCCTGACATCCCAGGAATCAGTCTGGTGAACCTTATCTGTACTCCCTCTATGGCAAGAATGTCCTTCCTCAGATTAGGAGACCAAAACTGGACGCAATACTCCAGGTGTGGTCTCACCAAGACCATGTACAACTGCAGTAGAACCTCCCTGCTCCTATACTCAAATCCTTTTGCTAAGCATGCTAACATACCATTCACTTTCTTCACTGCCTGCTGCACCTGCATGCCTACTTTCAATGACAGGTGTACCATGACACCCAGGTCTCGTTGCATCTCCCCTTTTCCTAATCGGCCACCATTCAGATAATACTCTACTTTCCTGTTTTTTCCACCAAAGTGGATAACCTCATATTTATCCACATTATACTGCATCTGCCATGCATTTGCCCACTCACCCAGCCTATCCAAGTCACCTTGCAGCCTCCTAGCATCCTCCTCACAGCTAACACTGCCCCCCAGCTTTGTGTCATCCGCAAACTTGGAGATGTTGCATTCAATTCCCTCATCCAGATCATTAATATATATTGTAAATAGCTGGGGTCCCAGCACTGAGCCTTGCGGTACCCCACTAGTCACTGCCTGCCATTGTGAAAAGGACCCGTTTCTCTTTGCTTCCTTTCTGCCAGCCAGTTCTCTATCCACATCAATATGGAACCCCCAATTATGACTTCCTTCGCAATTATATTTTATCTAAATGTGCAAAATTTCATGTAGTTCAGAGACATGGGCCACGAAAGTTGATTTCTAGACACATTTTTGGTGCTCAGCCCACATCCTAATAAAAATTTATGTTTACATCTTAACTTGCATATGAGCAGCATTACAGAGGAATCCCAAAACAACCGTCACAAGATAAGAATGTTCAAACCTATATACAAGATGAGAAAGTTGCCTTGAATAATTAAGCCAATCTACCAACCCAAAACAATTGTTCCTGGAACGCCAAATAGAAATTCATAGTACCAATCAGACATGTGTTAAATCTACAATTTTTCAGGATGAAACAACCATCTTTTCTTTATAGTTTCTACTTGCTTTCCAATTAAATATACTTGCACGGAAATAATTTTTCTCTTTGAAGCGGTTCCTCAGAGTGATAATTAATCTTCTCACTGTATATTATGTGGTCCTTGGTGATGGTTGCATATATCCCTATGTTTTAATCCATACTGGGTGACTTAATATTCAACAAAAGTACTGACGTGCAATGCTATTGAGGTAAATTAAATTTGAATCAACCACCACTTGTTTAAGTGTACTGTATATAACAATATATGCACACAATTCCAGTTACCATAACTCATGATTAAATATTTGTAAATAATTAAATTTAAATGGTCTGTACATAAAGTGAGAGATATGGCTAAACCAGTTATGTGAAACTAGATCTTTGTGGCCGATAAGTGTATTACTGTGTTATGAAAACTTCTTCCAACATTGTTACCATCGCCAGGATTCACTATCAAAGTAATAGCAAAGCTATTATTGGTGCTTACGCCATTAGGTGCTGGTTGCTATTTATAATATATACAATAATGAGGGGCAGAGTATTATTTAAATGTGAATGTACCCGATATATACGGGTCCAAGTTGTACTGCTCCACCAGCAGCGTTGCAAATTACAGTTCTAGCCTTAGACTCCCTTTAACCTTTAGGAACATTACATTTGCTGATTAATCCCAAGGATAAGAACCATCTCAACAAATTCCCAGTCAATTTCTGAAGCACATAAAATAAACATAGATCTTATTCAATAAAATGAGCAAAACGAGACAAAAGTAGTAAAAAAAATGACAAGTGGTAAAAAAAATGGAATATTTTCCCAAAAGTTTCAAACACAAAGTTAATGAGTTTTTGCACCATTAAAAATCCTGTTCACTCTGTTTCAAGACATAATTTCTATGATTAAATCAGTATCAGTTTGTGACTCCAGAACGTTATGACCAAGAGATCTTTTGAACTAAAGTTGCTAGAATAGTCTCTAACTCATGCTATCAGATATCAAGACACAACAAATATTGAGTCAGGGTCAATTAAAAATAAAATCAACATGACTGGAAAATGTCATGGGCAAATTTCTAGCAACTAGTAAAAACAAAGATATCATGATTAGAAATAGAGAGCTGTCCACGTCCATTATAGGTACTAGTGAGAACTTGCAGTTTACTCCATAATTTTTTTAATAGACCTGACGTTGAGATAAACCTCTTGGATATGTATGTGGTCATATTACGAGCAAAACAGCTTATGGCACAGAGGCCAAGTAGCATGAGAGGCATACAATTGCAAATCTTACCAAATATGTTCAGCAATATTCTTGGGTTGAGTGTACTAACTCAAATTTTAAACGTTCTTTCATGAACTGTCTCAGAACTTTAACAAAAATACATGGAAGTAAAAACAAAATCAGCACAGTAAACTCGGATACATTGCGGAATTTCAGATGCTGATTTTACACCATAAACAATATAAAATAGATTTATTTTTCAAAACATAACTCCAATTCCGTATTGTTATATAAAAGCAATTAATGTAAAAATTGTGGAAAGTGTTCAATAAATCTAATATGACTGGAGTAAAATAAAAAAGTTTGTAAAATTCCACTTTGTCTTTCCAGAACTGATCTATTAAATTGATATTTACATCACAGCTCTCCCTCAGCCCTCTGGCTCCTCCTCTTCCTTTCTTCCCCCCCCCCCCCCCCCCCCCCCCCCCCCATCCTACATCAGTCTGAAGAAGGGTTTCGGCCCGAAACGTTGCCTATTTCCTTCGCTCCATAGATGCTGCCACACCTGCTGAGTTTCTCCAGCACTTTTGTCCACCATTGAAAAATAAATGTTTTATTACACATCTATATAAGATTAAAACTGTGTGCCTGCTGGCTGGCTGCTGGCTTTCTGCCTGACTTGTGGTTGCCAGCCTGTGGGTGCCAGCCTTTGATTCGTTGCTACGCCAACGTCAGACCCAGAGACGCCGACTTTTTTTCCATTTCGGTAGAGATTTCACTTTTCATTCCAAGTATCCACTCCTCATTAAATTTTGTCGTGTTTATCTACACATTTTTAATAAAATCCTTCTCCCCCCCATACCCCCACTCACTCATTTTGTCGCCTCCTGCTGGCCAGCGACCAAAGCGGCTGCTGGCGCCCGCATCTCGCCTCAAAGACGCCATTTAAAAACAGCCGCACTGCTGATTCCTGAGCCGCTTGAGTTGGAGGACCACGTCTCCGGTGGGGGCTACGGGTAGGCAGCGGCTGCGTTGGGGGAGCAGACCCAACGGGTCTGCACTTGGTCTAGTTCCACTTAAAAGTTTCATCTGCTGTAATAGCTGATGTTCTTTGATCTATTTAAATTAAGTTTTTGTTCGAGTTTCTCAGATTGCTACATCTTCTTCAGTCATGGTTTATAATTAAATATAAAGCTTCCTCATTATAAAAAGTGTAAGGTCCTTTATGAGATGATATTCACGTATTGTGCTTATTTTTTACAGATGAGGGCACCAACACCTATTGCCCTTTCCCAACTGTGCCTGATAAGGTTACGGTGCTTTCATCTTTACAGCTTTTTTTGCTTGAGATTCCCAAAGTAGTTTTGGGTTGGGAATAGCTGGAATTAGTGCAAATAAATGAAGGGATTGTGATGTATTTCCAAGTTAGAAGGCTGTGCAATTTGGAAGGAACTTGTAAATGTTGATGTTCCTTGTGCTTGCTCCCCTTGGCGATAGAGGTAGCACCGTACTTCAAAAATGACTGCATTTTTAAATGTACTTCATAAGGCGGAAGGCACCCCGAGGGACTGAGAGGTCATAAAAGGTACGTTTGGCTCAGAATAAGATGATGTACCTTCAAAATGGACATGAGGAGGAATTCCTTTAGCTAGGGGGAGGTAAATCTGTGGAATTCATTGCCACAGATGCATGTGGAGGCCAAGACATTGGGCATTTTTAAGACAGCGAATCATAGGTTCATGATAAGGAAGGGTGTCAAAGATTACGAGAAGGCAGGAGAATGGGGTTGAGGGGGAAAAATAGATCAGCAATGATTGAATGCCTCGATGGCCTGAATGGCCCAATTCTATTCCCGTTTTATAGAGTTAAATATCCATGCCCATTTTAAGATTTCTAAAGTGATAGCAAATGTACACATTAAGGATCTAGAAGATAAAATATGATAATAATCAAATTTTGCAAAGTTGAATGGACTACAATTTGTGAATTTTAGTCCATTTAAAAACATTTTTTTTAAATGTTTGCACCAAAATTCACAAAGTACAAAGGTCTCCGTTTTGTTGTTGAGACCTTGGTTCCAGTTTAGGTATTCCCCAGATGTGGTTTAATCACAAAGTCACTGTTCTTATTGAATAGAAATATGACCTCATATGCAATGATATTTGAAATGACTGCCTTCTGGGCAAAAATAAAATCCACTGGTATAGACATGTTTACAACAAAATGAAACAATTATTATTATAAGGAGTTAAAGTCCTGTTGTTTTGCTCACATGCAGTCAGGGGATATGATTCTATACTTCAGCAAAAAAAAGAAAGTGGGTCTATAGACATTAGACAATAGGTGCAGGAGTAGGTCATTCGAGCCAGCACTGCCATTCACTGTGATCATACACAATTAGTACCCCGTTCCTGCCTTCTCCCCATATCCCTTGACTCCACTATCTTTAAGAGCTCTATCTAACTCTCTCTTGAAAGCATCCAGAGAATTGGCCTCCACTGCCTTCTGGCACAGAATTCCACAGATTCACAACTCTCTATGTGAAAAAGTGTTTCCTCACAACCACATAACAATTACAGCACAGAAACAGGCCATCTAGGCCCTACAAGTCCGTGCCGAACGTCTCCGTTCTAAATGGCCTACGCCTTAGTCTTAAACTGTGGCCCCTGGTTCTGGACTCCCCCAACATTGGGAACATGTTTCCTGCCCCTAGCGTGTCCAATCTCCGTCCGTCCATCCATCCATCTCTGATTTTGTTATCTTCCAGTTTGGTTGCCTTATATTTGTGCAAAAACGATTTGCGATAGTGCTACAATTCTTCGGCAGTTCACTCACCGTTCTCCTGTGCTGCGAGTCCACCAAGTTTCGTTCCGATCGGTTGAATGTCGTAAAAGTTAGCGAGGTTTAAAAATCTTAAAAACCGCGCATGCGCAGATCGATCTCTTCTGCCATTAGGCGCCGCGTGGATTAGTCTCTTTCCCTGTCACTCCCCAGGACGGTCTGCCCCTTTGTGCGCCATCGCGGCGGAGGTTTCCAACCCAAATCAGTCCAGCCGCAAGCAGCAGCCCCGCCCCCATGGTTAAGGTGTGGTGCCGCCGCCCGAGGAGGTGGGGCCGCGCTGTACCTGGTGGGGAGGGTGGTGCCGCGGGCTGAGCCTGGGGACTGGAACCAAGGACGAGCCTGGGTCCGGGGTTAGGGACGAGCCCAAAGATGAAGTCGGGGCCTGGACTGGAGCCCAGGCAAAGGCAAAGCTGAGGGCTGGAGTCGGGCCCAAGCCTGGGGCCTGGGTCATGGTGTACCAGTGCCTCGGGGGCCACCCGGCTGCTGCCATCCTGCAGCAAAGCCCGGATCCGCTTCCTGCTCTGTGGGCAGCTCTGGCTCGGCCGCCCGCCACCCTCACCCCACCCCCGGCACACCGAGCCTGGCTCCATCGAGGCCCACGTCCGCGAGTGCTTCGGCCGCCTACAGCCAGTGCTGGGCACGAGAACCAGGCCGAGTTCCAAGCCCTGGCCGCTGCACTACAACCTGGGTAGGTGCTGGGGCAGGGAATGGGAGTGATGGGAGGGAGATGGGGGGCAGTGCCGAGCCCCGCTGTTTACCCGCTGGCGAAGGACACTGCGGGTCCCGCGGTCCAGCGACTCTTGCCCGCAGGCGCGGACACTGGAAGCGCCGCAGCCCAGCCCATAGCACGGGGGGGGGGGGGGGGGGGTAGAGAGGAGACGGAGGGGGGAAAGAGAGTGGAGAGAGGGATGAGGAGGCAGCGAGGGATGGAGGGAGGAATGAGGGATGGAGGGAGGAAGTGGGGTAGAGGGGTGTTGGAGTGCAGGATGGTAGGGTGGGGGATAGAAGAGGTCCGGGGCAATGGGCAAGGTGGGATAGAGGGGGGAGTAGAGGGAAAGGGGGATAGGGAGGGGTGGATTTGATAGAAAGGGGATAGGCGTGAGTGGTGGAATATTGCATTGGGGGAATGGGTTGTGTTGGGGCAACGGATAAGTGGTGGAATATTACATTGGGGAACGGGTTGCATTGGGGAACGAGGCCTCCTGTGTGACAGGGTCCCAACGGGTCACACTTCGTCTATTGTTTCAATAAGATCCCCTCTCATCCTTCTAAATTGCAGTGTACACAATCAGTCGCTCCATTCTTTCAACATATGACAATAACGCAATCCCGGGAATTAACCTTGTGAGCCTATGCTGCACTCCCTCAATAGTAAGAATGTCCTTCCTCCAATTTGGAGACCAAAACTGCACACAATACTCCAGGTGTGGTCTCACTAGGGCCCTGTGTTCCTATACTCAACTCCTCTTGTTATATTAGCTTTCTTCACTGCCTGCTGTACCTGCATGCTTACTTTCAGTGATTGACGAACAAGGACCCCGAGATCTCGTTATACTTCCTTTTTCCCCCAACTTGACACCATTCAGATAATAATTGGCCACCAAAGAGGATAAACTCACATTTATCCACATTAAACTGTCTGCCATGCATCTGCCCACTCACCCAACCTGCCCAAGTCACCCTGCATTCTCATAGCATCCTCCTCACAGTTCACACTGCCACCCAATCTTAATGAATATTGAGGAACATAGACCTTGGTAAAAAAAATCCAAGAATCCCTGAAGGTGGCAGCACAGGTAGACAAAGTGGATAAAATGACACATGGATTATTTGCCTTCTTCTGACAGATGGGTCATAGAATACAAGACCAGGGAGGTTATGGTGCAATTCGATAAAACATTGTTATTGGCCATAAACTGATTCTAGGCAATTCCAATTATATCAATTTCTTGGCAACCCATTTTACCCCAAAACGCAACTTTCAGCCTCATATCCTTTCACAACTACCTCCTTCTTTCAACATGGTCCATCAGCACCTCCTTCCAAAGATACAGTGTCCTCCATAATGTTTGGGACAAGGACCAATCATTTATTTATTTGTCCCTATACTCCACAATTTGAGATTTGCAATAGAAAAAAAATCACATGTGGTTAAAGTGCGCATTGTCAGATTTTAATAAAGGCCACTTTAGTTTCACCATGTAGAAATTACAGATGTTTATAAATAGTCCCCCCCATTTCAGGGCACCATATTGTTTGGGACACGCAATGTAATGTAAATGAAAGTAGTCATGATTAGTATTTTGTTGCATATCCTTTGCATGCAATGACTGCTTGAAGTCTGCGATTCATGGACATCACCAGTTGCTGGGTGTCGTCTCTGATGATGCTCTGCCAGGCCTGTATTGCAGACATCTGCAGCTTAAGCTTATTTGGGGGGCTAGCCCTTTCAGTTTTCCCTTCAGCATATAAAAGGCATGCTCAATTGGGTTCAGATCGGGTGATTGACTTGGCCACTCAAGAATTGACTATTTTTTCAATTTGAAAAACTCCTTTGTTGCTTTAGCAGTATGTTTGGGATCATTGTCTTGCCGTAGAATGAACTGCCGGCGAATGAGTTTTGAGGCATTTGTTTGAAGAGCAGATAGGATGTGTCTATGCACTTCAGAGTTCATTATGTTACTACCATCAGCAGTTGTATCATCAATGAAGATAAGTGAGTCAGTTCCTTCAGTAGCCATACATGCCCAGGCCATAACATCCCCACCATCGTGTTTCACAGATGAGATGGTATGATTTGGATCTTGGGCAGTTCCTTCTCTCCTCCATACTTTGCTCTTGCCATCACTCTGATATGTTAATCTTCGTCTCATCTGTCCACAAGACCTTTTTTCCATAACTGTGGTTGTTCTTTTAAGTACTTCTTTGCAAACTGTAACCTGGCCATCCTATTTTTGCAGCTAACCAGTGGTTTGCATCTTGAAGTGTAGCCTCTGTATTTCTGTTCATGAGGTCTTCTGCGGACAGTGGCCATTGACAAATCCACACTTGACTCCTGAAGAGTGTTTCTGATCTGCTGGACAGGTGTTTGGGGATTTGTCTTTATTATAGAGAGAATTCTTCTGTCATCAGATGTGGAGGTCTTCCTTGGCCTGCCAGTGCCTTTGCGATTAGTAAGCTCACCAGTGCTCTCTTTCTTCTTAATGATGTTCCAAACAGTTGATTTTGGTAAGCCTAAGGTTTGGCTGATGTTCTATTATTGTTTCTCAGTCTCATAATGGCTTCTTTGACTTTCATTGGCACAACTTTGATCCTCATGTTAATAAACGGCAATAAAAGTTGTCAAATACGTTGGCAAGACTGGGTGCCGAGAGCTCTCTGCATTAAGGAGGCAATTAAACACACCTGAGCAATTACAAACACCTGTGAAATCATGTGTCCCAAACATTATGGTGCCCTGAAATGGGGGGGACTATGTATAAACACAGTTGTAATTTCTACAAGGTGAAACCAAAATGTATAAAAATGGTCTTTAGTAAAATTTCACAATGTGCACTTTAACGACATGTGCTTTTTTTCTATTACAAGCCTCAAATTGTGGAGTACGGGGGCAAATAAATAAATTATAGGTCTTTGCCCCAAACATTATGGAGGGCACTGTATGCTCTTGATTTGCTGAAGAGAATCCAAACCAAGATGAAGTCATATTAGGGATTATTTCACTGTGGGCATTGCTGTAAAACTGTAAGGTAGTGCTAATCCTACAAAAAAAATCAAAGGATTAGTAAAAACATCAAACAAATTAAACGATTCGTCAGTATTTTTAGGGGTTACATCATTTGCAGTGTTGTGTTGTAAAACTAGAGCTTATAATTCCAGTAGATAGAAAAAACAATCAAACCCCAAGCCTGGTTAAGCACTGGAATTTGTTTATTGATTACTGTTAATTAACAAGTTTGATTAAACAGGAAGGCTTATCCAAAGATTTTTTTTAACCAAATTTAGTATTTGTATGGGTTGTACTCGGGAGACTGTAACAAATGTGCCAAGATCACTCAATAAACATTTTCTAGTATTCTGAATACATAGTTTGAATTTAGGTGATGATACCCTACAAAGAACTTCAATGAACAAGTTTGGAAAGTGGAAAAAATTGATTTTATAAATTAAAAACTGAAAGTGGCTTGCAATTCTTGACAACTTCACAACATATTTCTCATTCAATCTTCGTACGTCAAGAAAATTGCATCCAAATATGAGAAAACCTATTAACACACCTCAAGGTAAAATCCTTCATGGATGTACAAGTTCAAAAAAAGCTTTAGTTTCTTAACAGAATCAAGTACAGAAATTAGTAATTAGTAGATAGAAAGCTCAGACATTTATAAAGCTCTCCTTCCTCGTGGTCTGCAATGACACCTTATCAAAATGCACAAGGAAACTGATTACATTGCAAAGGATCTTTACGCCACTTTTCTAGTAAATGGATTATCTTCAGTTTTATTCTGCAGAACAAAAGTTACTCAGTACAGTGGAAAAGATTACTGCTATAAATCCAAAACAAATAAATCACATATCAATGAAAATAAGGTAACATTTAGCAGAATGCCATTAAATTCCAGTTCAGGGCATACAATATGACTCACAATGTAAACCATTTGAGTTTTCCTTAATTAAATACCCTCAATGCTTTATTTGATGTTTACCAGTAATTTCCTGCAGAAATTACAAATTTACAGTCTGCTTTTAGGCAATTTTTGAATTATTTTTAAATTAATGGTATATTCAAATTACTAATTAAAAAGTAAATAGAACTACATAACCAATGGATCAAAATACAAAGTTTAACACTGATCTAAAAGACAAAATCTACTTTTGGATGGTGAAACAAAGGTCATGATAAATTGGTAGTTTGCCAACATGGGCATACATGTTAAATGATTACATGCTTGAAAAATACCATCCATGTTTCAAAGCTTTTTATTTTCCAAGTTGTTGTTGTATTTTGATCATTCAAAGCACTGTGCGAACTGTGCAAAAGAATCCCAACTATTCGTTTGATCTCAAATCACAACGATAATTCAAGGAGAGATTATCAATTTACAGATTTTTAGTTGGCTTGGGTCATCTACGTTGACAATAATTATTTTTGATTGCACTTGCACTGAACAGTAAACAGAAAGAATAAAAAATAAAAATGCTATATTAGCCAAAGAAAACAAATTGGATATTTTAAATTGGCCAGTCTAAACACAGATTCTCAGAGGAAGAAATAAAATAAACAGCTGTAATATAATTTATATAAGTAGCCTTTTTTGCAACAAATTTAATTTCCATATGTGTAGGAATATGATCCAGCCGCTTGCTCAAGATTTCAATGAAATTTTATCACAACATATCTAAGTAGACAAAAAATGTTACCTCAGCTTTCATACAAATTCAAGTTAAGAACTACCACATGCATTAATCATTTTTAACATTATGAATGCTGATATTTTCAAATCTTTGTAGGGTTTGAGGAAATTTGAGTTAAAAAAATCCTTGCATGGGATTCATCCTTCTGTAATTTTAGAAAAAGTTCTTAAATAGATATTTCTGCCTCCTAATTATCTATGGCCATACCATGACTTTTTATCTTATCAATTGAGTTGCAATAGATAAAATGCAAGCATTGCCAGAACAATTCCACAGATAGGGATCATCAGGTATTTCCTGTACTTCTGCCAAGCCGTCTCTTTCGTCTCTACTGCATCCCGTCTCTTGTTCTTCTTACGACGGCCTTTTAGTCTTTTCTCAAAGGCTTCTAATTCCACCTGGGTAAAATGCCAGACAAAACAAAATTTACTTTGAAATAAAATTTAAATGTTGAAGATACCTTGTAGGAGAGATAAAACAAGTATACATTTCAGATTCATCACTTTTAGAGAGCTTATCCATGGGCAACATACAAAATATAACAAAGCAAAATAGCCCAGCCAATTATTTGGTTGCAATAGATGAGTTTAGAAGAGGTGCACCTGTCTCAGCTGGAAGGACTGCCAGAGGGCGGAGGTACAGGGAAATGTGTTACATCTCCTGCAGTTGCAGGGGAAAGTACCCAGGGTGGTTTGGGTGGGAAGGGCTGAGTGAACTAAGGAGATGAAGGAAGAGAGGAGGAAAGGGGTGGAGATGGGAAGATCAAGGTTTCAAGGTCAGTTTATTGTCACGTACCAATTAAGGTGGGTTCACATTGAAGACAGCAAACACACAAGAGAATTACGTGTTTGCTGCTTTGTACCCCACCTGGGGGAAACATTTCTCCCCTCCCCAATTCACACTTCTATCCTTTTGTCTTTTCAGCATTACCTTTGTCCAACCATTTTCCTATGAAAACACATGACACGCCAGGCCAGTCTCTTCCAGTTTCCACCCCCCCCCCCCCCCCCGTCTGCCCCCATGATCACCGAAGAAAGGCTCCGATCCAAAATGCCACCCTATCCATGTTCTCCAGAGATGCTACCTAATCCACCGAGTTAATCCAGCACTTTGTTTCTTTTTTTGAAAGCCAGCAACTGGAGTTCATGTTTCTCAGGCAGAATAGTGTTGGTGACAATAAAAATGGCATCAGTACCCTTTGATTTCCAAGGTTAAAGAAAAGCTAGCCCATGATTTTCACTTGAGCATCGTCCAATGATTTTACTGAATGTGTGCAAACTTGCCACTTTGGCAAAAAGGAATAGAAATATGCTCTGCTATTAGACTTGCCAGAGTGAAAATGATTCAGAGGATATTACCTTTACTTCCCTTTTAAATTACAGCTAGAAAACTGATTTGACTGAGTTGCTAGAAAGATTAGATAACAAAACAAGATTTTAGGAATATGACAATCATCCAGCATTGACCCTAGCCTTTAAATTTAGACGTACGTGGGCGAGTTGTTAATTTTCCATCATTCACTGATTACTCAAACTGTAAATATCACGATGCCATTACTGGAATTGGTTTTCAGGGCAAATGCTCAACAATTGAGATACAGAATCAGAGATAGACCAGACATCATAGTTTTTTTTAAACTGGAAATGGGAACTAGAGACAAAAATATGGTTTTTATATACAATATCGTTGAATAAACAATAAATAATGTTCATCAGCAAAATATGCAGTTCATTGCAATATTTATTAGGTATGTTACAAAAGTTACCTTCAGCGGCGCTGCAGTTCTGCCACTGGCCGTGTGCGCGACTTTGGCGCCTTTTGGGGGGGGGGGGAGGGGGGGGGGGGGGGTTTAAATTGCCGTTTTCTCCTGCCTGTCCCGAGATATATTTAGATATATTTTCTCAAGCTACTACCTAATGCTGAATAATCGTTCCGACTGCCATTCTGTGAATTTTTTCTTTTTAAACCGTGGGACAATTTAATGGCTGGAGTAAAATAAAAAAGCGACTTCTAATGCCGTCAACGGGACGGATCTCCCGTACGGGACAAAACATAAGGTAAGTCATTTATTTTACATATAAACTTGCTTCTTATGATTACTTTAATCAAAATCAGCAAAAATGTGATTATGTAAATATACGAACCGGCAGTGTTTTTCCTGCTGATATGGGGTTTAAAGTCACCGCAAACCGCAATGTTCCAATTGATCGCATTCCACAAAACTCACTCGCAAGATGATTAAAATGGCCATTAATTTATGGGAATTAAACACTAAATTGCTTCCATTTGGCCTATAAATTCATGACAATAAAATTTAAAAATCATGTTATATTGTGAATTCTTGTGTGAATGTTATTTGGACACTTAGGCTATTTAACCTTTTCTTAAGAAATGGATAGATGTCGAGATCTAGTAATTGAATTTTGTAATTAGCTACAATTAGGTAACTAACTAAATTATGCTTTAATTTCAGGTCATCCAAGTAAGATTGTTTCATATTTGTTTCAGAATGCTTCAATCTATAATAACTGAAAATTTCATTCAGTTCTCTTAATGTTTAAGAAAGTTTAAGAAAGTTATGAGCTTTTGACTGTCCTCGATCACAGCTTTTGAGCTAAGTCAATGGAAAAGCAATAGGGAACAAGATGCTAATTTCAGTATGAAAATGGCCATAACTTTTTTTTAATACTGAAGATATGTCAAATTAAACTTCTTTTTATGCTTTATCTGTTGGGATAAATTGCAGACTTAAAATGTTGTAACATTGCTCTATTTAGCACACAAAGAGCCAGTGGTGATAATTAAGTTTCCTTTCTTGGAGTTTATTGTGTAATTGTATTATTTGGCTATGCACAATTCATGCTGTTTTAAAATGTATATAATAACTATGTTAAATAGGTTGAAGGCCAAGAGCAAAGTCAATAACACCACCATCATGGAGCTTCAGTACGCGGATGACTGCTACAGAAGACCATCTACAGAAGACATCCCGGGCATCCTGAATGCCTTTGCCAAGGCATACAGAGCCATGGGCCTAGCCTTAAATATCAAGAAGATCCAGGTCCTACATCAACCTCCACCCAACCAGCTGTCTACCGAGCCCACTATAAAACCACTTCTTGAAAACGTTGACCACTTCCCCTACCTTGGCAGCATTCTTTCCTCAAAAGCTGACATCGACTGGGAGGTCAACCATCGCCTGAGTTGTGCCAGCGGAGCCTACGCCAGACTCAGGAAAAAGTCTTTGAAGACCGAGACATAAAGGCTCTAACAAAACTGCTGGTCTACAGAGCCGTTGTCCTCTCCACCCTGTTGTATGGAGCCGAGTCATGGACCATCTACAGCAGGCACCTGAGAGCCCTGGAACAATACCATCAAAGAACCTTACAAAGATTCTGAGGATCAGCTGGGAGGACAAACGCACCAACATCAGCGTTTTGGAGGAAGCTAACATGACCGGCATCACCACAACAATATTGCAGCACCAACTTTGATGGACTGGCCATGTCATCCGCATGTCTAACACACGTCTCCCTAAACATATCCTGCACTCTCAACTGAAGGAAGGTCGACGAGCCACCGGTGGGCCAAAGAAATGCTTCAAGGTCAACATCAAAAACAGTTTGAAGAAATTCCACATCACATCGAGCAAGTGGGAGCAAATTGCACTCGACAAGCGCTCCTGGAGGAAATCCGTGCAGGAAGGAGCTGCACGTCATGAAACGGAGCTGCGCTGTGTTGCAGAGACAAAGCGACAGCACCGTGAGAGAGAGGAGGCCCGACAACTACCAACCACCACCAGTCTCCACTGCCCACTTCACACTATGGTGTGTGGATCGCAGATCGGCCTTTACAGACATCTGCAGATCCATAAGTAGACGATCCATAAGGAGAGGAGAGGACAGTCATACTTGTTTCGAGTGATCGCCAATGATGATAACTATGTTAAAACGTAACTAATTTGGCAATTTTAGTTTGCTCCATACCTCGCAATTGGTTCATATTAGCCTAGATTATTAAGCCAGCAGTATGAAACTACCTGCATTTTACTAAATTTTACACAAATTGCTGCTCATCCCAAGCCCTGCAGAAATATAGACAGGGAATGTCAAGTGTTTTCAAGATCCCCAAAACAACAAATATATTTGTAATGGTCCTAGTTGAACATAATAGAGCAGTAAACCAGGAAAACATGTTGTTCTTCAAATACTGATGTGGGATCTTTTCAATTCACTGAACAGGCAGCCAGAGTCAAGAGTCAAGTCAAGTTCAAGTGAGTTTATTGTCATGAGTGTTTATTGGCTTATTACCCGAAACAGAACAAGAAATTCTTATTTGCAACAGCACCATAGATATGTAAACGTAAAAGTACTCTCTAAACACCATAATAAACACGCCTCTAACAATCCCCTGCTCTCTTTATTCTCAATTAACTATCAAACCAGATAACGTTTACTTTTAAATTGGCCTTCGGTCCACAATATTCAGATGCATTAAAGAACAATTGCCAGATTTCTCTTTGATTAAAAATAGGCCAAACTGACTGCTCAGTTGAAACTCAGATGAATTAATGAAATTCATTTCCAACTGAATTACGTTGACGCACTTATAGATTATTCCAGTCAACACATCAGATAAGGATGTGACTATAGATTTCATTTTGTCCTCACCTGCCAGTGATTTCTGCTGTTAATATTCTGGATTTTGCAGATAAGTTACCAACATTTCCCCCAAGTTCATGCCAAGAAAAAAACTCATGAATGAATTTGGACTTTTTAAACTTGCTAGTCACTGCCTAGCACCATTCCTCTCACCACAATCTGATGTCAGCACGGGACCATGCCAACATTTGCGTTGGGGCAACTGCTTGAACAGCTATGCGATTTTGGTCTTGGCACCTGAACCTTAGTCCACATGGTCTAAGGGACGTCTTATTTAATTTACATTTTGAATTGCTCAAATTTGTTATTTTAATTTTCATATGAGCACATGTAATAGTTTGGCATAATGGTTCAGTTTTGAATATTAATAAACAGCTTATTAATTGCTTAATTAGTTCATATTTCTGAATACTTTTAATCGATGTAAATTATCATCGACTTCAAACAACATCAAATGCACTTTAGCTTACAATAAAATAATTTAAGAGGCTCTATGCACCAGCTGCCTGCAACTGATTGAACATAATCAAAGCTATTCCTGCAGTTCATGAGGAAGTATTCACTGCCTACATGCACTGCAGGCAGTCATTCCAAAGCTTTAGGAGACTACACTGTAGAAAAGAAAACCAGGAATGAAAATTGGTAACTCAGATTCAGCACAATAGCAGAAGAGATGGAGACTAGGAGTAGACCTATTAATTTTGTGAACTGGAGACTGCCAGAGGGATTGACAACAGGGTCAATGCCCCAAGGGCGTGGGTGCAGAGCTGGAAGTTTAATCGCAAAGTCATTGAACACATCATCAAATCACAGAAACCAACAGCTGCATTACGATGTTTGGATACTACTCAATGCATTCCACCACCATTACTTATCATCATACAAATATAACCAACACACGTTAACCATCAGACACCTAGATAGTTGCCAGTGCTACATGCACACCAATACAGTGCCCTCAATAATGTTTGGGACAAAGACCCATCATTTATTTATTTGTCTCTGTACTCCACAATTTGAGATTTGTAATAGAAAAAAAAAAAAAATCACATGTGGTTAAAATGCACATTGTCAGATTTTATTAAAGGGTATTTTTATACATTTTGGTTTCACCATGTAGAAATTTACAGCTGTGTTTATACAGAGATCCCCATTTCAGGGCACCATAATGTTTGGGAAACATAGCTTCACAGGTGTTTGTAATTGCTCAGGTGTGTTTAATTGCCTCCTTAATGCAGGTATAAGAGAGCTCTCAGCACCTAGTCTTTCCTCCAGTCTTTCCATTACCTTTGGAAACTTTTATTGCTGTTTATCAACATGAGGACCAAAGTTGTGCCAATGAAAGTCAAAGAAGCCATACGAGACATAGAAACAAGCATAAAACTGTTAGAAACACCAGCCAAACCTTAGGTTTATCAAAATCAACTGTTTGGAACATCATTACGAAGAAAGAGAGCACTGGTGAGCTTACTAATTGCAAAGGGACTGGCAGGCCAAAGAAAACCTCCACAGCTGATGACAGAAGAATTCTCTCTATCATAAAGACAAATCCCCAAACACCTGTCCGATAGATCAGGAACATCCTTCTGGAGCCAGGTGTGGATTTGTCAATGACCACTGTCCACAGAAGACTTCATGGACTAAATACAGAGGCTACACTGCAAGATGCAAACCACTGGTTAGCTGCTAAAATAGAATGTCCAGGTTACAGTTTGCCAAGAAGTACTTAAAAGAGCAACCACAGTTCTGGAAAAAGGTCTTGTGGGCAAATGAGACGAAGATTAACTTATATCAGAGTGATGGCAAGAACAAGGTATGGAGGAGAGAAGGAGCTGCCCAAGATCCAAAGCAAACCACCTCATCCGTGAAACACGGTGGTGGGGATGTTATGGCCTGGGCATGTATGGCTGCTGAAGGCACTAACTCACTTATCTTCATTAATGATATAACTGCTGATGGTAGTAGCTTAATGAGTTCTGATGTGTATAAACACATCCTATCTGAAAGTCCAGGTACATTACATCCATTGGCTCTCCCTTGTCAATTTTCCGAGTTACATCTTCAAAAAATTCCAGAAGATTAGTCAAGCATGATTTCCCCTTCGTAAATCCATGCTGACTCGGACCAATCCTGTTACTGCTATCCAAATGTGCGGCTATCTCATCTTTTATAATTGACTCCAGCATCTTCCCACCACCAATGTCAGGCTAACTGGTCTATAAATCCCCTTTTTCTCTCTCCCGGCCTTTCTTAAAAAGTGGGATAACATTAGCTACCCTCCAATCCACAGGAACTGATCGTAAGTCTATAGAACATTGGAAAATTATCACCAATGCATCCACGTTTTCTAGAGCCACTTCCTTAAGTACCCTGTGATGCAGACCATCAAACCCTGGGGATTTATCAGCCTTCAGTCCCATCAGTCTATCCAACACCATTTCCTGCCTAATATGGATTTATTTTAGTTCCTCTGTCACCCCAGATCCTCTGGCCACTACTATATCAGGAAGATTGTTTGTGTCCTCCTTCATGAAAACAGATCCAAAGTACCTGTTCAACTCATCTGCCATTCCCTTGTTCCCCATAATAAATTCACCTTTTTCGGTCTTCATGGGTTCAACTTTGGTCTTAACTATTTTTTTCCTCTTCACATATCTAAAGAAGCTTTTACTATCCGTCTTTATATTCTTGGCTAGCTTACCATCGTACCTCATCTTTTCTCCCCGTATTGTCTTTTTGGTTATCTTCTGTTGTTCTTTAAACATTACCCAATCCTCTTGCTTCCCGCTCATCTTTGCTACGTTGTACTTCTTCGCTTTAATGTTTATACTGTCCCTGACGTCCCTTGTCAGCCATGGTCGTCCCTTTCTCCCCTTGAAATCTCTCTTCCTCTTGGGAATGAATTGATCCTGCCTATTATTCCTAGAAACACCTGCCATTTTTGTTCCACTGTCATCCCTGCTAGTGTATCTTTCCAGTCAACTTTGGCCAGCTCCTCCCTCATGGCCTCATAGTCCCCTTTATTCAACTGCAACACTGACACCTCCGATCTACTCTTCTCCCTCTCCAATTGTAGATTAAACCTGACCATGTTATGGTCACTGCCTCCTAATGGCTCATTAACCTCAAGGTCCTTTATCAAACCCGGTTCATTACATAACACTAAATCTAGAATTGCCTTCTCCCTGGTAGGCTCCAATACAAGCTGTTCTAAGAATCCATCACAAGGGCACTCTACAAAGTCCCTTTCTTGGGGTCCAGTACCAACCTGATTTTCCCAGTCTACCTGCATGTTGAAATCTCCCATAACAACCACAGCATTACTTTTACTACATGCCAATTTTAACTCCTGATTCAACTTGCGCCCTATGTCCAGGCTACTGTTTGGGGGCCTGTAGATTAGTCCCATTAGGGGATTTTCACCCTTATAATTCCTTAGTTCTATCCATACTGACTCCACATCTCCTGTTTCAATGTCACCCCTTGCAAGGGACTGAATTTCATTCCTCATCACAGGGCAACCCCACCCCCTCTGCCCACCTGTCTGTCTTTTTGATAGGAGGTATACCCTTGAATATTCAGTTCCCAGCCCTGGCCCTCTTGCAGCCATGTCTCAGTAATTCCCACAACATCATACTTGCCAGTTTGTAACTGAGCCTCATGTTCGTCCACTTTATTCCTTATACTTTGCGTATTCATATACAGCACTTTGACCTCTGTATTCACTTCCCCCCTCGCAATTGGCCTTGATGTTACTCTGTTGTCCATTCTCAAGCTTTCCTTCCACTTAATTCAAGAATCTTTTGTAATTTTTCCTGTAGCCACTTCCCCTTCAACTCCATCTTTATACTCCCAATTTGTCAATCCCTCCCCCCCCCACTATTTAGTTTAAACCCACACGTGTAGCCCTAGCAAACCTGCCTGCCAGAATGTCGGTCCCCCTCCAGTTAAGGTGTAACCATTCCCTTTTGTACAAGTCACCCCTACCCCAGAAGAGATCCCAGTGGTCTATAAATCTAAATCCTTGCTCCCTGCACCAGCCCCTCAGCCATATATTCAGATCCCCTATCTCCCTATTCCTGTCCTCGCTAGCACGAGGTACTGGAAGCAATCCAGAGATAACCACCCTAGAAGTCCGGCATTTCAGTCTTCTTCCCAACTCTCTGAAGTCGTGTTGGAGAACCTCCTTCCTCTTCCTGATGTCGTTTGTGCCTACGTGCACAACTACTACCACCTGTTCACCTTCTCTCTCTCGAGGATGTTCAGAATTTGGCTTGTGACATCCTGAACCCTGGCACCAGGGAGGCAACAGACCATCCTTGCATCTCGTCTGCCACCACAGAATCTCCTGTCTGCTCCTCGGACAATGGAGTCACCCACCACTAGGGCTCTGCCCGACGTCGGTCTCGCCGGTCGAGTCCCATCTCCAGGATCAGAGCCACCGACGTGTCCGCCGCTCGGACTGGAAACATTGTCTCCCCGGACAGTTCCCAAGAGGGCGAACCTGTTTACATTAGGCACAGCCACCTGAGTCTTCTGCACTCCACGATTTCCACCCTTTCTCTCCGTCACACACCTTGGTTCTTCCCGTAACCTCGGCGTGACTACCTCACTGTAGGTCCTTTCCAGGAAACGCTCGTTTTCCCGGATCGCCCTGAGGTCACCCAGCTGCTTCTCCAGTGCCCCAACACGGTCCTTTAGGAGCTGAAGCTGGATGCACTTGCCACAGTTGTAGCAGCCAGAGGCTCCATCCCTGTCCCTGGGCTCCCACATTCTGCAAGCCTCACACTGTCTCATCTGCCCCGACATGTGTTCACCATGCTCAGTCCTTCCGAGCTTTATGCATAGCCTCCTCGCCGAAGACTCTTGAGCCAAAGACTCACACTTTACTCACAAGGCCGCTCCCCCTAAGAGCAGTCTTGCTTATATTGACTGATAAATTGCCTAATTTACCAATTTACAAACCAAATTCCTCAGTTTTAAACTGTTTTCCCCCTCTGACTCACTTCTAACTCTCCTCCCACTCGTGCTAGAGCCAATCAGTGCTTTTTCCTGCTTCTCTTTGTTGCTGTGTCTTCAAAATCCACTGTGGTGCCCTAAAATGGACTATGTATGAACACTGCTGTAATTTCTACACAGTGAAACCAAAATGCATAAACATGGCCTTTATTAAAATTACCTTTATTAAAATCTGACAATGTGCACTTTAACCACATGGGATTATTTTCTATTAGAAATCTCAAATTGTGGAGTACAGAGGCAAATAAATAAATGATGGGTCTTATAATAATTTCCCAAACATTATGAAAGGCACTGTACCGGTACACCGTTTAGCAGTTACATACTGCCTGCTGCTCAACCATGACATGGACATGGCAAAACAATGTTTATGACAAAGAGAATTGCTGCCAGAGACTGTGGCCAGTGGCATAGTTGAGATCACTGAAAGGAGTATATCTATTCCACATTCAACATTAACAACCCTTTTCCCAAGTCATCCCACAATTTGTTCTTGTTTGCATAATGCAGATGACTTAAACATGCCCCACACTTTGCTAGTTGCCTATTCTCCTTACAAACACCGTAATTAGGCATCGTTCTCTCTTCAGATACTGAAAAAATCCTGTCTACCAGTCGAGCAGGATGAAATTTATGGGAGGGCATCTCGTCACTCAATCTGATATTTGCTGACACCAGCTCAGATCTTGGAACACTTCGTCAGAGGATATTTTGGAGAGAATATCCACACATAATGGTCGCAAGGGACCTGCAGGCAAACACGGATACTTTACACTAAGTCTTGCTTGTGAATCAGCTCCCTGCACACGTCCTTATGCTATTTCTCTTCTGCAAGACATGGATCATGCTATGGCGGGAAACCCTAGAATAATAATTGTAGACACATCCAGGTGTTTGGGGCAGTCTTTTCTAAAAACTGAAGGTTAGGGAAAGTCAATGTTATATCTGGAACCCATTCTTTGTAGTGCAGAAATAGCATCCATCTCCATTTCAACACTTCGGTCCAAACCAATGTGGCAGTATTTGATGGATAAGGCCCTGCTTCCACTATAGCATGGGCAGAAGCCAAGTAGTGTCAGAGCTATGAAACTTAAAATGCTGCCAATAAAATGTTATATATCAGTATTTTCAAAAGTGTTTTGAGGTAATAAAACTCCAGAAATCTGTCCTCACTCTCCATGGCTAGTGCAACCTTCTCTATGAGGAGATCTGCAGAGAATCGTATGGGAAGGCTAAGGAATGCAAAATACAAGAAATTAAGTACTTGCACAAGAGTGATTTGTCAATTACTCTGATTTTGGTCGTAATCAGACATAAGATATTGCTACTTTGCTTGGCTTGTGCTGAACGTATACGATTAGCAGAAAAGCTATGGAGACCTCTGTCAGTATGAAGAATCAGGTTCTTGTTTTCACATCTACTACACTCAGTGAATTCACCATTGCAGTGCTAAAAGACCACAATGGATTACAAATTCTGCAGTGAGGTGCACAACTGATGACTTTAAAAGAAGAATTTCAATCATATATTGTATATACGTTAAGGTTGCTAAGTAACATTTTCCAAGATTATCGGTCCAAACATATCAAAACAGCATTCCGGACAAGTCGTACTGTTGACTGCTAGACTCATCCTAAGTGTTCAATGTGTGTGCATTAAACAAAATGGAAGACAACAATTGTCCAGGCTTTCTTGGCAGCATAAAGAAAAGTTCAATCTCTCCCATCCAGAAGGAAGGATGTGGGTATCAATTATTTAGTTTGAAGCATCTGAAATGTGGTCCCCAAGGCACACATTATATGTAATCACAATTTCTAAATGTGTAGAAGACACACAATTTAGCAGTGAACTGCAAAGAGTACAGTGATAGATGGCAGCAGGATACAAACATATTGGTGGAATGGGCAGGTGCAAGGCAGGTTAAATTTAATGCAGATAAATGAGACGAAGAATTTTGGAAGTAAGAATGAACAGAGCCAATATAGAATAAAGGATATTGTTTTAAAAGTGGCACAGACAGAGAGACCTTGGAGTATGTATGCAGATGTTTGTGAAAGTGGCTGGGCAAGTTTAGAAAGTTGTTAATGCAGCAAATACATTTCTGGGTTTTATCAACAAAGGCACAGAGAATGGAATTTATGCTGAACAGTCTAGTGTCAAATTTTCCTAAATGTTATGCTCTTCTTCTGTAAAGGGCTATTGCTGTTTATCATGGTAACTCAGAGCTTTAAGTTAATGTATTCTTGGACCATCATTACTCCACTCTATGCAGTAATCAAACAGAACTGGTTATTGAATAGCAGCAAGTTTATAATGAACAAAATGATGTACACAAATATACAGACACCAAGAAGAAAACAAACTTGCACACAAAATGCAATCCCATCATTGTAAAAGAATGCAATATCACCAATACTTGCCTGACAATAGTGTAAGCATATCCTTGATACCCTGAAAATCGAATTTCATTGTTCTGGACCAAAGTAGTGATTGAACTACTTTTGCCCTCTGGGTAGAAAATTCCAATGATTTACTATCCTCGATGCAAAAAAAAAAAATGTCTTCTAGTCTCATTCATGAATGGCTGACTGCTAGCTCCAGACATGCCAAGAAGGGGAAACATCATCCCCGCATCTACTCTTGTTCAAACACTTGAGAATTTTGTCTGTTTTAGTGAGATCATCTAATTCTTCTAAATAGAGGTTCAATTCATTTACGTTCTTCTCAAAAGACAAACCCATCATGCCCAGAATTGATCTGACAAACCTTTGTTGCGCTTGCTCTCTCAGAAGTCTATCCTTCCTTAGATAGGGAGATCAGACAATTAAACAGGATTTCAAATGTGGTCTCACGTTATATAATTCTGGTGAGTTAGCTTTCCCTTTTGATTAACCTATATGCATAAGGTTTTATGGTAATTAGCAAAAAAGGATCGCAGTTCCTCTAACAGCCAGGATAAATTCAATGACAAAAAGTAATTCTCTTCTGCAAGGGCTGAAAACCTTCTGAACCATACTCTTCAGCTTAGTAGTAGCAAGGGTTCCTCAAATTCAATGTGGTTTTTCCAAGGAAGTCAGCTCACCACGTAACCATGAAATGGAACATTATTTCAAGAATATGCAAAGAGGAAAGAAAAATTCACATCACAGGAAACCATTAGAACCGAGAATTTATAAAATATTTGTCATCATTTAAAAACTTCTTTCAAAACTACCCCGTTCCTGCCTTCTCCCCATATCCCCTAATTCTGCTATCTTCAAGAGCACTATATATCTAACAGCTTACCTGCTGTTTCAATTTTTCTTTTTCAAAAGCTGCTTTTTCTTCAGCTTCTTTCATCTAGAATTACAAGTTTAAAATATGTATTTAATTTGTCGCTAATAATATAGAAATAATTTTACAGTTTTTTCCTGCATTTTGAAAAGTTGCATTCAATTAATTTACTTAATAATATAGAAACAACATTTCAAAAAAGCACGTTACTGTTATGTAGCTATTTTTTTACCCTTGAAACTTGCAGATCAGATCTGACCCTTTTAATTAGATGTACTGTTCGGGGAAAATAAAATCATCAATATTTTCTCAGTAATCTGAAAAATTACTGCACGTTTATTTCATTAAATCACTAGCCATTACTAAAGTTTAAATAATTTTATATTCTCACCACCTAAATGGTTTAATTTCTTTCCACAGATGAAATTCCACAGACCATCATCAGACATGTAGTCAGCATCCAGCTTACAAAAGCTGGAAGTGGAAATCTAAATTGCCCCATTTAAAACATAATTTTTCTGTTGGTCTAAAGGTAAAGGGAGCAAAATGAAATTGGAGTCGATCCATGATAAATCTAAGCCACCTGGCCAATTCTAATGAACTTGTCCCATACAATGAACACAATTCTGCATGTAACTTAATATAGTTCTTGAGCCTCTTTAATTTAAAATCCTGTCTTTGTGATGAAACACTAGTTCCATAATGGCAACATGATTACAAATTCCTCTCCTGCATTTAGATTAATACTAGTTATTCAATTTAACAGTAATTAGTTGACTTCATTTCCAGCACAAGCTATTATTTCACTATTTTCTCTATTGCCTAGTTGTCAGTTGCAGGGAAGCTTTAAATCAGAAACAAATTAGTGTTTCGATATCCAATGAATTGAAAGGTACAAACACCATCACCAGAATGAAGGCGGCACGGTGACGCAGTGGTAGAGTTGGTGCTGCCTTACAGCGTTTGCAGCGCCAGATACCCAGGTTCGATCCTGACTATAGGTGCTGTCTGTATGGAGTTTGTACATTCTCTCCGAGATCTTTGATTTCCTCTCACACTCCAAAGATGTACATGTTTGTAGGTTAATTAGCTTAGAAACGTGTAAATTATCCCTAGTGTGTATAGGATAGTGTTAATGTGTGGGGATTGCTGGTCGGTGTGGACTTGGTGGGCCGAAGGGCCTGTTTCCCTGCTGTATCTCTAAACTAAAGAAAATTAGGTTTCAGCCAGAAATAGTCTCCATTTCTCCAGGATCCCTTTATTCCTGCAATTCCGACCTTTCATCAACTCTTTCATTCTTTAAAATATTCCTAATTCCCACAATTTCAAAACAAGCTTCTGGCCATTTTACACTAGTAACTCGTGACAGTGTGTCATATTAAAGATCTTGTGAATGATTCATTATATTAAAAGCATCGCGTAAATACAAGCTATTAATAACGAATGTTGTCAGATAATATTGTTCGTCCAAACAATCTTTGTTTTAGCTCTAATTAGAGCAAATATCAATTTGTGACTTACATTCCCAATGTTCAAATTGGGAGTATATGTGACAAATTCAGCAATTTAAACTATTTTCGAATTCATATATTTTATATTCTGGTATAATAGACAGATGAAACTGGATCAGGCAGTGCTGTAACCTTTACCAGGCATCATTGCTTCAGATCCATGTAAAATGCATTTAATTTTATCCCAACTACTTCTTGATGAACAAGGCTATTATTGAAATTCTCTGATCAATTTGAGATGGCAAATATCATACTTGAATTATTGAATTTTAAAATATAGGTGGCCTGTCTATGCTAACTTTCTGAAACAATTTTAAATGTTTGTTCTCATTTCTCTGCTCTTTTAACCACACTAATCAGACAGGATATGGAGGTTTTGGAGAGGGCATAGAAGATGTTTATGAGGATGCTGCCTGGATTAGAGGATTATGCTGTAGGGAGAGGTTGGACAAACTTTGACTGTTTTCTCTGGCGCATCAAAGGCTGAGAAGAGACCTGAATTTTATAAAATCAGTGGTGCACAGATAGGGCCGTCAGGATATTTTTCCCAGAATGGAAATGTCAAATCAGATTCAATTTTAATTAATTGTCATTGTCAGTGTAAAGTACAGAGACAATGAAATGCATGCTGATTCTCGGCTAAGGCTCTGCTCCGATGCCCGACCCCCTGGTCATTGAACCTCACCTCTCCCGAACTCCAGCTGGACAAGGAACACCTGGGCCGGCACGCATTCCCGGGGGGGGGAACACTTCCTGGGCGTTGCCAAATCTCCGCTCACTCCAGATGTTGTCGCCGCTTCACTGACACACACTCTCACGCACACACGAGGTTTAAAGGGATATAGGCCAAATATTAGAGAGCATAGCTTTAGGTCAGAGGAGGAAAGTTTAATGGAGGTGTGTGGGTCAAGTCATAGGTGTCTGGAACACACTGGCAGAGGTGATGGTGGAGGGAGATATGATAGTGGTGTTTAAGAGGCTTTTAGATAGGGACATTGATCATCTATGGGCAGAAGAGATTATTTCAATTTGGCATTTTGGGTGGGGTTCTAAGCACGTTTCATTTTTTTCCCCAAACCTTTATATTCTCATTTAAATGTTGCATGGACCCTGCTTTTACAAGGAATTCCGTTGGAGATAGCAATCTTGATTAAATATCCTGTGAGCAATTTGATATGCATGCACGTTATAGTAGCTTAATTTGCTGAATACCTTATTCATAACTGCAACAGTTCTACAGGAGAGTTCATTAATTTGCAAAGTCTGTTCCTTGTACCCCACTTTCTAGGAAAACTGTGAGAGTATAATGTAACAATTCAGGAGACATTACCTCAGATGCCTTTTGCTTCATTTCCTGACAGACATCATCACATTCCACCAGGACCTGCTCCTCAGTCACCACCATGCACAGTATTTCCTTACAGAACACAGAAAGCGTCTGGTGTTAATTCTTCAAAGAATGTTGTGTTAATTTAAAAGGAATCAATCTATTATGCAAGAAAGATGTAGTTGATGTTTTGAAATTAAATCAAACGTTTCCTTGAATGTGCACACTTAACAATTGGTCACTTGACTTTTGGAGTCGTTGCACAATAATTGAATAATGAGATTTTTCATGTAACAAAGATGCTCCAGTGGAGGTTATACTCATGCATGGTTATTTTTCTGGCATTTTAAGCAAGTAGAATATAGTTGAATCTTGCTGAACAAAGTACAAGACTGAATTACAATAGAGACATAATTCCACAGCTAAATTTAAATTATTCTTCCCTGCATGCACATAAACAAACTAATTGGAAGTAAAAACAAGGGTTATTTTTCTTTACTAATTACATGTAGAAAATATTCTTGGATCAAATAATATTATATTTCATACATAATCACCAGAATTTAAATTCCTCAAATTAATCTTATTTGCCGTGTGGAATGTATCATTATTTTGGAAGCCTATGTTTCCTTCTATCACATCATAGTCTGACTAAAACCTCTTCAAATGCAAACCATTTCAGTAGAATCAATCTTCACACTATCAATCACTACATTCTGATGTTTTCATTTGTCTTTTTTGTATTTCCTTTCCTCAGAGAAGGGGGTCATTCTGCCCATCTTGTCTATGCTAACTTTCAAAACAATCCCACCAATCCCAATCTCCATCTATTTTTCCTGCAATTCTATCTCAATGCCCACCCCTTCTGCTAGTTCTCACCAACACTACTATAGCCAATTAATCTACCAACTGCACATCTTTAGTATGTGGAAGCAAACTCAAGCTCCGAGGGGAAAGCTGTGTGGTCATAAGGGGATGAGTAAGCTTCATAAGACAGCACCAGAGGTCACAATAGAATATAGTTCACCGGAATTGAGGCAGCAGCTCCAACTTCTGTGCCACTCTCTGGATCTCTTTAATTCGATGTACTTTGCATTTGCTGCCAAGTATTGACAGAAACTAAATCTGAAAACAATGAGTACCCAAATATTCATAAGTAAAGCAGTAATCTTCCTATCGACCTTCATGACCCCATTTGAACTGCAGGGCTGCCAACTCTCACGCTTTGAGCGTGAGAATCACGCATTTGAGCAAATTCTCACGCCCTCACGCTGATGACAGAATTCTCACGCTGTCTTCAGTCCCTGCACAGCAAAGATCCTATAGCGGAGGTGAGTAAAAACCGTGAGGGTGAGTGCATAGTCTTTTTCCTGGAATATGTGATTCAAGAACTAGAGGGCATTGGTTTAAAGCAGGGCTGTCAAACTACCGGCCTGCAGGATGATTTTTCGGGGAAAAAAGTAGTTTCGTTTCTCCCGTGCAGATGGTGTGATAGGTGAGACACGGTGGTGGTTCCAGCACCAACCCCCCCCGGAGCGGACCAGGTGAGTGGGGGATTCGATGCCCCCTCCTGAGCAGCGGGGATGAATCTCGGCTAAGGCTCTGCTCCGATGCCCGACCACCGGGTCATTGACCCTCACCTCTCCCGAACTCCAGCTGGGCAAGGAACACCTGGGCCGGCACACATTCCCAGGGGGGGGGAACACTTCCTGGGCGTTGCCAAACCTCCGCTCACTCCAGATGTTGTCACCGCTTCACTGACACACACTCTCACGCACACACAAGGTTTAAAGGGATATGGGCCAAATGTGGATAAATGGGACTAGTTTAGATGGGGCATCTTGATCTGCATGGACAAGTTGGGATGAAGGGCCTGTTTCCATGCTGTAAGACTATGACACATTGTAGAAAGGGTGCAATTGCTGTGGAGAGGATCCAGGGGCGATTTTATGAAAATGTTGGCTGGGCTGAATTTTTTTTTTCATTTTGAAGAATGATTTGATAACTGGGATTGTATTCTCTGCAGCAATGGAGGTGAATAATATTATGTGAATAGGACGTGTTTTAGTTAACAAGTAGTGTAGGAAGGAATTGCAGATGCTGGTTTAAACTGAAGATAGACATTAAAAACTAGAAAAAACTCAGCAGGACAGGCAGCATCTCTGGAGAGAAAGAATGGATGATGTTTCGGGTCGAGACCTTCAGACTGAAGAGGTTGAAAACCAGCCATAAAACACAATGACTGGAGATGTGTGTTATCTAACCAAGGGCAGAAATCAGAATCATGTGTTCATCTTTATTGACGTGACACCATAATAAATATATTCCAGAAAAAAAGATTTAATGGGGTGGCACGGTGGCGCAGCGGTAAAGTTGCTGCCTTACTACCACATGGGTTTACTCTGGATATCCTGGTATCTCCCTTATCCGAAAGAAGTGCAGGTTTGTAGGTTAAATGGTTTCTGTAAATTGTCCCTGGCGTGATGGATGGAACTGGTGTATGATAGAGATTGCTGGTCGGTTTGGACTTGGTGGGCTGAAGGGCCTGTTTCCATATATATTTTTTACATATATATCGTAATTTCATTGAACCATATATGATTGAATATGTGGCATTATTTTCATTTTGTTTCTATAGTCAAAGGGTAAGGTTGATTGATTTATTTGTGCAGAACAGTGATGGAAGTCCAACTCTTGCCTTGTTTCCCTGTGTTTTTCTCTCTATATATGCATAACAGCATGAATTATAATCTGATGGTCATACATGAATATAGTCATTCATGTGCGGCACCTGTTGATCAGAGCCTGGCTCTATTGTGGAATGTAATTAGGAATGTAATTTAGCCTAACCTTATTCATACCTAATCCAATTTAAAGCATAAATGTTCAAGTGTAAGTTAAAAGACTCGCTACAGTATGCACCAAATTGCACAATTTCAAGCTGAAAAACGGAAAAACTCCCTGCCTCCCTAAGGGGACACCCCCCCCCCCCCCCCCCCCCAGTCGCTACGCTCCATCGCAATTTCTCACTCTCAACTCTCACCCAATGTTGGCAGCCCTGGAATTGGATCACTTTTATAAATAATGATTACAATTTAATCATTTGGATTATTTTATAAAAATCACTCAAAGGCATTTGAGAGAAGCAAGTTGTTGAAAGTCCATCAAGATCCACTGTAGATCCATCAGGATCTCCCTTCTTTGACTTTATTCTTTCTTCCCCATGTTCAGTCACTCCTCACATATCTGTGACACCCCGATACCCTCTGTCACCTTGAGTCTTAACTTACATGATAACTGAAAAACCGAAAATGTGGCACATGCTGCAAACCTGACAGAAAACAGAACATGCTGCAAATACTCAGAACGGGATAAATGCCTCATGTTGAAGATCCCTCATCAGAATTCAGAAAGCGAGGAAAGGTGCCAGTTTTACAGTGAAGACAGCGCAGAGAGGGGGGAGGGGGTGGGGGGGGATGGATATGACACAATGTAAATTGCCACAATGTACAATAATTAAGCTTTACCTTCTTTAACCGCTTACAGGGGCATTTCATCTTCACTTTCTGGTTGCAGCCCTCTGGACAGTTACCAGGGTGGCAGGTTGCTTTGCACCGATGTCCACATAACAACTGGTTAAAACGAGAGGGATGAATAGAGAATTTTGTTCAATTAATAAAAAACATAAAATGAAAAAAGTGATGATGGAATGAGCAACCTAATTCCTATTTAAAATTGTCCAATTTGCCCACAAACAAATGTTCTCGTGTTTTCAACTGAATTAGCCAACCACCATCACAACAGTCAGAACATATAATAGATAGGAAGGGTTACAGATGTGATAGGATCTGAAAATAAAAATGAGAATTTACACCAAAAAAGGGAGAAAAAAAAGAACCGAGACATTTCTGACTTGGAATCCATTGCCAATCAATCTAGTTATTGCTGATCTGCAAACGAAACTTCAGGCTGACAGCACTCACTTTCAAGGAAAGATTTGGACTGGAGATGAATGACTGCAGAGGCTGGAATCTGGGGCATCAACTAATCTATTGGAAGAACTCAGCAGGTCAAGCAGCGTCTGTGGGGGAAGGAGTGGGTGGAATCGTTGACGTTTCGGTCAAAACCTTGCTCGACTCATTGACCTCCTTTATCAAGATCTGGGCTGGGCAAGCTGGGCAAGCTGGCCATTTGTATTTTTGAATAAAGTCTGGAAGTGATGAGGCATGGATGAGAGTTTTGACACCAGTCGACATAATGCAAGGATGGACGTCGTGAGAACATTGAGGCAGACCTAGGTGGCCTTGATGTGATCCAAATTCAAGTTGGGTTCAAATATGGCAGCAAGGTGACAAACAGTCTAATTTGAGAAAATTCACCGAGAGGTAGAATTGAGGGTGAGTAAATTGAGCGCAAAAAACAAAAGAATTATGGCTTTCATTTACTGTAGCCAATACTTGATTGAAACACATTTCTGCTCATCTACTTTTGTTATCAGGCAAGCATTCCAACAATTTAGTCTAAGAGGGATCACTCATCGTTGTGATAAAATAGTCCAGGGCATTACATGTGGAAACGGTCTTTTCTGAAAGTCAGCAACTCCATTTTCAGCTGACACTGAATGGCATTGTGGCGACAAGGAACTGGCCATGGATACATTCATACAGGGTACTGGACAGTACATATATGGGAGAAACTAGATAGCTAAGTTTAGAACCGTTGTAGTCCCTTCTAGATGAGCCAGCGTAGAGGCAATATAAAGATATTAAGTCTGATGAAAGGACAAGTGAAACATGGAGGATAGCTTTGTCGTCGCCACATTGTTTGCCAGTGGTAAACTTTGATATCCCTTTCAGTATCCGGGAAAGAGTGGAAGCACCTCAGGAACACCTCATCCAAGTGATTTAGCAGCAAAGGATCCGGATTTAAATAAATAAAAGCTAAGAATTTTCCCCATGAAAATGCATGTTGGAATACTTGTCTGATTACAAATGCATTTTCATTTAGTTCCCACACTTGGCTTCCGCATCAAATGATAAAAGTTAAAGCACCATCCAACTGATTTTCCAGTCCCATAAAGTGCACACCACCTGTTCATTTCCGGGTTCAAATTATCTACAAAAGCCAAATACAGCACAGGACCTAGCAACTGGAAGCACGGGAGGAAAGTCAATCATGGTTAAAACGTCTCAGAAGCTCAAAGCAGCAGGAATGCATTGTAAGAGTAATCTGGCGGCTAACCAACTTCCTCACTCGCCCACTTTTCCAGAGGCATTTTATCCCTCAGGATAAAGTAGAGAAATTTCAAAGCACTACAAAAGTGGGGAAGAAAGGGCGAGACCCAACAGCATGATTCCACACACTTCCATTACTTTATGTGTGAGCAAACGGAGAAATCTGCCAATACTCAGTACAGGTTTGAAATAAAAAATTAAAAAAATGAAGCTCTGTGATTTCATTCACGAACATATTCTGATATAACCGTGAACTACATGATTCAGGATATGGCTGAGCAATTCTTCAATTTTGGTGAGTGGACGTATGTGTGATTATAAAAGGCATAGAGTTGAAAAGCATAGAAACAGTCACTTTGGCTCAACTTGCCCATGTCGGCCAAATGTACCAACTATGCTAGTCCCACCATCCCGTGTTTGGCCCATATTCCTCTGAACCTTTCCTCTCCATGGGGCCTGTCCAAAATGTTGTTATAGTACCTGCCTCAACTACCTCCTCTTGCAGCTCATTCCACATACCTACCACACATGTGGAAAGGTTGTCCATCAGGTCCCTATCAAATCGTCCCCCTCTCATCTTAAACCTATGTCCTCTAGTTGATTCTGGGTAAAAAAAAACTGCATTTACCCTGTCTATTCCCCTCACGATGTTATACGCCTCTACAAGATCACCCCTCAATTTCCTGCGCTCCAAGGAATAAAGTCCTGACCTATCCCACCTCTCCATCAGCCCAAGTCCTCGAGTCCTGGCAACATCCTTGTAAATCTTCTCTGCACGCTTTCCAGCTTAACTATACCTTTCCAATAGCAGGGTGACCAAAACTGAACACAATAATCCAAATGCGGCCTCACCAACGTCTTGTACATTGTTCCAATTTCAATTCCAAATACCTTGACCGATGAAGGCCTATGTACCGAAAGCCTTCTTGACAATCCTATTTACCTGTGACGCCACTTTGGAGGAAGTGCGTACCTTCACTCCCAGATCCCTCTGCTCTATAACACTCCCCAGGGTCCTGTTATTCACTGTGAATGTGCTGCCCTGGTGTGACTACCCAAAATGCAACACCTGCATTAAACTCCACTACCCGTTTCTCAGCCCACTTGCCCAACTGATCGAGATCCTGCTGCAATTTTTGATAACCATCTTCACTATCCAACTTCTCTAAGCCAATTCTCTATCCAGTCGGCTAGCTCTCCCTGGAAGCCATGCAATCTTAGCTTCCAGAGCAGCCCGTCATGCAGAATCTTATCTACAATGTTAGACTCAGTAGTCTAGAGTTCCTAGGCTTTTCCTTGCAGCCCCTCTTAAATAAAGGTACAACATTAGCCACATTCCAGTCTTCCGACACCTCACCCATGTATAATGATGATTCATACAATTCAGCGTTTGCAATTTCTTCACTACCTTCCCACTGGGTCCTCAGATCAGGCCCACGAGATTTATCTACATTCATACATCTTATAACCTCCAGCACCTCCTCAACTATAATACAATCAGTCCTCAAGACATCTCCATTAACTGTCTCAAGTTCCCCAGTCTTCATGTCTTTCTCCATGGTTAAAACAGGAGAAATACTCACTGAAGACCTTTCCCATCTCCAACAGAGATGACTGCATTGATTTCTGAGGGCCCCTATTCCCCTTTTGGTTATATTCATTTTGCAGGACCTCATCCTCTGCCTGACATTGCCCTTCCCCACTGTGCCACAAACCTGACTGCGACTACTGCCCACACCTGACAGGTCATTGCCTTCACCATTATCCAAAAGGATATACAAGGGTCACCTGCACTCTCTGTCTACTCCCTTCCCTCATGGTCCCCCACTTACTCTCTTCCTGTCCCTTAGGCATGACCACCTTACTACACCTATCTATGAAGCTCTCATTCTCCCGGATGCTACGGAGGTAGTCCAGCCGCAGCTCCATTTCCCTAATGCAGTGTGTAAGGAGCTGCACCAGGATATAATTTTCACAGGTGTAATCATCAGGGACACCAGAAGTTCCCCATACCCCACATCCTGCAGGAGGGACATTGCACCAGTCTGCCACCCATCACAACTGCACTAAACCAAGAGAGAAATAAACATAACAATCAGACACAAAAAACAGCACACTGCACCTTTACCTCCCGTCTCTCTCTCCATCAGCCTTCACACCAGAGCCTCATGAGCCAAAGCCTCTCACTTACCCTCACAAAGCCCTTAAAAGTCTTGAGCTGAAGCCTCACACTTACCCTGCACACAGCACTTCACCATCACACAGCCACTCTCCCAACACAACTACTCCACTACATCTTGCCTTATTTTTATTTACTCCTCAATTAGCCAATAGTGATGACTCAACCAATGCAACGGTAACCTTCTGAAATCTCTCGCTGCTGCTCAGACATTGAAATAGACTGACTCAACCAATCCAATGGCTGCCGCATGTCAGTATTTCCAAGATAGCTAAAGTCATTTGCTTCTTTTATCAGTAAGATGTATAACTGTTGAGATTGTGAGCAGATCCCTGCTTCTGGGCATCCACATTAGCAATTCCAGGTTAAAAACTGCACAGTCTAAAGTGCTAAACGTCCCATGATACTGTCCTTTACGAAACAATGGAATATTTCCCCCTATTAACCACATGTACTTGCAACGTGCATTTATGGTAAGTATCACTGGGGACTATAATGGTGTGATCTGCAGTCAATAAGAAAATGTTCAACAAGGATTTCACAGTAACGGAATAAAATGATGACTAACATTTGGAATTCCCCAACAAAACAGGTGGTCCTACATAAGTCTGCAAATTGTGTTGATGTTGTCCACACAGAAATCCGACCCATCTGTCAATTTGCCAAAGCATTGAGTTTGGGACGCTTCAGGACAACAAACGGGTCATTGATCTGGGCAATGTATGGGAGATTGGTGGTAATTATCACAGGCAGCATTTCAGAGGGTGGGCTCTGACCCAAAAGAAAATGCTGTTCCCAGATAAATGTAACATTTGACAATTAAAATAAATTACTGCTTCTTCCTTGGGACAATTGACCGATCGTTTAAACTCCAGGACTGTCTTTACTGCTGAAAATTCTTCCATCGTACTTTGACATAATCTCCTGCATATCAGGCTCATCATGCATCCATAAATGTAAAACACGGTTGAAAAGTGGAATTGAAATAGTAAATTTGATCAACAAAAACTACTTATACTTTAGACACATGCTTCACTGTTTTCAGCTTTTTCACCATGGATAATAGTTTTTATGTCACTTCCCAGCACATTGCATGATGACATTTGTTTTGTACTCTTCAAAATAATCCAACAGACTGAAGGGGCAGAACACCCTGACCAGAAAGTTTGAAAATAAATTGCCAGCTGGTACCGATTAGGGTAATGAGGCCGAGTGGAGCTCCACAGCATGTTAAACAGACATTGCACAATTCAGCAGATAATTACACAAGCATTTTTCAAATTGCCATTCTAATCTAATTTTTGCCTCTTAATATTAACCTCAATATAATGCAGATTTCCTGAAATGTTAATATAATCCTATTAAGTGTTAAAGTATTTTAATGTTAGAATTTTAATTTTATTAGTTCCAAGAAAATCCTTATTAGTTCTAATATAAAGCACAAAAATAAGTACATTTTCAAGTTATTACCATTTATCAAGATTCAATATCATCCAATTAAAGTAACAAAAAGGTAACTGAGCTGCAACGCATCAGAACAATTGCAGAATATATCACATGTGAATGATATAATGTATAGAGCCAATTTCATATTCTCACTTATTTATAAGACTGTTCTGATAAGTATTTCCACTCTCACTTTCTGCCTTCTGAGAAAAAAAGCTGGTGAAGGGTTTGGCAAGGGAATGAAACACCAATGTAACCCATTAAATTTAGGAAAGACTTTGCATCATAGTTAGCATATGGCTCTTCACATTTGAGTGAATGATACCTAAAAATTTCCCCTTTGACAGCTGCAAGGCTGTTATATTAAGTGATGAGACAGACAGCATGCTTAAAAGAGAAAAAAGTCAAACATATAAGTAATTTTTAATACATGGTATCTGGTAACAGAATAGCTGAATATTCAATTTCTTAACAGACAAACTCTTTGTTCACTTCTAAAGGACTTTGTTTGAACATACCTGCTTAGGACATTGATTTTTGCAGGAATTAAGGCAAATTTTAGTTTTAGCATCAGCTGTAGTCATTTTTCTAAAAGAAGAAATAACATATATGATGTTGACAGAAAAATGTAGTATCACAATAACCTTCAACAAGATTAGTTCACAAAGCAATAGGTTTCAGGGTTATATATGTTTGTCTTTCCAGAATATTAATCAAACCTTTTTCCAAAAGCAGCTCCTTAAATAAACATTCATTATTCACTTCCTGCCCTTCAACATAATTACCACAAAGGTAGGCAGACATCACACTCCTGGGCTTATTCTAAATTAGTTTTATGCCCCATTTTTAAGGTTTCTTAACTTAGCAATGTGTTCTTAAATTATTTAAACATATCGATGTCATGAATATATCGTACAAATTTTATAATAACAGCAATTGCAATTCTTTCCAAAATACATTAGTTAAAATAAAAGATCCAAAGAATATAGTTTGCAGCACAAATAAAGTCAAGCCATAATTTTCTATCAAATTCACAGCATTTAAAGTAAGTATTCACTAGTCCCCAGCTGTGCCTCTTTTTACCTTGCCAAGTATTTAGATGGCTATCACAATTAAACTTTGCCAATAATCATTCTCCAGGATGTCAACAGTGAGGAACTTACTATGTGGGACATGATAATTTATGTTGTTATTTGCACCAGTGGGCCATTAACGAAGCATAGTTAATAGTTCAGACAACAGGAAAATTGGAAAAGGGGCTGTGGTTGCTGAAATTGGATAAATGGAACACAGCTTTAAATTTGCATGGAATGGCAATGATACTACCTGTACTGAGAATGCAAGACATGATATGTGGAATGTACAGATGGCCAAAAGCAAAGGAATTGAAAGTGGTAGAGATTGAAAGAAAATCGCTGTGGGTGGATGATTAAAGTAATGTGATTGAAGAAAGGAAAAGCAAGTACAACAAGGGTAATAAGGATGGGATGGGGGTTTTTTCCAGTTTAGAGACAGCAAAAATGGGGAAAGACAATGGATTATCATGAATTTGCTTTTCGGCCATTTCTGAATTTGAATTAGCACGTAATTCAAAATAAGGAATTTTGATGGCACTTAATATAATTTGTAATCTAAATAAAAACTATTTACATTTGACTATAATAAACAGAAGACAAGAGAAGGAAAAATATGTATTTAAAGAAGTTGGGAGTCCAGAGGATGGAAATCAAACAAGGGAGCAGAATTGCTCTGTTTTGTGAATGAGCACATTAATGTGTGGCTGTTGAAGTCAAACAATGAGGTTTTACAAGTGAAGTGAAGAAACAAGGAGTCTGAGTGAGTGGGATCTGGATGGAAAGAACCCAGGTTGTGGTTGAAATTAAGATAGTTATTCAATTGTGCCAATTTGGAAAAGACAAGATAAAGATCAGGAAGTATATTTAAGGAGGGGTTGGGAGGAGTTGTGCACTGATAAACCATGCAGAATATCATACCCACAACTACTAATACAGTCATTATTCCTAAGAAAGTAAATACTCTCGATGAAGGGGAAGGGACAACGGGATAAAGAAGGTGGGGGTGACATGAAAGGCTAATGGTTGTTATCTAGATTTAATCAGCATCACCCAAGCAAAAAAACATTCAGAATGGCCTAGTTTATTTAGCTAATAGTTCTCTGTCCTCGGAACAATATAAGTAATTTAGTTTCAACATACGTGCATTCCACATAAAGGGTTGCCATCTTGCAATAACATTTTGTTCGGATCATCTGTGAACATGGAGCACATGTATCTTCGTGACATGGCTGAGTGCACGGATGAATGCAACCAGGTGGCCGAGGATGGCTACACGCTTCTTCACACATCTGACATTCTTTACCAGCCTATTCAAAATAGAAAAAAAGTGTAATGCAACATTCATGAATTCACTATAATTACAGGCACAAGTGCAGAAGTTCAACCTAATTAAAATGTGATCAGTTTATTATGTATTAATCAATAATACTAAATGGATTGATAGCATCAGTTTGTTCAGATAGGATGTAATAGATTAGTCAGAACTTCAACATTATTTGTGGGAGAGTACAGAAGAAAGGATTTCAGCATATTAAGATCATTGGGCTGTCTAATTAAAACACTTGAAGAGCGATATCTCTCCTCTCGACTGAGACTGGGCTTGCCAGTGAAATCAATCAATCAGTTCCTATCCAGTTTCCAAATAGGGAGTAGTCCTTTGCCTTCCAATAATCCTGCCGCTTTCTAGCAAAAAAAAAGTTGCAAAGACTGTTGTGTTCGTGCACTCCAGCAGAGTTTTACATTACACTAATGAGTCAATGATCTTATTAAACAGCATGATAATAGTTTGCCAATTCTACAAAGCTATCAACCCCTGAAGAGAGGAAAACAATTATTTCTATGGCCAAATCTCTTCTCCAAATGGAAATTTTCAAATGTAAAATGACACCAGGTTTATATCAATTTTAAATTTAATGTTAATTTAATTTTAATCTAAAAAAACATATCTAGATTTCATTAAATTAGCAAATTAATGTAATTTTACCATTATTACATTACTATAACTGTGACCATGTTAACTAGATACATATGGCGACAGACGCAGGTTGATTTTAAGCAGAAATTGTAACATTTACCAATCAATGAAAGTAAATGTGCTTGCCATCTAAATTTTAACATTATAATTTAGTCATAATTGAATTGAATTTCTTTATTTGTCATTCAAAAACAAGATTGAACCAAATTTCGTTACCATGCAGTCATAACAGTAAAAATGCAACAAAACACACAATTAAACACAATCATCCATCACAGTGACTCTCCTCCAGGCACCTCCTCACTGTGATGGAAGATAAAAAAAGTCTTATTTCTTCCTTGCTTCTTCTCAGGCGGTCAAACTGCTGCGTCGAGGCGGTCGAGGCTCCCAATATTAAAGCCCCCGCCGGGCGATGGAAGATCCTGTGGCTGATTTTAAGCCACGCTGGGCAATGAATGGCCCTATGAACGAGCTGATTCAAGCCTTACGTTTCGGGGCGGACGAAGCTGCTGTTGCTGGAGCTCCCGAAAATCGGTCGCCGACTAGGGACCTGAGAGCTCCCGATGTTACAGTCCACACGGCCTGCGGCCGAAGCCTCCGAAGTCGAGTCGCAGCCGCAATCGCAGTGCCACCACAGCCACCAAAAGTCCGATGGTAAGTCCACAGGCTCTACGACCGGAGCCCTCAAGGTCGATTCCAGTTAGAGGCCGCCAGCTTCTCGATGTTAGGCAGCAGCGCGAACGGAGATACGACACGGAAAAAGATCGCATCTCCGTTGAAGGTAGAGATAAGAAAAAGTTTCCCCACCCCCCACATAATACCCAACTAAAAATAGACTAAAACATACATCTAACATTAACAATAAGACAAAGAAGAAAAACAGACGGACTGCAGGCGAGCAGTAGCTACAAACGCAACGTCACCACAATTATGAAATACAGGTAGTTCTGCTATAACACATTATATCCTTAACACTCATTGGATATAATGTAAGTGATGAATTAGCGAATACTATTTGTATTACAGTGTCCTCCATATGGTTTGGGACAAAGACCCATCATTTTTTATTTGTCTCTGTCCGCCACAATTTGAGATTTGTAATAGAAAACAAAAATCACACGTAGTTAAAGTGCACATTGTCAGATTTTAATAAAGGCAATTTTTATACAGTTTGGTTTCACCATGTAGAAATTACAGCAGTGTTTATATATAGTATGTTTGGGATCATTGTCTTACTGTAGAACCGCCGGTCGATGTGTTTTGCGGCATTTGTTTGAACTTGAGCAGATAGGATGTGTCTATACACTTCAGAATTCATTGTGCTACTCCCATCAGCAGTTGTATCATCAATGAAGATAAGTGAGCCAGTACCTTCAGCAGCCATACATGCCCAGGCCATAACACCCCCACTACCATGTTTCACAGATGAGGTGGTATGCTTTGGATCTTGGGCATTTCCATCGCTCCTCCATACTTTGCTCTTGTCATCCCTCTGATCCGTTAATCTTCGTCTCATCTGTCCACAAGACCGTTTTCCAGAACTGTGGTTGCACTTTTAAGTACTTCTTGGCAAACAGTAACCCGGCCATCCTATTTTTGCGGCTAACCAGTGGTTTGCATCTTGCAGTGTAGCCTCTGTATTTCTGTCCATGAGGTCCTCTGTGGACAGTGTTTCAGATCTGTCGGACAGATGTTTGGGGATTTTTCTTTATTATAGAGAGAATTCTTCTGGCATCAGCTGTGGAGGTCTTCCTTGGCCTGTCGGTCCATTTGCGATTAGTAACCTCACCAGTGCTCTCTTTCTTCTTAATGATGTTCCAAACAGTTGATTTTGATAAGCCTAAGGTTTGGCTGGTGTCTCTAACAGTTTTTATTCTTGTTTCTCAGTCTCATAATGGCTTCTGACGTTCAGTGGCACAACTTTAGTCCTCATGTTGATAAACAGCAATAAAAGTTTCCAAAGGTGATGGAAAGACTGGAGCAAAGACTAGGTGCTGAGAGCTCTCTAATACCTGCATCAAGGAGGCAATTAAACACACCTGAGCAATTACAAACGCCTGTGAAGCCATGTATCCCAAACATTATGGTGCCCTGAAATGGGGGAGCTATGTATAAACACAGCTGTAATTTCCACATGGTGAAACCAAAATGTATAAAAATACTCTTTATTAAAATCTGACAATGTGCACTTTAACGACATGTGATTTCTTCTATTACAAATCTCAAATTGTGAAGTACAGAGGAAAATTAAAAAAATGATGGGTCTTTGTCCCAAACATTATGGAGGGCACTGTATGGTGTCCAAATTAGTTTTTACTGTAATTTTGATCTGGTAGTAGAAAACCACTTTGCAAATTGACAAGAAGAAAAAATGTTACAAATCTAAACAGTATAGGGGTGAAAAAAATCCTGTTTCTATATATCCTCCCCAATATAATCAGACATACATCGTCTCTTAAGATTGATTAATAGGACTGGGTGTTACAATCCCTAAGATTTCACTACAATTGACATTCTTGGGTATGACCACTAGGTGAATTTACTAACAATCAGACACATCTTCAGTTGTGTACCTCAACGTCACTGGGTGTTTCGGCCTTTTATCACGACACCCTCAGTCGAGGCAGGCCCACCGCAGGTTGATCAGACCTGGGTGTGTATCTTATTGTTAGCCTCTAGATGGTCACGTGGCAGCCCAGACAGCATGTTTCCTCTTCAGCCACAGCCAGTGACTGCTCCGTTCGGAGGCATTGGCAAGTTCTTTTATTGCCCTCCTTTGTGCCTGCCCTTTGACTCCTACTTCCCTCAGGAGCCTTGCGGTGGAACTGGCTACAAAGTCCCTGCACCCCACCTCCACTGGACACACCCTTACACGCCAATTCTCTCCTCTGCCTCTAGGTTTAAATATCAAAGCTTTTTCCTTTCATAAGCCTCGTCCACAGCCTCCTCCCATGGAACCGTCAACACAGATGCTCCTTCACAAATTTAATTAAAATGTAACACATTCATACCCCTCTTGATCAGTATTGTGTCTCTGTTGTTTTACACTGATGCTTTCCCTAGGTCCAGATTTCGTATTTCACCCCTTTTCCTTCCTCTAAACACCAACCTGCACAAACTTTCCTTTTTTTTTTAAATGCCATCAGCGTTGCTTGAGCACTGCTCTGGTGAGAATCTCCTGCAAAGCCCTGCCCTCCCAACTGCTGCAGGCTGCTGTGCTGGAAGCTAGGTGAGAATCTCCATCCTCTGCTGGGACTGCGAGGGCCCAGGGCTGCACCCTGGTTAGCACAGGCTTATGTGGGGACTGGCTATGCTCCATGTATCCAACTGTGCCTCTCATTACCTCACATTGGATGTGATGGAACCCAGCTAGAGATTTATTTATGACCACGTCGCACCCTTTACTTATGCCTGCCAAACACCAGCCCTCACAAACAGCCTCTCCACACCAAGCCTGGTAATGATTCATCAACACCAAAATCAGTAGAGTTGAACCAACTTCCAGGCACCCACATTCCTGTATAGCAGCTGTAACACGCCAGGTTACTGGTACAGCAGCACTGACAGTAACATCTCACTTTCTCCTTTCCTCTTGCCATGCCCCCCACCTATCCAAAAAAAACTTTTTAAATGGTCTATATTTATAACCTATTTTTAAACTCTGGGCATTTTATTTTTCTAAAACAGATTATATCTACAGCCTAGATTCAATGTCTCTTGTCTTTTGGAAGAGAAAGGGGAAAATAAAACGAGAGGAAGTGTCATTCTCCCTCTCTTCACTGCCTTTCATGGCTCAACAAAATTGCATTATTAGGCCAAAGCCCCAGAGGAAGAACAGTGAACACTTTCCCAGCAGGCCAGAACTGTTGAGAGTGGATCATAGGTCAGAAGAGACCAAGGCAGGACGGGCATTTAAATTTAATTTGATGTTTTCTTGTAGGTCAGACACAGCACAAATATACTGTAGCTCCAGGCCCTGTTAGACTGGTATTGAGCACTTTTTTTGCATCAGGAGCAGTCTTGTAATTTTGTGTTAAGCAATTTCTGTCTTTGTAATGATCTGTCAAAAAAACGTGTAAGTTGACAAGAACCTTTCCAGACTCCACATCCATGCATCAGAATAAAGACATTTATTAAACAGCCACAAGACCTATTTTCTTAAAATAACTATTAAGCAAAGTTCATCTTCTCATAACATCATGGAGACCAAAACCACACTTTTTGTTTGGAGATCAGAATCAGAAGATACAAAGCTGATCAATAAAGTGGATCCGAGGCACAGTATCAGCAATGATCAAATTGAATGGCTGAACAGGTATATAAATCAAAAAAGAGAAACTTGAATATTATTCATCCTTCACAACATAGGCTTGAGTGGTCAATTTATCTTTCCACTTCGTAAAAATATATTTTATACATTAAATTTGAATTATCTGCAAGATACCTTTAAAAATATTGAATGTTTTATCTGTGGAATCTATTTAGTAAAATCAGAACTCTGAATTTTTAAAATACTTAATGCGAATAAAGATAAAGTGTGCATGCAATAAAGTGAAGGAATTGTCCCAAAACAATAAATAGATTTAGTAAAACATATCACAAAGTAGAAGTGACAGTATTGTACATTTGAATATATGCTATAAAGAAAACTGATGTGCATTGGAAAGAAGTTCATAACAGAATGAGAGATTACTATTACATTGAGAAGCTTACTACAAAGGTGTAGTAGTAAATTCTGGATAAAGTGAAAAGAAAGGAGCATGATTTAAGAGACGTAGTGAAGAGGAAGTTACCAAGAATGAATCACATGGATTTTACGACATAATTTCCATAAATATAACACCATATGGATAAATATTAAACACTAGAACCCTCTTTCAAGAGCTCAAAATTCCACTCTCGAATACCTTTTGTTCATCACCTCCATCCGCTGTAGTGACTGCATGGCATTCTATTGCACAGGTGTGATTTCCACACGACAAGTGCCGTCCACAAAGTCTTTTACAGGAAAATGGCCTTGCCGCATGACAAGGTAAAGGGCTTATCTGAAATGAAGAATTAATCATACATCAAAACTGTCTTAGTATAAAGTACTAAAATTTAAATTAAGTAACGCTTAAGGAAAAAGAGCATTCATTTTTATCTTAGAGTTATACAGGACAGAAGCAGACCCTTCAGCCCAACGCGTCTTTACCGATCAAGATCTCTATCTCAGCAAATCACATTTTTGCGTCCATGTTCATGTAGAAACATAGAAATTAGGTGCAGGAGTAGGCCATTCGGCCCTTCGAGCCTGCAACGCCATTCAATATGATCATGGCTGATCATCCAACTCAGTATCCCGTACTTGCCTTCTCTCCATACCCCCTGATCCCCTTAGCCACAAGGGCCACATCTAACTCCCTCTTAAATATAGCCAATTAACTGGCCTCAACTACCTTCTGTGACAGAGAATTCCACAGATTTACCACTCTCTGTGTAAAAAATGATTTTTTCATCTCGGTCCTAAAAGACTTCCCCCTTATCCTTAAACTGCGACCCCTTGTTCTGGACTTCCTCAACATCGGGAATAATCTTCCTGCATCTAGCCTGTCCAACTCCTTAAGAATTTTGTAAGTTTCTATAAGATCCCCCCTCAATCTTCTAAATTCTAGCGAGTACAAGCCGAGTCGATCCAGTCTTTCATCATATGAAAGTCCTGCCATTCCAAGAATCAGTCTTGTGAACCTTGTAAACATTGTAATTGTCCCCACCTATACCGTTTCCTCTGACAGCTCAAGTTCAAATTTATTGCCACATGCACCAATTAAGGTACAGTGGAATTTGACTTACAATGTAGCCATACAATCAAAAACAGCACAATACACAATAGAATACAGCATGAACATCCACCACAGTGGAATCAACATTCTTCACTGTGGTGCAAGGCAATGACGTTTGTTCATCCGTGATCAGGGCCATGAACATTATATATACTCACTATCCTGGAAGGTCATGTTTGACTAATCTTCTTGAATTTTTTGAAGAGGTTACTAGGGAAATTGACGAAGGTAAGGCAGTGGATGGTGTCTATATGGACTTTAGTAAGGCCTTTGACAAGGTTCCTCATGGAAGGTTGGTTAAGAAGGTTCAACTGTTGGGTATAAATGCAGGAATAGCAAGATGGATTCAACAGTGGCTGAATGGGAGAAGCCAGAGGGTAATGGTGGATGGCTGTTTATCGGGTTGGAGGCAGGTGACTAGTGGGGTGCCTCAGGGATCTGTGTTGGGTCCTTTGTTGTTTGTCATGTACATCAATGATCTGGATGAAGGTGTGGTAAATTGGATTAGTAAGTATGCAGATGATACTAAGATAGGGGGTGTTGTGGATAATGAAGAGGATTTCCAAAGTCTACAGAGTGATTTAGGCCATTATTTAGGCCAAATAAAGCCGATTTTGTCAAGGCAGCACTTTGAGACGGTAATCCACGCCTTTGTTACCACCCGGCTGGATTACTGCAATGCACTGTATCTGGGGGTTAGTCGGTCCTCCATCGCCCGTCTCCAGATGGTACAGAATGCAGCTGTTCGTCTCTTGACTGGCACACGAAAGCATGATCATGTTTCTCACCTTTTGGCCTCTCTCCACTGGCTGCCTATTCAGTATAGGATTCGTTTTAAAATTCTTTTATTTACTTTTAAATCCCTAAGTGGTCAGTGGCCCCGTCCTACCTATCTGAGCTTCTTCACCCTTATTCGCCCTCCCGCTCTCTTGGTCAGATGATCAGCTGCTCCTGATTGAGCCAATGACTAAGCGGAAGCTCAGAGGGGACCGTGCCTTTGCTGTGTCGGCTCCGAGATTGTGGAATGAATTGTCTCTGCACGTTAAACAGGCCCCTTCTCTAGCTGTTTTTAAATCACTCCTGAAGACATATCTATTCTCCATGGCCTTTGTAGACCAGTGAGGTGTTGAATTGTTTATTAACTTTATTTGCTTGGTTTTGCTGCGTTGTTCGTACTTGTGTTTTATGTTTTTTAATTTATTGTTTGGATTTTTTGTATGTAATTTATGCGCCTCGTGTTAGTTGTATGTTCTGTTGTTCTGCCTGTTTTATGATGTCTTGCTTGTTTTCTTTTTTCTGTACAGCACTTTGGTCAGCTTTGGTTGTTTTTAAGGTGCTTAACAAATAAAGTTATTATTATTATTATTATTATTTGGAAAAATGGGCTGAAAGATGGCAGATGGAGTTTAATGCTGATAAATGTGAGGTGCTACACCTTGGCAGGACAAATCAAAATAGGACGTACATGGTAAATGGTAGGGAATTGAAGAATACAGTTGAACAGAGGGATCTGGGTATAACCGTGCATAGTTCCTTGAAGGTGGAATCTCATATAGATAGGGTGGTAAAGAAAGCTTTTGGTATGCTAGCCTTTATAAATCAGAGCATTGAGTATAGAAGCTGGGATGTAATGTTAAAATTGTACAAGGCATTGGTGAGACCAAATCTGGAGTATGGTGTACAATTTTGGTCGCCCAATTATAGGAAGGATGTCAACAAAATAGAGAGAGTACAGAGGAGATTTCCTAGAATGTTGCCTGGGTTTCAACAACTAAGTTACAGAGATAGGTTGAATAAGTTAGGTCTTTATTCTCTGGAGCGCAGAAGGTTAAGGGGGGGACTTGATAGAGGTCTTTAAAATGATGAGAGGGATAGACAGAGTTGATGTGGACAAGCTTTTCCCTTTGAGAATAGGGAAGATTCAAACAAGAGGACATGACTTCAGAATTAAGGGACAGAAGTTTAAGGGTAATATGAGGGGGAACTTCTTTACTCAGAGAGTGGTAGCGGTGTGGAATGAGCTTCCAGTGGAAGTGGTGGAGGCAGGTTCATTGGTATCATTTAAAAATAAATTGGATAGGCATATGGATGAGAAGGGAATGGAGGGTTATGGTATGAGTGCAGGCAGGTGGGACTAAGGGGAAACAAAATTTGTTCGGCACAGACTTGTAGGGCCGAGATGGCCTGTTTCCGTGCTGTAATTGTTATATGGTTATATGGTTATCCTTTGTATCAAAAAATATAATTTCCATCTGAAGATTAATTCATACAGGTTTCCATATATTCAGAAATTACTGCTGCATGGCTATGGAGGTTAACTTGAAAACATAGGCCAGATGTTAGGAGCATGGTGGGCTTCAAGGCAGAACCAGCAACTGGTATGCAGCTAGCTGGTGGCCAGGGAAGAAGTGAATGTTGGCCCAGCTTTATCTTTGCATCAAAGTATTAATTCTCATTTAGCCGCTTGAAGCCAGTGTAATAGCTGAGTGCAACATCTACACTAATGAAAACCCCATTCAGGTATTGTCCCTTGGGTGAAGTTCTGAACAGGGAATATCAGTACTCTCATGGACAATCTCTCTAGCAATAGACCTGAATGCCACTTGCTCTCAAATTCAGATGCTATTGTTGTTCCACCGAGTGATCTACATTTGGCAGCTGGCAGCCATTTTAAAGAACAAAGCTGTGGGTATATATTCTTCTGTAGGTGATACCAAAGTAGGTATGCTGGAATAAACTGCATAATCAAGAATGAGTCAATCTCCTGTCTCATACAGAATCAGACTCTCCCTTTAGAATTAGCAAATTCCTTATGAGCCTCTGGTTTACTCCAGCACATTGCAGTCCCATTACCTGGGTCCCAGCCCTGAAAGTTTCAGATGAATTATGCTCTGACCCCAGATCTCATTCCAAAGGTAAACAAACTGATCCTGACAAATGGCTATTCCCAGACAACTTCAATATATGGGCAGAAATGGATGCAACCCTCTAAACACGTGTAAAAGACAAGAGGGAAGACTTAAGGGCCTGTCCCACTTAGGTGATTTTTTAGGTGACTGTCATAGTGGTAGCAGGTCGCCAAAAAACTGGCGACTGGACCCCCCTACGACAATGTCTACGATAAGCTACAACAACCTACCACCTAGTCGACGACAACCCATTAGGACATCCACCTACGACCACAACTTCGACAACCTACGACAACCGAAGTCAACCTACGTCCACCCGCAACAAGCTATGACAAGCTACGACCCTGTCGGCGACAACTGAAGACAATTCAGTCGCCGCTACCTGTCACCGGTTTACGTAGGTAGTCGCCAATGGAATTCACCGAAGTCAGCACCGGCGACAACCTACATCAGAAGTCAAGCTACGCAAATTGGCGTCAACCCACTGTCGCCAAAATTATTTGACCATGTTGAAAATCCAGCGACAACCAGAAAGACGCTACGACTCTTTGGGCGACTGAGGAGACTACTCACATCCATACAGGCGACACCTTGGCGACTATGTGGCAACAGCCTAGTCCCCTATAGTCGCCTAAAAAAAGCCTAAGTGGGACAGGCTCTTTACTCTAATTGTACCCTTCTCTTGACAAAATGCTTGAAGTGTGGACTTGGCTTCATGAATACTGTATTTCATCAGAAGGGTAAGCTCAAGATGTCATGGCAATACTTTGGTCCAATGATACCATCATCTATTCAACGAACCACAGGTGTTCACCAAGACAGGCACCAATGAATACTGGACAAACCACTGGTTAACCAGTTCTATTTTCTCCATCAACCCAACCCTAAAACAACAGCATCAACAAAAGTAGTGCCATGAGAAGATCAATACTGAAACTCTCAAGGATCCCACGGAGACAGCTCTTCTCAGACATCTGGTCACAGCCAACTTGTGAAATTCAGAGCAAGTGATGCAAGGAGCACACCACCTCCTAAACTACTGAAACAGAATCATCCTTAATCCTCTGAGAAAGATTTTTAAAAAGGAAAAGAACACAAAAGTGTTTTTGTTCATCATGCCTCAATGTCTGTACAATATCTCATTTGTATCCAATTTTGCCAATACATACTCAAATTATAGTTACAATTTTCTCATTTTTTCTCTTCCTTAGAGTTTTTGACAACAGGGGAAAAAAAGTATACCATGTTGAACCATCTATCATGAAAACCGTTTAGACACTGGAATGTAAGATCCCAATTTAACAATTTTTTATACAATTCACATACTTCCAGCATCTAAGACAAAATAAAAATAACCAATAATTCTTCCATTCTTTACATAATTCTGATCTCACCTCAAATAGTTTCATCCAACATAAACATGGAAACAAATTATCTTGTCAGGTCCCTACTCTAGCTGCAGTTTACAGTAGCCATCTGACCTACTAATCAACATGGTTTTAGAATCAAGGAGAAAATGGAGCATTTGGGAAAAGTCCACAGTAATCGTATGAATGCGTATTCTCCAAACAATACTTTAAGACTTATAACTCACTTTCTAAAAGTTACCCTGAAATGAAAAAAAACAGATATTGAATTCTCCCCACCCCTATAATAATCACAACCTACGTTGTGGGATTATGTACTGTATCGCAATCCATCTCAAATGTTATAAGAGGCAATAAAATTTTGAAATCTGTACCACTAGGAAGTGGTCATTCGAACAATGAAATCCCTTTGGATTATGCCGTGCCAAGGTGTTAAATCCAAACAGTAAATTTCCAAAGGTTCAGCTGCTTTTCAGATTTTAAATACCCGTAGTTTCTCATTTTTTCCCCATTTACTAATGTCTTCAATGGTATAATTCCTTCCTGTAATAAGTAAATGCCATTTGGTATTACAGCAGTATATTAAAAATATTGGAATTATTGTCACATGGCAAATGCATAAATTGATTGAAAAAAATTCAGTTCATTTGACAAAAATAAAGCAACAACTACAATTAACAACAAATTAAGTGAACATCACTGATAACGTGCATGTAAGGAATTCAGACAACAAAGAAAGCTCCAGTTATAATTTTAATATTGGTTAAGGAAGGGGTGCCATGTAGATTGACTAGAATGAAACCTGGTTCCAAGAGTTAAATTTGAAGAATATATTACAAGAATTAGAGTTCTACTTTCTGTAACCGAGTAGGTTAAATCATAATTCGATTGAAATTTAAGATGTCAAGGGGAATTGAAAGCATAGCCGTAAGCGGCTTATGCTGGTTGGATCTTGGGGATGAAGAAATGTAACCTTAAATTAAGAAATGCATTTACAGGCAAAGAGTGGTAGATATGTTGAAAATATTTCTGTAAATGCCAATTAATACACATTTATTGTTATCAAATAGACCATGCAGTTACGGTGGAATATGGTCACTGAATCAGGGGGAAATTGACAAAGGATGAAATAGCTTTCACTTCCAGTTTCTGTTCTCATTACTAGCGCCGACAGTTCTGGTGAGAAATTGCTTAAGTGGCTAATGGAAAATACAGGGTAGTGATGCTGAAGATCATCAAATGCTGCAACAGTGTTGGGGACAGACAAAGAGAGAAAAGGGAGACAGAGAAAGAGAGAAAATGGAGAGGAAGAGGAATCAAGAAAAGGGAAATAGAGGAAAGGAGCAAAAAAAAGGCAGAGAGGTGAACAAAAGAGGGAGAGGAGAGAAAATAAGGAAGGGAAAGAAGGGAGAAAAAGTGGAGAAAGACCAGAATGGAAGCAAACTACAGAATTCAACTCTGACTAAACAAGGAAAATGCAGAACATTGGGATAGATTAGATGACTGCTTCATGGTCGTGTTTAGCACATTGATATAATCACGAAGACAGCGCACTAACGCCTCTACTTCCCTAGCTTAAAGAGATTCAGCATGTCACCAAATACTCTCCTGACTGGTGGAACCATGGCCTGGAAATGCAATTTTAACGTACAGGAATGCCAGAAGCTGCAGAGCGGTATGCTCAGCCCAGTCGGTCACAAGCACAGCCCTCTCCACATTCAAAAGTATCTAAAGGAGGTGCTGCCACAAAAAGACAGCATCTATCATCAGCACGTAGTCCATGCCCGATACTGCCAATGGGCATGAGGTACAGAATCCTGAAGTTGCACATTAACAGATTCTTGGAACAGCTACTTTCCTTGAACAAACCTATACAACCCTGTCAGGTTCTTGAACAAACCTATACAACCCTGAAACTACCTCAACAATGGAACACTAACTACGGACCATCTCTTCCACTACTATGGACTTTTTTTTTCCTAATTGAGCTTTGCATTAATGTCTACTTTTTTGCAGTCTTTTTCTTTTTACTCTTGCAGTCTCATGCATTTCATACATATGCAGAATTGAAGCATATTTTTTGTTTTTGTGTGTTTTTTTAGTATATTTTCCCATGATGCTGCTGCAAGTATTACTTTCATTGTAGCTGTACCTCACTGTCCATGTACATATGACAATGAATTCAACGACTTAAAATCTACATTCAGATAAAAGGTTGTGCACCTGTATATTTTCCCATGATGCTGCTGCAAGTATAACTTTCATTGTAGCTGTACCTCACTGTCCATGTACATATGACAATGAATTCAACGATTTCAATTCTACATTCAGTACATTAATGTAATCACAATTCTTCAATTTGCCTTTTATTATAATTCTCCACTTCATTCCCACTGAGCTCTTTTTCCTTTACCTCACAGGTGCAATAAAAATTAAGTGAGGATCAGTGCCCCATTATATGATCAAGCATCTTGGAGACGGTTCCTTTTTTTCCCCCTACAAAGCAGCTTTTGATATTTTCTACATGATCTTGGCTTACACCATCATTCTTTGCTACTCATGTCTTCCAAATTGAATTGAATTGAAAGATACAGCATGGAAACGGGCCCTTCGGCCCACTGAGTCCACACTGACCACCGATCACCCGTTCACACTAATTCTATGTTATCCCACTTCCTCATCCACTCTCTACACACTAGGGGCAATTTACAGAGATCAATTAACCTGCAAACCTACGTGTCTTTGGGATGTGGGAGGAAACTGGAGGAAACCCACATGGTTAGATGGAGAATGTGCAAATGCCACACAGGCTGCACGCAAGGTCAGGATAAAATCAGTCTCTGGTTCTGTGAGGCAGCAGCTCTACCAGCTGCACCACTGTGTCGAATGATGAAGACCTTTCTGTTTTGTCCTTTCCATCACTTCCAAATTTCTCTGTCCCATACTTAATTAAAATCTGTCCCACCCTCCATTCTAATTCACAAACAGAAATGCAGGTAATTAAACAATTATGAGGATGTAAACATAAATGGTTTGCTACAAGGAGCTAAATTGATTTTGAATTAAGGTTTTGATAAATATTCTTGGTAGACTATGGAATCCAGTTGACATTGGTGGCTTGTCTTCAGTGCAGACAAAGCGGAAACACTTTAATGACAAGAAGAAACTGCAGATGCTGGAAAATCGAAGTCTGAAGAACGGTTTTGACCCAAAACTTTGCCTATTTTCTTCGCTCCATAGATGCCGACTCACCCGCTGAGTTTCTCCAGCATTTTTGTCTACACTTTAATGACATCAGCCTGGGAGGCACATTGCCTCTTTTATTATCCTGGAGTTCCATATCTCTTTGGATAGGTCAAACATGCTGTATCCAGTTCCTCCTTCACTTAGGGCTGCCCCATGAAATTCATTGGAACTAAAGAATTAAATCTCCACTTCAAAGAAATATTATTTTTAAAAGAACGCCTTAAATATTTAAATTAACTGGCAAAGTGAACTACTTATAAATTACACAATACTTGTACTGATCTGTTCATTTCAAAGGTTATTGAAAATAAATTTAAAATATTAAACTGCATATCTATATTTTGAACCTAACTGGAAGTTGGGTGGTTTAAGAATAAGGAGTAAGCCATTTAGAACGGAAACAAGGAAACACTTTTTCTCACAGAGAGTGGTGAGTGTGGAATTCTCTGCCTGAGAGGGTGGTGGAGGCAGGTTCTCTGGATGCTTTCAAGAGAGAGCTAGATAGGGCTCTTAAAAATAGCAGAGTCAGCGGATATGGGGAGAAGGCAGGAACGGGGTACTGATTGGGGATGATCAGCCATGATCACATTCGGTGCTGGCTCGAAGGGCCAAATGGCCTACTCCTGCACCTATTGTCATATTAATGGTTAGAAATCCACGCATTTTGACTAAAATCCAATCAGACAAATTCAAGTCTATCCTTGACAGCTGGGGAATTTGAATTCTAAATGAAATAATCTGGAATTAGAAGGAAATTAATATAGGTATGCAGAGCATGGCTATCAAAAACACATGAGTCATTACTGTATTTCTAAGGAGGAAATCTGCCATCCTTGCTCTATTTGACCCATACACAAGTACAAACTTAAGGCAATATGGCAAACGTAATGCCCCTCTGAATGACCTTACAGGTTACTGGATTTCATCAAACTGCTACATCAAAATGTACGAATAACTATAAAAGGTTGTTACCGCTTTCAGCGGCAGATACAAAGACAACTGATCCTGCAAAACCTTCCTTACATCAGAACACCTGCCTAAATTGGGAGCGCTATTCTAATAACTGCTAAAGCAACAGTTTGACACAGTCATACTCCGAGAAACATGACACAATGCCAAAATGTCATGACCACACACACACACATTTCCCCCTCTTACCTTATAACTACACTCTCCAGTGTTGAACATTTCCATCCTGAGTGAAAGGTTTTGACTGCCTACCCTATCTATGCCTCTCATAATTTTGTATACTTCAAGTCCCCTCAACCTCCAACATTTCAGAGTTAAACCATCCATCTATCCAACCTTTCCCTGCAGTTGAAACCCTCTAATCAAGGCAACGCTCTGGTCAACCACCTCTGCACTCTCTCCAAAGACTCCACTATTTTCCTGTAATGGGGTGAAGAGAACTGCAAGCAATAATACATAAGCAACCTATCCAAGGTCCAATAGAACATAGAATGTACTCAGGATGACCTTCAACATCCATCACCAACAGTGATTTGGTAGCACCATCATTGAATAAGATGCTCCCGATGCAGATTGAACTGTGTGCATGTGACTGATGGAAGAAAATTAAGGGGAATAAACTTACTAACTTCATCATTACCATTTGATCTGATGTAGGTATGTCAATGACAAAATTCATAGAGAAAAACATCAACGTCCTAACTGAAAAATCAGCCATGAGCAAGTGGCCACGTTGTTGTGGGTGTGGATGCAAAAAATATCCAGAACCACTTTCATCTGCGAAGGATGTTATTGAACCATATAAGTTTGTAAACTGATGAATCATGATGATAACTATTACGAATGGTGGATTTACATTCTTATTTATCTAATTACTTTAAATTCAAGATCCTTAATTGCCATGATAGGATTTGGGATTTGGAAATGAGCTCTTTAGGTAAATTCCCACTTCCCAGTTCTTGTTCCACGGCTTTTTAAATGCTTATTCAGGCATCTTTTAAATGTGCGATTCTGCCTCCACCTTGTCTGGATAGAGATAAAGGTTTTCACAGGGTGTCAATACATCTTTAAAAAAGTAGGCAAGAAATTAGACTATGCTGAACAAGAGATTAAATATTTCTAAAAGACTGGAAAAGGTACAAACAAGCGTAGTGCTTAAATTTTACTCTCAGCAAAATGTTGGTTCAAGTATTTCATTAGCATGATTCAATATAACAATATATAAATTAATATTGCATTGTATGAACTAAAACATATCTGACCAGTAGAGAGAAAGTAATTTCCAAAACCTGTTGGTAATTCAAGGGTTAATATTTCATCAGACTAAACAAAGCCAAAAATCACAGCCTTTGTGTAATATATTCACCAATCCAATTCAGAACATCAAAAATTAAAAAAAAGAATTCCCTATGTGATCAAAAACACTAAAATGTTCTCACCAAAAAAAAAATCAAAAGGCCATATTGAAAAATAATTATCTGCAATAATCCCCTGGATAAATCAGGTAATGGTAATATCATTTTGCACTATATCCCTCAGTCAGCTTTTCTGCAAAAATGTGACAAAGAGTAATTGTTGAAAAAAATGTGCATTCAAAGTACTCAGTGACCCAATAGAGACGTTTACTTATGTATCTGGGGCCTTATTCCATAACTAAATAATCAACTAAGTTTCAAATAAGACGAATCTTCATACCAAGACCAACATTTTCTTGGTAGACAACATTTCCTAAAATTACTTGAAGATTATAAAATAAGTATGCCCATGCAATATTATAAGTTATGTGCCGTACCATCTCCAGATTTCAAAACCTGTGGCAGCGATAAATCTGACATTTGAAGAATGGCTGATTACAGATGCCACATTGACAGACTTCAAAGGAGCATTTACTATAACTGAATAACTGACCTTTGCAACACCAAAGGCAAACGAGACATGTCACACTATCTCTTGGCTGTCAGCTTGAATCTGTCTGTTGCAAATGCAAGCAAAACAAAAGGGACCAATTTCTATGAACATTGTAGATAATGACCTTGGTTTTGTACCCGTCATGACATTTTACTTGTGAGATTGGCAAACTATGATTAAAAAGACATTTATGAAATTGTCACTTTAAAATTTACATCTGTCAAAGTAAATGTTGCTTTCAAGATGTATATTTTGAATGAGGAACTAATAAATTGATATTATTAATAAATTTAATTAATGAAGCCCTCACAGTAGGCTGGTCACTTGAAATCAAAATGAGTTGATAAATTGAATGCAAAATTGGCTTGGTCATCGAAGACAGAGGTTGGTGATAGAGGGAGTATTCCTTACATAGGCAGACAGTGAAGTTCTGCAAATATCAGTGCTGGGATTTTGTTGTTTGTAATGTCTATTAATGCTTTGGATGAAAAAGTAGGTGTTCTGATTAGTAAATTTGCAGATTACATAATAAACAGCAATGTTGTGGATAGCAAGGAAGGATTCAGCTGGATATAGATCAGATGGTTTATATGGGCGTAGAAATTGCAGATGGAATTCAATCTAGGCAAGTATGAGGTGTTAAACTTTGGGAAATCAAATACAAGAGGAAAGTGTATAGTAAACAGCAGAATCTTTAGCAGCATTGATATACAAAGGGACCATGGGGTGCAAATCTATAGATCTCTGAAAGTGGAAACACAAGTGGATAGGGTGGTAAAGAAAGCATATGACATGCTTGCCTACAATGGTCAGGGCATTGCATCAAACGTTGGCGAATTATACTGCAGCTGTTTAAAGTTTGGTTAGGTCACATTTAGAACGTTGTGTGCAATTCAAGCTGCCATATTATAACTAGGATATGGAGGCTTGGTGTATATTAGCTATTGGGACAGATTGGACAAACTTGGATGGTTTTCTCTGGAGTGTCATAGGTTGAGGAGCGAACTGATGGAAATATGGAAATTTTTTGGAGGCATGGATTGCGTCGACAGAATCTTTTTCGCTGGGAGAAAATGTCAAACACTAGGGGTATACGTGTAAGGCAAGAGGGGGAAAGTTTAAAGAAGATTTGAGAGCTACGGTTGTTTTTAAACAGAGGGGCAAATGCCCTGATCGGCTTGGTTCCTCCAGTGCTTAGTTTCTGCACAAGATTCCAGCACCTGCAATTTCTTGTGTCTCCAAATCTTTTTATTTGCTGGTTCAAAATTACAATGCTTCTTGGATGAGTTGATAGGTTCATAACAACTATTTCTTTAAACTTACACACACACACACAACTATGTATTCACGGCTAATATTTGCATCTGGTGTCATTTTATGTATTTATCAAATTCATTTGCAATACTGTTTAATACAGATACAAATATTGATTTCATTTTTTTATGATAACTTATGTCTTTACCTACTTAAATTCAGTATAGGTGTTAATCTATCTATACATAACTAAAACTCTGATCTTGTGCTCTTCCGGTTTGAGTGTTTTTTCTATTTGTGCAAAAAAGGTACACGATACCGCTACGATTTTTCGCCACCTTACTAACCATTCTCCTGTGCTCAAATGCAACGTTTTGTTCCGATCGATGGTATAGTATAAAAGTTATTAAGGTTTAAAAATCTTTAAAACCGCGCAATCGCAGAATGGTCTCCTCTCCTGTCAGTCACCCAGGACGGCAACGCCCCTTCCGGTGCAACATCGCCGCACAGATTGGCAGGGTCCTGTCACAAACCCCACAAACCCCAGTTTTTACCCCACTGCTATAAAAGCACTAAATGTAGCCGCCAAGGAACGCAGGGGCGATACAGACTAAGGGACTGTGGTACACTGTGAAATCGACAGAAGGATGGAGGGTTGGGTGTTTATGCGTGCTATTTTCATGATATTTATTTTAATTGTTTATCTTTTAATATTTTATCTTGTATGTATCGTTAGCTTTTAGAAATGTTTGAATGGTGCACTGACTGGCTGACATTTTTAAATTTCGTTGTACATGGTTCATGTTACAATGACAATAAATAAACTATTCTATTCTAAACTGGTGGGGAGACTAAAGCTGAAGGAACGGAGTGAGCAGAGTTTGTGCATCACCGCCGGCTGGAGCGCGGCCAGAGCCTGGCCAACTCCAAGGCCGACTGCTCCAACCTTGAGATCCTAATGAGGAGAGGTGAGGAGGGAGAGTGGGGAGATTGAGGGAGAGGAGGGACTAGGGAGAGTGAGGGGGGAAAGTGGGGGAGATGAGGATGGAGAGTGGGGGAGGAGGGGGGAATAGATGGAGAGGAGGGGGGAGTGGGGGAGGTGGGGAGTGGGTAATAGAGGGTGAGGAGGGCAGAGGAGGAGGTCAGGAGGGATAGTGGGGAGGACAGGGGTGGTGAGGAGTGGAGGAGGTGGGGATAGATGGATAGGAGGGGGGTAGGGAGGGGAGATGAGTTATGGAGGGAGGGAGGGAGGCAGTGACTGAGGGTAGGGGAAAGGAAAAGGAGATGAGGAAGGGATTGAGGGAGGGGAGGAGTAGAGGAGAAAGAAGAGGGAGGATGTGGGAGGGAGTGCTGGGGGATGAGGGGAAATGTGCCGCGCCTGCGCAGTTAGGGGCTATGGGTGAGTGGTGGAATATTGCGTTGGGGGAACGGGTGAGTGGTGGAATATTGCGTTGGGGAACGGGTTGCTTTGGGGGACCAGGCCTTCCGTGTGACTGGGGTCCCACTTAGTCCAGTAGCTGCTAAAATCAATGCACAAAGATCTAAGAAATCTCAATCAATCAGCAAATTTTTCCTTTCTTGTCCCCGCCCCCGATCAGTCTGAAGAAGGGTTTCGGCCCGAAACGTTGCCTATTTCCTTCGCTGCATAGATGCTGCTGCACCCGCTGAGTTTCTCCAGCTTTTTTGTGTACCAGCAATTTCTACTTGATGGAACAAAGAATAGCAGTAATAGAGCAGAAAATCTCAGGTAACAAATAGTGATGGGCAGCTGTAGATAATAGGTGGTAATGTTAAGCCGATCATGCCCAGATAGCCAACTAAGTTTGTTGTCAGCTGAAGTAATTATTCGTAAAGTCAGAGTCATAGGACACGGAAACCTCCCCGTGCCGACCAAGATGTCCCATCAATGCTAGTCTCTCTGGCCTGCATTTGGCCCATATCCATCTAAACATTTTATATCAATAATTCACTCCTGTAATAAAAATTAACTGGAACCAAAGTATACAATTGTGTACTAAAATTACAGATTGAAAATTTAAAATGGTACTGATTGATCCTCTGATTCAGACAGTTGCAATCTGCTAATTAATTCCAGTAACCATTCTGGTTGTTCAGTGACATTTAGGTTAATTTCTCACATCAACAACATTCTGATAAATTCAACAGGAAAATAATCCTAAAGGGCCTGTCCCACTTAGGCTATTTTTAGGTGACTGTCATAATCGTCGAAAAACCAGCGACTGGACCCCCCTTCAACATAAAATTTGAAAGAGAATCATTACTTTAACAACAAAAAAAACAAAGTCAGCACCGGCGACAATCTACGTTAACCTGGCGACAACTACGATAGCACCTACGTCAGGAGAAGTCAAGCTACGCTCGTTGGCGTCAAACCCACTGTCGCCAACTATCTCCGAAAATGTTTCAACATGTTGAAAATCCAGCGGCGACCAGAAAGATGCTAAGACTCTTTGGGTGACTGTGGAGGCTACTCACGACCATACAAGCGACACCCCGGCGACAGCCTAGTCGCCTGTAGTCGCCTAAAAAATAGCCTAAGTGGGACAGGCCCTTAACTCTGAAAAGTGGTGCAGTAGAAGTGTCACTCATATTGACAATAAATACTCTTGCGAAAATATATTTTACCTTAAATCTTTTAAAGTAAATTTGCAGATTGCACAATAAACAGCATTATTGCGGATGACAAGGAAGGATTCTTTGACTGAATCATGCAGAGCAAAATACTATTTTATATAGGCTGTTGATATTTAAAAGCTGCCTAGCTATGCTATAATGGTGAAAATACGATTCAAACTGGATTACAAGTTGGGTTCAAGGATTAAAACTGAACATCACAAATCTGTCAAAGTATCTTCAAAATAAAATGCAATAAACTCCATCAAAATGTCAACAAGTATTAAAATCCAACAGCTTTAGCTGGAGCATTTTCAACCTGATTTTCCAGAGTCACAATGAGCATTAATAATCAACCTAATTATACATTTTACTGCAATTACTCTACTTGTACCCACCTCATGTTTTCCCAGGCAAGCCCTGCAAGACAAAATAATGAATTTTATTGAAGAATTAAATAACCAAACAAAAATACAAAGATATGAGTTTTATACTGATGAATCACATGTATGAAATTATTCCAAATGTTCATACAATAAGCATTCGTCTGGTTATCCAAACCATTCACAAATAACTCAAAAGGAAATGAATATAAGAAGAGCATTGTTTATTTACTTTCCTGCACTATTTTAACACAATTGGTGAAAAGGAGAAAAAGACCTTTACTTATCTTGCTAACGAAAACAAAACTTCACTTTGTCAATAAATTCCTTCTGAAAATTTAAAGTTTTATGTGCAGTTACATTTTTTGAAAAATGTAACTGAACTATCTCATATTTCACTTGGGCAGATTACAGCCCAGTGGTATGAGTATTGATTTCTCTCACTCCAGGTAGCTCCGGCAATCCCTCTTTCTCTATCCCTCCCCCACTCAAGTCGCATTAGCTTCTCGTTTTCACCCTACAAACAGCTAACAATGGCCTGTTTCCTTTTATGCATTCATTGTTTTTTTATCTCTACACATCATCGTCTATATCTCTTGTTTCCCTTAACCCCAACCAGTCTGAAGAAGGTTCTCGAACCAAAACGTCATCCATTCCTTCTCTCCAGAGGTGCTGCCTGGCCCGCTGAGTTACTCCAGCATTTTGTGTCCATCTCCAGTACATGAGGGGTCAGTCAGTGGAAATGTACAAGCTGAAACACACTAGACTCTACTTTCTATTCCCTTTAAACTCACTGGGTTCTCTGAAAGATCTATTATTGTGTAACAAGCAAAAAAAGGACATTGTGTTGGGATGTCTGTAGGAGTTGCATCCAGTAATTTAGATTAACTCTAGGGTGCAAGATTATTTGAGTTTTACTGTACCTATTACTGTTATTTCAAAAACTGGGAGATTGACAAAAGAGCTTAATATATTGGAATCAAAGTTATGATACTATTGTATAGACAAAACTGTTACGGAAATAAATGTTCATGAGTACCGTGGAAATTAAATCATTAAAGTTAATAATCAATAACAGCATAGTTCATAACTAATTGAATATACAGTGCCCTCCATAATGTTTGGGACAAAGACCCATAATTTATTTAATTGCCTCTGTACACAATTTAAGATTTGTAATACAAAAATAATCACATGTGTTAAAGTGCACTTTGTCAGATTTTAATAAAGGCCATTTTTACACATTTTGGTTTCACCATGTAAAAATTACAGCAGTGTTTATACATAGTCCCCCCATTTCAGGACACCATACTGTTTGGGACACAGCAACGTCATGTAAATGAAAGTAGTTATCTTTAATATTTTGTTGCATATCCTTTGCATGTGATGACTGCTTGAAGTCTGCGAGTCATGGACATCACCAGTTGCTGGGTGTCTTCACTGGTGGTGCTCTGCCAGGCCTGAATTGCAGTCATCTTTAGCTTATGCTTGTTTTGGGGGCTAGTCCACTTCAGTTTTCTCTTCAGCATATAAAAGGAATGCTCAATTGGGTTCATATCTGGTGATTGACTTGGCCACTCAAGAATTTACCATTTTTTAGCTTTGAAAAACTACTTTGCTGCTTTGGAAGTATGTTTGGGATCATTGTCTTGCTGTAGAATGAACTGCTGGCCAATGAGTTTTGAGGCAATTATCTAAACTTGAGCAGATAGGATGTGTCTATACACTTCAGAATTCATTATGCTACTACCATCAGCAGTCGTATCAATGAAGATAAGTGAGCCAGTTCCTTCAGCAGTCATACATGCCTAGGCCATAACACCATCACCACCGTGTTTCACAGATGAGGTGGTATGCTTTGGATCATGGGCAGTTCCTTCTCTCCTCCATACTTTGCTTTTGCCATCACTCTGATATAAATTAATATTTGTCTCAGCTGTCCATAAGAACTTTTTCCAGAACTGTGGTTGCACTTGTAAGTACTTCTTGACAAACTGTAACCTGGCCATCCTATTTTTGCAGTGAACCAGTGTTTTGCATCATGCAGTGTAGCCTCTGTATTTCTGTTCATGAAGCATTCAACACCATTGTGCCTGAGCTACTACACTCCAAACTTTCCGAGTTGACTGTGCCTGAACCCCTCTGTCAGTGGATCACCAACTTCCTGACAGACAGCAAGCAACATGTGAGGCTGGGAAAGCACATCTAGGACCCGCAAATGCTCAGCATAGGAGCACCGCAAGGCTGCGTATTCTCTCCTATCCTCTCTCTACACCAACGACTGCACCTCCACAGACACACCTGTCAAGCTTCTCAAGTTTGCGGACAACACAACGCTGATTGGACTGATCCAGGATGGGGAGGAATCTGCCTACAGACAGGAAGTGTCACAGCTGGCATCCTGGTGCCATAACAACAACCTAGAGCTCAATGCTCTTAAGACAGTGGAATTGATTGTAGACTTTAGGAGAGCTCCCCCTCCCCTCATCGCACTCTCCATCAACAACACCACAGTCACATCTGTGTACTCTTTTAAGTTCCTGGGAACCATCATCTAAGTGCGGGGCTACCATCGACTCCACAGTCAAAAAGGCCCAACAGAGGATGTACTTCCTGCTGCAGCTGAGGAAACACAATCTGCCACAGGCAATGATGGTCCAATTCTACACTGCCATCGTAGAGTCTGTCCTCACCTTCTCTATCATGGTCGTGTTTGGCTTAGCCACCAAGCACCACACCTGGAGGCTGCAGCGAATCGTCCGATCAGCAGAGAGGATTATTGGCTGCAACCTTTCCTCCATTGATGAACTGTACACCGCAAAGGTCAGGAAGCGAGCGGGTAAGATCATATCTGACCCCTCTCACCCGGGCCACAAACTCTTTGAATCACTTCCCTCTGGAAGGCGACTCCGGATTGTCAAAGCTGCCACAGCTGGACATATAAAGTTTTTATCCACGAGTAGTTGCTCTACTCAACAGCCAAAATCTATAGTCTCCCTTTGATCTGGTATTTTGTTGGTTCACATGCTTGATCAATGGTGTTTTATCATTAATGTCTTATTATTATTGTTTAGTGTTTTCTGCGTCATTCGTAACTGTCACTGTATGTCATGTTGTAACTTGTGGGCGGAGCACCAAGGCAAATTTCTTGTATATGAATACTTAGCCAATACTTAACGTACTTACTTTCTTAAACTTACTTACTTCTGCGGACAGTCGTCATTGACAAATCCACACCTGACTCCTGAAGAGTGTTTCTGATCTGTCGGACAGGTGTTTGGGGATGTTCCTTTATTATAGAGAGAATTCTTCTGTCATCAGCTGTGGAGGTCTTCCTTGGCCTTCCAGTCCCTTTGCGATTAGTAAGCTCAGCAATGCTCTCTTTCTTCTTTATGATGTTTCAAACAGTTGATTTTGGTAAGGCTAGGGCTTGGCTGATGTTTCTAACAGTTTTATTCTTGTTTCTCAGTCTCATAATGGCTTCTTTGACTTTCATTGGCACAATTTTGGTCTTCATGTTGATAAATAGCAATAAAAGTTTCCAAAGGTGATGGACTGGAGGAAAGACGAGGTGCTGAGAGCTCTCTTATACCTGCATTATGGAGGCATTTAAACACACCTGAGCAATTACAACACCTGTGAAGCCATGTGTCCCAAACATTATGGTGCACTAAAATGGGGGGGGGGGGGGGGGGGACACGGGACTATGCATAAACACAGCTGTAATTTCTACATGATGAAACCAAAATGTATAAAAATGGCCTTTATTAAAATCTGGCAATGTGCACTTTAACCATATGTGATTTTTTTTTTCTATTAAAATCATTTAAAAATGTAACAAATGAATTTGAGAAATCACTGAACAGCATTTTTTTTCAAAATTAGCTGCAACATTAAAATACTGATTTCACAACCAGTGTCAGAGTCAAAGACTTTTACTTACGTGGGAATAGGAACCATACAGGATGGGCAAGGGATCGTAGTTAGAATGAAGGCTGGTTCAGAACGTCGTTCCCAAGGACCAGTGGGTTGGCACTAAGAGGACATAAAGGTCATCATGAGCAACGTATTACAACATGCTAGAACAACCTTTTAGTAACTTTTCAGATAACTTTTGCTAAAGAGCTTTGACCATTTGCTCATGGCACATGGCACACTGAACATAAATCTTTGAATTAATTTCATTTTCACTTTCAGTTTCTGTCTTTACTGCTCTGAAGTTGGAACTATGTAACAATGTACCTACTGCTTACTGATCTTAAATCAAGGTTTCAGAACATCAAAATAGGAGCTAAATTTGCGCAAGACAAAACAAAATTTATTTTGTGATGAAAAAAATAAATGTGACCACCAAACAAGAGCATTAATGCAATAGACAATAGGTGCAAGAGTAGGCCATTCGGCACTTCGAGCCAGCACCGCCATTCAATGTGATCATGGCTGATCATCCCCAATCAGTACCCCGTTCCTGCCTTCTCCCTATATCCCCCGTCTCCGCTATCTTTAAGAGCCCTATCTAGCTCTCTCTTGAAAGTATCCAGAGAACCGGCCTCCACCGCACTCCAAGGCAGAGAATTCTACAAACTCACAACTCTCTGTGAGAAAAAGTGTTTCCTCATCTCCGTTCTAAATGGCTTACCCCTTATTCTTAAACTGTGGCCCCTGGTTCTGGACTCCCCCTACATCGGGAATATGTTACCTGCCTCTAGCGTGTCCAAACCCTTAACAATCTTATATTCAATAAGGCCCTCTCATCCTAAATTACAGAGTGCACAAGCCCAGCAGTTTTAATTAATTCCTACTCCCACCCACCATTTATTGGCTTTGACATAGAACATAGAACAGCATAGCACAGGAACAGCCCCTTCAGCCCACAATATCTCTGGTTAACACAATGCCAAGACCAACTCTTATCTACATGCATATAATCCATACCTCTCCATTCCTTGCATATTCATGTGCTTATCCAAATGTCTTTTAAATGCCACTGTCATATCTGCCTCATCCTTGACAGCACATTGCAGGTATTCACCACCATATGTGTTAAAATTATTGCCTGTATATCTATCTATCTTCTATGTAACAAAAATTCTGATCTTGTGCTCTTCCGGTTTGCGTGGTCTTTCTATTTGCGCAAAAACGGTACGCGATAGCGCTACGATTTTTCGCCAGCTCACTCGCCGTTATCCTGTGCTCGAGTGCACCAAGTTGCATTCCGATCGGCGGTCTATTTTAAAAGACAGCTAGGTTTAAAAATCTTAAAAACCACGGGTGCGCAGATCGATCTCCTCTCCTGCCAGTCAGCGCCGCGCAGATTAGTCGCTTCTCCTGTCACTCCGCGGGACGGTCCGCCCCTTCCTGCGCCACTGCGTCTTTACTGGAGCCGAGGATGGCCGGTGGAGGTTTCCAACCGGACACAATTTTCGGAGGGACCGGAATTGGCCCAGCCCCGGCGCAGGAGATGTCGCCAAACGGAAAGTGGAGACTGATCCCGGAGGAGAACGTCCAGCGACCAGCACAAACTGTGAGTCCCCAACACACCGCCAGCTCTAGCCCCTTGCCCTCTGGTCCCCCTCGCTGTCTCCTGCCGTCCCTCCCCCGTGATACCCCCTCTCCCCCCACAACAACTGTCTTTTCTCCAAGCTTTCTCACCCCCCATCCAAACACTCTCTCCCCCCCACAACCACCGCATACCCTTCCCTCCCGCCCGTCCACACCCCCTCTCCAAACCCCCCCTCCTCCCCACACCCCCGCCCACACACACCCTCCCCCCACAACCCCCCCCACCCACCCCTCACGCCCGCCCCCACACCACTCCTGCCCACATACACATCTCCCCTCCCACCCCACCTCCTCCACACAACCCCCCTCCCCCACAGCCCCCTCCCCCCCTCGCCATGCTCGCCCCATCTCCTACACCCCCTGCCCACACACACCTCATTCTTCCCATCCCACCCCACACCCCCCTTCCCTCCCCGCCCACACATGAAGGCAGAGGGAGTGTTCGGGGATGAGGGGAAATGAGCCGCGCCTGTACAGTTAGGGCTATGGGTGAGTGGTGGAATATTGCGTTGGGGAAATGGGTGTGTGGTGGCATATTGCATTGGGAAATGGGTTGCGTTGGAGGACCAGGCCTCCCATGTGACTGGGACCCAATGGGTCCCACTTAGTCTGGTCTTTAAACTTTGCCCAACTCATGTTAAACCTATGCCATCCAGCATTTGACATTGCCACCATGGGAGAAAGATTCTGACTGTCTACCTTATCTATGCCGATCAATGTTATATACTTATCAGGTCTCCCCCATAACCTCTGGAATTTCAGAGAAAATAATCCAAGTCTGTCCAACTTCTCCCTGCAGACAGTACCCTCTCAAGGCATTATTCGGATAAAGCTCCTCTGCACCCTTTTCAAAGCTCCACATCCTTCCTGTAATGGGGTGACTAGAACTGCACCCAATACTCCAATTTACCTTGGTTATTTTTAATATAAAGAAATCAAATGCTTGAAATTATTTGTTACATCTTGAGAAAGCAACACAAAAATGATTGTTCCTTCTTCAATGCAATACTAAAATACAACAATAATTAGAATTTGGGAAGCATTTAGTAACAAGCTGTTTTATAATACAAGTATTTTCTTTATTCCTTTTTATCCATTAGCAGTTTAGTTTATTTGTCAGATTGTCTTTCCCCCCCCCATCTCAAGAGCACAGCAGAAATAATAGCAAATGACTGGAGTCAACCATGCAACAGGATTTGAAAATTGGTTGGTAGGCAGGAGACAAAATGAAGATAGTGAGGATTCTAGTTGATAGCTTTCTGATTAATACTGAACAGGCAAAAAAAGATGAAAGGACAGTCAAGACTGTCCTTAGGAATAAGCAAGTTCTGTATTCCAAAAAACGCAAGGAATCATGGGATTTGTGAAAGGTCATTCGCCATTAAAAAAAGCGAACGAAACGCTGGCTGAATAAACTGTGTATAAGTGCTTATCTTTATTCATAATTTATGTGTAAAACTATATTTAATCTGAGGAACGGGGTTACCAGGTAGCGTGAGAGCAGGGTGTAACAGCGAGAGAGAGGGGGCAGATGCGAGTGGGAGACAGGGGAGACCGCGCATAGACCCGCGCCTCATCCGCTGCCGGGGCGACCCCGGAGCGGCGGCCCACATGCCTGCGGCCGGCATGCGCCTGCTCTAGCCCGGCCCCGCTCCTACTCCCGAGGAACCTGCTCCCTGCCGGGCCAGAACAGCCGGCCACGCCCCCATTGCACCCAGCGGCCGCCGGCGTGGTCCAATAGCCGGCCGTCGGCGGGGATGCGCGCGGGGTGTTGCAGCAGCTCGGTTGGACAGTCAGCTTCCCCGCAGATAAGGAATGGGTGACGATTCAGGTCGAGACCCTTCTCCGGAGATGTTGTCTGGCCCGCTGTGCCACCGCATGTGCATCCCGCCGGTGGCCGGCGCTCGGACCCTGCCGCGACGAAACCTCTCCATCTGAGTCTCTGCCTCAAAGACCGGTGGAGACCGGTTCTCTGGATACTTTCAAGAGAGAGCTAGATAGGGCTCTTAAAGATAGCGGAGTAGGGGGATATGGGGAGAAGGCAGGAACGGGGTACTGATTGGGGATGATCAGCCATGATCACATTGAATGGCAGTGCTGGCTCAAAGGGCCAAAAGGCCTACTCCTGCACATCGATGGCATCCTGTACATCGACGCTTGCTTTGGTGCTACCTCCTGCACAATACACACAACTAACTGACTTCATCCGCTTCACCACTAACTTCCATCCGGCACTCAAATACACCTGGACCATTTCCGACACTTCCCTACCATTTCTTGACCTCACTATCTCCATCACAGGTGATAGACTTCTGACCGACATCCACTATAAACCCACTAACTCCCATGGCTGTCTAGACTACTCTTCTTCCCACCCTGCTTCCTGTAAGGACTCCATCCCCTACTCCCAATTCTTCCGTCTACGCCGCATCTGCTCCCAGGATGAGGTGTTCCACACCAGGGCATCGGAAATGTCCTCATTCTTCAGGGAACGGGAGTTCCCCTCCCCCACTATAGATGAGGCTCGCACCAGCGTCTCTTCCATACCCCGTAACACTGCTCTCTCTCCCCATCCCCCCCACTCGTAACAAGGGCAGAGTCCCCCTGGTCCTCACCTTTCACCCCACTAGCCGTCACATAAAACAAATAGTCCTCCGTCATTTTCGCCACCTCCAACGTGACCCCACCACTCGCCACATCTTCTCATCTCCCCAGCTGTCTGCTTTCCGCAAAGACTGCTCCCTCCGTAACTCCCTTGTCAATTCTTCCCTTCCCTCCCGCACCACCCCCTCCCCTAGCACTTCCCCTTGCAACCGCAAGAGATGCTACACTTGTCGCTTTACCTCCCCCCTCAACTCCATTCAAGGACCCAAGCAGTCGTTCCAGGTGCGACAGAGGTTCACCTGCATCTCCTCCAACCTCATCTATTGCATCCGCTGCTCTAGATGTCAGCTGATCTACATCAGTGAGACCAAGAGTAGGCTTGGCGATCGTTTCGCCGAAGACCTCCGCTCGGTCCGCATTAATCAACCTGACCTCCCGGTGGCTCAGCACTTCAACTCCCCCTCCCATTCCGAATCCGACCTTTCTGTCCTGGGTCTCCTACATGGCCAGATTGAGCAACACCGGAAATTGGAGGAGCAGCAGAGTGTGTGTGTGTGTGTGTGTGTGTGTGTGTGTGTGTGTGTGTGTGTGTGTGTGTGTGTGTGTGTGTGTGTGTGTGTGTGTGTGTGTGTGTGTGTGTGTGTGTGTGTGTCATTTTGCATGTGAAACGTATCTCCTCGGAAACCAGACGCCGAAACGGGAAAACATTTACATGTTTCAGTAGAGATTTCCCTTGCGAGTTTACAAATCCACTCCTCTGTACCGTTGGTACATTATTTTCTCCTCGAAAACCAGACGCTGAAACGGGAAAATTGTTACATGTTTCAGTAGAGATTTTCCTTGCGAGTTTACAAATCCACTCCTCTGTACCGTTGGTACATTATTTTCCTGACTATAATTAAACTTGTTGACCAATTTTTTTTTAATCTGACCGCTGTCCAGCTGCTGACGTTACAATAACAGTGAAATTTATACATCTTATGGTAGAAAATTTCCTTATGATTTCAAAAATCCAATCCTCTATAAATTTTGTCGAATATTTCCAGAGATATTTCCTAAAATTTATTGCCAATCTGACATTTAAAAAAAATATTAAGGTTGCCCAGCTGCTGACCTCACAATGCCTTTGCACCTGGCCCAACTGCTTCCTGGTCCCGCCCGGCCTGGCCCCGCAGCCTGCCAGGTTGTTGATTCCATTGAATTGAATTATTTCCCACTTAACATCACTAATTCTTAACATTTACTTTGAATTTCAAAGACAGTTTTTTAAAAATAACTTTGCTGTCTACATTGACAGCATAGATCGGCTCCGCTGAGAGAGAGAGAGAGAGAGAGAGAGAGAGAGAGAGAGAGAGAGAGAGAGAGAGAGAGAGAGAGAGAGAGAGAGAGAGAATGTGTGTGTGTGTGTGTGTGTGCGCGCGTGTGTGTGTGGTTCCCATGACTTCCATAGAGCTGCCGACAGCTTTCGTGCATGAGACGCAGACGCTTCATTTCCAGAACATTCTGAACCCGTGACGCACAGTTGCATTTCGCTCTCTCTCCCCCTCACTCTCTCTCCCCACATCACTTTATCTCCCATCTCTCTCCCCTCTCTCTCTCTCTCGCCCCCCTTCGCCCCCCTTTCCCCCCTCTCTCGCCCCCCTTCCTCTACCCTCCCTCCCTAAACCCCCTTCCCCCCCTCCACCCCTCCCCTACCCTTCCCCCCCACCTCTCCCCTACATTTCCCCCCTCAATCCCCCCCCTCTCTCTCCACCTCACCTCTCTCACCCCTCCTCCCCCACCCTCTCCCCTCCCCTACCCTCCCTCTCCCCCCCCATCTCCCTCTATCTCTTGCCCTTCTGTCTCTGCCCCTTTCTCTGTCTCTCCCCATTCTCTCTCTGCCCTCACTCTACCCCCCCCCTCTCTAAACGCGCCTGCGAGTTGGGGGCTATGCGTCAGTGTATAGGGCAGTTATGGGGTAAAAGGAGCAAATTAATAATATTAATATATCAAAGGGGGTAGTTAGCGTGTGTGCAGGGGGTAGTTAGTGTGTGTGACGCTGCATGCCGCCCCCCCCTCCCCCGCAACCACACATTGGGGGAACAGACCCAACGCGTTTGCACTTGATCTGGTAAAGCAATTAAAACGACAAAATCATCGTAGCTTTATACAAAGGAACAATAAATACAACTAGTTCATAGTTTGAAAGCAGTATTTTCATACCTAGAAGAATCAAAGCTGGAAAATACGGATGAAACGAAGGTCTGATAACTCACAGCAGATCCGTACCCGATAATGTTTATGGCGAGTGACCTATGACCTGGGCATGCGCCGTCGGAATACCGAACTCGCTTATGGAGGCAATGACACACCAATGACTGGGGCAAGCAGGTTGTTAACTGTTTGGCATAAAGCCACATAATCCATCAAGCCAAATGGCATTTCAAGGGCTAACCAAGATGAAAAGGTGGCAACACTGGAAGGAGACGAGGACCAACAAGAGGCTTAAATTTCTGCTCCTCTGAGCAACAACATAGCCAATACAACTGAAGAACAAAGAAACAAAACAGATATGCTGCAGTAAAAATTACAACTTAGCTAGAGCCAAATGTGATGATGATCAAAGATTTTTTGAGACAAGAAAGAAAAGGGCTTAAATCAACAGGGAGAATGGAAAATAGCTGTAGACTATTTCTCTTATACATTACAATGTAATTAATAGACATATCAGAAATTAGACTTTTTCTGTTATAGCTTTGGCGCAAATAAGCAAATTAACAGCTTGCATGCAAAACTATTATGGAACCTTCAGTTTTATTCATTACCAAAATTCTGTGAGACATGAATTTGCTTTGACAATGCCGATTTGGGTATGTTATGTTCTGGAGCATGGATTAGAAGAAAACTAATAAATCAGTGATTAAGCTCGAACACACAGAGAAATATTTCAATTAAACAAATCAATGCCCACCTTTTCCTCAAAAGGAAGCTGCATTGATTGTTTCCTGATTAATCACAAGCTGCACAAAAATTTACCTCAAGATATATTTGATGATAAAAACTATGTATTCTTACAGGATTTTTTTGTTTAACCAGCACTTCATCGTGACATGGTTCAGGGCAAAGATGAGCACATGTGGTTTGTGCATTTTGGCAAGACTGCTTGCATGGAGGGCAAGGACCAAAATGGCATCGGTGTTTCTCTCTACTCGGATGATGACATGTGGATGGCTTCCTGGAGATAAAAATAACGTCTTCAGTTAGATGGGGTCACAAGAAACTAAAGATGCTAGTCTTAAAGTCCGATTCGCTTCAACAGAAAACACAATTAAGTTAGTATTAAACCAATGACCTTTTTATTTCGCATGCGGAAGTGGGGAGATAAGACAATAGACAATAGGCAATAGGTGCAGGATTAGGCCAGTCGGCGCTTCGAGCCAGCACCGCCATTCAATTTGATCATGGCTGATCATCCCCAATCAGTACCCCGTACCTGCCTTTTCCCCATATCCCTATCTTTAAGAGCCCTATCTAGCTCTCTCTTGAAAGTACCCACAGGCAGAGAATTCCACAGACTCACAACTCTGTGTGAAAAAGTGTTTCATCATCTGCATTCTAAATGGCTTACCCCTTATTCTTAAACAGTGGCCCCTGGTACTGGACTCCCCCAACATCTGGAACACGTTTCCTGCCTCTAGCATGTTCAAAACCTTAATAATCATATATGTTGCAATGATCCCCTCTCATCCATCTAAATTCCAGAGTATACAAGCCCAGCCGCTCCAATCTCTCAGCATATGACAGTGCCGCCATCCCAAGAAATTAACCTTGTAAACCTACGCTGCACTCCCTCAATAAGGATTTGAGTATAGGAGCAGGGAGGTTCTACTGCAGTTGTACAGTGTATTGGTGAGACCACACCTGGAGTATTGTGTAGTTTTGGTCTCCAAATCTGAGGAAAGACATTCTTGCCTTAGAGGGAGTACAGAGAAGGTTCACCAGACTGATTCCTAGGATGTCAGGACTTTCATATGAAGAAAGACTGGATAGACTCGGCTTGCACTCGCTAGAATTTAGAAGATTGAGGGGGGATCTTATAGAAACTTACAAAATTATTAGGGGGTTGGACAGGCTAGATGCAGGAAGATTCTTCCCGATGTTGGGGAAGTCCAGGACAAGGGGTCACAAGGGGAATAAAGGGGAAATCCTTTAGGACCGAGATGAGAAAAACATTTTTCACGCAGAGTGGCGAGTCTCTGGAACTCTCTGCCACAGAAGGTAGTTGAGGCCAGTTCATTGGCTATATTTAAGAGGGAGTTAGATGTGGCCCTTGTGGCTAAAGGGATCAGGGGGTATGGAGAGAAGGCAGGTACAGGATACTGAGTTGGATGATCAGCCACATTGAGTGGCGGTGCAGGCTCGAAGGGCCGAATGGCAAACTCCTGCACCTATTTTCTATGTTTCTATGAACAAGGCCCCACAGATCCCGTTGTACTTCCCCTTTTCCCAACCTGGCACCATTTAGATAATCTTCCTTTCTGTTTTTGATACCTAAGTGGATAACCTCACATTGATCCACATTAAACTGCATCTGCCATGCATCTGCCCACTCACCCAACCTGTATAAGTCACCATGCATTCTCATAGCATCCTCCTCACGGTTCACACTGCCACCCAGCTTTATGTCAACTGCAAATTTGCTTATGTTACTTTGAATCCCTTTATCTGAATAATTTATATATACTTCTAATCCTTCAAGCAGGGTGTTCATTTTGTAACCTACGTAACATAATTACTTTAACTTTCACTAGATTCTGAACTATAAATAATGTGCTAGAGGAATTCAGTAGGTCAGGCAACATCTGTGGAGGGAATGAACAGCTGTTTCAGGTCAGAAACATTCTGTTCATTTCTTCCACAGATGCTGCCTAACCTGCTGAATTCCTCCAGGACTGTCTTTTGCTCAAGTCTTCAGTTAGAATCCTTAGAATAGATTTTTTTAAATTGGCAATCATCAAAAAATTATTTTAATGAAGATAATGCAACACTGATAGATGTTGTTTGGTTGATAAGATTTGTAATACTAAGAATTTCTGATGGAAAAAAATAATAAACTGATTGGAAGGGGTTGTGCTTGCAACCATTGCATTGGTAATACCAACCTGGTCTATTGGATCTGGAACTGTTTTGTAACAGGAGAAAAATAGGGAGAGGAAGTGGTAGATGGGATAATAAGGTGGGGTGGGGGGGAGGAATGAGTCACTTTAAATGATCCAGAACATTACAAACTGTAGAGAGCAAACAGCATGAATTCAAGTTCATGGATTAGATTACGCCTCCTTATAAAACATCAAACGCACAGTAAATTAAAGTGTCATCCATATAAATTATCCTCAAGTTAACATTTGTGAAATTTACTTTCCTTAATTTCAGGTAACAAGAGTAAATCAAAATTAAACTTTTTTTTAAACTGACTAATACAATATATGACATGTTTCATAGTTTAAGCAGCACTACCTCTTGTATGAAATGTTTATATAATGGAACAGGATGTTTACATATCTCAAACTGTTGTATTTTTCAAAAATTGTTCAGTTTCATACAAGACCGCCATCCTCTTCTTTATGTAATGTGACTGAATGCTGAACTAAAGTGGCAAAGTACTCAGAACCACAAAACACACGCAGTTTTAACTTGACATTGTCTGCATCAAAAACCTTTTTCACAAGGTCCCACCAAGATCTTGGTTACCTGAAAATTAACAGACTTTTTTGTGCAAGCTATACCACCATATTGCTCCAAACCATGCAAACCCTATCCTTAATTTACTAGAGCACCACTTCACAAGGCTGGTTTACAAATATATCCTAGCTGTCCTGCAAGGTTTAACATTTCTTATCCGATAGGTTGAACGTCATTATATACAAATTACACCTTCATTGTTAAAGTCAATTTCCAATATATTGCAGACTTACTTGCATTGCTCTTTACACCTTGGAGGCTTGGTAGTACGTTCTCTGCCACAAGGTACAATTATAACAGTTGCACTGCAATTACATTTAACTTCTACAGTCTCTGGACAAGGGTAGCAAGTACCTAGGAATTTGAAAAAAAAAAATTTAAACAGGGCCATGGTGGCGCAGTAGTAGAGTTGTGGCCTCACAGTGCTTGCAGCGCTGGAGACCCGGGTTCGATCCTGACTACGGGTGCTGTCTGTACGGAGTTTGTATGTTTTCCCCGTGACCACGTGGGTTTTCTCTGAGATCTTCGGTTTCCTCCCATACTCCGAAGAAGTACAGGTATGTAGGTTAATTGGCTTGGTGTATGTGTAAATTGTTCCTAGTGTGTGTAGGATAGTGTTAATGTTCGGGGATCGCTGGTCGATGCGGACTCGGTGGGCCGAAGGACCTGTTTCCGCGCTGTATCTCTAAACTTAAACTAATCTATACAAATTCAATTTACACAGTAACTTAAATAGCAGATTTAATTCCATAGTATTTTAATCAAGTAACTTGAATTAAGATTAATATGTATTTTCTGCCTCACTTTTAACTCCGTTCAAGTTGCTCACTCTACCACCTCTAGATTAAAAAATTGTGAAGGGCACTAACATTTAACACATTTAAGGCATGGAATGATTTTTTTATAATCAGGAGTTCCTGTTATCACTCAGCATTAAGAGCACAAAAAGGTGGTTGGGGGATGGGGGATAGAATGTGCCTGGACTGGAATTATGCTTTGCAACATAAAACTGGATCAGCAGACATGTTGTGTTATGATTAATTCTTAGAAATATAGCCATTTCTCTTCAAGTCTTTTCATATTTCTCAGAAGGAACTGCGTTTAAAATATATGCCTTCAAATCATCAACAAAGTATAGGCGGCTTCTACATTATGGCTGTTCGAGTAACGGAAATTCAGTGTTACAGAATTCACAAATCTGCAAAAATTTGAGATGTTGAATAAAATTCATTCTTACATAATATGTGAATAAAATGTAAACAAAGAAACAATTTTTTTCACCATGTGGTTCTTGACGAACACACAATTAGGGCGGTTTTGCTTTAAAAAGATATGAACGATTTTTTTTTTTAACAATGCACCACCATTCCCCCTGTCCCTCCACAGAGCGGGATTCACCTATACTGGTGAAAATGTTCGATTTTTTAAACTCGTACAAAATCAAGTAAATAATTGAAGGCAAGACTTGTGGTGTAGGATACAAGATACATTTATTTGTCACATGTGCCAGATGGAACAGTGAAATGTGATTACATACAACCATACAATAAAAATAAAGAACACAACACACGATAGAGTTCAACATAAAAACATCCCCACACAGCAGAATCAAAGTTTCCCTCTGTGAGGGAAGGCACCAAAGTCAGTCCTCTTCCTCTAATGTTCCCCAATGTTCACCCGTGGTCAGTGCCTCCCCGAGCCCTCCGCAGTCGCCGCTACGGGCGGCCCGATGTTCAGGCCCGCTCGCCGAGTTGATGTAATTCCGACATCGGGGTTGGGGGGACATCCTCAGCGGCCTGAACAACAGAGTCGGCCACCTCCTACCGGAGTCCGTGGCTCCCAAAGTCCGCAGGCCGCGCTGGGCGGAGATGCAACACTGGCGGCCCTCGGCAAAGGGCCCCAGGACTCCGCGATGATGGTCAGCACCGCCCGCGTTGGAAGCTCTCCCAAACCGCAGCTCCACGATGTTGGAGCAGTGGCCCAACGCTCCGGAGCTCCAAACGGCGATCCAGGTAGGCATCGCCCGGTCCGCGGTGAATTCAGCGCTGCGCCGCAGCTGTTGTAGCTCTGGTCCGGTTCCCAGTCCCCGGCAGGAAAGGCCGCTCCGATCCAGGTGGTAGGCAGCGAGGAGGGGGGCGAGGACGCGACTCCAAGAAATAGTCGCGTCCCCGCCAGGAAGCGACTGGGAAACAGTTTCCCCCTTACCCAACCCCCCTCCCCCACATAGAAAAGTTAAAGTTTCCCCCAAAAACAGACTTTAAACTAACTAAAAATTTAAAAAAGATTGAAAAGACAAACAGGCTGTAGGCAGAGGCTGTCGTCAATGCAGCTAATAGATCTTCTGGATTATTGGATATCTTTCCTCTTCATATTCCCGTGCATTTCTAATTCACTTTTTTAAATGTTACACCACAGTTCATGAATTTTCCAATGAAGCCAATCAATTTCATGGGAGCAGGGGAACTGAGGCTCCAGTATACCATGTAGCAAACCACTAGGATTTTAAAAAACGAATCATCAGAGTTTCAAGGTGAATGTATAGCTATACAGAAGGTACAGATAAGATATTGAGGCTGTCAAGAAAGGAGAACTTCAGTCACCAGGAAAAGTTGATTCGTCAAAGATGGAAAGTACATTTAGATGAGACATGTAAAATTAAGAGGTTAATTTGGAGTGGATAGTACAGACCCAATTTCCTCAGTGGAGATGTCAATAAATTAGTTAGGTTAGATTAAGAATATTTAGTGCTAGTGGTAAAGGGGAATAGAGGAAATACAATATTCACCCAGCGTGCAGTTGGGGTCTGGTACTCACTGCCTCAATGAGCAGTAGAGGGCATTATCCTTCATTGCATTTAAAAATAAAAATAATGTACTACAGGTGCACAACCTTTTATCCGGTGTTCCAGAAACCGAAAAGCTCCGAAAACCGGCCATTTTTTCCAGATGTCGTCTGCGCACCAAAGCTCGCGTTTGGCGCCAAACTTGACCCAGAACGACCCACGGTCAATCCAGGTCTGTACTATTGTAGCGGCTGCCTCCTCCCTGGAGACCGGGAGACGCTTAAACATCTGTAAATCATTGCTTAAATGTTAGTCAGTTAGTTTGGAGGGCTTTTATGTGAAGGGGGGTGAAGGGGTAAACTTTAATTCTTAGTCCCCTACCTGGTCGGAGAGGCGGGGAGCGGTCAATGCCTTACCGGGTCGCCGTGCAGTAAGCTCCGCAGCGTTGCGGCCGGTGGGGCTGCGGGCGGCGCTCTACCCCTGGCTGCGAGGCGCTCCAAATCCAGCGCGGCCCGCGGCCGGACGCCCCAGCTCCGCGAATGTCGGGAGTCGGCGGCGTCGCAGCGCTGGGATACCAGCGGGGTGCGGGCAATGCCTTACCGGGTCGCCGTGCGGCAAGCTCCGGAGCGCTGTGGCCGCCGACACACAACATCGCGGAGCGTCGCTGGATTTGGAGCCGCGCAGCCAGGGGTAGAGTTGCCGGGGTCGGAGATCCAACCGGCGCCGCCCGCGGCCGGACGGAGCCCCCAGCTCCGCGGCTCCAAATCCAACGACGCTCCGCGAATGTTGGAAGAAGGCGGCCACAGCGCTCCGGAGCTTGCCGCACGGCGACCCGGTAAGGCATTGCCCGCTCCCCGCTGGTATCCCAGCGCTGCGATGCCGCCGACTCCCGACATTCTCGGAGCTGGGACGTCCGGCCGCGGGCCGCGCTGGATTTGGAGCGCCTCGCAGCCAGGGGTAGAGTTGCCGGGGTCGGAGCTACAACCGGCGCCGCCCGCGGCCGGACGGAGCCCCCAGCTCCGCGAGGTTGGGAGTCGCCGACCAGGTAGGTAGGGGACTAAGAATTAAAGTTTCCCCCTTCACCCCTACACCACCACCACCACATAAAATCCCTCCAAACTAACTGACTAACATTTATGCAATGATTCTCCCGGTCTCCGGGGAGGAGGCAGCTGCTCCAGACTTTTCAAGCCGCCCGCGCTACCTACCTAATCTACGCTAAAAATCTTCCATTCTGAAATCCGAAAATGTCCGAAATCCGACAAGTGTCTGGTCCCAAGGCTTTCGGATAAAAGGTTGTGCACCTGTACAACATAACAAGCTGCTATGTCAAACATTACAAAATGGTACAAGCAAGATGACAATATTTTGCCCAGCATGAACAAAGTGCTCTGATGGCCTTTTGTTTTGTAAATTTGCATAGTGAAATTCACCTTCAATGTGCAAGCAGCTTTTGACTGAGAAAATTTGCATTTGAAGATCAAGATCCAAATAATGGCAAAGCTCATGATCTATCATCCAAAAGAAATCCATGCAATTTTATATGCATGCAGTAGCTCAAAAGGACTGAAGAGATACCACCGATGCTCAGCATAATTCTCCAATTATGTTGGTAGGATATCTGTGATCAGAACCTTAAAATGGATCCAGCACACAAATACCATAGCTGAGTTTCTGTTCTTTTAATGGCACAGAGTCTAAATCCTGAATCTCCACACCCAACAACACTCTTGGGATACCAGCAGCCCAAGGACTGGAGCAAGGTTTGCACCATCAGTCAAGGACAATATGGGAATGCAATATAAGTTACAGGCTTACTCTTATTCTGTTATCTATATAATCAAAAGTCTCATTTTGACCACTTCCTGTCTGCGCTGTATATTGATTTTAGAAAAAACGTTACCATATTTCGCCATGATTTTTGGCCATCTTACTCACAGCCCTCTTCCGCTGAGCAAGCCTCGAGGATTTTTTCCACCAATGAGTGTGAGTGTAGTCTCAGTGACAGAGCTGTCAGCCAAAGAATCCATTCGGCCCACAATGCCCATACTATCCCTCTGGAAACCAGTTCCTTCGGCGCACAACACCATGCTGGCGCTCCAGAGAAGTGGCAGATGGAATATAGTGTAGCAAAGTGTGGAATCATGCATTTTGGTAGTAGGAATAAAGGCGTAGACTATTTTCATAATGGGGAGAGAATCCAGAAATCGGAGGTGCAAAGGGACTTAGGAGTGCTGGTGCAGGATTTCCAAAAAAGGTAATCTGCAAGTCGAATCGGTAGTAAAGAAGACAAATGTAATGCTAGCATTTATTTCAAGAGGGCTAGAATACAAAAACAAGGATGTAATGCTGAGGCTCTATAAGGCGCTGGTCAGGCCACAATTGGAGTATTGTGAATAATTTTGGGCACCATATCTGAGGAAGGATGTGCTGGCCCTGGAGAGGATCCAGAGGAGATTTTTACAAGAGTGATCCAAGAATTAATGGGTTAACATATGATGAGTGTTTGACGGCACTGGACCTGTACTCGTGGAGTTTAGAAGAATGAGGGGGGACCTCATTGAAATGTACCGAAAAGGCTTGGATAGAGTGGATGTGGAGAAGATGTTTCCACTCGTGGGGGTCTAGGGCTAGAGGTCATAGCCTCAAAATTAAAGCACGTTCCTTTAGGAAGGTGATGAGGAGGAATTTCTTTAGTCAGAGGGTGGTGAATCTGTGGAATACTTTGCCACAGAAGGCTGTGGAGGCCAAGTCAATGGATAATTTTTCAGCAGTGATAAAATTATTATTCTTGATTAGTATGGGTGCCAGGGGTTATGGGGAGAGGCAGGAGAATGGGGTTAGGAGGGAGAGATATATCAGCCATGATTGAATGGTGGATTAGACTTGATGGGGCGAATAGTCTAATTCTGCTCCTATAACTTATGACAATCTTAATTCAAAGCTTTTGGGAAACGAAAATCAAATGCAAAATTACAACCACATTTTTGTCACAGCATCCCTTTGGGAATGGGATAATGTGCAAATAGTCTTCAAATTCCACCACACCAGACTGAAAATTGTGCTTTTGTTATCATGTTTAAAAGAGAATGGTGATTATGAAAACATTATCACCATTATCATCATTTTATGATTGGTTTACTGTTTTTAACATTGTGTTTTTTTACCTGATTTTAACTATTTATTCTGTTCCATCAGGGACTGGATTGTTTTTTTTTTAGTGTTATTATGTGAGAAGTGTTTTAAATTTAATGTGCGAGGCTCCGCTATTCACTGGGAAACGTCTTTTCATTTTGCACTGTACTTGTTGCTTGCAAGATGACAATAAAGGTTGATTGATTGATTGATTGATTATTCAATTGCGGCATTTTTTAGAATACATAAAATTCACCTCCATCAACACTTTCTATACATGGCATTTTTCACATCTGATCATCTATGCAAATGCTGAACAAGAGCATTCTTCACAAGAAGTAACCTTTACCTCCACGTTCAATCAGATTTTGAGAAAGAGCAGGTTTTAAAATCATAATAAGATCACTAGAATTAATTACATTTAATAAAGGTACAAACAGATAGTAAAAGCAGAATTTTTCCATTTGACATTATAGAAATGTGAAATGTATTACAAAGCTACCTTTGTAATGGAATCCTTTCGTATCAGAAAGCTTTGCACTCTGTTAAATTATCTAGCTCCATAACTCCCTCACCTCCAACAATGTAAACGCCTGAAAACAACTTATTTGTCATCAAGGTCAAGACCATTTGTGTCCAACACTTTGCTCCCCCCTAGTTCAGACCAATGTGTATGGCTTCTCTTGGCTCCAACCCCAAATTCAGATATGTTTATTGTCATATATACCAAGATGCAATGACATTTCTTGTTCATGTGAAGCTCAGAGGAATCGGTATACAGTTATGATAAATATAACATTACAATGACGAGTGCTAAACAGTAGAATGGTGCAAGGTTGTAGAGCAAAATCAGAGTCATGCAAAATAATTTGCACTATAATGGAATTTGTACAATAATGGAATAAATGTATGAGGTAGAGTTAAAAGCAAGAGTACAGTGTGTGTGGCAGCATCCCTAGGAAGGGAGTGTGAAAGAGCTGATTGATTTGGGAGTCCCACAGCAATGGAGAAGAGGCTATTCTTAAATTTAGAATTCAGAGCATTCAAGCTCCTGTATCTAATCTCAGAAGGTAGAAGAGAGAAAAGGGAATGATCAGGATGGCATACTTCCTTGATAATACTTTGGGTCTTCCTGATGAACACACTGTGAAGATGGACTGGATCAAAGGAAGTGACAAGCCTGTGATGAACTTGGTTGTGTGTTCTTCAGATTCAGCCAGTCAAAAGGTTTATAGTGAATCTTCTGCAGAAGCTCTCTTCTTAGGTACCAGCCTCTCATCACCACTTTTCTCAAAAATTCCAATCTTTTGACACACGGTTCTTGCATGCAGCCTCATCGCCTCCCGTTTGACTATCATTTTTGTGAAAGCCCAATTTCCATATAAATCGATCTTGAGCTTTTTCAGAATTCCTAGTCTAAACCTATCAATGTAGTTTGCAACCATACCACATCTCTGAAACAGCCCTTATTAAAGTAAGTAACAAATAATCAATAAAAATATTACATGATGGTTAAATACTGGCCAGGACCCTCATGATAATGTCCCTGCCTCGTTTTACATCCATGCTGTGGGATATTTTATGTCACCCAAACAAAGCTTATGAATAAAAGCCGTTTAAGACAGGGAATCATATTGTAGATTTTCTTTCTGGCCTGGCCCAGCGAAGATCATAATAGTCCAGTAACAATTCGCTCCTATTCTATTGTTTCAGTTCAGATAAACCCCAGTGACATTCTTGTATGGCAATCTACAATTCTATCCAGGTATTTGCAAACACTGCACCATGGACTTAGAAATGTAGTTGTAATTCAAGATTCATATTATTCAGTATATCAATAGCATTTGTGTTGCTAATTTCAGTTTGATAACCTATTGTTGTCTTGAGATGTTAACTTCATTTGTCTCTTCACAGATATTTCCTTACTGAAATGTTACCAATTTTTAATTCAAATTTCCAGCATCTGCAGTATTTTACACTTGGAGGTTGAGGCAAGCAAGATTTGTGGAGAGATTTGTGAAGTGTACCAATTAAAGAAGTTCTGCAAGTTTAAATGTTTTCAAAGATGACTGTAATTTCTTCAAGCAAAAAAAAGAAAAAGCAAGACAAATTTACTTCAATAACCGAGTACAAATGACCAAGAGATAAAGCATTCCTTATTTGGAACCTTATTGCATGCTTATCTGCAATAAGATGACCACAAACTCATAAGGATTTTTCACATAAATAATTTAATGTTTATGAAAACTAAAGGCATTATCTATAAACTCACAGCACTACATAAATTTTTGAATTCTAAAAGTAAGAAATCAGGAGCAAAGTTTTCAATGGAATTGTTATAATTCCAGAGGTTATAGAATATTAGAATAATCTAAAAATATTAGATTTCCGCCCTGAATTCTTTGTCAAAAATGTAATACCGAAGATCTTGAGTCATTGTACAGAATGGAAACAGGCCCTTTGGCCCATCTTGACAGTCCCATTGCTTGCTTTTGACGCACTCTGTCCATATATCTGTCCAAATGTCTTAAAAGCCGCATCTGCTTCTAGTTTCCTCTGGCACCTTATTCCGGGTCTAGACTACCTCCGGTGAAAGGTTTCCCTTGATATCCCTCTTAAACCTTCCCCTCACACCTTTTAAAAATCAAGTTGAGATGCTGTTGTGATGAAAAAACCCTGACTGTAATTGATCTTCCATGACTAGGTAAGAGCTCTAATGCACATGAAGAAAATTATGCTCCAAATGTAAAAATGCTGATCACAATTCAATGTGCAATATCTGTGAAAGCTATTATCTTGCTGCTTGGTAACAATCTAAACATAAACTAGACTGTTAATAAAATAACTTTAAATCTTTGATACAACAAAATTATACTATCTGCATTGATGTAAACAACAATTGATGTACAGTGCATTCAGAAAGTACTATGTGGAGGCAGCTTTGGCAGCGATTACAGCCTCAAGTCTTTTTGGGTATGACGCTACAAGCTTGGCACACCTGTATTTGGGTAATTACTCTGCAGATCCTCTCAAGCTCTGTCAGGTTGGATGGGGAGCATCGATACACAGCTATTTTCAGGTCCCTCCAGAGATGTTCGATCGGGTTCAAGTCCCGTCTTTGACTGGGCCACTCAAGGACATACCGACTTGTCACGAAGCCATTCCTGCATTGTCTTGGCTGTGCGCTTAGGGTCGTTGTCCTGTTGAAGGTGAACCTCCGCCCCAGTCTGAGGTCCAGAATGCTCTGGAGCAGGTTTTCATCAAGGATCTCTCTGTACTTTGATCCGTTCAACTTGTGGACTGGTGCGGCAAAAATAATCTAGAATTAAATGTCGACGAAACAAAGGAGATGGTTGTCGACTTCAGGAGGGCGCAGCCAAAACATACACCCCTCAACATCAGTGGCACCACAGTGGAGAGAGTGGAGAGCATAAAGTTCCTCGGCGTGCAAATTACAGACAGCCTCACCTGGTCCAGGAACACCACTGGGACTGTCAAACGGGCCCATCAGCGATTGCGCTTCCTGAGGAAACTAAAACTGGCCTCACTCCCCACCAACATCCTCAGGACTTTCTACAGGGGTACGGTGGGGTCTGTACTCACGTACTGCATAAATATGTGGTACTGCACCTGCAACTGCTCGGACAGGAAGGCTCTGCAGAGGGTAGTGAGGGGAGCAGAGAGGATCATTGGTGTCTCCCTATGCTCGGTACAAGAACTGTTCCAGAGCTGCTGTCTGAAAAAAGCTCAGAGAATTGCTAAGGACAAACTGCACCCCCTCCACATACACCTGGATCTCCTGCCATCAGACAAGAGATATCGCAGCAACTACAAGATTGCTAAACAGCTTCCTGCCACAGGCTGTGAGGTTGCTAAACAGTCACTCTGTACTCACAGTCAACTGATTCTGCGGCTTGGCACGGACACTTTAATAACTGGCACTGGTCACTTAAATCAGCTGACCCGGACATTTTTATGATTGGTTTTACTGTATTTTAACGTTGTTGTTTTTACCTGCTTTTAACTATTTATACTGTTCCATCAGGGACTGGACTGTTTTTAGTGTTATTGTGTGTGAAATGTTTTAAATTTCATGTGCGATGCTCCGGTATTCCCTGGGAAACGTCTTTTCATTTTGCACTGTACAACTGTTGCTTGCAAGATGACAATAAAGGTTGATTGATTCATCTTTCCCTCGATCCTGCCTAGTCTCCCAGTTCCTGCCACTGAAAAACATCCCCACAGCATGACGTTGCCACCACCTTGCTTCACCGTAGGTATGGTATTGGCAAGGTGATGTGCAGTGCCTGGTTTCCTCCAGACGTGACACTTGGCATTCAGGCAAAAGAGTTCAGTCTTGTTTCTCACGGTCTGAGAGTCCTTTAGGTGCCTTATGGCAAACTCCAATGTGCCGTTTACTGAGTGGCGGCTTCCGTCTGGTCACTCTATCATAAAGGCCTGATATAGTCCTTCTGGAAGGTTCTCCCATCTCCACAGAGGAACTGTGGAGCTCTGTCAGAGTGACCATCGGGTTCTTGGTCACCTCCCTGATCAAGGCCCTTCTCCCCCGATTGTTCAGTTTGGCCGGGCGGCCAGCTCTATGAAGAGTCCTCATGGTTCCATTCAAGAATGACGGAGGCCACTGTGCTATTCGGGGTCTGCAATGCTGCAGAAATTGTTTTATACCCTACCCTAGATCTGTGTCCTGACACAATCCTGTCTCGGAGGTCGACCGACAATTCCTTCATCTTCATGGCTTGGTTTTTGCTCTGACATGCACTGTCATATGTGGGACCTTATATAGACAAGTGTGTGTCTTTCCAAATCATGTCAAATTAATTTAATTTACCACTGGTGGATTCCAATCAAGTTGTAGAAACATCAAGGATAAACAACGGAAACAGGAAGCTCAATCTTGAGTGTCATAGCAAAGGGTCTGAATACTTATGTAATGTGACATTTCATTTATTTATTTTTAATTACTTTGCAAAAAATTCAAAACAACTGTTTTTGCTTCTTCATTCTGGTGTATTGTGTGTAGATTGATGAATTTAATCCATTTTAAAATAAGGCTGTAACGTAATAAAATGTGGAAAAAGTGAAGCAGTCTGAATACTTTCTGAATGTACTGTAAATCACCATGTTTGGTACACACTTCGTTCTCACGTTAAAAAATGTTTAAAGAAGTAATTCCTTCATAGTTTATGAACATATTGGACCAAATTACAAGCTACTGTAAAATTCAAAAATGATTCTTTCCTGATCAAAGTACATAATGGATCGTTTATGGACAGCGACGGTGTCAGCTTACGTGGAACACTTTCCAGGGCCGTGCAGCCCACGGCCAGGCCCAAACAGTCACCACCGACGGCGGGTGAGGTTAAGTACCGTGGAGCACAGGCCCGGCAACCGCCACCAACGACAGCCGGGTCTCCAGCCCGGCCGCAAGAGACAGCCGCGAGCAGTCAGCCCGGCCGTGAGTAGAGAAAGCCCGGGCCGTGAATAGAGCCGACCTGGCCGCGAGAAAAGCGGGACACTGCAAAGCAGCAAAAGCCAGCAAAAGCCGGGCCAGCCGTGAAGCAAGCAAGCCAGCAAAGCAGCAAAAGCAACAGTAAATACAGCCCGAGAGGTCGCTGACGCACCGGAGTCCAGAGACAGACAAGTCGGACCGGTGAATTTCTCACAGTAAAAGCTGGACTGCATGAATTTAATGTATTGTTCACTGTCATTAATGATTTAAGTAAATCTATGTGCACAGCAGGTATATGGTTTAAAATTTTCTAGTTTGCTATTACAGGTGCACAACCTTTTATCCGAAATTCCGGAAACCGAAAAGCTCCGAAAATCGGACATTTTCGTCCTGGAAAAAAGGGAGGGTATATTGCCCGGGAGAGTAGGAATCCCTAGACCTAGTACAGTGAGCATCCACCGAGGGTCGCCCGGAGATGTTCCGCGGTCACCGGTCCGGGTGACCCTCGGTGAACGCTCACTGAACTAGGTCTAGGGATTCACAAAAATGCTGGAGAAACTCCGCGGGTGCAGCAGCATCTATGGAGCGAAGGAAATAGGTAGCGCTTCGGGCCGAAACCCTTCCTTAGACTGCCCTATCAGTCCCCCCTATCAGCCTGAGGAAGGGTTTCGGCAAAGGGAGGGGAGAGAAGGTAAAAGAGAGAGGAAGGATCTGCCAGGCATGCTGTGTGTGTGGGTTTGTTTGGCGGAGTCTGAGGGGAGAAGGAGAGAAGGGAGAGAAGAAGGGAAGGGAGGGAGGAAAGGGAGGGAGAGGTCCAGCGGCGGGAATGGATGCCTGGGTCCGGGCGTGAGCTGAGTCCGAGGTTTGTAAACGTTGCTGCAAACCCCCGGCCCTGCCCTCCGTGTATTGTTCACCGCGTCTTCCTGGAGAGAGGGGGGAGGGCATGAGCCGGGGCTTGGTACGTGAAGCACGGCGACTAGATGGACGGGAGTGCTGCCCCAGGAGCATGAGGGCACCTCCCCCTTCTCCATTCCCCCTCACACCCCCCTCTACCAACGCCGCTCTATGAACGTTGCTTTCGTCCTTCTGTCCACGCTTTCGCTCGCTCTTGGTGCCGGCGCTTCTCCCCTCATGGCAGCTATTGAAAAAGTCGACCCGAAATATCACCTATTTCCTCCTATTATCACGTGTTCCTCATCAGAGATGCAGCCTGATCCGTGTTTGTGCCTTGTGTGTGTGTGTGTTTAATCAGCATCTGTGTATGTGCCGTTTAAACTGTTGGCGCATGTGCCGTTGAAGTGATAAAAAACATTTAAAACCGGCACGCCTACTGTTTCCCCCCGCAACGCTGAGAAGGGCGCGAAATCGAGTCGGGGTTAACGGAGGCACTCCGGAGGAGTGGACCAGAACGCTATAAGATCTTTGCAAAAGCAATTACTCGTAGGTCGGGAATAGGTAGGCGCGGGGACCAAAGATCTTTGTAGGTGACCACTTTCGGGTCGCGCAAACTCCCCTTGCGGCCTCTTCCGAGCTGACTCACCACTGAGGGAAAGAGCTAAAAGAGCTATCGGGACCGTACTAAGGAAGTGTCTGGTGAAGGCTTGGATAAAAGGATATGCCGATATGGTTCATTAGTTTCCCTTTAAGAATTAGTAATGACTGGATCAGTGTAAAAGGAGTCCAGGGAGAGAACACAATCTCGACCCGAGAACATCTACCATGGCCGCTCTATTGTAAGAAATGTGCCACGATTTGCTTTTGGACCGAAGTGGAGGTGGTTTATTTTCAATGAACACTTTCGCTCGAGAAGAGAGAGATTGGTTCATTGTAGGCTTTGGAAGCCGGTTATCACACCTTACATGTGTTGCTTCTCCCCTCATAAAACGGCAGCTATTGAGGCATTAAAAGTCAAAAACCCGAAATATCACCTAGACAAGTAGCCTCCTATTATCACGTGTTCCTCATCAGAGGCAGCCTGATCCGCTGATTTACAACTCCCAGCCTTTTGTGTCTGTCTGAGCGGCGATGTTAAAATCAGCTTCATCTGCAGTATGCTGTTAGAGTTTAACCAAGTACAAGGCATGTACTGACGAAGTCAAAAAAGGAAGAAGTCAAATGCAAAGGGTCAAAAAACAGCTTTCAGAAAGGTACGGAGACAATCCGGGCAAACAGAAACTGTTTTTAGAAGGCCCGTCAACGCAATGAGATTGCGAGAGGCAAACCCTGAAGGCACACCTTCGGGTCAGGGTTGAAGGTGAAATGAACGCAAAACGTACGTGAAGGTACACTCCGTTGTGCAGGAGTGGACCATGGTTGCGCTAAAGCATTTGCTTTGCTCCAATCTGATTTGATTACAGACTTATTAACAAATACATAAACAGCGCCAGTATTTCGAGAAACTCCGCTGGTCCGCCACTGCTGTACAGCAACGATACAGGGCTTGGCAGATAAGAGATGTCCACGTGATACATTATAATAGTTTGAGAAAAGCAGTGGTTTGTATTCAGGCCTACTACCGCGGGGTCAAAGCCAGAGAATTGGTTGAGAAAATCAAGGCAGCACGCCAGATTAAGTCATTCGTAATGATGTGTATTCTACAAGTAAACATTTCTTGATTGAAAAAGCGGCTGTAGTCACTTTGCAAGCTGCATACCGTGGTTACTGATCAAGGGTACACTACAGAGCTATGCGTCAAGCAGTCATTTCGATCCAGAGATGGTATAAAGCATGCAAAATAGGGCATTCCTAGTTTGTGCAATATCAGTCAATGAGGTATGCAACTATTACCATTCAGGCTGCCTACAAGAGTATGGTGGTTAGGCAGTGGGTTAAGCAAAAGAGGGCTGCTGTAAAAGTTCAGTCAGTACTCCGTATGAGTCGGTATAGGAAAGACTTCTGCAAACTGAAATATACAGCAATTGTAGTTCAGTTGCACTACCTTGCTTATGAAGCAAGAAAACTATACAGAGCACAAATCAAAGTCACTGTTGTATTGCAAAGACAATATAGATCCTACTTCTTGATGAAGAGCCAGAAATGTGACAATGAGACAAATAGATGAACAACAGAAAAGGCTTAAACAATACAAAGAACGGTTAAATAAATGTGTGACAATGAGTAAAAAGCTGCTAATAGAAAAGTCTAAACAAGAGAGGCTTGTCGATCGAGACAAAAGTACACAGAACCGATTGCGACGAGGACACTTCACTACAATCCAGCATGGAGCCTCCTTACAAAATAAACACTAAGTTCAACAACTATTGGAAGCATAATGACAAAATAATTAACCTGAAACATTAATACTCTCTTTCCCCAAATATGCCACTTGCTTTGTATTTTGTGTATCCGTGATGGTGAAGTGCTTAGAGAGGTTGGTTATGGGGAAAATCATCTCCAGCCTCAGCAAGAACCTGGGCCCATAACAAATTGCCTATCACCACAATAGACTGACCGGTGATGCGATCGTGCTGGCTCTCCACTCTGTAGTGGATGCTCTCATTTCACTCCTGCCATCGGGAAGAAGATATAGCAGTCTGAAAATTGCAATGTCCAGGTTCAGGAACAACTTCTTTCCAACAACCATCAGGCAATTGAACACTACGAAGTCCAATCAAACTGAAATTATGAACTGCCGGGGTTGCAATAGAGACTTTGGTCTTTATTTTGTTTTTACACTATATATGGGTTTTTTTTTAAATTTATTGAAAATATTTAAAAATTGTTTGTCATGTTATTTATTGAGTACTGTATAGCAAACGTGTGGTGCTGCTGCAAGTAAGAATGCCAAAGTTGCACCGAGGGACATACAACAATAAAACACTGTTGACTTTATTTCCAACCTTCAGCAACATATAAATAAATTACTGCATAGCTGGGAAGAAACATAATGTCTGACTTCTTGAAATTTTGCTCCCTGATACCAGGTTAGGGATTCCAGATTTCCCAGGTGGAAGCAAAATCCGTCATAACATTTAAAAAACAAATGGATATAGCTTAGAGATAACCAGTTTGAATGGGATTAAGAGTATGGCCAAGACAAAGGTTGTGAATTAAATAACCTGCACTCAATCAAACTAAAACAAAAAATTGGGTTCATTAATTCAGAATGCAATTTTTTTTTGCATGATTTAATGTTATGATGTTGACGTTTGATGTTGATGTTTACCTCGACAGAGATGCGATTTTTTTCCATATCGTATCTCAGTCCACACTGCGGCCTAACATCGGGGAGTTTGCGGCATTTGCTGGAGACCGACTTCGGGAGCACCAACCACGGGATCCTGCGGACAACATCATGGAGCTCGCGGTCCCTGTCAGGGGATCGACTTAGGAGCTCCAACGACGGGAGCCTGTGGACTTTAACATTGTGGAACTCACGGTCCCTGGTTCGAGACCGACTTCGGGAGCTCCAAGCCGCAGGAGCTTCAACTGCCCCGACGCAGGAACTTCGACCGCCCCGACGCGTGAACTTCGACCGCCCCGACGCGGGGGCTTCGATCGGTGACTGCGGGAGCTTTGGTTGCCCTGACTGCAGATGGTTCAACTGCCCCGACCACGGGAGAATAAAGAGGAAGAAGTTTGAACTTTATTGCCTTCCATCACAGTGAGGAATGTGGGGAATCTGCTGTGGTGGATGTTTACGTTAACTTTTATGTAGTTGTGTGTCTTGTTGCTTTTTTTTTTTTTTAAGTATGGCTGTATGGTAATTCGAGTTTCACTGTACCGTAATTGGCACATGTGACAATAAACTGACTTTTCAACCTTTATTGCATTTAAAAAAAAACCTTATCAAATTTGTGAAAATTACCTCTGTGACAGGCTGATGGGCACTTGTGATTTCTACAGCCAAGAGATCGACCACAGCTTTGGTCACAAGGAGGGCAATTGCCAGAACAGCACTAGAAGCAAACAATACAAGAGGATTACTTTTGCTTTGTGCCTTTTTAATAGGTGGTTAAAACACAATTAAATAAAAACTTCAAAATTAAGCATAGCAAAATCTTCAAGTTTAAAAAATTCTTCTTTAATTAATTTGAAAGCATTAAGCTGTATAGGATGAAGTATTATAATCACAGCAATACCATATCCAAGATTGTACAAATACCAAAATAAAGACAGTTTAATCTTGCAATTTCCCATTCCAATATTTATCCACAGAGAGTAATATTAGAAAAAAAGCAATTGCAATACTGACACCTTCTGCTTTTGATTTTAAATCAGCACGCAATGTGTGATTTAATATTTCTTCAACATATGGATAAATCCAAGTAAACACATTCCAATACTTGTCACTTAAACACTTTTGGTTATTATATGCTATGTTTATCTTGTAAAAATGTTTAGAATGTTACAGCACAATAATAGTGTTTGCCAAACACACGCCCAAATTAATTAAAAGATGTGGTGGCCCAAGGATGAAGAAAGGAAAAAAATATTTGCTAAAACCCACCAAGAGCTAATTATGGATGTTTGTGTACCCGACTATTCAATCAACAGGAGCATCCTGCAGGGGATCTTTGGTCAAAAGTACATTATTGGAATTCAAATTGTATACCAGTTAGAATATCTTATAAATAAATTCTGTTCATCCAATCACACAACACTGACATCTGGTGTAAGGTAAGCCAAATGACAGGTGTACACAAATTAGTGTAAAATGTTAACTGGCCAACTATTGTAAGCAAAAAAACAAAAAGGCTGCTGAAAATACTCAGTATATCATTTTTACCATTTACCAAATACCAATTTTGAAATACTGATTCAGGAAAAAAATTAGTGAAAACATCATTTTCTTCAAATAATGGCATAAGATCACAAAGATTTTTGTGCATGTAAATGAAAGGGGCACTCGATGATAATAGGATTGTATTGGATTGGTACGACAGTAGCCTTATCCCCAAGAATTTATCCTGCCGATATTCATCCTAACCCCAATCTTAAACTGCAGGGTAAATAGTTACTTGGGGGACGGTACTATATAGTAACAAACTAGATGGAACAATCCTTCTTTACAAGATTCTGACTTCATAGAAATGTGATCATTAGATTAATTTTATTTTTAAGTTTAATGTTTTGTCAATACTTCCATAAAATTATAATTACACCATGAGAAGTTTATATTAGCAAATTCTTGGAATAGAATTAGACTATTCGGCCCATCGAGTCTACTCTACCATTCAATCATGGCTGATCTCCGCCTGCTAACCCCATTTTCCTGCCTTCTCCCCATAGCCCTCGAGACCCGTTCTAATCAAGAATTGGTCTAACTGCCTTAAAAATATCCACTGACTTGGCTTCCACAGTCCTCTGTGATAATGAGTTCCACAGATTAACTACCTTCTGACGAAAGAAGTTCCTCCTAACCTTTCTCTAAAGAGCGCCCTTTAATTATGAGTTATGACCTCTGGTCCTAGACTCTCCCACCAGTGGAAACATCCTCACACCCACCCTGTCTATGCCTTTCATTATTCTGTAAGTTTCAATGAGGTTCCCCCCCCACCTAAACTCCAGCCAGTAGAGGGCCAGTGCTGTCAAATGCTCATCATACGCTAATCCACTCATTCCTGGAATCATTCCTGGAAACCTCCTGTGGACCCTCTCCAGAGACAGCACATCCTTCCACAGATAAGGGGCCCGATTTGCTCATAGTACTCCAAATGCAGCCTTATAGAGCCTCAACATCTGAATTTCCCCTGAATAAGGGGATTAATAAAGTCTAATCTAATCTAATCTACATCTCTGTTTTTGTATTCCAGTTCTCTTGATATAAATTTGCTTTCCTTACTACCGATTCGACTTGTAAATTAACTTTTTGGGAGACCTGCACCAGCCCTCCCAAGTCCCTTTGCACCTCCGACTTCTGGATTCTCTCTCCATTAGAAAATAATCTACTCCTTTATTCTTATTACCAAAATGCATGAATATGCACTTCGCTGTACTGAATTTCATCTGTCACTTCTTTGTCCACTCTCCAAACATGTCCAAGTCCTTCTGCAGAGTCTTTGCTTCCTCTACACTGCCATCCCCTCCACCTATCTTAACATGTTCAAGAAGGAACTGCAGATGCTGGAAGATCGAAGGTACACAAAATGGCTGGAGAAACTCAGCGGGTGCAGCAGCATCTATGGAGCGAAGGAAATAGGCGAGGTTTCGGCCCGAAACGTCGCCTATTTCCTTCGCTCCATAGATGCTGCTGCACCAGCTGAGTTTCTCCAGCAATTTTGTGTACCACCTATCTTAACATCATCTGCAAACTTGGCCACAAAGCCTTCAATCCCCTTATCCAAATCATTAATGTACAACGTGAAGAGAAGCGGCCTCAGCACCGACCCTTGCAAAACTCCACTAGTCACTGAAAAAGCGTCTTTTATTGCAATTTTGTCTTCACATGCAGCCTCACATGCGGCATCTTATCGAAGGCCTTCTGAAAATCTAGGTAAACAACATCTACAAACTCCTCTGTCTGTCCTCAAAGGACTCCAGCAGGCAAGATCTTCCCTTTGCAAAACCATGCTGGCTTCAGCCTATTTTATCATGAACTTCCAAGTATTGCGTAACCTCATCTTTATAAGTGACTATAAAATTTTACCGACCACCAAAGGCAGGCTAACCGGCCTATAGTTTCTGCTCTTCTGCTGTGCTCCCTTCTTGTACAGCGGGACTGATATTCACAATTTCCCAATCTTCATTAACAATTTCATTTAAAGGGAATTCAGAAGAAGGTTCCTTATCTAAAGAGTGATGAAAGTATCAAATTTACTACCATAGGGAGTGGTCAAAGCCTATAACATTAATATATTTAAGGGGCAACTCCGGGGCATCAGAAGTTGCTCTGAGAGATTTAGATAAGGAAAAAGAAAAGGAGGATTGAGTGGAGCATAAATATTGGCATATTCTGGTCTGTTTCTATCCTATGTAAACTTAAATGAAAACTCCATCCATCCTTTCATTCAAATCAATCATTCATGGTTATGCACATCAACTGCTGCTTTAGTAAGGACCTGGACCTACTCCAATAAGCGAGTTCGGTATTCCTAAAAATGCAAGGACTCATGGGATTTGTCAAAGGTCGTAAGCTATAACAGTAAATAGATGTCAGCGCTATAGCTACAGTGAGTATACTATTGGTCTGCTTTTTTGTCATTTTTCAGTGGGAGACCGGGCGGGGTGGGGGGTGAGACCGGGCGGGGGAAGACCCGCAAGCGCTGCTGAACCGCCACTGGACCGTCCCCGGTCCCACCACCCCCCGACTCGTGACATCCGGACCGACGGGAACACCGGCCTCCAGGCCCAATGCGGTGCAGCGCCAACCCCAACACCAACCAGCGGCCTACAGAATCAACAGCCAGCGTCAACTCCAGCGCAACCCCGCTCACACCACCGACTTCTGCCACTATGGTACCCGTTGCCACTTCAATCACAACCCCGAGGAGCGAGGGCCACGGCCTCGCCTGCGCCAGAGCGCCAGCCTGGGCTCAGCCTCCTCCGGCCCGGCGTTAGACTGGACCGCGCTGCGGGCAGCCTTCAGCCCCAACCTGGAGTTGGAGCTGGCCTGGACTCTGGGCTTGGGGCTGGACAAGAGAGCGGGAGGAGGTTGCTGCTGCCGCCAGCACCATCAACAGCACCAGCAGCTCCAGCGGGCGCCCGGTCTGCCCATGGGCAGCAGGGGCCCGACCGCAGACTCTCTCTCCAACCAGGATTTCTCCAGCAGCAGCGGCTCCGAGTCACCCGGCGGTTGCCCATCTTCAGCAGGACCTCGGTGTCGGATTGAGGGGAGGAGGGTGGAGGTGGAGGGCTGCCGAGGCCAATCCGGCGAGAAAGGCAGAGCCGAGCTGGAGCCAGCGGCTGCAAGTCCATGGCTGCCCCGCCAGCCCAGGGCTACCCCGGACACCTCCAGACAGGGATGGGACAATGGGGAGAGGACGGGGTGGCCCAACAGCACCCACAGCGTCGGAGAGCTAACCCCGACCCCGACCCAGAACGCAGCACAAGCCTGCACACAATGCTGCACCACTGTTGCCAAGACTGTTTTACAGCTAATGACCTATGACCTGGGCATGTGCAGTCAGAATACCAAACTCACTTATCGCCAACTGCCACAGTTGATCAAGAGGTGAAGCGATCTTGCTAGGATAGCTCCCCATTTTGCACTGGATCACTTGAACAAGAACACATACATCAGGCTGCTGTTCATCAACTAGTTCCACAATCATCACAATATTCCCCTTAAACTCAGAAAATTGATGTATTTGCTCGTCCCTCCTTAATGGATTCTCAACTTCCTCACCCACCTCTTATAGACAATAGGTGCAGGAGTTGGCCAGTCAGCCCTTCGAGCCAGCACCGCCATTCAATATGATCATGGTTGATCATCCCCAATCAGTAGCCCTTTCCTGCCTTCTCTCCATAGCCCCTGACTCCATTATCTTTAAGAGCCCTATCTAGCTCTCTCTTGAAAGTATCCAGAGAACCGGTCTCCACCCCCCTCTGAGGCAGAGAATTCCACATACTCACAACTCTCTGTGAGAAAAAGTGTTTCTTCGTCTCCAAATGACTTACCCCATATTCTTAAACTGTGGCCCGTGGTTCTTGAGTCCCCCAACATCGGGAACATGTTTCCTGCATCTAGCGTGTCCAAACCCTTAATAATCTAAGGTACACAAAAATGCTGGAGAAACTCAGCGGGTGCAGCAGCATCTATGGAGCGAAGGAGATAGGTAACGTTTCGGGCCGAAACCCTTCTTCAGACTGATAGGGGGTGGCGGGGAGAAGGAAGGAAAAAGGGAGGAGGAGGAGCCCGATGACTGGGGGATGGGAGGAGACAGCTCGAGGGCTAAGGAAGGGGAGGAGATAGCAAGGGCTAACAAAATTGGGAGAATTCAATGTTCATGCCCTCCGGATGCAGGCTCCCCAAGGTGCTGTTCCTCCAATTTCCGGTGTTACTCACTCTGGCAATGGAGGAGACCCAGGACAGAGAGGTCGGATTGGGAATGGGAGGGGGAGTTGAAGTGCTGAGCCACCGGGAGGTCAGGTAGGTTCTTGCGGACCGAGCGGAGGTGTTCAGCGAAACGATCGCCCAACCTCCGCTTAGTCTCACCGATGTAGATCAGCTGACATCTAGAGCAGCGGATGCAGTAGATGAGGTTGGAGGATATACGTTACCTATCTCCTTCGCTCCATAGATGCTGCTGCACCCGCTGAGTTTCTCCAGCATTTTTGTGTACCTTCGATTTTCCAGCATCTGCAGTTCCTTCTTGAACCCTTAATAATCTTATATGTTTCAATAAGATTCCCTCTCATCCTTCTAAACTCCAGAGTATACTTAGCACACAGAGTTGCTGTGCTCTGGTGCCAACCACAATCAGCACAAATCGACAACATTTCCTCCTCGATAACATCAAGGTTGTGCATTGAGTCCCTTGTTCTACTCGCTCTGTACCCATAACTATGTAGCCATTTTTTAATTTGCCAACGATACCAACACTGTTGGAATAATAAGTAATGATGAGTCCGAGTACAGGAGGGCGATTGAAAATCTCATTGAATGGGGCCTGATCGACAATCTTGTTCTCATTGTTAACAAAACAACGGAGCTGATTTGTGAAGGGAAACCCAGGGATCCATGATCCTGTCTTCATCAATGCGGCAAAGGAGAGACAGCTTTTCATAGTTCCATTGCTGGGTACTTATGACAATTAAACACACTTTACTCATTTTTATGGCAATCAAGGATTAATCTGTTTACAATTTTGGTATCAACAATGATGAGCTTCTCACTATAAATCATCTAAATCCTAAAAATCATGTCATTTTATTTCATCCTGCTCCGTAAAATGTTAAAATTGTACTTTAGTCTTACTTTCTTTTTACACTGATGCCTTTGGCAATCCCGCAATTTGGCACATTTTGTTTCACACAGATATTCCTTATGACAAGACAACGTCTTCACATGCTTCCCACAGCGACATTGCTTTTCAACTTCCTGGAAATAAAAAAAGCATGGATATGCAAGAATGCTGATTTACAAAACTTGTTATTTTACTACACAGAAAATATCTCATAGCCATTTTCTTTCCCAAACATCATCACAGTAATGTAGAGAAAGTTATATATTTATTCAGGTAAAAGATCCTTAGTTGCATGATCTAAGAATTTTTTTAAATGCTTCTGAATGTTGTACCTGAGAAATAAACGGACTGGTAACATTATACTTAATTATGCAAGTAAACCATAGAAAGCCTATTTTCTTTGAACATTAGAAATGCAATTTTTATGCGGTCTTGTGATTTTCTTCAAAGAACCCAAAATAATCCTTAATTCAAACACACTAACATGTTTGTTCAAAATTATCCATTTTAAGGCTTCTACTCTATTCCAATCAAGCTCAATGCAAGGAACAAGGCCTCATTGAGTCAGTCATACAACACGGAAACACACACTTTGGCCCAACTCATCCACACCAATCAAGATGCCCATCTATGCTAGTCCCATTTGTCTGCATTTGGTCCATATCTATCCAAAATTTTTCAAAGTAGACAAAAAAATGCTGGAGAAACTCAGCGGGTGAGGCAGCATCTATGGAGAGAAGGAATAGGCCTGTCCCATTGTGGCGACCTAATTCGCGAGTTTAGAAGGGTTTGCCCTCGACCCATGCCCGTCCCACTTAGGAAACTTGAACGGAAACCTTTGGTGACCTTGCCCGCGACCCAAGGTTTCCATGAGGTCGCCGGAGGTTTTGGTCACTCGCCTGGAAAGCCTCGCCCTGGATCGGGGGGAGACGGGGGGGTGGGGGTGAGACATGGAGGGTGAGACATGGGAAGGTGAGACGGGGGGGGGAGGTGAGACGGGGAGGGTGAGACGGGGGGAGGTGAGACGGGGGGAGGTGAGACGGGGGAGGGTGAGACATGGGGGGGGGGTGAGGGTGAGACGGGGGGGTGAGACGGGGGGGGGTGAGACGGGGGGGGGGGGGAAGAGCGGGGTTGGGGGGAAAACGGGGGGGGGGAGAGACGGGGGGAGACGGGGGGGGAGGGGGAAGGGGGGGGGGAGATGGGGGGAGGGGGAGGAGACGTATGGGGGGGTATAAGACGTTGTATAAGACGTTGGTGAGCCGCATTTAGAATATTGTGTTCAGTTCTAGGCACCATGTTAAAGGAAAGATATTATCAAGCTTGAAAGTGTTCAGAAAAGATTTACAAGGATGGTGCCAGGACTAGAGGGTGAAAGCATTTGGGAGAGTTTGAGTAGGCTGGGTCTCTATTCCATGGAGCGTAGGAGAATGAGGGGAGATCTTACAGAGGTATACAAAATTATGAGAGAAATAGATCGGGTAGGTGCAGAGTCTTTTGCCCAGAGAAAGGGAATCGAGGACCAGAGGACATAGGTTCAAGGTGAAGGGGAAAAGATTTAATAGGAATCCAAGGGGTAAGTTTTTCACACGAAGGGAGGTGGGTGTATGGAACAAACTGCCAGAGGAGGTAGTTGAGGCTGGGGCTATCCCATAGTTTAATTAAGAGTTAGACCGGTACATGGACAGGACAGGTTCAGAGGGATATGGACCAAGCGCAGGCAAGTGGGACTAGTGTAGCTGGGACATGTTGGCCGATGAGTGTGAGTTTGGCCGAAGGGCCTGTTTCCACATTGTATCACTCTATGACTCGAGAGAGGCATTCCTGGCCAAAATCATTGATGAACGTTATACAGTTATAAATGTGATTCCAGCTTAGCAAATGTCTCAATCATCATGAATGTCAGGAATCACTGATCAAGAATCAATAATTAAAATAGACTTGTGTGCATATTTTATCAAATTACTTTTGAAGCAAAAAGTTTAGTTGGGCAAGTGGATATCAATTAATCTTACATCCTATGCCATTAGAATACTCAAATGGACAATCTGCTCCATCCATTATTTATTTGCGAGGCAATGTGTGCTTCCTGGACTTTTTTCAGTGACTATAAATATATTTTTACACCTGTCATAGTGATAAGAGTTTTTAAATTTCCCCACCCAAATAACAGGGAACAGACTCCCAGTTGTTATGCTTCTTTCCACAACATACTTTATCAATAATCAGGAACATTTACAACTTTTCAACTAATAACTTAGAAGAAACCAAAATCAAAACCAAAAGTGTAGAAGTGCGTTTTGTGCTTTTCTCACTACCCTGGTACACTTTTAGTTTAGGTTTTAATAGTCAGGTGGGGTAAAGAATGACTATTTTGAAAACAGAAGAAATAAAATCAGATCATTTTAACTCCTTTCACTTAAATTGTAAAAACAGGTCAACTCTAGGATATATGGATGGTATGAATTATATGAATGAATTTGACATTTTATTCCAAATCTATGTTTTATTTTAAAATAAGTAATTAGGGCAGAACACTACTAAACTAATACATCCTCTCACCTGTCGGCAGATCTCACAGGGGGCTCGATGGCAGCGCATTGAACATCTATGTAGGCCACAATCTAATTGTCTATCACATGTATCACCACAGGTTGGTACATCCTCTGTGCAGGGCAGTGCAGATTCTGGATGAATAGTTAATAAACGACTTCAAGTCAGCGAGAACCTTCATTGTTTGCCCAAGATTTGCCCAAAAAAGAGCAAACCATTTAAATCACCCTTTAAGGCAATTAAAAATTATTTAAAAATACGATTCAATAATCATGTAGATTCCTAATTTGCTCATGATAGCATCTTGCAGTTTGACATGTAATGACATTTTTTTTTTTAAACAAAATGTGAAAGTACCCATTCAGTCGAAGTGATCTAAAATCTAATAAGGGAAGACTTAAGATGACATTGGAGAGCGGCAACACTTTACATAAAGCTCCTCTTAAATCAGTTGAAAATGCCCATTGGAATCGTACTTCCTTAATATCTATCCTTTTGAGCTCTACGAAAGTCATTACTTCCAATACTGATACTCTCCGAACAATGATTTTACAATGGAACTCTTGGATCTAATGATCTTTATTGATAAAGATGTGGGTTCCAGGTAACGTTCAATCATTTGAGTGTAATCTTGAAAAACTTATAGCAAAACTACGGTTTGAAAAACGAGATCACTGAAACATGGCTCAGCCCCAACTCTCCTGGCCCTGCCATACAACGCAAGAGTTTCTCTGCTTATTGTACACAATCTTCAGGCAAGGAGATAGGCAGCAGAGTCTGCTGTCTGATCAACGCTTCTTGGTCCAGTCAAGTCAAGTCAAGTCACATTTATTGATATAACACATTTAAAAAACAACTCTTGTTGGCCAAAGTGCTTTACATTTGTTATAAGAATAGTATAGACAAACAACTACATACATATATACATATAACCCTCGCTCAGTGGACGTCAGGAAAGGCTTGAGAGTATAGATAAGTTTTTAGTCTTGACTTAAAGGTGTCGATGGAGGGGGCAGTTCTGATGGGAAAGGGGATGCTGTTCCACAGTCTAGGAGCTGCAACCGCAAAGGCGCGGTCGCCCCTAAGCTTATGCCTAGACCGTGGGATATTCAGCAGCCCCAAGTCGGCCAATCTGAGGGACCTGGAGGTGGAGTGGTGGGTGAGAAGACTTTTAATGTAGGAGGGGGCAAGCCCATTGAGGGCTTTGTAGACATAGAGGAGGGTCTTGAAATGTATACGGAACCGCACAGGGAGCCAGTGGAGAGAGGCCAGGATCGGGGTGATGTGGTCCCTTTTTCGGGTGCCCGTCAGGAGTCTCGCTGCGGCATTTTGGACCAGTTGCAGGCGGGACAGGGAAGATTGGCTGATGCCAGTGTAAAGAGAGTTGCAGTAATCTAGGTGGGAGGAGATAAATGTGTGGATGATCTTTTCGAGGTCATCAAAGTGGAGGAATTTTATTTTAGCTATCGTCCGAAGCTGAAAGAAGCTAGCTTCTAACACGGCATTGACTTGTTTGTCAAATTTCAGTGCTGAGTCAAATATCACGCCGAGGTTTTTGACGTGAGGTTTGAGTAATGGGGTAAGGCTTCCAAGACTGCCTGCTATCATTTTGATTGAGTCCGAGGGGCCGAGAAGAATGACCTCAGACTTACTCCCATTTAGTTGGAGGAAGTTCTGGGCCATCTGGGTAATGTGACAGTCTTAGTTCAATTCCACACCCTTGACCTGGAATACTTGTTTATAAAATTCTGTCACCTTTATCAACTGAGGAGATTCACGGGCGATCTACATATCGCCCCAAGCCAACACCAAGGAGACACCGGACGAATTATACCTGTTGATTCTGTTGAGATAGAAAATCCTGGCGCTATTCCCCAAGTACACCAGCATGCCACCCCCATGCGGGATGTTAACACTCTTTCCAACAATCAAGTATACCTAATTTTAACCAGTCTGATCATCTGTTGGTGCTTCTCCTGCCAGCTTGTGAACAGATTGAAGTGCGAGTCACCAACGAAGAGAGCAACAGCAGGACTGCTCTGAGTCAGTGGAGTGGAACGTGCTCAAGAGAATTTCATTAGCCTGAATGAGTATACCTCGGCCATCATTGGTTTCATCTAGATATTTCGGTGACGACTGCTTTCCAACAAAGACAATTCCAATCTATTCTAACCAAAAACCAAAGTCCAGATCTGAGGCTTTCAAGGAGTATAATCCCACACAGGACAAGAAGGCCAAGGATGATCTCCGCAAGATCGTCAGGAATGGCAAGCGATAATTCCAAAACAGTTGGAATCACAATTCAATCAAGAGGATGCCAGGCAACTGCAGCAAAAGCTGAATACCATCACAAACTAAAAACCGAAATGAGAGGCGATCTCTGGCAAACAACACATCTCTACCAGATGAGCTCAATGTCTTTTAAGCAAGATTTGTGTAGGCAAACAAAGTTCCGGCTTGGCATGTGTGTCCCTACAGCTTGGTGGCAGGTCAGTTCTGCTTTCACGAGGGTAAACTTATGAAAGCCGTTGCCTGGATGGCATCCCTGGACCTCTTCAACCTCTCACTTCAATAGTGTACTACCACCACCTTCAAGGAAACCTCAAATTCCAGTCCCCAAGAAAAATAAAGTTACCTGCCTCAGTGACGATCATCCAGTAGCTCTAGCATTGATTATAATGAAGTGCTTTGAATGATTGGTAATGCCCTACATCTGTGCTAATCTTATAGACAATCTAGACCCTTTACAATTTGCATAGGGGAAAAATGCCATTTCTCATGCATCACATTCGGCTCTGAATAACTTTAATAATTCACGGACTACAACTCAGCCTTCAAGAACATAATACCAATTAAGATCATCCCTAAATATCTGGACCTTGGCCTTCTGGACTTCATGACCAGCGGACCTCAGTAGATTAGAATTGGCCTTAACATTTCTTCCTGACCTTAAATCTTGTTGCCTTCAAGGTTGTGTGCTCAGTCGCTTGGCCCACAACTGTGTGGCCAAGAATAATGCCAACTTGATTTTTAATTTCGACAATTATTCGCTAGATCAACAACAACGTTGAGGTGAAGTACATGTGATATGTTTTCAGGACAACAACCTAACAATTAATATCAGGAAGAAGAGTTATTTGTTGGCCTAAGGAAACAAGGGGAAACAAGTCCCTGTCAATGGAACTGCTGTAGAGATATTTACTAGCTTCAAACATATCCATTTCATCAGCAATCTAGCCTGCTCCCTTCACACTGTTGTGGTGATCAAAAAACGCATCAGCGTCTTTACTTTCATCGGCATCCAAAAAGATTCAGCATGTCCGAACAAACTAGACAGAAAAAACTAGGATAGAAAAAAATCAAATCAAGGACCAACAGCAATATTTCCCCCATTATCTAACAGCTGTTTATTGTGCTTGAAAGCATCACATCAAAACAGCAATTTGCAATTCTATAGATGTATTAAAGCAGCAAATGACTAAAACCTAAAGAAAATGGACTCAAATTGGGAAGAACCAGGCCACGCATATCTTGTTCTACAAACTGTCTGTCTTCTGCTCTTTTCCAATTTATGAGTTTAGACCATTAAAAGTAAGGAAAAATTCCAGGTGGAACATGATCCCAGTGGCTACATTCCAAAGTACAATCCAATCATCATGGCTTTTACTTGATGTTCACAATAGAAAATACGAATTAGGAGTGGAGGTAGGAGAAATTACATCCTCTACTTTCCCCAAAGTAGACAGAACGCCCTGGCAATTCCATCCCATCTCAAAAGCAGTAATGCTAACCAGGAATTCAGCCAACTAGAGTCAATATAGGTCCTGTAATAACTTCAAGCAGCACAGATTAGGAGAAGAAGGTGAAGCACAAGCGGCTATAACAAAGGGAGTTTACTTGAAATTGTATATAGACACAAGGACAGGAAATAGCTACACAAAAAATGTCAAAGAGAAGCAAGATGTTCTAGATTGGAAACGTAAATATAATAGGTAAATAAATGACACAAGTATACATACTTGATTTTCCACATGGACAAACCCTGAATCCTGATCGTGGGCAATTTCCACAAGCCCCACGGTGACAGACCAGCTCACATGTATGATGACCACAAGGTAAAGTTTTTCTGCACACCTAAGTGACAATAAATTTGCGTTACATATACCTTTTGTTAATCCAAATATTCTAAAAAATATTATTGTTATACTGAACCATATGCAAATACACAACAGAAAATGATAAACACGAAATCCTATCAACCAGCAAAATGATATGCCAATATGGTTATTTCAAAAACTACCCTTTTTTGTCTACAAAAGTCAGGAACAGACATGGTAGAATAGAAGGAAATCTGGAAGGTATACAAGGAGAGGTCATGCAAGACAGCACACAGGTCAATGTCGACCATATCAGGCAGGAAAAATCGCACTTGTAAGAGAGAAGAGTCAAGAGTGTTTTATTGTCATATGCCCCAGATAGAACAATGAAATTCTTACTTGCTGCAGCACAACAGAGTATGTAAACATAGTACATAATGGGATAAAAAACAGTTCAGTGTGTATATATACACATGCACACATTCTCAATAAACAAACAATTATAGTGCAATAATAACAATAGTCTATTGTAGTTCAGTGCTTATTTGTTGTAGTGTTTAATAGCCTAATGGCTGAAAGGAAGAAGCTGTTCCTGAACTTGGACGTTACAGTTTTCAGGCGCCTGTACCTTCTTCCCAATGGCAGTGGCGAAATGAGTGTGTGGCCAGGATGGTGTGGGCCTTTGATAATGTTGGCTGCCTTTTTGAGGCAGTGAATTTGGTAAATCCCTTCGATGGTGGGGAGGTCAGAACCGGTGATGGACTGGGCAGCGGTCACAACGTTTTCCAGTATTTTCTGCTCCTGGACGTTCAAGTTGCCGAACCAGGCCACAATGCAACCAGTCAACTGTGCACCTGTACAGGGCTCTCGCTTAACTTTTTTTCCCCTGTTGCCAGCTGGGCAACCTTGGCAGCTTTTTAGGTTGTCAAATGACAGTTTAGGTGGTCATTTAAGATGGCTTACATGACGCGTGCAATAATGTGCTCGGACAAAGTGCGCAATTACCAGTCGGAATTATACTCAAAGAAGCATTCACATATTATTTCTGCTTCAAATAAAGTCACAAACTAAACATTCACCAATCAAGACATGATATATCCCACAATGACAAGCAGCAAAATTATAAGACAGTATCTCAACTCTTTTTACACATTGCAATTAATGCAATTTCTATTAGTTCTTTCCACTTCCAAACAAAAATGTGGTTGGATTATTCAGCGTATGATCAACCTGTGTCACTAAATCCTGGACCACGGTAACATATATGCGTACGTATAGTTGTGAATGTTGCTCATTAAATAACTACAGTACTGATACTCCATATTAAGAGCATTGATTTGCCGTTAAAATGAATTCTGTAATAACGTGTCAACGGTAGCAGTGACAATCGAACACTGCGGTTTTAATGTTTCACGTGTTCACAATATAATTAATCCATCTTTATAGATTAAAACAAATAGTAACATTGGGAATTAAAACACATTTGATTGCATACCGTTATCAAACATAGTTAATGTTCGCTCTGAAGACATTTCCAGGACAATAGGGTCAGGGAGGGGGGTGTGTGTGAATCACTGCGGGGTGAATAGATGGTGGGGGGGGGGGGGGGGGGTGTTAGAGGGCTGGCGGTGAAGGATGGAGGTATTGAGGGAGGTGAATTAGTACGTGTTGGTGGGGGTCAGATAGTATGTTGAGGGGAGGGCAGGGGGGAGGTCAGGGATGTTGACTGGGGGGGTTCAGTACGGATGGATGGGGGTAGACAAAAGTGCTGGAGAAACTCAACGGGTGAGGCAGCATCTATGGAGCGAAGGAAATAGGCAACATTTCGGGTTGACCCTTCTTCAAACTAATCCCCCCATTCTTCTTGAATGGGGGGATCAGTACAGGATGGATGGGGGGTTGGCAGGAGAATTAATGCAAGGTGGATAGGGTGATCAGCGCGGGATGAATAGATTTGGGGGGTGGGGGGGGGGGGGGGGGGAAGATGGGAGGGGAGCACAGGGGATGTCAGTGAGGACTGAATAGAGGCGGGAACAGGGATCAGTGCGCGATGTAGAGGAGGGGTCCCAGGATAAGGGGGTGGGGGAGGGGGGGGGAGGAAAAGGAAGAAAGAGAGAGAGAGCGAGAGAGAGAGCGAGAGCGAGAGCGAGAGGGACGAGGTGGGGAGGAAGGAGGGTCAGCGCTCCTCGGACAATATCGCCCCGCTGCCTTGGCCCTTGGGAACTCCTCGCCACCGCCTCCCTCCTCCGCCAGCCAACAGCAAGGTGCGGGGCCACTCAAAGATCCTATAGCTATAGGATCTATGGTGCAGCTGCTTTAGAAGTGTCGGAGCGAATGACGGGTCCCGCACAGCAGCAGCAGCGGCTCCATTTCCCCCTCCTCCCTGATAGCAGCCGCTGCTTGCAAACCTGCTAACTGCGATAACCGCTTCAAAAGTTTTTTAAGTGCCATTAGTGGGTTTGCAAGCAGCGGCCCTTATCAGGGCGGGCGGGGGGTGGGAGGAGGAGGAGATGGAGCCGCTGCTGCCGCTGTTCGGGACTCGTCATTCGCTGCGACCCTTCGTCACCCCGCACCAAGTATCTTTCCCACGCAATACAGCCGTCACCATCGAAACAAAACGTTGCGTTCCTTTTCTCTTGAGAGGCTGCCTGACCAGTTTTTCGGTACAAACCAATATCTGGTTGCCAAGCCGGGCAAAATGACTCGATGTTTCCGGTTGCCCGGCAGTGCTTTGATGGTCAATGGCACCCGGGCAACCGTTAATTTTGAGCCCTGCTGTAGATGTTCAAGAGAATCCTCTTTGACATACCGAATCTCCAAAATCTTCTCAGGAAGTAGAGGCGCTGATATGCTTTCTTTATAATTGGATCAGTGTGCTGGGTCCAGGTATGATCTTCGGTAATATGCACGCCCAGGAATTTGAAGTTTTTGACTCTCACCACCATTGTCCAATTGATATAAATAGGATTGTGGGACCTTATCCTTCCTCTTCCAAAGTCCACAATCAGTTCCTTGGTTTTACTGATGTTGAGAGCCAGGTTATTGTGCTGGCACCATTTGGTCACTCGGTCGATCTCACTTCTATACTCTGACTCACCACCATCTGTGATTAGTCCAACAACTGTGGTGTCGTCGGCGAACTTGAAGATGGGGTTCGCACTGTGTCCAGCTACACAGTCATGAGTATAGAGCGACTAGAGCAGGGGGCTGAGCACGCAGCCTTGAGGTGTTCCCGTACTGATTGTTACTAAATATTAAGTATTTCTTCCAATTCGAACAGACTGTGGTCTGTGGATGAGGAAGTCGAGGATCCAATTGCAGAGGGATGCGCAGAGACCCAGTTCCGTAAGCTTGGTAACCAGCTGTGGTCCATAAACAACAGCCTGACGTAAGTGTTTTTATTGTCCAAGTGGTCCAGTGAGATCGCATCCTCCGTTGACCTGTTGTGGCAGTATGTGAACTGTAGTGGGTCGAGGTTCTTGTCGAGGTAGCAGTTGATGTGCACCATAACCAACCTCTCTAAGCACTTCTAATCACCACAGACATGTGCCACTGGTTGATAGTCGTTGAGGCACATCATCTTACTCTTCTTGGGCACCGGTATTATTGATGACCTCTTGAAGCAGGTGGGAACCTCAGACCTCAGAAGTGAGAGGTTAAAAATGGCCGCAAAAACTCCAGCCAGTTGGTCTACACAGGTTTTGAGAACACGACCGGGTATACCATCAGGTCCAGGTGCTTTCCGAGGGTTCACCCCCCCTGAAGGATCTTCTGACTGTGACTGTAATACCATCAGGGCGAATGGGGCTCGGGAAGGCACATCAGTGTTCTCCCTATCAAATCGTGCGTAGAACGCATTGAGCTCATCATGGAATGATGCTTCGCTGTCGTTTGAGCTGCCTCCTGATTTCGTCTTGTAGGAGGTGAAGGCATTCAAGCCCTGCCACAGTTGTCGAACATCCGCCTCATCCTCCAGCTTAGAGTAGAAGTCCCTTTTTGGCCTTTTTGATGGCCTTGTCAAGGTCGTATCTAGACTTATAGACTTCTGCGTCACCAGACATGAATGTCCGGGATCTGGTCTTCAGAAGAATGTGGATCTCATGGTTCATCCAAGGCTTCTGGTTAGGAAACACTCATAAGGTTTTTGTTGGAACACTAACCTCCACACATTTCCTTATGAAGTCTGTAACGACTGTGGCATATTCATTCAGGTCCGATGCCGAGTCCTTGAACATTGCCCAGTCTACAGACTCCAAGCAGTCCTGTAGTTGTTCCTCTGCCTCCCCAAACACATTGGAGCACAGTATTTTTGTTTGCAAGGAGGGCTAGGTTTACAACCTAAATCACTTCCAGGATAGCTTTTTCTTTTTCCAAGCCATTTAGAAAGATTAAAATGCCTTGCTATTTTGTTTCAAAAAACTCGCTGTTTACACCTTCCTTACAAATATTTCTCATTCCTCTGGCTAGACACTGGACAAATTTCATCTAGTTCCAACTCATGTCCACCCCATCCAACGTCAATAACCATTGTACATCACGTACATATGCCCATCTCTAATATGAGCAAAAAGTGGGCAGGAAGCTATTGTTGGAATGATGATTCCAGGAACTTTACAACTTACAAAGCATGCAACAGCTCTTTAAGAGATCTTCAGGCATATATCTTCAGGTATTCAGGGTTATAGGGACAGATCTATGCCCTCTAGTGCAGTAAATGTTCACCTAGACTTGGATTTTGGCCTAAGAAAAAAAAATCATGACAGCAATTTGAACCCAACTCTACCCTGCAGCCATCGCAGTGCTTCTCTTAACCCTTAATTTCCTTTATTCTTTTTTAAATTTTTTTAACGTTGCATTTCTTTCCCTACCAATATACACATGATTTATATAACCAATTATTTAATACAATTTAAATACTTAAACAAAAAAGGTTAACTTGCAATTTGATATCCAATTTTACCTATTTCGAATGAAAAATCATGCGTCAAGTCAAGTCAATTTTATTTCTATAGCACATTTAATAACAACTCTCGTTGACCAAAGTGCTTTACATTAGTGTAGGTACTAACTTGCTACATAGATCAATAATACATACATGAATACATACACCGCTCTCTCAGAGGACCTCAAGAAAGGCTTGAGAATAGAAATAAGTTTTAAGTCTAGACTTAAAAGAGTTGATGGAGGGTGCAGTTCTGATGGGAAGCAGGATGCTGTTCCATAGTCTAGGTCTAGACTAGTGGGGTACCCCAAGGCTCAGTACTGGGACCCCAGCTATTTACAATATATATTAATGATCTGGATGAGGGAATTGAAGGCAATATCTCCAAGTTTGCGGATGACACTAAGCTGGGGGGCAGTGTTAGCTGTGAGGAGGATGCTAGGAGACTGCAGGGTGACTTGGATAGGCTGGGTGAGTGGGCAAATGTTTGGCAGATGCAGTATAATGTGGATAAATGTGAGGTTATCCATTTTGGTGGCAAAAACAGGAAAGCAGACTATTATCTAAATGGTGGCCGATTGGGAAAGGGGGAGATGCAGCGAGACCTGGGTGTCATGGTACACCAGTCATTGAAGGTAGGCATGCAGGTGCAGCAGGCAGTAAAGAAAGCGAATGGTATGTTAGCTTTCATTGCAAAAAGATTTGAGTATAGGAGCAGAGAGGTTCTACTGCAGTTGTACAGGGTCTTGGTGAGACCACATCTGGAGTATTGCGTACAGTTTTGGTCTCCAAATCTGAGGAAGGACATTATTGCCATAGAGGGAGTGCAGAGACGGTTCACCAGACTGATTCCTGGGATGTCAGGACTGTCTTATGAAGAAAGAAGACTGGATAGACTTGGTTTATACTCTCTAGAATTTAGAAGATTGAGAGGGGATCTTATAGAAACTTACAAAATTCTTAAGGGGTTGGACAGGCTAGATGCAGGAAGATTGTTCCCGATGTTAGGGAAGTCCAGGACAAGGGGTCACAGCTTAAGGATAAAGGGGAAATCCTTTAAAACCGAGATGAGAAGAACTTTTTTCACGCAGAGAGTGGTGAATCTCTGGAACTCTCTGCCATAGAGGGTAGTTGAGGCCAGTTCATTGGCTATATTTAAGAGGGAGTTAGATGTGGCCCTTGTGGCTAAGGGGATCAGGGGGTATGGAGAGAAGGCAGGTACGGGATACTGAGTTGGATGATCAGCCATGATCATATTGAATGGCGGTGCAGGCTCGAAGGGCCGAATGGCCTACTCCTGCACCTAATTTCTATGTTTCTATGTGCTGCAACCGCAAAAGCGCAGTAGCCCCGAGCTTATGCCTAGACCGCGGGATGGTCAGTAACCCCAAGTCGGCTGATCTGAGGGACCTGGAAGTGGTATTGTGGGAAGGCAGATTTTTGATGTAGGTGGGGGCGAACTCATTAAGGGCTTTGTAAACAAAAAGGAGCTTGAAATTGATTCGGAACCGCACTGGGAGCCAGTGGAGAGAGGCCAGAATCAGGGTGTTATGGTCCCTTTTTCAGGTGCCCGTCGGGAGTCTCGCTGCGGCGTTTTGGATCAATTGCAGGCAGGACAGGGATGATTGGCTGATGCCAGTGTAAAGGGAGTTGCAGTAATCAAGACAGGAGGAGATAAATGAGTGGATGATCTTTTCGAGGTCGTCAAATCGGAGGAAAGGTGTTATTTTTGCTATTGTTCGAAGCTGGAAGCTAGCTTTTACCACGGCATTGACTTGTTTGTCAAATTTTAACGCGCCGTCAAATATCACAAGAAGGTTTTTGACGTGAGGTTTGAGTAATGGGGTAAGGCTAGCAAGGTTGCCTGCTATCGTTTTGATGGATTCTGAGGGGCTGAGTAGGATGACCTCAGACTTACTCTCGTTTAGTTGGAGGAAGTTCTGGGCCATCCAACACTTTATATCCTCGAGGCATTGACCAGAAACATTCAATTCTGTTTCTCTCTTCTTCACAAAAGCTGCCCGACTTGATAAGTATTTCCAGTCGGTTAGAGTTTTATTTGTTGTTCCTTCATTATTACCACATCAATTCAGGAACTCCCAAGCTAACATTGCTGCAGGAATATTTCCATCAACAATGACCTCAATGACTCTTTTCCAATGGCACCTAAAAATCAGCATTACATGTCAACTAAGCACATAATTCAACATATATGAATATTAAAACCATCACTGCCCTTCTGTTTCAAATTATCCAAAGGTTTTCACCAGATCTACAAGAAGATTAAATAACTAACAAATTATTTGATCTAATGTCATAATTGAGTTCAGTTTACCTCTTCACATTGCCATTGAGGACTAGCACATAGCTGCTCGGCTGTTTTCCTGCCACACAAACATCGTTGCCAGCTGACACGAGGACACTCTGGACAATTGCCTATAAAAAGCATTAAAAGGCAATTTTTGATATTTTTAATTTCAAACCACAGCATTTAATTTTTTATTTAGTCACAATCACGATAGAGCTGAATTTTCATTTATGTCAGGCATAGGCCATTATTTTAACATTCCCTCAAATGAATTATCTAATTCTAATAAATTATGGACAGGGGCAGGCATCTATATAATTGTGTTTTGATGGGCAGGATAAAAAGCAAATTTTAAATTACCCAACTCGTATGCTTTTTTATTTTTAAGCCACAAGAATTCATCAAGATAGGATTTGGAAATATGTAGAAGTGTAGAATATGTAGACGTTCGGTCAAATACATTTTCTGGCCATTTCCTCCCCACCCCTCCTGCCACACCATCTTACTTGACAGTTTCAAGAGAGAGTTAGATTTAGCTCAAAGCTAAGGGAATCAAGGGATATGGGGAAAAAGCCGGAACAGGGTACTGATTTTCGATGATCAGCCATGATCATATTGAATGGAAGTGCTGGCTCGTAGGGCCGAATGGCTTACTCCTGCACCTATTTTCTATGTTTATGTTTCATCTTTTTCCCTCAAGAGTGGAAGGAGCGCGAGTACGTGATGGACACGTGAACTATCCATTGTTGTTTCCTCACAACAAATAAGGAGGCCATTCATCAACGATTGTGTCCATACCACTGGCAACTTTAGACCTATGCACCTCCACCAGTGCTGTTCAGTCCAGGGTCATGGTGGAATGCAAAGATATCTCCTTTCTTTGATGAACTGCCAAATATCTCTCCAGCTCCTCTATTCTCATTTGCATTACCATGCAAATAATTTACAGATTTATTTATACCTAATTAATCAGCTATCTGAGAAATACTTGCCTGAATCCTTTCAATCAGGTTTCCACCCATGCCACAATAGCAACATGGCACCAATAAAAGTCTGTACTTTTATAAGCCTCCAGGTTCATCTTGTCTACAATCAATGATGCAGTCAATCAAAGCATCCTTCTCTGCTATATCTCCTGGCTCAGGCAGCAGAGTGGATATTTCTTTATTTCTATTCATATCTATCCAGTTTTATCCAGAGAATCATCCTCCCCCAACCTCTGTGTTATCTCAGTGTAGCCCAGAATCGATCCTTAACCTTCACACAAGAGCTGTCCTTCTGCAACAGCACTGAAAAGCAGTTTCCCCCTCACCTTTACCTCACCTTTTCAACATTTCATATTGCTGTTCTCTTATTACCAAATGTTGGCAGCCATCCTTTCATCTGCACGAGTCCAAAGCTGTGAAATTCTTCCTAAAGCACTCCACCTCATCCTTCACCTTCAGGATTATTCTTAAAACCTACCAAATTAGTCTTAACTGATGCTTTATCATTAAGAATCTATAGCAGGATAACCTATCCTTCATACTCATCCATGGGAAAGCCCAATTGCAATTTAACCCGTGTCAGGTGGTTGGGAAAATATTCAAAACAGAGATGTAAAATTTACCTTGCTGAGATTAAATGGCATCTCTGAATAATAGATATCACTTAAAATGTCCCTATGTATTTGGTTTCCAAACGCAAGGTCCATAGAAATCGAGATATGATCAGTTATCTTTTTACATTATGCCACATTTAGGTCAGGCATTAATACTATATGATATAACTTTATTTATCCCAGGAGGGAAATTGGACAAAGGACACAAAGGACAAAGGACATTTATTGTCACATACCACCAATTGGTGCAGTGAAATTTGAGTTACCATGCAGCACACAAATAAGATAAACACACTATAGAATTTAACATAAAACATGAAACATCCGCCACAGAGGAATCAACGTTTCCCACTGTGAGGGAAGGCAATAAAAGTTCAGTCCTCTTCCTCTCGTTTACCCGTGGTCGGAGCTTATTGTGGCCTACACAGTTGCCGCTACGGACGGCCCGATGTTTCAGGCCCTCTCGCCGGATGATGATACTCCGGTGCTGGAAGAACACTATCAGCGGCTTGGAGTTTCCGAATCTGCCGCTTCCTACCGGAGACTCTGGCTCCCGATGTCCACAGGTGACCTTGGCGAAAGATCCCAGGCCTCTGCAATGTTAAAGTGAATGCCGCCCGCGGCTGGAGGCTCCGCAGGCCACAGCTCCACGGTGTTAAAGTCGGCATTCCCAGCACTCCGGAGCTTCCAACACGGTGACCCTAGTAAGGCATCGGCCGCTCCGCCGCTACTGAAACTGATGCTCTGGCTGGTCACCGGCAGGAAAGGCCGCCCCAATCCAGATGGTAGGCCTCGAGGAGGGGGCCAAGAGGGAAAGACGCATCCTCGACCCAGGTAGCGACTGTGAAAAACAGTTTCCCCCTCCCCCCCCCACATAAAAAGACTAAAAGACCTCCACAACAAAACCTTTGACGGACTAAAAATAAAGAAGAGGATGAAAGTACGAAAAGCTGCAGGCGAGGCTGCCACACTCGATGGCGCCACCACTCGGAGAGTGATCTGCCAACAATCAGAAAACACAAGATACATGAAATGAAAGTGACAAGTGAAAAGGTTTGGGGATATGCAAAGATTGGGGGGGGGGGGGGGGGGAGAAGGGGAGTCAGTCTACCTCACGACAGAAGGGGGAGGAGTTGTACAGTTTGATAGCCACAAGGAAAAAGGATCTCCTGTGGCATTCTGTACTGCATCTTAACAGAACCAGTCTGTTGCTGAAGGCACTCCTCAGGTTGACCAGTGTGTCATGGAGGGGGTGAGCTGTATTGTCCAAGATACTCCGCAGTTTGAGGTTCCTCCCCTCCAAGATCATCTCCCACGAATCCAACTCCACCCCCAGGACGGAGCCAGCCTTCCTGATGAGCTTGTTAATCCTGTTGGCGTCCACGGCCTTCGTCCTGCTGCCCCCAGCACACGACAGCGAAGAAGATGGCACTGGCTACCACCGATTGGTAGAACATCTGCAGCATCTTACTGCAGACATTGAAGGAGCTGAACCTTCTGAAAAAGTACAGCCGGCTCTATCCCCTCTTGTAAAGAACCTCAGCGTTCCTGGACCAGTCCAGTTTACTGTCCAGGTAAACTCCAAGATATTTGTACTCCTTGGTAAACACCACGTCCACACCATTGATGGAGACAGGGGACAGGGGTGTTCCTCTCCTCCTAAAGTCCACCACTAACTTCTTAGTCTTGTCGGTGTTAAGCTGCAGGTGATTCAGCCCACACCACTCAACAAAAATACAAATATATGTCAAAAATTAAAATATGACGTTATTTTCAGTTAAAATTAAAGCAGATGGATTCAAATTGAGCAAAATGCTTTGCCTATACTAGTATATATATGTTATATTATGTTTACTGAAAATTACAAACAGGAGTTTATGCCACAAACTAACCTGCATGACATAAATGTTCACATTTATGCTGTCCACAAGATAACAAACGACCACACGGCTGTTGACAGGACCATCCCTTAGCACTACATCGCCTGGATAGTGCTTTAGCCTTTTCACAGTAGCACGTTATAGAGACCATCTTTGGACAAGGTGGGCAGGGACCTAAATTAGAAACACAAACATCAATCTTAATTATGACTACGTTTATTAAGACCGTGGAAAAAACAATTAGCCTAATCTAAATTACTTTACCAGGATGGCATAAAAGAAGACACTTGTGGCCACATAAAGGCTTAAATTCTTTGTCACAAACTTGGCCACAGGAATGTGGGACAAGCCAAGGGTCTTGTGGTGGATCTTCAACTTTTCGACAGTAACAGTAGTATCTTGTCGGAGTTTGAGATTGTTCATACTGATGCCTACATTTAGGACTAAATAGAAAATCCAACATTAATTTCCTGAACTGCCAGAAATATTGTATACATTGATTTCTACTTACAATTGTTTCTAAAAAAATTAACTACAGTATCCAGCATTTTGCACATAAAAATGGTTTGTATTGTGATACCCAATATAATGGATAATATAGCAAAGTTATTTAAAATATGATTATTCAAAGCCCACATATTAATAAAAATATTTTATTAAATGTTTTTTTAAAAAGTTATAAGAATTATCTCCAACAGAATCCAGTAACATGTTTCATAAGATTGTTGAAAAATATATAATTAAATGTTGATTCACAAATATCTGCACAGTCAATAAAAGTCCCGAGTGACTGGTCCACACTTAATGAATTTTGCATAATGGAAGCTAGGTGGAGACAAAGCTAGTAAGAGCTTCTGCCTCAATTCTTTAGCAACCTGGATTAAACCCCAATCTCCAGTGCTGTCTAGGTGGAGTTTGCAAGTTCTGCATTTACCTGCTGGAGTTTTCTGCAGGTTTCTTCCCACAAGCCAAATATGAACAGATTGGTGTGCTGGAGACACAAGAAACTGCAGGTGCTGGAATCCTAACAAAAATCAACGTGCTGGGGGAACTCAGTGGGTCAGACAGCCAGGGTCAGAAGGGAATGAGCAGATGATGTTTTGGTCTAGACACTTTTACAGACAAATGGGTTGATGTGTTGATTGTCACTGTAAATTATACCTGGTGCGTGAGTGGTAGAATCTGTGGAGAGTTTAGGAGTACGTAGGGAGAACAAAATAGAACTCACATAGGATTAGTGCAATATGGGCTAAAAATGGTTAACATGACAAAAATAAATAAATATGGAGATTTCAGGGTAATAATAGGATCCAAATGATTATAAAATTTTTATTTGTTTATTTACTTTTTATTAGCAATTGTACAAAGATAAAACATTCGGCAACTAGAATTATACAATGATTGTACAGCTTCATTTTTAACCTTATAACCTAAATTATAATAATGAAAGAAAGAGAAAGCAAGAAAGGAAGAAAGGAAAAAGTGAAAGGATAAAGTAGAGGAGTTCAAGAAAAAGTCCCTTAAACTACCAAAGCAGTGTAGCAGAAAAATAGAGGAATAAGAAAAAAATGGAGATATACCTTGCCCCTATCTAAAGTAGGCAGTTTAAACGAGGCGATTGGTAAGAGGAGAGAGAAATTTCTCAATTTAAGGGTTGATTTCAACTGTTTCCAAATTCGTAGGGTGCTATGAATTATCGGATTTTTCTCATACATTGATTTCTTCCGATGTATTGGAGAAGAATCGCGCCTATATTGAAAGGCGAACAATCTTCCCTCGCCATTTTTAACCAGTTTACTTGTTGACATGCATCTTCCATCCAGTAAATTAAATTTTTAATATTAGTTGCCCAGTAATAGAAAATAAAATTAGGGAGAGCCAGTCCACCGATTTCTTTAGGTTTGCATAAATGTCGTTTATGAATTCTATGAGTTTTATAATCCCAGGTAAAGTTTGTAATCAGTCAAGTTTTTTTTTTTTTAAAGTTTTTAGGGAGGTAAATCGGTATTGATTCAAATAGGTAAAGGATCCAAATTAAAGGGCTGTGCGGACTAATGACAAATTATCCTAGACCTGCAGGTGACTATTAACATTGACTCCTAATTAACTGAGTTAGTCACTAATTCACAACTTTATAACGTACAATAAATATACGATATTGAAACAAAGACCATCAGTTGAGTAAATATCCAATGATTACCATGGCCATGGATGATCTTTTTTTCCAAAATCATCATCCAGCACTGAGGATACAAGGAAAATGCTGTCTTTTGCCCACTTTTGAATACATGGCATGTGAAATATGCAATAACAACGAAAACAACTCCAAACCTAAAGAGGAAACAAATGGAATCTTTAATTTAAAATAAAAATGTGAATTTTAAATAAGATGTTTGAACAGTGAATGAACACAGATATATTTGCATATTTGAAACCATGGTCACTCTCAATGGAATTGTTTGATTAATAAGCTCTCAAAAAATAAATTAAATATTAATTCATAAACACTGTCAACAAACTTGCCAATAAAGGATGCAATGAGTAAATAAAATAAGGTGTGTGCACAGGTCAAGTCAGTGGATATTTTTAAGGCAGAGATAGATTTTTGATTAGTACAGATGTCAGAGGTTATGGGGAGAAGGCAGGAGAATGGCGTTAGGAGGGGAGATAGATCGGCCATGATTGAATGGCTGCAGACTTGATGGGCCGAATGGCCTAATTCTACTCCTATCACATGATCTTTTTAAAAAAATTCTCAGGTTATTTTTAGGAAACTGTTGACATTCCCAAATCAAGTCACAGATCTTCAGTTTATCATGTCTTCCGAAAGTCAATCACAATTTGATCATTAGGACGAATAAAAAGATATGAAAAAAAGATCTAAAATTAAGAAAATTAAGAGTGGTGAATCTCTGGAACTCTCTGCCACAGAGGGTAGTTGAGGCCAGTTCATTGGCTATATTTAAGAGGGAGTTAGATGTGGCCCTTGTGGCCAAGGGGATCAGAGGGTATGGAAAGAAGGCAGGTACGGGATACTGAGTTGGATGATCAGCCATGATCATATTGAATGGCGGTGCAGGCTCGAAGGGCCGAATGGCCTACTCCTGCACCTAATTTCTATGTTTCTATGTTTCTAACACATAAATTTGTGGTATAATATTTCACAGTACTCAAAGGATTATCTACAGAATAGGATTGACATTGTAAAAACATACTTCAATAACTTTTGAGATTTTAACTGTTGCAATACTTACAGCTTGGTTCCTCTTAACAGAGGCAATGCAGATGAGACATGTTTGAGCCCCTGACTGAAATGCGTCATTCAAATATTGTTTTGTACGTTCCAGTTCTCTGGAAGACTCCTCGCCTTTATAAAATCAAAGAATCAATTAATGAAACAAGGTAGTTTTAAGTTTTGCAATCCATCTGGTATTAAGAGATGTTTTAATTTGTAAATGTTGATACATGCAATATTGATTCCTCCATTTTAACCAAACATGAGAATGTAACTACATCTTTTACAATGCATACACCCCACAAATCAGCATAAATTGTGCACTACATTGCGCAGATCAAGGTAATGCAAAGACTATACTTAGCCATTGCATTTTCAAAATCATTTAGAAATTTTCACAAGGTGTATTTGATCCATTTTTAACAAAAAAATCATTTTATGTTAATGTTTCAGGTTCAGGATGCAAAGTTTACACTGAACAATAAGCATATTTATAATTTATGATCCTTATTTTCACACATTGTGCATTAACCATTATTAAGCACATTTGTTTTATCTCACCTATATGATCTGAATATGAAGTAAATGTTGATGCAACAATTTTCCCTCGCTGATTCTCAAAATCATCTCCTCCTTCTTCCTCAGAGGAAGTGTCTTCATCAGCAAACCTGTGAACTGCAGCTTGATTAGCCTTACGGATTTCTTCAAATCTTTTCAGTGATGATAGCTCTACCAAAAAAAAATATTATTATTAGAACTTAAATTGCAAGTGTTGCATCAATCATAGGAACTTCCATTCACTCTTTTGATAATGTTGTGGTGCGTAGGTCTCGAAACGAAAGAGGAGTCAGGTATTTCGAGAGGCACCTTTATTTGTGTTCCTCCCGGTTGTAGGGAAGTCCACATGAGAGAAAGATGGCACCCAAACCCTGCCTTTAAACCCTCTGGTTATGGGCCGCCTCCGGACTGAACCACTCCCGTGCCGAGGGGTTCGACAGTTAGGATGGCCCGACCCTTGGCATGAAACCCGAGGCATGAAACGCACCAGCGGGCGCACGACCCGGCCGGCCCGTGTGCGGAAGTCAGCCGATCGTGAGGCTGGCGGAGGCATAGGTGGAGGGACAGGTCGAGGGACCGGCGGGAGGACAGGTGGAGTGACAGGCGGAGGGAGCCATGAAGGGGGGCGCCCTCGAGGCCGAGGTTGGGCAATCAGCACCGGCTGGTCAATGTCCAGGTGTGCTGGCTTCAACTGGTCAATCAACACGGCCTCCGGCCGGCCCCCCATGTCCAGCACAAAGGTCGTCTGCCCGTGTTCCAGCACCCGGAACGAGCCCTCGTATGGCCTCTGGAGTGGCATCCGGAGGGCATCACGGCGCAGGAAAACGTATGGGCAGTCCCGGAGGGCTGATGGCACATGCGGGCGAAATGTCCCATGGCGGGACTTCGGTTTAAGGTGGATTATGGCGTCCCCTGCTGCCCCAGCGCCGACGGCACGAATCCCCGAGCACCGTGAGTGGCGACCCGTACACGAGCTCCGCTGATGATGAGGCCAAGTCCTCTTTAGGAGCAGTCCGAATGCCCAGCATGACCCACGGCAACTCGTCCATCCAGTCCGGGCCGGAGAGTCGCACCTTCAGCGCTGCCTTGAGCTGCCGGTGGAACCTCTCCACCAGACCGTTAGCTTGCGGGTGATAAGCCGTGGTGTGGTGCAGCCGCACCCCGAGCAAGCGAGCCATGGCTGACCACAGCTCGGAGGTGAACTGTGGCCCCCGGTCCGAGGAGATGTGCGCCGGCACCCCGAAGCGATCAATCCAGTGCGCGGACAACGCACGTGCGCACGTAGCTGTTGAAGTGTCGGCCAGCGGAATAGCCTCCGGCCACTGCGTGAAGCGGTCCACCATCGTGAGAAGGTGGGTGATGCCTCAGGACGGCGGAAGAGTCCCCACAATGTCCACGTGGAGATGGTCGAATCGCCGGTGAGGTAGAGCAAACTCCTGGAGAGGCGCCCGGACATGGCGCTGGATCTTCGCCGTCTGGCACGGAATGTAGGTGCGAGCCCAGTGGCCAACCTGCTTGCGCAGACCGTGCCATATGAAACTAGCGGCCACTAGTGCCGTTGTCGCCCGGATTGATGGGTGAGACAGTCCGTGAATTACCTTGAAAACCCTCCGGCGCCAGGGACGATGGGGCGCGGCTGACCGAATGATACATCGCGCAGGATCGTCGCTCCTCCAGGACCGAGAGGGACATCCTCGAGGCGGAGGCTGGAGATTCAAGATGGCGGCGCTGGCTTAACAACTGCGGCCCACCTGCAGTCCGTCTGTTTTTTTTCTTTCTTTTTGTTCCTTTGTCATGTTTTAGTTAATTTTGTTTTATTAAGTTGTGTATGTGTGTGGGTGGGGTGGGAGAAACATGTTTTGGTCTCTTCCTTCGGGGGATGCGACTATTTTTCTGTCGTATTCCCCGTCCCCGTCTCTGTCTGCGCCGAGGCCTAATGGCGGAGCTGGCGGCCTCGGAGCTGTGGCAGCGGCAGCGGAGACCCGACTCGGCCTCGGAGCTGTGGCAGCAGCAGCAGCGGCAGCGGCAGCGGAGACCCGGCTCGGCCCCGGAGCTGTGGCAGCGGCAGCGGAGACCCGACTCGGCCCTGGAGCTGTGGCGGCAGCAGCAGCAGCAGCGGCAGTGGAGACACGACTCAGCCTCAGAGCTGTGGCGGCGGCAGCGGAGACCCAACCCGGCCCCGGAGCTGTGGCGGCGGCAGCAGCATAGACCCGACTCGGCCTCAGAGCTGTGGCGGAGGCGGCGGCAGCATAGACCCGACACGGCCCCGGAGCTGTGGCGGCGGCAGCAGCGGCAGCAGAGACCCGACTCGGCCCCGGAGCTGTGGCGGCGGCAGCAGCGGCAGCAGAGACCCGACTTGGCCTCAGAGCTGTGGCGGAGGCGGCGGCAACCGTGGCGGCAGCAGCGGAGACCCGACTTGGCCCCGGAGCTGTGGCGGCGGCAGCGACCACCTGCGGAGTTTGAACCGGCCCGTTCGCATTGCACGGTTGAGCCGCGGGATTTACCATCACCCGGTGGGGTCATAACATCTGGAGCCTGGATCACCTCGGCGCAGAGGGAGAACAAAGAGGGAAGAGACAGTGACTTTAAGATTTTGCCTTCCACCACAGCGAGGAGGTGTTTGGTGAACTCACTGTGGTGGATGTTAAATTTGTGTTGATTGTGTGTTTTTGTCATTTTTTATCATATGTATGACTGCAGGGAAACGAAATTCCGTTCAGACCGAAAGGTCTGAATGACAATAAATGAATCTAATCTAATCTAAAATGGCAGTCCGGTAGGCGGGCATCTCACCATCTGTGAGCTGTGCCTCCGCCAGGGCAGAATAATCAATCCTGGGCGCCACCTCGAAAACGGCGTCGATAGCAGGGCGGGACAATGCGTCAGCCACCTGGTTCTCTTTCTCCTCGACGTAGCGGATGGATGTGGTATATTCAGAAATGTAGGCCAATTGCCGCTGCTGTCGTGCGGACCAGGGCCGCCTCTGGACTGAACCACTCCCGTGCCGAGGGGTTCGACAGTTAGGATGGCCTGACCGTTGGGAGCCGCCACAATGTGTTCAAAATAAACCACCGGTGGTTTGAGAAACATCTACAAATGTTATAGCTTTGTAAAACAAAACTATGAAAGCCATTATACTAATTGAAAGGTTAACACAGCAAGTTCAATTAACTTTTCACCTAGAGAGTTGTGAATGTGGAATTCTCTGCCACAGTAGGCAATGAAGGCCAATTCACTGGATGTTTTCAAGACATAGTTAGATACAGCACTTAGGGCTAAGGGAATCAAGGGATATGGGGAGAAAGCAGGAACGGGCTACTGATTTTGGATGATCAGCCATGATCATATTGAATGGCGGTGCTGGCTCAAAGGGCCGATGGCCTACTCCTGCACCTATTTTCAAAAAATAGAGACTTTTGGATTTTAAAAACCCTTTCTAGTGTAAAGAAAGCATATGGGAGTATTTGAAAAGGAAATTAGGAGAGCCAAGAAGGGGTCCAAAATATAAATGACAGCAAGACTTTTTAAATACTTTGGCATTTTCCATAATATGTTATGAGAAAGAGGTTACTAATAGAAAGAACAAGGTCACGAGGGACAAAATGGCAATCTGTGCATGGAGCTGGAAGACATAGGCAAGATCTTAAATGAATACTTCTGCTTAGTGATTACCAATGAGAAGGACATTGGTGTTGGAGAGTCCAGATAGTCAGATGGTCGAATTCCAGAGTAAGTTACCATTAAAAAGGTGTTTTCACTGCACATTTCACCCGAAGGTGCAGTGAAACAAATTTGCCAGCAGCGATACACTTAAAAAGAACACACAATAGACAATAACATTTAATACAAACATCCACCACAGCATTCTTCAATGGAAGGCAACAAAGTACAGCCAGTCCTCCTCGTTCACACATGGTCGGAGCCATAAACCCTCCGCAGTCGCCGCTACAGATGGCCCGATGTACAGGCCCTCTCATCGGGATGATTGAAAATTTGACGTCGGGATGGTCGAATACACTCGACTTGGAGGTCTCGAATCGGCACTTTCCTACCGGTGACTGCGGCTTCAGGATGTTATAGTCCATGCCCAGCCATCTTCAACCTTGGTGTCCCAGGGAACCTCATCCGTGATGGTGCAGACGGTAAAGGGGCAGTCCCATTGCGCCGACCTAATCTGCGAGTTCAGACAAATTTTCCCTCGACTCAAACTCGCAGCATGGTCGACACGAGGTCCTATGAGGTCACTGGAACTCTCCTTCATGCTCGAGGGAAGTTCCCAAATACTCGTGGCCTCTGCTAGGTAGCGGAAAAATTTTCAGCATGTTGAAAATTTTTCCGCAAGTAAAATTTAGTCGGCATGGTTCTTTTTGACTCGTAGTGCAGTGGAGTGGGGTCGCTATTTAGTTACAGGCAGTCGAGGGCAGCCGTAGGCAACCTCCTTCGCTGACCGGGCATTTGATTGGCTCATTGGAGTTTTCAAGTCAAGTCAAGTCGGGTCAAGTCAAGTTTATTCGTCACTGCACGAGAAGTGCAGTGAAATGAAAAGTGGCAATACTTACGGATTGTGCAAAAAAACTACAAAACAGAATGGAACAGAATCAAATATTCACATATTACATATTTGTGGGAGAAAAAAAAGAAAAAAGCAGCAATTTTAAAAAGACACCAAACAGTAAATTGGTACAGTAAAGAGTCCCTGGTGAGATAGGAGTTTACAGTCCTAATGGCCTCTGGGAAGAAACTCCTTCTCATCCTCTCCGTTTTCACAGCATGACAACGGAGGCGTTTGCCTGACCGTAGCAGCTGGAACAGTCCGTTGATGGGGTGGAAGGGGTCTCCCATGATCTTGTTGGCTCTGGAGTTGCACCTTCTGATGTATAGTTCCTGCAGGGGGAGCGAGTGTAGTTCCCATAGTGCGTTCGGCCGAACGCATTACTCTCTGCAGAGCCTGCTTGTCCTAGGCAGAGCAGTCCCCAAACTAAATTGTGATGTTTCCGGACAAGATGCTCTCCACAGCCGCTGAGTAGAAGCACTGGAGACACTCTGAATTCATCACTCGGGACCAGGGAAAGCCGACCGGTAGGTAAAATGGCTGCTAAACTTTATTATACTTCTTAAAAGTGTCTCCCACCCTTCTCTCCCCTTCCACCCCCCCCCTTCTCCGTGATCTCTAAAGGACTTACAATAATACAATAATACAATACAAATTTATTATCATTTGAGCCCCAGTGAGACTCAAACGAAATGTTGTTTCCACAGCCATACAAACAAAGACACTGTCTTACAGACATACACATAATTAAATTCACACAAACATCCATCACAGTGAAGCCACTGTGATGGAAGGCAAGTCTTTTCTCTCCCCTGTTCTCCGTGTCTCTCCCGATGTCCCTCCCGATGTCCAAGCCCCAGGCGGGCGATGATGAGTCCCACGGCCATTTTAGGCCGCGCGGGGCGATTTACGGCCCCGCTCCCGGTCTGAAAGTCCAAGGTTGGAACCCCCACGGGCGATGGTGAGTCCCACGGCCATGAAGCCGTGCCGGGTGATGTACTGTCCCGGTCCGGGTTGTTCCAACCCCGTGACACCGGCTGGAGAAGTCGCGTTGCGGGAGCTCCGGGAAGCGGTCTCTCTCTCTCCTCCCAGACCCGCGAGCTCCCGATGTCACAGTCCACCGGACCTGCGGCTGCGTTGCTGGAGCCTCCGAGCCCCAGGAGTCGAGTCGCAGCAGCGAGTCACCGCCGCTCCCCACACTCCGAGGCCGGCCACCCCCGACGATGGTGAGTCCGCAGATCCGCAGCTGTCCCGAGCCCCTGGGTCGTTCAGGCTGGAGGCCGCTCCACGGTGCTAGGCCCCAACGACAGCCGAGACCCGACAAGGAAAAAGTCGGGTCTCCCGGACAGGGAAGAGATTTAAAACAGTTTCCCCCTCCCCCCCCCCGCCCCCCACATTTGCACATTTAAAAATACTATTAAAAAACACCAAACACTACATTTAACTAGACAAAAATAAAAAAAAGACAGACAGGCTGTAGGGGCCGCTGCAACGGGTGAGTCGCGCCGCCGTACACCTTTACACTGTGCAGCCGTTTACCTTCCTCTTCATCGCGGGTGTGAATTTCAGACAGCGCTCCCCCGTTTTCCCTGGCCCCCACCTTTGTGGTGTGTGTGTGTGTGTGTGTGTGTGTGTGTGTGTGTGTGTGTGTGTGTGTGTGTGTGTGTGTGTGTGTGTGCGCGCGCGCGCACGCACGCACGCACGGTCAGTCGGTCCAGCTCGCAATTTCAACGCGGACGGTCGATCCAGCTCGCAGTTTTCCAGGCAAGTGCCCTTCAACTTCAAGGTCAATGACACTCTTCTTAACTCACAAATTAGGTCGCCGCAGTGGGACAGCCCCTTAAGACAGCCCAGTTCTTCCTACTGCCTCTGGTCCAGCGTCCACTGCCGCCGCCGACTCCTTCCATCTCCTCTCCAGATCCCAGTCATCGGTTTCTCTCTCCCAGTTCAGCGGCAGGTGAGCCAGGCTCAAAAAGGCCTTCATTTGGGCGTGGCTTTCCAGGACTCTTGTGGTCATTGGTTTCACATGCTTATTTTTATTTCGGATCTCCAGCATTTGTATTTATTTTTAATTCCCATCAATGATATTTGACCATGTCAGATATATCTCCTGCCTGAGGCACAAATCCAGAGGAGCAAACATGTATCCCAAGCTGCAGTGGAAATCAAGGGATAAATCTGCTGGGCTAACAGATTATAAATTTTCAGCTATGAGATGTGGACTATGGTATAACATTTGAAAACATTGGTTCAGTCATTGCTGGAGTACTGCATGCATTTCAGGTCACCACGTTACAGATAAAACAGAATACATTGGATTGTGCAGAGGAGATTCACTAGAGTCACTAGACAGAATCTGGAACACAACACAAAAACACCCATGATATTTAAGAAGAACTTGGTTGTGCACCAAGGCATTGAAGGTTATGGGTCAAATCCTGGAAAATGAGATGATCACAGATGTGTACTTAACGAGCAGTGAAGGCGTAAGGGTTTATTTCTGTACTATTTGACTAATACAGACGACAGAAAAAAAAACTTTAGAATGTCATCTCTTAGTTTTAATCTGGTGGAAAGCAATTATGTTCCATTTTCATAAACTTTAGTTTCATTATTAACTTCACTACCAATTTTCATCCTGCACTCAAATTCACTTGGTCCATCACTGACATCTCCCTTCCGTTTCTTGATCTCACTGTCTCCATTAGAGGAGAAAGACTAACGATAACAACCTACTGACTCCCACAGCTATCTAGACTACACTTATTCCCACCATGCCTCCTGCAAAGACTCTATCCTCCACTCATAATAAGTCCATACTAGGACGTCGGAGATATCCTAATTTGTTAGGGAACAGAAGTTCCCCTCGTCCATCATAGCTGAGGCCCTCACAAGGGTCTCCTCGATATCACGCAGCTCCGCTCTTGTTCCCATTTCCCCCAGTCGCAACAGGGCCAGAGCCCCCTAGTTCTCACCTTTCACCCCATCAGCCGTCACATACAGCACATAATCCTCCGACATGTTTGTCACCTCCAACGGGATCCCACCACTAGCCGCATCTTCCCATCTCCACCCTTTTCCATTGTCCGCAGACTGTTCCCTCTGCAATTCCCTGGTTAACTCATCCCTTCCCACCCAAACCACCCCTTCCCCAGGCATTTTCCCTTGCAACCACAGGAGATGCAACACCTGTCCCTATACCTCCTCCCTCGACTCCGTCTAAAGACCCCGACAGTCCTTTCAGGTGAGGCAGAGGTTCACTTGCACCTCCTCCAACCTCATCTACACTATCCGCTGTTTCAGGTGTGTGCTCCTACATATCGGCAAGACCAAGCGCAGGCTCGGTGCTCGTTTCGCTGAACACCTTAGCTCAATCCGCCTCGGTTTTCGCGATCACCCGGTGGCCAAACACTTTAACTCCCCCTCCCATTCCCATACTGACCTTTCTGACCTCGACCTCCTCCAGTCAGAGTAAGGTTCAACGCAAATTGGAGGGAAAGACCCTCATATTTCTCTTGGGCAGCTTACAACCCAGCGGTATGATATTGATTTCTCTAACTTCAAGTAACCCTTGCGTTCTCTCTTTCTCTGTCCCTCCTCCACCCTACCTCCCCGACTAGTTTCACTGTACTACTGATTAATTTTACCGATTGTATGCTTCGTTCTCACCTTCCCCGTAGCTTACAATGAACTATTCTATATTTACTTGAGCAGCATCTGCTTTGTATTGTATTCAAATTTATTGTTTGATATGTCGTTTTCACATTACCCTTCCATATCTCTAATCTCCCTCTCCCCTGACGCTCAGTCTGAAGAAGGCGTCTCAACCCAAATCATCACCCATTCCTACTCTCTGGAGAAGCTGCCTCTGTCAGCTCCAGCCAGGCAGAAGTTCTAAAGCCCTGGCGGCAGGAGGCAAATTCGACCCGTCAATCAGTCGCAGAAGTCCTGATGAGATCAAAAGATCAGCCGCCTCATCCGACCTGGTCACCAGATTTTCTGGGGACCTCCTGGGGAGATTTCAAGTTCACTCTCCTGATTTTGATGGGATTAAAGGAGGCACCAGACAATCAGTTGCCATAAAATCAGTGGTGGACCAGGCTGTAGTATGCTTTCTTACCACTCCTTTATGCTGGTTATCTGCCCTCTATTGTTCTAGTCTCGATGAAGGGTCCAGACCCAATATTGTACCTGTCCATTTCACTCCACAGATACTGCCTGACATAGAGTTCCACCTCATTTTATGCTCCAAATTCCAGCATTTTTCTTCTTTTCCATTTCATCCATTTATGGATACTATCAGGTACGATGTATACAAATACTCCCAAGAGTCTGCAATTACTCCGCACTTTAACGCAACCTCCCAAAATGACAGTTCTCCAGATTAAACTTTATCTGACATTCTTCCATCCGTATTTCCAACGGAGCTAGATTGTGCTGTGCACAACTCCGTTGAAGTGGCAGGCAGTGCACGGGATTATTTACCATTGCTTGCGTCAGGCTGACTCCTTGACCTGGTGATGGCGGCGGTGCTAAGACTGCAGCCCCTTCCATTTGCGGGCCTGACATCGCTCCTGCCGGCCTGCGATGCTCCTTTGGTCCCGGGCACTTGGTCGGCGCTTGTTTTGCCTCTCCCACGTCCTCGCCCGCGGCCCCGACCAGCCTGTCGCCAGGCGGGCTCCATGGCCCCTCTCCCTCGCCTCTACAACTGCAGCGTCCCCACACCGGCCATCCAGGTCCCAGCACCACCAACTGCGCATGCCCGGCAGACACGCGGCATCGATTCACTGCGCATGTCCGCTGCTAACCCGGTGCATTGCGGGGATTGTAGTTCACATTCGCAACGTCATCCAACGACGTGCGGGGCGACGGAGTTGCGGTTTCGGTGGGCGTGCGTGCGTGCGGGCGGTGAGCGCGCCAAGGGGCGGGGGTGCGCGGGCGTGCGGGCGTGCGCGTGCGTGTAGGGGCGGGGGTGGGGACGGGGAGGGGGAGACTGTCGGCGCGTCTCCTTCAGCGGACTCGCATGACTTCCCCTGACACCAACGTCGCTGTCAGGCTGCTTGCACGCTCCCCAGCCAGTCTGAAGCGGTGAGTGAGTGTCCGCCCGCCCGCCCTTAGTTACCGAGCCGCGACTGCACCAGCACCACAGGGCCCGGCCACCCCGAGCGGGGCCTCGCCTGTCTGCAGCCCGGCCGGCCGGCTGCAGTTACCGGGGTCTGGCCCTGCTCAGTTTCGTGCGGACAGCGTATATTTTACTTTCCTGTTGCGGGAATCTCTTCAGTTTTTTCCTTGCAAATTTCTGAATTTGCTGCAATTGCGGTCATTTCCGCATTCTTCACAGTGTTAAATTAATAAATTCGGAGCACTTGGCAGCGTCAATACTAATGTAATGCCGGTTGATGTTCAATTAATTGTGAATTGTCAATAGTTAATCACACCACTTCAAATGTGCAACGGTTCTTGTCTATTTATGCATATAACCTATATTTTCAGTTCAATCAATCGGATGCCAGGTGACTGGCATCATTGATTAACCTCTCACTTCAACAGACTTCGGCTGCCATCTACTTTAAGGAAGCCTCCATTATTTCAGTACCCAGGAAAAATAAGAGATTTGTCTCAATGCCAACCAATAGCTCTAACAACCAACCATAATGAAAGAATTTTAATGACCCACCAGTCTTCCGGCCAATCTAGACCCCTTTCAAATTTGCATACACGAAAAATGGGTCTACGGAGAACACCATTGCCCGTGCCCACCATTGAGCTCTGGATCATCTTGACAATAAGAACACTTATGTTGGTATAATATTCACTGATAACAACGTGGCCTTCAGCACAATAATACTGAATAAGCTCTTGTCTAAACTCCTAGATCTTGGTCTTAGGACCTCCATCTACAACTGGTTTCTGGATTTCCTAACCAGCAGACACCCTCTACTTCCACTATTGTGTGGTCAAGTGTAGCACCAACCCAATGTAGGTTGGCAATAATACCACTGGTGTTGGCTGGATTAACAATAACGATGAGACAGAACACAGGAAAGAAGATCAAGAACCTGCTGTCATGGTGTCAGAAGAATAATATAGCCCTTAACATTAGCATGAAGAAAAAGTTTGGAGTTGGCAGTTAACCAAAGGAACCATGGAGTGAGAGGGAGAACACAATCATGTCATCAATGTAGCCTTTATAGAGATGGTTAACTTCTTCAAGTGCCTCGGCATCCATATTATTAGCATTTGGTCTTTTCACACTGATGTAATGTTCAAAAAAGTAGATAAGTTGATAAAATGTTGGAGTACTCAGTGGGTCAGGCAGCATTTCTGGAGAATATAAATAGGTGATGGTTCAGATCTGGACCCTTCTTCAGACCACCTTCTTGAGTTTGAAGAAGAGTCCCAACCTCAAACACTACCTGTCTGAAGAAGGGTTTCGGCCCGAAACGTTGCCTATTTCCTTCGCTCCATAGATGCTGCTGCACCCGCTGAGTTTCTCCAGCTTTTCTGTGTAACCTTCGATACTCCAGCATCTGCAGTTCCCTCTTAAACACTACCAATACTGCCTGATCTGCTGAGTTGTTCCAGCACTTTTTGGTAAACCAACACTTCTTCGTGTCTCCACCTTGAGCAAATTACTACAGCGTCTGAGAGATTTGAGGAGCATGAGGATTTTCTGGAACATGTGCAGCTGCACTGCAGAAAGTTTCTGATGGGATACATCTCAGCCTGGTATGACAACCACACTGCTCTTAACTGTCCGAACCTACAGAAAGTGGTGAATACAGAACATAACAGGCTCGTAACTTCTTTCAACCCAGTCCATCTTAATGGTGCATTACATCAGCAAGATTGGAAGTTTTGTCAAGGATGTCAGCTATCTTGGCCATTCCTTTTTCTCCCTTCTACTTTCTGGGAGAAAGTACAGGAACTTGAACAGCCAGACGTCCATACTTAAGAACAGCTTCTGCCTCACGACTGTCAGCCCCCTGAATTTATCAACTCTTTCAAATTTACTTCACAGAGGTGCTGCCAGTCTGCCACTCACACTTGCTCTTCTTAACTCTCTAATTCCTTGTTGTACTTTAGTATTTTTTTGAAATACTACAGACTGAAGAAGGGTCTCGACCTGAAACGTTGCTTATTTCCTTCGCTCCATAGATGCCGCCTCACGTGCTGAGTTTCTCCAGCATTTTTGTCTACCTTTGATTTTCCAGCATCTACAGTTCCTTCTTAAACATTTTGTCTACTCCACTGCAAAATCTCCTCAAGGTATGCCTACTTTGAAGAAGTTCTCCTCCTCTCTCCAAAATGAAGAAGGGTCTCGACCTGAAACGTTGCTTATTTCCTTCGCTCCGTAGATGCCGCCTCACCTGCTGAGTTTCTCCAGCATTTTTGTCTACCTTTGATTTTCCAGCATCTACAGTTCCTTCTTAAACATTTTGTCTACTCCACTGCAAAATCTCCTCAAGGTATGCCTACTTTGAAGAAGTTCTCCTCCTCTCTCCAAAATGAAGAAGGGTCTCGACCCGAAACGTTCCCTATTTCCTTCGCTCCATAAATGCTGCCTCACCCGCTGTGTTTCTTCAACATTTTTGTCTACCAGAGATTCCATTACAATCTTTGCACCATTTTGCCTATTGCTTTTATTGATTTTATTACTTTATCATCATGTATGCGGTGTACTCTTTATGTGAACAAGGAATTATGTTGCATCCTTGTTTATATGATAATAAACTAACCTGAACCTGAATCCATTCACATTGTTTTCTAATGGTCTTGTTCAGAAAAAGTGATTTGCAATTCATATGATGCAGTGCCTCGACCCAAAATACAAATTATCCCTTTGGCTCAACAGATGTTGCTTGATCCATTAAATTTCTTTGCAGTTTGTTTTATGCTCCAGATTTCAATGCTTGCAGTCTCTCGCATCTCTGTGTATGCATTTCACTGGCTCTTTTCGCAGACTGGAACTTACTTTGTGTATTGTGACTGATTAGGAGGTTCTATCTAAATTCTGTTAATCCAAAAAAACTGCATATGCTGGAAATCTGAAATAAAAATGGAAAACGGTTAAAGTTCACTGCATGGTATGCAGCAAACAATGGTAAGATAGTTTTTGCACAGAGGATATCTGGCCACCTGATTGTTTCTAGAATTTTTTGTATTTCATGTCTACTTTTGATAGGAGCAATTAGTTGAATAAAACAACCAACCTTTTTGTTTTTGGGGAAAGAACCATAATCATGTAATTAAGTTGTCTGTGGACTGTTTACCTGAGCTTAGTTGTTTATGTCACATTTCACAATTGTTTTTTCCCACCAAAGACATATCCCTTGATGTATTAAAATTAGTACTGTAGTTAAAATCCAGGATGTGATTGTTATGGGATTGCATAGTAAAACTTCCGTATGTGGCAGAGGAGGCCTGAGATCAACAGATGTACAGTGCCCTCCATAATATTTGGGACAAAGACCCATCATTTATTTATTTGCCTCTGTACTACACAATTTGAGATTTGAAAAGGGGAATTACAACGGGATCTGGGGGGTGCTTGTTCATCAGTCAATGAAAGTAAGCGTGCAGGTGCAGCAGGCAGTGAAGAAAGCGAATGGCATGTTGGCCTTCATAACAAGAGGAGTTGAGTATGGGAGCAAAGAGGTCCTTTTGCAGTTGTACAGGGCCCTAGTGAGATCACACCTGGAGTATTGTGTGCAATTTTGGTCCACTAATTTTAGGATGGACATTCTTGCTATTGAGAGAGTGCAGTAGGTTTACAAGGTTAATTCCCAGGATGGCGGAACTGTCATATGCTGAAAGAATGGAGCAGCTGGGCTTGTATACTCTGGAATTTAGAAGTATGAGAGGGGATGTTATTGAAACATATAAGATTATTAAGGGTTTGGACACGCTGGAGGCAGGAAACATGTTCCCGATGTTGGGTGAGTCCAGAACCAGGGGCCACAGTTTAAGAATAAGGGGTAAGCCATTTAGAACGGAGATGAGGAAATACTTTTTCTCACAGAGAGTTGTGAGTCTGTGGAATTCTCTGCCTCAGAGGGCCCTGGAGGCCGGTTCTCTGGATACTTTCAAGAGAGAGCCAGATAGGGCTCTTAAAGATAGCGGAGTCAGAGGATATGGGGAGAAGGCAGGAACGGAATACTGATTGGGGATGATCAGCCATGATAATATTGAATAGGGGTGCTGGTTTGATGGGCAGAATGGCCTACTCCTACACTTATTGTCTATTGTTTATTATCTATTATAATACAAAAAATCACGTGGTTAACGTGCACATTGTCAGATTTTAATAAAGGCCATTGTTAAACATTTTGGCTTCACCGTGTAGAAATTACAGCAGTATATATATATATATATATATATATATATATATATATATATATATATATATATATATATATAGTCCCCCCCATTTCAGGGCACCATGTTTGGGACAGCAATGTCATGTAAATGAAAGTAGTCATGTTTAGTAGTTTGTTGCATATCCTTTGCATGCAATGACTGCTTGAAGTCTGCGATTCTTGGACATCACCAGTTGCTGGGTGTCTTCTCTGGTGATGCTCTGCCAAGCCTGTATTGCAGCCATCTTTAGCTTATGCTTGTTTTGGGGGCTAGTTTTCTGTTCAGCATATAAAAGGCATGCTCAATTGGGTTCAGATTCGGTGATTGACCACTCAAGAATTGGCCACTCAAGAATTGATCATTTTTTAGCTTTGAAAAACTCCTCTATTGTTTTAGCAGTATGTTTGGGATCATTGTCTTGCTGTAGAATGAACTGCCGGCCAAAAATTATGGAGGACACTGTAACTGAATGAATGTAAGACCCAAATGTAAGTTGTACAATTTGCACATTAGGTTGGACCTCAATATAATACATTTTTAAAATATTGCCATGTGATTTTGTGCAGGCAGTTAAGAAGGAAGTAGAGGTTTTGTTGATTGCCTAAAGGAAAATATGGCATCTACAACTGTACACATTTTGTGATATGTACTTGTCATATCCCATTGCACAGATGAGTTCAGGATGTAAATGAAAATTGTGCATAGTCAACATGTAACATTGCACAACAGGATTTATATTATGCTGGTTACGATAGTAGCAATTTATTCTGCTGCCCTCAACCTTTCTGACTGACACTCAGCTGTCCTGCTGGGGCTATTTGCAGCTCGTGTTTTAAGCTACCACGCATGTGCAGCCAAATATGGAAGTGGGATACGGGGTGAAGTTAAGACAATGTTGCATCTGATCTCTGCTCCACTTACTATTGAGTAGTGGAGAGCTACTGTTGACGAGAGAGGGCAGGTGCATTTTGCATGCAAATCTTCAGTTTTATATCAAGAAGGACCATGGAAGAAAGTAGAATAATCTGTGGATATAGGAAAACATTTTACTCTGAGTTAATGTTTTCTTCAGTATTTATTTATTTCTTCAGGTGTGTGTAATTGGATTTAAATTTTACATGTGTAATTTCTGTAAATGAATTTTAAAAATATATTTGGATTGCTTGCAAATTTCTTTGACTATCAGAGGTGTTTAATATCTGTCCAAAAGCATTTGATTGAAACTGCTCGAAACCATCAGAGCAATCTGCTGCTGGTGGAGACTGAGGAAAATTAGGGCTTTAGTGTAAATTCGCAATTGGATACATATTGGAGGCTGCCCTGTCTCACACGGAAACATCTTGGGTGCACAGAGTCAGCTTGTTCAATTCTGCATCCAGAAAATAAAAGTTGGCTTCATGGTGAGTGTACATGATGGGTTGGGTCGAGCATCATCTGCTTGTCTGGGATTTTGCTTTGATTGATGTTTGATATTTTGTAAGCGATTCCTGTAAAGTTTTATTTTCAGCTTTGTCTAAGAACAGGCAAACTTTACAAGAAATATTAACAACACTCAGTCCGTTTGGCTCAACTTCAGTGATGTATGGCAAGCTATTATTTTGAATATGCGTATGCCAGCAGAAATAACAATATAGAAATAGAATAATCTAATAGGTTCTTGGATCTCATGGAAAAACCTTGAACTTTGTTTGCAAATAAAATAATTGCAAATTGAGGAATTTTATTTGAATTGTTATATGAAATGTTTTCACTTAGTAGTTCATAATGATTCATCTGCACTGAAAACAGTGAATACTTAGTGTTAAGTAAATTCACATGTAAATGATTTAAAGTAATGAAATAAAACATATAATCAATAAATGGGAGACTTTAACACTAACCAAAACAACTTTTTATTTCTTTTAGGAAACGTGAAGTTGCCAAACAATTGATTGAAGGTTACTACTGTCAGTTAACAAAAGGCTGTGGAAATGAGTTCTGTGCAAATGGCAACTGTGCTTCCTGCCCAGGGTTCAAGCAGTTGGACAATAATCAAGCTGCGGCCAGAGCTCTGGAGTTATATCGGACCAGGGCAGAGTTATGTGTAGGTTGGCCGACTAAAAAGCTGAGATCATTGCTTTGTCAAAATATTTCACACGACAAGTTTAAACATAAAGATCTCAAATCTGTTGCGGAAAATGACACTGACGTAATCTGCAGTGAGAAACAGAAGCAAGACAGCTTTCAAGGTATAGTTTTTTCTTGTAGAGTACATGCTAATCGAGAAAAGTTCTTTTAAAAATTGAGTTACTATTCTGCTTATCTTAAAACATTAATGCTAAATAAGAATCAATGTTTAATATATCTTTTGTCTATGTACATTTAAATCATTGCTGCTTCATTGAGAGGCAATTCCAATAGTGCCTCGTCCTCTCATGCTTTTATCAAGCACTCTTGTTGCTGAATGCTACCACCCCGATCTCCTTTTTGCTCAGCCCACTAAAACCATTGTTGTGCTGCTGTGTTGACAAAAAAAAAGACACATCTCTAATTTTCAAAGCATTTCAAAGATTAAAAAATGACCAAAATTGGTTTTAATGTGAGGTTCAAACAATTTAGAAGATTATAAAATAATAATGGTTTATCAAATTCCCCCCAACACCTCTTCCCCATTCACTTCCACTAAAATGTAATGCAAAGCACCCATGTCAAGCCTAAAGTGTAAGTTATAGGGAATTTGCTCTAAATTCATGCAATGCTCACTGCATTGGAATGCAAACTGCAAAATAACTAACTGCTGATCAGAATAAGATTTCAACATTTGTTAACGTGTGAAAATCATTAAGATGTAAACATTTACACAGGAAAAAAATCACGTGCAGTTAAACAATAGGATCTAGCATGTGTTTTTAAGACATAATAAAACACCTATTATTTTCCATGTGTCACATTTCATATTTTTGTGTGACATATAAGTAGACCATTTGGTCCATTCAGTCTGCTTGTCTTGGAGAGTCCCATCAATCTCATTTCCCTGCTTACTTTCTTTGTCCTGTTTGCTCTCACCTGCCCTTCAACTCTACATTGATTCTTCGCCTTACATTGGGGCAATTTACAATGGCTGTTTAAGTCACCAACGAGCATGTCTTGGAAAATAGGAGGAAACTTGAGCATCTGGGGAAAGCTTAACATACACAGGAAGAAATTGAAAACTCCAGACAGCACCCTAGGTCAGGATTGACCCTAAGTCACTGGAGGCATGTTGCAGCAGTTTACCTGCCAATATTAGAGAAAAAAGAAATTAGAAACATGTAAAAGTTACTTTAGTGATTTCACGAGAACCAGAATTAAGTGTTTTTTCCCTTTATAAAGGTTTTTCTCAAAATGTTATCATTTGCATATCAGAGCACGGTGAAATAAGGTGCTGATCTACTCAATTGTTTCCCAATGATTGTAAAGTAACTGGTGATAATTCTTTCTTATTGACAATCATATAATTCTGATAAAATTCTGATATAGTTCTGATGGCTTCTTTTATGAAAAGTGAAATGTCTACAAACGTAGATTGATTAGGTCAACATTGTATTGTAGTTATTTATGTTGAGATAATCAGATATCTTTCCATCTATGTCCTCTGATTTCTGAATAATTTACTTTAATTTCTAGACATAAGCTACCTTACTGAAGAAAAAGTAAATGAAATTCTTAATGTTTGCAATGAAACTGGAGACTTTTCACTTCTGGTGCGTGTTATTGGTCGGATATTCTCCAGTGCGGAAAAGCTTGTTAAGAGCTTTAGGAAACCAGAAATGCAGAAAACATGCTTGAACTGTCTACCAAAAAACACACCAGCTGATGTGGAAAAAGGTGATAAAACAATAACCGTGTTTGGAAGCGAAGATTCAGTACCTTGCTGCTCTCAACAGAAATCATGTGATTGTCTTGCGCAATCAGTTAAGCCAGAAGATGTAACTGTTGATGTGAAATCTGTTCGGAGAGTGTACAGAAAACTACTTTTACATAACCGGATTGAAACCGCACTGATTAATGCTTTGATGTATCTGTCACCAGACGTGGAATGTGATTTAAGTTATCATAATGCTTACAACAGAGATTCAAACTACCTAAATGTATTCATAATTGTCATGGAAAATCATAACCTTCATAGCCCTGAGTATCTGGAATCAGCCTTACCTATGTTCTGCAAAGCAATGTGCAAGCTTCCGCTGTCAGCACAAGCCAATCTAATTCAACTGTGGTCAACATACAGCTCGAATGATACCCGCAGAATGATTGAGGTCTTTCAGCAGCTTATTACATACAAAGTTATAAGCAATGATTATAGTTCTCGAAATTTGGTGAATGAAGATGATGTCGTAGTTGCAGCAACTAAGTGTCTGAAATTGGTGTACTATGCAAATTTGCTGGGTGGAGTGTTGACCTTAGAGAATGATGATGAAGAGTCCTCACAAGAAACCAGAGAGAGGAATTTGCAACAGAATCTTTTAATCGAGGACACCAATTACAAGAAAGGTCCCCGGGTGGACCCGTTGGAAAAAATACTTAATTTTAAGACTATTGACTGCTGTCGACCAGTCGTACCTTATGATGAATTTGTTAATGAATCATTAAATAATGTCCTTGCAGTGGATAAAGACTACATATTTTTTAAAGTGGATAGCGAGAAGAAATTTTCTTTCTTGACTTGTCCATTCCTCCTTACTCCCTATACAAAAAGTCAAGGCCTCTATTATGACAACAGAATCCGAATGTTCAGTGAACGCCGCATAACTGTGCTGTACAACTTGGTACAAGGACAGCAAGTTCAACCTTATCTTCGACTAAAAGTAAGGCGTGATCATATGATTGATGATGCACTTGTACGGGTATGTACTTTTTTTTGTGCTAAGCTATCTTTTCTAATTGCCAATGCCAAAGAAATGTAATTATATTTGTTAATAGATTTAATTTAAATTCCCAACAATCACTAGCTTAGTTTGGAGATACAGCGTGGAAACAGGTCCTTCGGCCCACCGAGACTGCGCCAACCAATGATTACCAGAAGCCAATCAACCTACAAACCTGCTTGGCTTTGGAATGTGGGAGGAAACCGGAGCACCCAAAAAAAACCAGGCGGCAATCACAGGGAGAACGTACAAATTCCGTCCAGACAGCATCCGTAGTCAGGATTCATCTCCACTACTGTGCCGCCAACTAAATGGCTAAAGAATCATTTTATTTCGAATAAAACACATCTTTAAATTAGTTTCTATTGTTTTGGGTAATATAAAAGCAAAAAAAAAAAAAAACAGATTTGGAATATACCCAAAGTATTAGAAAAAACTATAGAAAAGGCAGTATCTGGGGAGAGAAACAGAGGTGTAAATGCCAGTTTTTGGCAGCATTTTCAGAATCAGAATCACACTTTATTCGCCAAGTATGTTTTACAACATACGAGGAATTTCATTGGCTAGGTCAGTCATACAATTAAAAGCAACAAATCACTCAAAAACACATTTTAACATGAACATCCACCACAGTGACTCCTACACATTCCTCACTGTGATGAAAGGCGAAATAAAGTTCAAGTCCTTCCTAATGTTCTTCCTCGGTCGGGGGTCTCGAGCCCTCCTTTGATGGGATGATCTTGACTCACGTAGCCGGTGGCGTTCGGGCCCTCCGCCTTGAGGCGTTCAGCTCCTGCATTAGGGGAAGGTCGGCAGCCCCGCACTAGACGATCGAACTTCACGTCGGGGCTGGTCAAGCCTTCCACGATGTTGGAGCTCCTGACTAGCCTCTACTAAGACTGCGAGCCCTTGATGGTAAGTCCGCGGTGGGAGCGATCCCAGGCAAGGGATTCGCTCTGATGTTAAGTCCGCCCCCCGCGGTGGGGCTCACCACAGTCCGAGGAGGCTTCCAGCTCCATCGATGGTAGGCCGCAGAACCCGGAGAATGTGATCCGAAAATTGATCACATCTCCAGGAAGGTAAGAACTTGAAAATAAGATTTCCCCGATCCCCTCCCCCCTCCCCCCACATAAATCAAACCAAAGAACGTTAAAACAAACTTTTAACAAACTAAAAAATAACAAATAGAAAGAAAAAACGAACAGACTGCCTGCAGGGCTGCCATCTTCCCGGCGCCCCTGGTGGTCTTTTAATTCTATTTGACCCCTTGCAAACATTTAGTCATTATTCTTGGTTCTTTCCAGCCTGCAGTCACATTATCTGGACTTTAAACAGTGGTGTTGGTGATTTACATGACTGTATTCCGTATCAAGCATTCCGGATTAGGATGGCACAGTGGCTCAGCTGGAATAGCTGCTGTCTCATGGAGCCAGCAACCCGGATACGATCCTTACCTTGGATACTGTCTATGGAGTCACTCCGTGTGTTTTCACCCACATCTCGTGTGGGTTTTCATTCACATTCCAAACACGTGCGAGTTTGTAGGTTAATTGGCTTCTGAAAATTGCCCCTAGTGTGTAAGGAATGGATGCAAAAGTGGGATAACATAGTACTTGTGAGAATAACTCATTGATGAAATGTGTGGACTTGGTGGGCTGAAATTCCACTATTAAAAATAGTTTAAAATATTTAATAATAATATGAGAAACACTATAGTCTGGGTTTGTTTTCTTTGGAACTGAAAAGGCTGATAGGTTGCATGATTGAAGTGTATTCAATTCTGAGATCATAGGGTAGATAGAACCTTTTTTTGATTGGTAAGGGTGTTGAGGATATGGTTTTAAAATAAAGATTAGGAAATATAAAGGAAATTTGAAGAATTCTTTCTTTTCGAAGGTGATTGAAACTAGGAACTCCATGTCTGAGGCCACGTTGTAGGCAGGTACTCTCTCAACATTTGAGTTGGTGTACATTTTAAACAGCAAAGCACCAAAGATTATGGCTAGTGCTGACAAATGGTTTAGTCGTGATGGCTGGCACAGACATGGTGTCTGTTTCTGTGATATATAATTCTTAACTCTATGACCAATAGAATAATAATTTACTTTTCGGGCAACTTGAAATATTAACTATTTATAGACACAAAATGCTGATGTAACTCAGCGGGACAGGCAGCATCTCTGAAAATGAGAGATCTCTCATTTTCACACCTTACCCTTCCATGTCGCTGTGTCTCCCTCTCCCCTGACTATCAGTCTGAAGAAGGGTCTCAACCCAAAACGTCACCCATGCCTTCTATCCAGAGATACTGCCTGTCCCGTTGAGTTACTCCAGCATTTTATGTCTATCTTCGGTGTAAACCAGCATCTGCAGTTCCTTCCTACATATTAACTGTTTATGTCCATGGATTCTACTTAACCTGCTGAGTGTTTCCAGCATTTTTTGTTTTAATTTCAGATTTTGAGTTCCAATATTTTTATTTTATAATATTGCCAATAATGTATTTTTAATGTAGATTTAGACTAGATATGGGCGATAACATTTGCTTTCTCCTGCTATTCCTTAGCTGTAATCACGGAGCAGTACATAAATAGACAATTGGTTCACCAACTGAAATTATATTTCATTGCACTATTGCTGTATGTTATTCGGCCCTATCAATCTGAACTATGTTTAATAATAATATGCTGCTGTTAGTTTTGGCAAATTTCGGCTCGTTCATTTGAAAATAACTTGATTTTTAGCTTTCCCTTCCACTGTTATTTTTCACAGTTTTGTTCTAAAATAGTTGGTGATTTAAGTGATGCTGATTGTGCATGTTACCACGGAGGATGATCCTGAAGTAGGCTTGAACTTTCACTGTAGGTCCACCAAATTTTGATTCACTGGTCACCAAAATGAGTATGGAAAAAAGACAAATTGTTAAGTGGACAAACGCAACCTTCAACCTCCTGCAAAATGTAGCAAAATTTGTAGCAAAATGGCCATTGGATTAGGGAAGCCCCTAAATTACAAATTTGAAATCTTTCAGTACGTATGATGTAATTTTTTACATTGAACCACCTTTAAAGTAAGGTCTAGTGTGTCTGAAGAAGGGTCTCGACCCGAAACATCACCCATTCCTTCTCTCCAGAGATGTTGCCTGTCCCGCTGAGTTACTCCAGCTTTTTGTGTCTATCTAATGTGTTTGCAGACTTTGATCAGAAACTCAACTGTGTAAGAGCAGGTCAGGAACTGGCTATCCTATAGAGAGTGACTCTTCCTTACACCCCAAAGCTTTTTCATCATTCACAAAGCACTAGTCAGAAGTGGTAACATACCTGATTGTGCTTCATTAGATCACATATGTAATTAGTCCTGTGCCTTTTATCATTCTTTTAAATGATGGAACCATGTTGGGGCACAGTGAGACTTCTGTTGCTTGAATCCCGAAAGTCCCACGGTCATGATAGTTATTCCCTCAGGAGCATGTTAGAGTAATATTATGAAGTGCATGTGAAGTTTATTATTTCAGTTGCCTTATTTGTATCATTTGCAGTTGGAAATGATTGCCACAGAGAATCCATCAGATTTGAAAAAGCAACTGTACGTGGAATTTGAGGGTGAACAAGGAGTGGATGAAGGTGGCGTTTCCAAGGAATTCTTTCAGCTGGTTGTTGAAGAGATTTTTAATCCTGATATAGGTATTATTTTTCTAACATTCGGACATTGATTATTTCAGTAATCTATTTTTTTTAATTTTTTTTTTATCTATGATTGCAGATTTCTTGGACTTAATAGTCATGGTATGAAAGGAAGAAATAAAATTTGTTGAAGGCATCATCCTTGGATTATAACATTGATAGATCAAAATGTTTTTCGAAAGAAATTCTGGGAAATCGGGCATGATTCAAATGTGATGATATTTGTAATTCAGTGTACTGAAAATCCAATTTCAAACATTTGCCATGTTTCTTTTGTGCTTGGAAATTGCCATTAATCTCAGTTTAGATGATGCATTTCTGTAATTAAAAATGAACTAGTAAAAAGGGATGAAGGAAGAGAAGAATGTATCATGTTCAGTAGAGGATTAGTGCACAGCTCTTGACAGAAAATTTCATGTTGAAGATTACATATTATAAACCTGTATAGGAAGAGAAAGAAAGATGGATGTCAAAAGACCAATGCATCAAGCATTCTCCTAAATGGTTAGATTATTGAAATTTCCTTATTCCAATGGCCACATTTTTTTTTTCTTCCCATAGGAATGTTTACTTATGATAGCTATACAAAACAATTTTGGTTCAACCCTACCTCTTTTGAGAATGATGGACAATTCACACTAATTGGAATAGTGCTGGGTCTAGCAATATACAATCACTGCATTCTTGATGTCCACTTCCCTATGGTGGTTTACAGAAAATTGATGGGCAAGAAGGGAACTTTGGAAGATCTTGCTGATTCGCATCCAGTAAGTTAATCCTGTAATTACTATGTTAAGGTTAATTTTCATCATATTTAATTAAATACATATTGCAATATAAAATAATAAATCAACATAAAATTATTTGTGAATCAACAGGTGATTTGATAGCAAATGGATTTCAGCAAACAAAGCTATTGTATAGTTGGATGGATCAAGTGCACAGTGGTTCAGCTTGCAGAGCTGCTGCCTCAAAGTTTTAGAGACTGATTCAATCCTGGTCTTGGGTAGTGCCAATGTCGAGTTTGACTGAGTTTCATCTGGGTGTCCTGGTTTCCTCAATCATCCCAAAGACATGGGTTGGTGGATTAATTATCCCCCGTGAGTAGGTAAATGGTAAAAACAGGGGAGTTGATAAAAATGTGGGAAGAATAAGATAGGATTAATGTAGAATTAGTGTAAATGAATGGTTGGTGATTTGCATGGATTTTGTGGGTTAAAGGGCCTGCTTTCGAGTTAACGAAGCTTCCTTCATCTTGGAAATGTAGGTATTCTAAAACAATCCTCTCCTCAACACATCTCTTCCAGTAATTTGGACCCAGGCTGCATAATGGACCAACGGCATCAGCTTTCTAATATTCTCAGTATAAATTGTAATCTACAATTTATAATATCTGTAATCTATGTGTCTAATATTTGTAAGAGAGAGACATTTTACAAATTAGAAGACAGGTTATGGCCAACCACAGAAATTGACTGGAAGTTGTCAAGAAAAGGTTGGTGAATTGTTAAAAGGGGCCACAATCCATAGAAGTATTCAGTGTAACTTTGTAAATGTGTTATTTGCAGAGCTTGAGCTGTTGAACAGTATCGCTTATTAGGAATATCATTCTTAAAGTGACAATGAACAACCATAGCAATTGTGAAAATGCCTAGTTAGTGCTGAGGGACAACATGAGACAACTTTTATTGTGTCTAAGTCATAAAGGGAAAATGGGTCACATTTTTGTTCCTGAGTGTGATCTTGCAATCCTTACAGAAACGTTGACTGGGGACATTGCCAGGTTTGATTACAAAATTGATGCAATTAGTCTATTGGGCAACCCGTGTCAATGTCCAAATTATTGAACGAGGTGGAAAATGAGTTGAGCAGAATTTTTTTGAATACCTTTCTTTCTAAGCACTTGTATTAGTGCGTGTTTCAGGGGTTAGAAGGCAGGAGAATGGAGTTAGGAGAGATAGATCAGCCATGGTTGAATGGCGGAGTGGACTTGATGGGCCGAATGGCCTAATTCTGCTCCTATCACTCATGACCTTAAATGGAGTTAACCATTTAAAATCTAAGTCTGAAGAAGGGTCTCGACCCAAAATGTCACCCTTTCCTTCTCTCCAGAGATGCTGCCTGTCCCGTTGAGTTACTCCAGCAATTTGTGTCTACCTAAAATGTAAGTGAAGCATACAAATGCACTTTTGGGTCATAATTAGAAAAAATGCATTTTTGCAATACTGATCCATAACGGTCGTTGTGGAGATTCCGGAGGTTGACACGAAGGAATGAAGTTAGCGACTGGTTCGTACGAAAGGTAAACAAGAGAGTGTGTTGCCAAATTGAAGATTGGCTCAGTTTCTTTGTTTTGATGACCAATTTATGCACAAAAAATGTTTTATTGACTAAAAATGTCAGAAAATATATTATAAACGGTCGTCGTGTTTTTTACACCACGATGTTTTTAATATATTAAATGTGAATATAAGAAAAATAATGAACTCTCCCAAAAATCACTACTACCATGGGATGATGAAAATTTGTTTAAGAAGGAACTGCAGATGCTGGAAAATCAAAGGTACACAAAAATGCTGGAGAAACTCAGCGGGTGCAGCAGCATCTATGGAGCGAAGGAAATAGGCAACGTTTCGGGCCGAAACGGTCTGAGGAAGGGTTTCGGCCCAAAACGATGATGAAAATTTGTCTGTTATGAAAAAAGTTTTTGACGTTCAGTTTTGAAGTTATCTGATTTATATCTGTTATTTGTAAGGTTTCACATGATGGGTAGATTTTTGTTAAGAACAGTGTATTGGTGTAAAAACCTGAATTATAATCTAATTCCTCAAAATCTCTCCAGTATTGTAAAAATACTCAAATACATACATATTCATTTCAGCAAATAACATATACATTCAAGATGTTGGAATGGAATTATTTACCATCAACAATTTATACTGATTATGGGATTGGATAGAATTAGACTAACATACATACAGATTGTATTTGAGGGACAATTTTTGATATATTATACATTGATTATATGAAACTAATTTTTTGCAGGTACTATATCGAAGCTTAAAAGATGTCCTGGAATATGAAGGGAATCTCGAAGAAGATATGATGATCACTTTTAAAGTATCGTACAATGATTTATTCGGAGTGCCAATAACTCATAACCTAAAAGAAAGCAGCGAGGACATTCCAGTAACAAACCAGAATAAGAAAGTTAGCATCACATTGATCTTATTTGTCAAATATATAGTCATTAAGATGCATATAATGAAGCAGTTATGTTGTGTTCCAAAGCATGTCTATGCATATGGAATGAGGTTGGTTCCTATTATTTTTTTAAAAAAGCCTACAGTCAGAAAGTGGAGGGACAGTGCTGATGTGTAAGTTATATCTCCGTTATCTTGCACATTACTCCACAACTTGTTTGAAAGTTAATGGCTGAGTGCAATAAAATATTGAAAAGTGCTGGCAGACACAGGGTAATAAGAAACAATTTATAACTTCTGAAAATTGAAGCCATCAGTTGTTTTTGTTTCAATAATTTGATTTCAGCTCTTGAAAGTATAACTGCAAAGAAGTGCTTCAGAAGTAAATTTGATGGATTCCCAAATACATTTGCACATGGATTGATGTAGTCTAGAGTTCCTTTGGTTCTAGCTGACCAGATACATTTGACATTGAATGATTACATTTGCTCTATATCATCGATACCAAAATATCTGAAATAAAATAAAAATAAAATCGGCTCCAATTAATATTTTACAATGTACTCACTATTTTTGTGAATAAACATGGTCAATTCAAATTGGCAAGTAGCAACGATAAAGCAGTTGGATTTTTTTGAAGAATAAATTTGAGTCAGAAAATTGAGAGTTCCTTGACCTTCAAGAATTATTTAATATCCACTTGAATGGAGCCTAATCCAGAAGATGACCATGTAAATGTTCATATTTTCCCCAATTCTCCAATGTTTACTTTGCACGTAATAGTATTTATTCTCGCCAAATTGTATGTGTTGTGTTATATTTCAAACATTAACTGTCTGATTTAATTTCTCTCATGCAGGAATTTGTTCAACTATATACAAATTATATTCTGAACCAGTCAGTGGAAAAACAATTCAGAGCATTCAATCGGGGTTTCCATATGGTTACAAATGAGTCCCCCTTGAAATACCTTTTCAGACCAGAAGAAATTGAACAGCTAATCTGTGGCAGCAAAGTAAGTACTGTTTAGATTATTCTAAATCTGGATTAATGAATGGTTGTATACCACCAGGTGAATATTTTTCTTATGTTTATCTGTTGACACTAGTGACATAGTATGTTGTTAACACAATGTGTTTGGCTTTGAGACCAGGAAAAGATGGTCCACTTCGGGAGCCTACTCTTAGCAAAGGCAGATGTTAATGAAATACACCACCACTTTCAATGCACCCGCAGAGCTTTTGATCTATCATCAAAAATATAATCAAAAAGAGGATTTGAAGTTCAACACATGAATCAGCACTGATACATATCCTTCTACATGCTCCTGAGACCTAGACAACCATAGCACCATCTTAAGGCACTGGAAAAATATCACCAATACTGTCTTCACAAAATTCATTAAATTCTACAAAAGAGTAAGCGCAGCAATGTCCTCATCATTTCTCAGAACAATATCCTCAGGATTAAAGCTGCAGTGGGTGCATTGGGTGGGACATATCAGTTGCAAGGCCATCACCAGTTTTGTCAAATAGATACTCTGATATGAGCTGTGTGTGCAAATCAAATATACAAATATTTCCTCAAAGCTTTCTTGAAGAAATGCAACCTTCCTTCTGACTTGTCGGTGGGGGCGCTGCAAGACGGCTGCCCTGCCACCTGCGGCCTACGTCATCCTGAAGCCGCGGTTTCCGGTAGGGAAGCACCGATTCGGGACTTACCTTCCAGACGAGAGGCCTGTCATCTGGCCGCCCGTAGCGGCGACTGCTGAGGTTATGGCCCCCACCACGGGGGGAAATGGAGGAGGACTGACTATACTTTCTGCCTTCCACCACAGTGAAGAATGCTGTGGTGGATGTTTGTGTTAATTTTTTTATTGTGTATTGTGCATGTGGCGTCACACACACTATCTACCACCCCGCACACACGCCAACTACCCCCCGTGATATTATATTAAGGGGGGAAGGGAGAGAGAGGGGGATGAGGATGGGGGGAGGGGAGGAGAGCAGGGAGGGTGAAGGGGGAGACAGGGGTAGGGGGAAGGGGGTGGTAGAGGGGGAGGGGGGTAAGGAGGAGTGGGGGGAGGGAGGTGAGAAGAGAGGGGTGGGAGGGGGGGGAGAGAGAGGGAGGAGGAAGAGGGGAGAGGTGGAGAGCGTGGCGGGGGAGAGGGAGAGAGAGAGGGGGAGAGAGAAGGGGGAGTGGGGGAAAGGCACGGGGGTGGGAGGGGGAGAGATCTCCCAGCCCTGTCCCATTGTGATATCATATGTAAATGAGATCCATTGTGATTGTACATCTGTGAGGTGGCACTGACTCATGCAGCTGTGTGATTTTAGTGGGACCACGTGAAGGTTCCAATCTACCACCCCTGTCGCATTGTGATGTCATATATGTAAATGAGATCCATTTGATTGGACATCTGTGAGGTGGCACTGTGACTCATGCAGCTGTTTGACCTTTTAATTTGCCTCGATAGTTTCCTTTGACAGTTCAATCTAGATACGACTAGCCTCAAGTGAGAAAGTTGCCTGTAAGGTCCCTTTACAATTTCTCACCTCTCAGCTTAATCCTATGCCATCTAATGTTAGAATCTTCTACCCTGGGAAAAAGATTGCGAGCGCTCTCCTTATCCATTAAGGTCACCCCTCAGCTTTCTACACTCTAAAGAATAAATATTTCCCTGTAAGTTAAGCCTACATGCCCAGGTAACATCCTGGTGAATCTCTTTTGGGCAATCTTCAAATTAATAACATCTTTCCTATAGTTGGGTACCAGAAGTGTGGTCTCACCAACGACTCGCACAGCTGCATCATGATGTCCCAACGTTTGTATTCGATACCCGTACCAATGAAGGCAAACATACCAAATGCTTTCACCATACTGTCCACCTAACTATCCAGTTCTATGTCCTAATCAAACACTATCGTCTTGATTTAATCAGGACAATTATCACCTCTGCTCTTCTTACAAAATGCTACTTTCTCCCATTTCAGATTGCATTGGTTTATTGTGCTTAAAGTTATTCTAAGATCTACATCCTTGTCTTAATTCTTCAATGTTATCACTTTATTCTAACTCCACTGTTTTTCCTCAGCATTATGACCTAGCCTCAAACTTCTGCTCTTCAGTGCTCTATTACTGATTTCTTTCTCGTCAATGTTTTTTTTGGTGGATGTTTCTCCCCAAACCATTATTGCCTTTCCTTCTTGCTTTCAAAACACTTTCAAAATGTTATTTCTTGATGTGTTTGATTTCTCCCCTTTTCTCATTCAATCTTACGTCTTTGTTAATACCCTTTCTTACACCTTGTAGAAAATGTATCTGAAGAGCATAAAAAATAGCAGGAGTAGGTCATTTAGCCCCTCTTGCTTGTTTCACCATTCAGTGAAATCATTTTTGACTATCAGCCTGATACCACTTTCTTATAGTAATGCTACTGTCCCAGCAAACCTGCACTGTCCCTGCCTGCTTCAATATCTCCACTATTGTTCCTGTACCCAAAAAGCCAAGCATTACTGGTCCTAATGACTACAGGCCTGTCGCACTGACCTCTGTAATCATGAAGACCTTTGAAAGACTTGTGCTGGCCCACCTGAAAAATATCACAAACCCCCTGCTGTCCACCCTGCAGTTTGCATACCGGGCACTTAGATCTGTGGATGACGCAGTCAACCTAGGCCTGCACTTCATCCTCCAGCACCTGGACCGTCAGGGGACCGATGCAAGGATTTTGTTTGTGGATTTTAGCTCTTCATTCAACACCATTGTGCCAGAGCTACTACACTCCAAACTCCCAGTTGACTGTGCCTGAAACCCTCTGTCAGTGGATCATCAACTTCCTGACAGACAGGAAGCAGCATGTGAGGCTGGGAAAGCACATCTCGGACCCTCAGCATAGGAGCACCTCAAGGCTGCGTACTCTCCCCTCTCTTTTACTCTCTCTACACCAATGACTGCACCTCCACAGACTCCTCTGTCAAGCTTCTCAAGTTTGCGGACGACACAACCCTGATTGGACTGATCCAGGATGGGGAGGAATCTGCCTACAGACAGGAAGTGACATAGCTGGCGTCCTCGTACCATTGCAACAACCTGGAGCTCAATGCTCCTAAGACAGTGGAATTGATTGTAGACTTTGGGAGAGCTCCCCCTCCCCTCACCCCACTCACCATCAACAACATCACAGTCACATCTGTGGAGTCTTTTAAGTTCCTTAGAAAAATCATATCCAGGGACCTTAAATGGGTGACCACCATCGACTCCACAGTCAAAAAGGCCCAACAGAGGATGTACTTCCTGCGGCAGCTGAGAAAACACAATCTGCCGCAGGCAATGATGGTCCAGTTTTATTCTGCCATCATAAAGTCTGTCCTCACCTTCTCCATCATGGTCTGGTTTGGCTCAGCCACCAAGCATGACATCCTGAGGCTGCAGCGCATAGTTCGATCAGCTGAGAGGTTGTTGGCTGCAACCTTCCCCCATCAACGAAATGTACACTGCAAGGGCCAGGAAGCGAGTGAGTAAAATCATCTCTGACCCCTCTCACCCTGGCCACAAACTTTTTGAAGCACTTCCCTCTGGAAGGTGACTCCGGACTGTCAAATCTGCCACAGCCAGACATAAAAACTTTTTTTTCCACAAGCAGTATCTCTACTCAACAGCCAAAAGTCTGTCGCCTCCTTTTCCTCTGGTATTTTATTTCATGCTTCACATGTTTAAATTATAGTGTTTTATTTTTAATTGTCTACTGCATATCGTGTTATTACTTGCGAGCAAAGCACCAAGGTAAATTCCTTGTATGTATACATATTTGGCTCATAAAATGTACTCAATTAAATTCAGCCCTTGATGTCCAAAAATCTGTCAAACACTACTGTCAATAAATTCAGTGACTGAGCTTCCCCAACCCAGTTAAAGTAGGGCATTCCACAGTTTAATTAGTGTGCTCTGTATGGGTAAAACATGTTCATCATTTCTGAATAGACGTTTTTATTTTGAGAAGGTGACTCTAGCTTCTAAACATTCCAGCCAGAATCATCATCCTTATAACTCACTTTTAACACACACAAATGTTTTACATTTCGATTAATTACCTCTCGTTCTTCTGAACTCATGAAGAGTCATGCTATGTTTAATTTCTCATATGAAAGAAGCACCCACCTCAGGAATGAATCTGGAGAACCTAAAGCATTGCAAGTATTTCCTTCCATTGGGAAACCAGACCTATACACAATGTTATAAGTTCATTCTCACCAAGGCCCCTTATAATTTCAGTAGGATGTCTTAATTCCTGTACTCAAATCCTTTTGCAGTAAAGGCCAACATTCAATTTGACTTTCTAGTTGCTCACTCCAGGGCATGTTCAATGATATCTGTAAAAGTCCACAAAGGTTCCAGTCACCGCCAACACAATTTAATATTTAAGTTTGTTCTGAACTATTTTATTATACCAAAGATCTAATTTTTCCACATTATATTCCAAATCCTATATATTCATCAATTCATATAGCATATCTATCTCCTTCAAAGCCTCTGTGTCAATCTTCAAAAAACATAGCGAATTTGTTAAACAGATTTTCCTTTTTCATGAATCCATGCTGACTCTGCCCAATCTTATTATTATTTTTTGGCGGCCTTGTTAATAAACTGTTAACAAATTCCAAATATTAGATTCCAGCATTTTCCTACCACTGATGTCAGATGATCTAGTCTTTAGTTTCCTGTTTTCTCCCTCCCTTATTTTGCCCAATAGTAAAGCCACATTTGTTAAATTTAAATCTGTGGGAATCATTCGAGAATCTACAGAATTTCAGAACATGACAACCAATGCATCCAGTATCTTTGGACCGTACACTTTTCAAAAACTTGGGATGTGGATAATCTGGTTTTGTGGATTTATTAGCTTTCAATCTCAATATTATTTACTCATGTTAATTGTGTTCAATTCCTTATTCTCTCCAGATCTGTTGTTTTCTACTTTTCCTTCTTGGATGAAGATACACACAAAATATGTGTTTACTTCCTCAATATAATTTCTTCAGTGTTAGTTTGAAATGTGGCCACATTAACTTTAGCTCATCTCTTTTATGCTTATTAATTAAATCTTTTACAGACTGCTTTTATGTTTTTTGTTTAACCATATAACCATATAACAATTACAGCACGGAAACAGGCCATCTCGGCCCTACAAGTCCGTGCCGAACAACTTATTTTTCCCTCAGTCCCACCTGCCTGCACTCATACCATAACCCTCCATTTCCTTCTCATCCATATGCCTATCCAATTTATTTTTAAATGATATCAACGAACCTGCCTCCACCACTTCCACTGGAAGCTCATTCCACACCGCTACCACTCTCTGAGTAAAGAAGTTCCCCCTCATGTTACCCCTAATGTTTGCCTATCATATTCTATCTTCTTTTACCTATTCAATGCCTTGGTTTTCTTTCACTCACTTCTAATATTTTTCTTTAGCTTACTACTCTTTGGCAACATAAGCCTTTTCCTTGTGTCTAATTTTGTCTTTCATTTAGCTTCATATTAACCATGCATGGACAAGTTTACCAGTTGTGTGTTTATACCTTATAGGTATTTTAAATGTTAGCCATTGTTCATGTATGCAAACTTTTGATGTTTAGTTTAGTTTAGAGATACAGCACGGAAACAGGCCCTTTCGGCCCACCGGGTCTGAGCCGACCAGCGATCCCCGCACATTAACACTATCCTATACCCACTAGGGACAAATTTTATTTACATTTACCAAGCCAATTAACCTACAAACCTGTACGTCTTTGGAGTGTGGGAGGAAACCTAAGATCTCGGAGAAAACCCACACAGGTCACAGGGAGAACGTACAAACTCCGTACAGCCAGCACCCATAGTCGGGATCGAACCCGGGACTCCGGCGCTGCATTCGCTGTAAGGCAGCAACTCTACCGTTGCACCACCGTGCCGCCCTATCTCCCGTAACCTATTTCCTCTGTTCTCTACCTCAGATTCTTCCACTCACTTACAATTTACACTGGCCACTTAATCTCCCAACCTACACACCTTTGTGATGTGGGAGGAAATCAGAGCACCTGGAGGAAACCCAGCTGCTCAAAGGGAGAATGTGCAAATGCCACACAGACCGCACCCAAGTCAGGATTGAACCTGGATCTCTGGCGCTGAGAATCAGTGGTTCTACTACTTGCTCCACAATATCATTTAGTCTGAAACCAGTATCTTAACTCTGAATAAAGTAAATATGAAGCTAGAATTGGCTATGGGAGTTGATGAGAATGCAGGGAAAATTAAACATATTTTAACTAACCCTTTTTCATAGTAAAATGCTTGATCTAAAATAGCTTGTTACCTTATCCATTCTTTACCGTACTGATCTGGCGATCTATTTATTGCATTTCTCAAGCACTCACTGGTTTTGTTCTTCATACTATTATTGTACATTGATTTTAAATCTACTCATAATTATTGTATTCCCCTTGTAACATTTGCCTCCAATTTCCTAATATGCCTTGTGGTTTTGGAGCCTAAAAGCAACACCCCCATTATGTTGCTCTGCACTACCCAAAATTAATCTACTTTTAGATTTTCCAAACTCAAGTTATTTTTCTCCATTGACTTTATTCCATTTTTCTTTTAGTCGGGCCACCTCTCCTTTTCTATTTTACCTGTTTCTCTTGCACATTAATTACCCAGGAATATTTAATTCCCAGAATTGATCACTTTACCAAACCTTCATGACTATTAGATCGTACCCATTCATTTTTATTTGTACTGTTAATATTAATTTACGGTCTTATTACAAATGCTGCATGTATTCAGATAAACAGACTTAAATTTTGCCTTTACTGTTTTCCCTGCTGTGCTGTGACTCTAATTGGAGGAATACTAGTTATAACCTCTTGTCGAGTGGGGGGCGCCGTCGAGTATGGCTGCCCTGCCTGCAGCTGTTTGGCCTTTCAACCTTTTTTTTATTTTTAGTGTGTTAGTGTGTTTTATTTTGGAGGTCTTATAGTCGTTTTGGGGACTATGGGGGAAGGGGGCAACTGTATTTCTCAGTCCCTACCTGGTCGGAGATGCGGCTTTCCTCCGAGCCGCATATTCGCCCCTTCCTTGCTGCCTACCAATGGGACTGGAGCGGCGTTTCCTGCCAGGACCGGCCAGAGCTTCATCTCCGGCGGCGGCGCAGCGCTGAAGCACCATCGCGGAGCGGGCGATGCCTTACCGAGGGTCGCTGTGATGTAAGCGCCAGAGTGCTGTGACCGCCGCCTCCTACATCGCGGAGCTGTGGTCGCGGATCTTCCAGTTGCAGGCAGCGCTGACTCTGAACACTGCGGAGTCTGGGATCTTTCGCTGAGATTGCCAGTGTTGGAGCTCCAACCTGCACGGCCCGTGGACTTCGGGAGCCACGATCTCGGGTAGGAAGCGGCCGTTCCAGACACTCCAAGCCGCTGAGAAGGTTCTCCCGACGCCGGAGCTCCATCATGCAGCGAGAGGGCCTGAAACATCGCCCCACCATTGCTGCGACTGTGGAGGCCTCAATAGGCCCGACAATGGGTGAACAAGAGGAAGAGGACTGGGCTTTGTTGCCTTCCCTCACAGTGGGAACCATTGTGGGAGGATGTTTTTATGTTCAATGTTAAATTCTTTAATGTAGTGTTTTCTGCTTATTGGTGTGCTGCAAATTGCAACTCAAATTTCACTACACCAATTGGTGTACATGACAATAAATGTCCTTTGTCCCTTCATTATAAGCTTCAGTTATTGTCCACAATTTTGCTGTGCATTTTTTTCTCTTTAACTAAGACATTTCCTCTAATCAGAACACTTGGTCATTCTGTCCGTCCCCCTCCCAACTATTCCTTGTTAGTTGATTTGCTATGACTGATTTGGGTGTTCCATAGGAACAATATCAAGTGCTCTATCTCTATTTCCTACAGCAGATTGAAGTGGTATCTTACACTCTAATTATTGTTTACAATTTCATTGTATTCCAGAATCTGGATTTCCATGCACTGGAAGAAGCTACAGAGTATGATGGAGGATTCACAAAAGAATCTAGGATAGTAAGGTATCTGACTTTTCTTCGTGTTAATCTACAATTTGAGAGGGAGAAGGGAATATCGGAAATGTCAGGATTACAATTGACCAAAGGGAACTATGGAGTCGTGGGGGGGGGAGTTAGCCAAAGTTGACTGGAAAGATACCCTAGCAAGGATGACAGTGGAACAACAATGGCAGATATATCTGGGAATATTACAGAAGGTGCAGGATCAGTTCATCCCAACCAGGAAGAAAGATTCCAAGGGGAGTAAGGGGCGACCGTGGCTACAAGGGACGTCAATGACAGTATAAAAATAAAAGAGAAGAAGTACAACATAGCAAAGATGAGTGGGAAGTCAGAGGATTGGGTAAAGTTTAAACAGCAACAGAAGGTAACTTAAAAAGGCAATACGGGGGGAAAAGATGAGGTACGAAGGTAAGCTAGCCAAGAATATAAAGGAGGATAGTAAAAGCTTCTTTAGGTATGCGAAGACGAAAAAAATAGTTAAGACCAAAGTTGGACCCTTGAAGACCGCAAAGGGTTGAATTTATTATGGGGAACAAGGAAATGGCAGAAGAGTTGAACAGGTACTTTGGATCCATCTTCACTAAGGAAGATACAAACAATCTTCCTGATGTACTAGTGGTCAGAGGATCAGGGGTGACGGAGGAACTGAAGGAAATTCACATTAGGCAGGAAATGGCATAGGGTAAACTGATGCGACTGAAGGCTGATAAATCCCCAGGGCCTGATGGTCTGCAACCCAGGGTACTTAAGGAAGTGGCTCTAGAAATCGTGGACGCATTGGTGATCATTTTCCAATGTTCTATAAATTTAGGATCAGTTCCTGTGGATTGGAGGGTAGCTAATGTTATCCCATTTTTTAAGAAAGGCGGGAGAGGGAAAACAAGGAATTATAGACCAGTTAGCCTGACATCGGTGGTGGGGAAGATGCTGGAGTCAATTATAAAAGATGAAATAGCTGCACATTTGGATAGCAGTAACAGGATCGGTCAGAGTCAGCATGGATTTATGAAGGGGAAATCATGCTTGACTAATCTTCTGGAATTTTTTGAGGATGTAACTCGGAAAATGGACAAGGGAGAGCCAATGGATGTAGTGTACCTGGACTTTCAGAAAGCATTCGATAAGGTCCCACATATGAAATTAGTGGGCAAAATTAGGGCACATGGTATTGGGGGTAGAGTGCTGACATGGATAGAAAATTGGTTGGCAGACAGGAAACAAAGTGTAGGGATTAACAGGTCACTTTCAGAATGGCGGCAGTGACTAGTGGAGTACCGCAAGGCTTGGTGCTGGGTCCGCAGCTATTTACAATATATATTAATGATTTAGATGAAGGGATTACAAGTAACATTAATAAATTTGCAGGTGATACAAAGCTGGATGGCAGTGTGTGAACTGTGAGGAGGATGCTATGAGAATGCAGGGTGACTTGGACAGGTTGGGGGAGTGGGCAGATGCATGGCAGATGCAGTTTAATGTGGATAAATGTGAGGTTATCCACTTTGGTAGCAAAAACAGGAAAGCAGATTATATCTGAATGGTGTCAAGTTGGTGAAAAGGGGAAGGACAATGGGATCTGGGGGTCCTTGTTCATCAGTAAGCATGCAGGTACAGCAGGCAGTGAAGAAAGCGAATGGCATGTTGGCCTTCATAACAAGAGGAGTGGAGTACAGGAGCAGAGTGATCCTTCTGCAATTGTACAGGGCCTCTAGTGAGACCCCACCTGGAGTATTGTGTGCAGTTTTGGTCTCCGAGTATGAGGAAGGACATTCTTGCTATTGAGAGAGTGCACATAGGTTCACAAGGTTAATTCCCGGGATGGCGGGACTGTCATATGCTGAAAGAATGGAGCAGCTGGGCTTGTATACTCTGGAATTGAGAAGGATGAGAGGGAATCTTATTGAAGGCTTTCAGAAGGCTTTCGAGACTTTCAGAAGGCTTTCGACAAGGTCCCACATAAGGGATTAGTATACAAACTTAAAGCACACGGTATTGGGGGTTCAGTATTGATGTGGATAGAGAACTGGCTGGCAGACAGGAAGCAAAGAGTAAGCATAAACGGGTCCTTTTCACAATGGCAGGCAGTGACTAGTGGGGTACCGCAAGTTCAGTGCTGGGACCCCAGCTATTTACAACATATATTAATGATTTGGACGAATGAATTGAATGCAACATCTCCAAGCTTGCGGATGACACGAAGCTGGGGGGCACCGTTAGCTGTGAGGAGGATGCTAGGAGGCTGCAAGGTGACTTGGATAGGCTGGGTGAGTGGGGAAATGCATGGCAGATGAAGTATAATGTGGATAAATGTGAGGTTATCCACTTTGGGGGCAAAAACAGGAAAGTCTGAATGGTGGCCGATTAGGAAAAGGGGAGATGCAACGAGACCTGGGTGTCATGGTACACCAGTCATTGAAAGTAGGCATGCAGGTGCAGCAGGCAGTGAAGAAAGCGAATGGTATGTTAGCATTCATAGCAAAAGGATTTGAGTATAGGAGCAGCGAGATTCTACTGCAGTTGTACAGGGTCTTGGTGAGACCACATCTGGAGTATTGCGTACAGTTTTGGTCTCCTAATCTGAGAAAAGACATTCTTGCCATAGAGGGAGTACAGAGAAGGTTCACTGGGATGTCAGGACTTTCATATGAAGAAAGACTGGATAGACTCGGCTTGTACTCGCTAGAATTGAGAAGATTGAGGGGGGATCTTATAGACACTTACAAAATTCTTAAGGGGTTGGACAGGCTAGATGCAGTAAGATTGTTCCCGATGTTGGGGAAGTCCAGAACAAGGGGTCAGTCAAGGATAAGGGGGAAATCTTTTAGGACCGAGATGAGAAAAACATTTTTCACACAGAGAGTGGTGAATCTCTGGAATTCTCTGCCACAGAAGGTAGTTGAGGCCAGTTCATTGACTATATTTAAGAGGGAGTTAGATGTGGCCCTTGTGGCTAAAGGGATCAGGGGGTATGGAGATAAGGCAGGTACAGGATACTGAGTTGGATGATCAGCCATGATCATATTGAATGGCGGTGCAGGCTCGAAGGGCCGAATGGCCTACTCCTGCACCTATTTTCCATGTTTCTATGAGACATATATGATTATTAAGGGTTACACAAAGAAGCTGGAGAAACTCAGCGGGTGCAGCAGCATCTATGGAGCGAAGGAAATAGGCAACGTTTCGGGCCGAAACCCTTCTATCTGCAGTTCCCTCTTAAACACTGTGTATACTCTACTGTGTAACCTTCGATTCTCCAGCATCTGCAGTTCCCTCTTAAACACATAATTATTAAGGGTTTGGACACGCTAGAGGCAGGAAACATGTTCCCAATGTTGGGGCAGTCCAGAACCCGGGGCCACAGTTTAAGAATAAGGGGTAAGCCATTTAGAACGGAGATGAGGAAACAAATTTTCACACAGTTGTGAGTCTGTGGAATTCTCTGCCTCAGGGCGGTGGAGGCCAGTTCTCTGGATACTTTCAAGAGAGAGCTAGATAGGGCTGTTAAAGATAGGGGAGTCAGGGGATATGGGGAGGAGGCAGGAATGAGGTACTGATATTGGTTGATCGGCCATGAAGGGGCGAATGGCCTGCTCCTGCACCTATTGTCTATTGTCTATTCACCAACCTACAGCATTCTTTGCACTCCCCATATCCAATGTCTACATCACCCATTAAGAAATGCAGCAGGTTAAAATACAGTGGCAGTGCATTCATCTTAAATACATCCAGGTCTTTAAAAATATTACGTAATTGCTTTATCATGAAGCATTAAAACATTTTTAGATTCAGCTTTAGTTTTTGTTTTATTCTCGGTTGCGTTGAGTAGGACGCTCGAGAAGAAAACGTAGTGCTTCCATTTAGATGCAATTTGTTTCAAAAGCATCTTCCTCATCTGACTTCTATGAAGATGTTTTATTTATCCTGCGTGACTGGAGCAACAACAATGTCATGTTTCTCCTTTGTTTTTACCATGGAGAAAGACAGGAGGACTGGAGATATTGGGTTAGTCACTGAAAGTGTTTTGAGAGCAGTCAGTATTATGGTCACAGAAGTGCTGAAGGTTCCTGACATGTATGAAGATTAACAAATTTCCCAGGCCTGATCACATATATCCGAGGACTCTGGGAAGCGAGAGAGAAATTTTCAGGTCGGAAAGTTACTAGAGAGTATTCTGAGGGATAGGATATACATGCACTTAGATGGACATGAGTTGTTTAGGGATAGCCAACATGGCTTTGTACATGGGAGGTTGTGTCACAAATCTGATTGAATTTTTTGAAGATATGCCAATGAAGACAGAGCTGTAGATGTTGTATACATGGATTTTAGTAAGGCATTTGACAAGGTTCCACACGGTAGGCTGCTCTGGATTCCATGGGACTCAAGGAGAGATAGCTGAATGGATAGAAAATTGGCTTCATGGAAGGAAGCAGAGGGTGATGGTGAAAGGTTACTTTTCGGACTGGAGGCTTGTGACTAGTGGTGTGCCTCATGGTTTGGTGCTGGACCCATTGCTGTTTGTCATCTATATCAATGATTTGGATGAGAATGTACATGTTATGGTTAGCATGTTTGCAGATGACACTTGGGTGGGTGATATTGTAGATAGTGAAGATGGTTGTCTAAAATTGTAACAAGATTTTCATTGTTTGGGCAGGTGGGATGAGGTGTGGATGAAGGAACTGCGGATGCTGGTTTAAACCGAAGATAGATCCAAAATGCTGGAGTAACTCAGCGGGACTGGCAAATAGCCATTCCTTCTCTCCAGAGATGCTGCCTGTTCCGCTGAGCTACTCTATCATTTGCCGTCTACAGGTGGGCTGAAGAATGGTTGATGGAATTTAATACAGAAATGTGAGGCGGTGAATTTTGGGAGTACTAACATGGGCAGAACCTACACAGTGAACTACACAGTATGGCTCTGGGTAGTGTTGCAGAGCAGAGGGATCTAGGAGTACAGGTACTTTGTTTCTTTGAAATTGGCATCACCGGTAGATACGGTGGTCAAAAAGGCTTTGGCGCATTGGCCTTCATCGGTCAGAGCATTGAGTATAGGAATTGAGAAGTCATGCTGCAGTCATAAAAGATGTTGGTGAGGCCGCATTTAGAGTATTGTGTTCAGTTTTTGTATGGGATTTTGTATGTTATAGGAAATATGTTGTCAAGCTGGAAAGGGTGCAGACAAGATTTACGAGGAAGTTGCTAAGACTCGAGGGCCTGAGCTACGGGAAGAGGTTGAGCAAGCTAGGACTCTATTCCTTGGAGCGCAGGAGGATGAGGGGTGATCTTATAGAGTGTATATGATCATGAGAGGAATAAATCAGGTAGATGCACAGTCTCGTGCCCAGAGCAGGGGAATCGAGACCAGAGAACCTAGGTTTAAGGTGAGAGGGGTAAAATTGAAGAGGAAATCGAAGGGCAACTTTTTCACACAAAGCGTTGTGGATATAACGAACAAGCTGCCAGAGGAGATAGTTGAGGCATGTACAATGACAACATTTAAAAGATATTTGGGCAGATATATAGATAGGAAAGGTTTAGAGGGATCTGGGCCAAACGCAGGTAATTGGGACTAGTGTAGATGGGACGTGTTGGCTAATGAGAGCAAGTTTCCATGCTGTAAGACTCTATGACTCTATGTATAATATTCCCAGAGAATTGGTTTCTGAAATCATTTTGTTTCTTACTTGGAACATTTCTATCTGGACTACACTTCTTCCCACCCTGCTTCCTGTAAAAACTCTATTCCGTACTCCCAATTCCTCTGTCTGCGCCCCATCAGCGCCCAAGATGAGGTGTTCCATATCAGGTCATCGGCGATGTCCTCATTCTTTAGAGAACGATGTTCCCTCTTCCATTATAGATGAGGCCTTCACTAGGGTCTCCTCAATATCCAGCAGCTCCGCTCTTGATCATCGCCCTTCCTCCTCATTCGTAATTGGGACAGAGTCCCCATTTTCCTCACCTTCCACCCCACCAGCCTTTGCATACAGCACATCATCCTCTGACATTTTTGTCACCTCCACCGGGATCCCTTTACTTCCCATCTCCACCCCTTTCCGCAGAGACCATTCCCTCGGCAACTTCGTGGTCAACTCTTCCCTTCCCACCCAAACCATCCCCTCACCGGTACTTTCCCCTGCAACCGCAGGAGATGCAACACCTGTCCCTATAGCACCCCCCCTCGACTACGTCCAAGGACCTCAAAAGTCTTTTCAGGTGAGGCTGAGATTCACTTGCACCTCCTCCAAATTCATCGACTGTATCCACTGTTCCAGGTGTAGACTGCTGTATATCAGCGAGATCAAGTGCAGGACTTGGTGATCGTTTCGCTGAACACCTCTGGTCAGCCCATCTAAACCTACCTGATCTCCCGGTTGCTCAACACTTTAACTCCCCCTCCAATTCCCACACTGACTTTTCTGGCCTGGGCCTCTTCCATTGTCAGAGTGAGGCTCAGCGCAAATTGGAGGAACAGCACCTCATATTTCACTTGGGCATTTTACACCCCAGCGGCATGAACATTGAATTCTCTAACTTCCCAGTTCTCCGGCCAGTCTTACTGTCTCTGACTACATTTTATTGCTGTTTGCTTTGTTACTACCTTCTCCCAACTAACTATGATTTATTGTATATTTTCCTTGAAAGTAAGCATGCAGGTACAGCAGGCAGTGAAGAAAGCAAATGGCATGTTGGCCTTCATTGGGAGAGGATTTGAGTTTAGGAGCAAGGAGGTTCTACTGCAGTTGTACCTTATGAGACCGCACCTGGAGTATTGTGCGTAATTTTGGTCTCCTAATTTGAGGAAGGACATTATTGCTATTGAGGGAGTGCAGTGTAGGTTCTCCAGGTTACTTCCTGGGATGGCGGGACTGACATATGATGAAAGAATGGCTTGTATTCACTGGAGTTAGAAGGATGAGAGGAGATCTTATAGAAACATAAATTTCTTAAAGGACTGGACAGGCTAGATGCAGGAAAAATGTTCCCGATCTTGCTGGAGTCCAGAACACGGGCCACAGTTTAAGAATAAAGGGTAGGCCATTTAGGACTGAGATGAGGAAAATCTTTTTCACCCAGAGAGTTGTGAAACTGTGGAATTCTCTGCCACAGAAGGCAGTGGAGGCCAATTCACTGGATGTTTTCAAGAGAGAGTTAGATTTAGCTCTTATGGCTAAAGGGATATTGGGGAAAAAGCAGGAACGGGGTACTGATTTTAGATGATCAGCCATGATCATATTGAATGGTGGTGTTAACTCAAAGGGCTGAATGGCCTACTCCTGCACCTTATTTTCTATATTTCTATGATCTCCATTGCCTTTGTCCTGTTTTCACACACTACACATCCTTATCGATACACTTCCTGATCCATGTACCGCCCACTCCAATGACATCCGTCTGAAGGGTCTAGACTCAAAACATCACCCATTCCTTCTCTCCAGAGATGCTGCCTGCCCTGCTGAGTTGCTCCAGCATTTTGTGTCTATCTTTGTTTTTCATATTTGTTTTTTATTCCATTATTAAAATTGTTGTTAATTACTGTAAAATTAGCATTTTAATATTTTAACATGTGCACTTGGTTAAAAATGTATTGCTTGGTTTGTTTAAATTTACCCCTTAGTAATCTAGCTCATGGTGAACTCCAAAGTAAGCTAAAGAATGGCATGAGTCACAATGTATTGCTGCAAATCACCACATAAAGTATTGGGCAACACTGAAATTTTTTCTTTTTCAACCTAATTTTACTTTTTGTTTCCTCTACCCTCCTTTTATCATGAACACCTTTCAAGAGATTTCTGGGGTATAACTCACAGTCTTCCAGAGGAACAGAAGCGTCAGTTCTTGCAGTTCACCACAGGCTCTGATCGCGCCCCAGTCGGCGGTCTTGGCAAAATTAAGTTAATCATAACCAAGAACGGACCAGATTCAGACAGGTATGTTTTAAGATAACTTTTTTTGTGAATAATTTATTTATCTTTAACTTGTTGGACTGACTATATGATAAGATATGCAAACAAGCTAATGGAGAAAATGCAAGTCATATTCTTCAATTTGGATGTAATCTAAAACATCAAAGTAAGCAATTGATGGATGATCAATGTTTGTGTACGTACATCACACAAGAACCTTCTCACTGTATGGAGTATTTTCCAGTCATTGATTAAACCCTAGACATGTACATGTTTTCTTTAAATTAACTCCTGGGATCAGACTATTCATAAGGAGGGTGGGTAAGATTAAAAGATGGTCACTTGGCTTATATTTTACATTTTGAAACTCTTTTTAAAAGAAATCAAGTGTTGAAATTGTGCACATATGATACCTTGAAATTAACTATTTTAATCAACAACTGCCCTATCTGCAACCTCTTAAAATTCGGTAAGCATACGGATAAAGCAGCAACCAGCAGCACAGGCACAGAGATTCAATACAGCAAAGCACAGACAGATTTAGGAAGTCAGGAGGTAGGTATAAATAGGAAATTATGAAGGCAAAGATAATGTGCAATAAAAGATTGGCAGCTAAAATCAAGGAAAACATAAGAATATGTAAGACATACATAAAGGATAATAGACAATAGGTGCAGGAGTAGGCCATTCGACCCTTCGAGCTAGCACCGCCATTCAATGTGATCATGGCTGATCATCCCCAATCAGTACCCTGTTCCTGCCTTCTCCCCATATCCCTTGACTCCGCTATTTTTAAGAGCCCTATCTAGCTCTCTCTTGAAAGCATCCAGAGAACCCGCCTTCACCGCTCTCTGAGGCAGAGAATTCCACACTCATCACTCTCTGTGAGAAAAAGCGTTTCCTCGTCTCCGTTCTAAATGGCTTACTCAAGCTAAGAGGTTAACAAATAAAAAAGGTTTGTCTCTTGGAGACCTATAAGGAAATGGTGAGAACAAAAGAGCATGAGCTGACATACTCTATATAGCCCCAAATGTCTTCATTATTGAAGAAGATAATATTGATCTGACCTTAGCTTTGGAAATAGAAGACTTTAGTATGTGAATATTTAGTCTGTCTTCAAAGGAAAAGGACTATATAAGCATTGTGGTTTAGCATCTTCGAAAGTAGCTGTATCATCAGGCCAGAAAATATCTACGGTGTTATGAGATGCAAAAGGAAGAAGATAGTGGGGGTTCTGATAAACATTTTTCAGGTCCCTTTGCCTCAGGGACAGAGTTGCAGGGCAGAAAGACTGATCATATATAGGAGATCATATACAGCACATTCAGTCTGACATTGTGATGGGAACATTACTGCAAAAAGAAGACGCATTTGCCTATTGCTATAACATTCTTCCACACCCTGCAATCATTTAAAGCAATGGTTGAGGGATTAGCAGGTGGTTAAAAATACTCTTAACCCAGTGGTGAAAATAAATACATGAAAGGGTGGAAAAGATATAAGCTTTCAATAGATTCAAAGATAATTTAGGTTAGCAGGTAATGTGTCATAGACGACAGGGCATCAGAGATGAACCATACAGTTAATCTAAACAGCTTCTTCTAACAGCAGGTATGGACACCATAGACCAAATGACCTCCAATGATATTTCAGTGTTTCTTTTCTCCTGGCAGACTACCAACAACACATACGTGCTTCAATGTACTGCTACTTCCAGACTACTCTACCAAGGACAAGCTGAAGGAAAGGCTTCTTAAGGCAATCACGTACTCAAAAGGATTTGGCATGCTATAATTACGTTTGGCCATAGAAGTGTTGTAAATTCAATTGGAAAAAGCAATCACCTTTCAAAATATAGATCAGCCAATTGTATTTTTAATTTGATTTCAAAGTTTAATTTTGACATCGAGTTAACCAGAACAGCTTTCAACCCTTTGCAGGTTGTGAGATATCACAAACAATCATAATATTGCTTGATTTCACAATGAAGTACCAAACTTCAAGAACATTTGTCAGAGTGTTTGTAATTTGAAAATCGCTTACTTTTCGAGAGGTCACTTAAATGTTGTTAGCCATCTAGATTTCTTTCATCATTACACATTCAAAAATCAATTGATGGAAAGAGGGAATGGTGCACATTTACAGAAGAAAATATTTTCTAAACGTTCCCTGCAGCTTTGCTTTTCCCTCACGATTCACCTACTATTTCAAAAAACAATGTGGTGACGGAAGATCTTTTTGCTCATTTGACATGACTTAATAATTTGGAGTAGGAGTTGTGGAACCTCCAACCTAAGGAAGAAGGAGATTGGAATGGGAGCATTACTAACGGTGCTTTCTTTAAACCAACTCATGAAACCTTTCCGTAGCTCAGGGTTTCTCTTAACCTAATTTCTTCGGATATTTGAGTAAAAGCAGCCACTTTGTTTTGTACGATTTTCAACTGACTCCTGAAGAGGATCAGTGCCAAGCCACTTAACTAGAGAGTGCTTCTAGTGCATGTAATGACTTGTTTCATAGTGACTACTATGACGCGATGTACAATAAAACATCAAAATATTGTAACTTTAAAAAATACTTGGATTGTCAATATTTATTCTCTATTAAATGAAAATCATGTCTCTAAAAGAAACAGCTGTTTAAATTTAATGTATAAATTCAATTAACAGCCAGGTGTATAGTTGTTATGTGACATACTTTGATTTGGGGTGTATTTAAAATTAAGTATTAATCTGTATTATTGGAATTAAAAGGCATTCAAGTTTACATCTTGTCTTTAATATCTAATCCTGTTAACATAAGGGGGGGGGGAGGAAAGAGAGCGAATGTAAAGTCACATTGTTAGTATTTACTGCAATCCAAAACTGTTTTTCTTTCATTTTTCGCATAGGCAAAAATCAATCTGTCGGTAAATTATCCTTTTAAGGTTGATTCTACTACATATTCTCTTCCACACACGTAAAAGATTTAGTCTCCAAAATTAGTATCACAGATTTTGGTAACATTATTAATGAATTTTACTTCGGAGTCACGTGAGTGACTACGTGAAGAAGGCCGTTCAGGCGCACGCGCGTCATCTCGTCAGACGCATTGCGCTGTGACCGCGGTAGGAGGTGCGGAACCTCCAAGCGGTGAGTGAAAGAAAACCTGAACGTAAGTATTTTACTTTCATTTTCAGGCTGCTTTTCTCCGTGGAGACTGCGTTCAGAGACACAGGCAAGTCTTAATATATGGAGAAAGGTGGGAGGAATAATGGTAAGCGCACCGCAGTAAGCACTCAATAAGACAAAATGTCTGAGAGTAGCGGGCGCCCGACTAAAAAGTCGATGGTAAAGAAACAACTATTTTTACACGGGAGAAAAAGTCCCGTTGAAACTCCCACAGGGAGCAAGGCCATAAAGAAAATAATAGGCCTTTAGACTCGGAGGAGTCTGAACTATAAATCATGTCAGATAGAGTTATCAACTGGAATTCCTCATGGGTAAAATATTGATAAAGCAAACTCCAGAAGGAGTATAAAAAATGCGGGCCTAAAGAGCCAGCGCATGGAACACCCAGGAGAGGTCCTGGGAAACGTTGGAGATTAATATGTATGTAGGCCTAGCACTGAGCCAGCAACAGAAATGTCTGAAAGACAATACAGACGTTGGTCTACAGGAGACCAGAATGGAGCAGCACCTAAAAGTGGGCTGTCAGCATACGGCTCTATGAAGAGCTTGAGATACCCCAAAGAGGGTCAAAGAAGCGTAGGCTTGTCAAGCCAGCGCATGAAATACCTGATGAAAAATACCAGGTGAAACCCATTATGAGGAGGAATATCCAGAATATTCTGACAATTAATCATATAAGGACCAGAGCCCACACAAAAAAGAAATGTACCAGGGCTGGCCCATAAGTTCTCTAGTCCCAGAAAAAAGGGACAACCTCTAAAAGAGGATATAGCAGAAGTATAAATACCTGCTTTCCCATCATTCGGAAGAACCAACGATGGATGAGATTGAGAACAAATATGAAATCCCGCAGAATTGCGCTCTGCTAGTAGTCCCATCTGTCAACAGTGAAGTGTGGAGTTATGGGCACCGCAGTATGCGTTCAAGAAATGAGGTTACAGCGGGTACTAAGATTAATGTGGTCAAGCATCACGGCATTTGCCAGAGACCTGGAAGAGGAAATGTGACAACGTCACATCAGGATGTTATGGGAATGATGTGTAATGCACAATTTGAAATAAACTGTATTCGTAAAAATGCGATAAGACCTAACATACATCCTAAGTTTGCAGGGCTCCGTAAACCATCTAATATACAATTGCCATAACGAAGGCACTATCCATGCCAAAGGGTGGCTGGAACTGGTGAAGGAACAAGTCGCTCGTATTCACCTCCGGTGGGCAGCCCGACTCACGTCGCAGCGGCCTCTGCAGTCCGTCTGTCTTCTTATTATTTTTTGTCTCGTTTCAATGTAGGTTTTTTTTGACGTGGTATGTGTGTGTGTGGGGGGCGGGGGGTGGTGGGGAAACTTTTAAAATCTTTCCCCTGCACGGAGAACCTGACCTTTTCCCTGTCGGGTCTCCGTTGTCGTTAGAGCCTAGCACCGTGGAGCGGCCTCCGGCAGGAACGACCTGGGGCTCCAGTCCCGGAGCTGCGGAGCTACTCACCATCATAGAGCTGGCCGAGTTTGGAGCGGGAGGAGCGGTGGTGGCGCGCTGCTGCGGCCCGACCCCCGGAGATTCGGAGGCTTACCGCAGGTCTGGTGGACAGTAATACCGGGAGCCCGCAGGTCCCTGCTTGGAGACCGCTTTTCGGGGCTTCCACAACGGCGGCTTCACCCGCCCGAGTTGCGGGGTTCGAAGAGTACCTGGAGCGGGTCTTACATCACTGCCCCGCGCGGCTTGGAATGGCTGCGGGACTTTGCTAGCGCACGCCGGGGGCTCCAACAATAAGACCCGGAGCGTGGCCTTGCATCACCCGGCGCGGCGTTAATGGCCGCGGGACAATTACCATCGCCCGCCGGGGGCTTTGACTCTGATATCGGGAGGGGAATGGGGCGTGCAGGGGAGGGATACGTTTTTGCCTTCCATCACAACAAGGAGGAGATGCGCTGTGATGGATGTCTGTGTAAATTGTGTTGTGTCTTGGGTCTTTTTCTTGTGTGTATGACTGTAGAAACAACATTTCATTTGAACCTCGAGGTTCAAATGACAAATAATATTGTATTGTATATCGTACCCGCATACACGATATTGGCGTACGACCCCAGGACGTGGAGGACATGGTTATTCCCACAAGGGGCAAGGTACAAAAAGTGACACCAGCAAATCCTGAGGTAGGTAGTTCTGGTTCTGAGACAAACATATCAGATGTGTCCTATTCACAAATTGGGGGGAAATTACAATTCTCCTAAAAGAAGGGCAACAAATAACATCTGATGCTTATATACTGTGCAGTATAATGGGGTTTAGAATTGAATTCTACTAAAAAAATGAAAATTCCCCTACTCAACATATTCCAAGACAAATACATGGTCTCTAAAGAAGAGATTAGAATTATTCAAGTAGAACTTTACATATTGAGTAAAAAAAAGGGGTAATTGAGAAAACAACTTATCAAACCCACCGTTTCGTATCTAGTATTTTCTCTATACCTAAAAAAGGATGGTGGCAGTAGAATCATTTAGAACTTACAAGTCTCAACCCTTTTGTACAGTATAAACATTTCAAAATTGATACATTTACTAATGCTTTGCAGTTAAATTCAACAGAATGCTATATGGCAAGCATAGATCTCCAAGATGCGTATTGCCCTGTGGCCATGCATGGTAAAGATTGTAGATATTTGAAATTTATCTGGATGCATCAATTGTGGCAATTCAAAGCATTGCATTATGGGTTAACCTCAGCCCCTAGATTGTTTACTAAATTGCTAAAACCAATCTTAGCATTGTTAAGAGCCCAAGGCCATTTGATGATGGTTTATTTGGTTGACATTTTAGTTGTGGGAGACTGAAGCCATAACGACAGCATCAGTTTAAAAAGTCAAACTAACATTCAAAACCTGGGCTTCTTTATCTATCCAGATAAATCTATATTGACACCTAACAAAATAATTGATTACTTGGGGTTCACTATTAATTCAGAGCACATGACAGTGACCTTACCCAAGGACTAAAAGCTGCAGTGAATTGAGGGTTGTAAGGAACTAATTGCAGGCAAACAACCATCAATCAGGCAAGTGGCAAGCCTAATTGGCAAACTAATTGCTTCTATTCCAGCTGTTCAGCTTGGCCCACTACATTACCAACAACTGCAGCGAGGTATTAGTATTTAAAAGACATTCCGGGTATTTGATAGACCCATGCAACTACCAAACACAGCAATTAATGATATAAAATGGTGGATTAAAAATGTTGATTGGTCTTACAGAAAAAAATGCTGGTTGAATCACCAGCTATCAGCCTACAAACCGATGCAGGTGCACTAGGTTGGGGAGATGCTGATACCATCTCAAGCTGTGGAGGTAGATCGAATGCAGAGGAAGAACCTTTGCTCGAGACACATGGCATTAATTATCTTGAATTACTAAGTGTATTTCATGGGCTTAAAGCCCTTTGCCACTAGGTACAAAATTTGCATGTACATGTTCAGATTGACAACACTACGGCAGTAGCATATGTCAATCATATGGGTGGAATCAAATCAGAAGCATTTGACAGATTAGCAAACATGAATTGGCACTGGTGCATTAAGAGAGACATTTGGTTTCTGCAATTTACCTACCAGGTAAATTCAATATAATTACAGACACTAGGTCACGCAAATTTAATGACAATACAGAATGGATGTTAAATCGTGACATTTTCCATAAGATTGTGAAAAAATTTGGGAAACCAGAAATTGACTTGTTTGCATCCAGATTGAACCACCAGTTACCTCAATATGTTTTGTGGGAACCAGACCTAGGTGCAACAGGGGTAGATGCGGTTATGTTAAATTGGGGTGGAATGTTTTATATGCATTTCCTCCCTTTTGTCTGATCAGTAGTCTACAGAAGATCAAACAAGATAATGCTTCAGAATTGTTCAAGAAGGAACTGCAGATGCTGGAAAATTGAAGGTACACAAAATTGCTGGAGAAACTCAGCGGGTGCAGCAGCATCTATGGAGCGAAGGAAAAAGGCGACGTTTCGGGCCGAAACACTTCTTCAGACTGATGGGGGGGGGGGGGGGAGAAGGAAGGAAAAGGGGAGGAGGAGGAGCCCGAGGGCAGGCGGATAGGAGGGTGGGAGGAGACAGCTAGAGGGTTAAGGAAGGGGAGGAGACAGCAAGGGCTAGCAAAATTGGGAGAATTCAATGTTAATGCCATCCGGACGCAAGGTCCCCAGGCGGAATATGAGGTGCTGTTCCTCCAATTTCCGCTGTTGCTCACTCTGGCAATGGAGGAGACCCAGGACAGAGAGGTCAGATTGGGAATGGGAGGGGGAGTTGAAGTGCTGAGCCACCGGGAGGTCAGGTTGGTTATTGCGGACTGAGCGGAGGTGTTCGGCGAAACGATCACCCAACTAAGAAGCTTAGTCTCCCCGATGTAAATCAGCTGACACCTACAGCAGAGGATGCAGTAGATCAGATTGGAGGAGATTCAAGGTGAACATTGTCGTACAGTACAGGACAACGATTGCATCTCCCTTGAAGAGCGTAGCAAACGATGTGAATAAAAAATGGATAAGTGTCGGGGGGGGGGGGGGTGATTGGCAGTCACCGAGGTACGTTGTTTAGTAGAGTGACAGCCGCCGGAAAGAAGCTGTTCCTCGACCGGCTGGTTCGGCAACGGAGAGACCTGTAGCGCCTCCCGGATGGTAGGAGGGTAAACAGTCCATGGTTGGGGTGAGAGCAGTCCTTGGCGATGCTGAGCGCCCTCCGCAGACAGCGCTTGCTTTGGACAGACTCAATGGAGGGGAGCGTGGAACCGGTGATGCGTTGGGCAATTTTCACCACCCTCTGCAGTGCCTGCCGGTCGGAGACGGAGAGTTGCCATACCATACTGTGATGGAGTTGGTAAGGATGCTCTCGATGGTGCAGCGGTAGAAGTTCACCAGGATCTGAGGAGACAGATGGACCTTCTTCAGTCTCCTCAGGAAGAAGAGACGCTGATGAGCCTTCTTGATCAGAGTAGAGGTATTGTGGGTCCAAGAGAGGTCATCGGAGATGTTGACTTCCAGGAACCTGAAGCTAGAAACGTTCTTCCACCTCCGTCCCGTTAATGTGGATGGGGGGGTGCGTGCCACCTCTGGACTTCCTGAAGTCTACAATGAGCTCCTTGGTCTTCATCCAGGTTGTTGTCAGCGCACCATGCTGCTAAGTGCTGGACCTCCTTGTAGGCCAGCTCATCGTTGCTGCTGAGGCGGCCAATCACCGTTGTATCATCTGCATACTTGATGATGGTGTTAGTACCATGTACAGGTGTGCAGTCATAGGTGAAGAGGGAGTAGAGGGGGGGCTCAGCACACAGCCCTGAGGAATGCCGGTGTTCAGGGTGAGGGTTGAAGAGGTGTGCTTGTCTAACCTCACAGACTGGGGTCTGTTGGTTAGAAAGTCCAGTATCCAGTTGCAGAGGGAGGGGTCGATGCCCAGGTTACCGAGTTTGGTGATCAGTTTTGATGGAATAATGGTGTTGAATGCTGAGCTGTAATCGATGAACAGCATTCTTACATAAGTGTCTCTGTTGTCAAGGTGGGAGAGGGCGGAGTGAAGTGCTGTTGAGATGGCATCCTCCGTACTCCTGTTCTTGCGGTAGGCAAACTGATAGGGATCCAGTGGGGGGGGTAGGCAGCTTTTGAGGTGTGCCAGGACCAGCCTCTCGAAGCACTTGGTGATGATGGGGGTAAGTGCAACTGGGCGGAAGTCGTTGAGGCTTGCCGCAGTGGAGTGTTTTGGCACTGGCACGATGGAGGTGGCTTTAAGGCAAGTGGGGACAACTGCTTGGGCAAGTGACAGGTTGAAGATGTCAGTCCAGACGTCTGTCAGATGCGCAGCACAGGCACTGAGCACGCGCCCGGGGATGCCGTCAGGGCCAGCAGCCTTACGTGCATTAGTCCTACTCAGTGCCACGTACACGTCGTAGGGGGTGAGTGTGAGGGGTTGGTGATCGGCAGGTAGCACAGCCTTGATGGCTGTCTCTAGATTGTCCCTGTCGAAGCGGCCATAGAAGTGGTTAAGCTCCTCAAGGAAGGAGGCGTCGCTGGATGTGGGGGTGATGTTGGAGGGTCCGTAGTCCGTGATGGGCTGGATGCCTTGCCACATGCGTCGTGGGTCGGAGGTGTGGTTGAAGTGCTCCTCCATCCTGAGCTTATGGCAGTGCTTGGCCTTCCTGATGCCCCTCTTCAGGTTAGCCCTGGATGAACTGTAGGCTCGAGCATCGCCTGACCTGAAAGCGGGGTCCCGTGCTTTCAGCAGTAGACTGACCTCGCTGTTCATCCATGGCTTCTGATTCGGGTATATGGTCACCTGTTTGAGGGAGGTGACACTATTGATGGTGGAGTTTATAAAGTCCAGAACAGAGGATGTATAGGAATCAATGTCCGTGTGAGAGTCAAGGGTGGCCTGGGCTGCAAACGCCTTCCAGTCAGTGTTTCCAAAACACTGCTGAAGTGTGAAGTCCGCTTCCTCTGACCAGACTTTAACTGTCCTTACAGTTGGTTTAACCCGTCTGAGGAGTGGGGAGTACTTAGGAAGCAGGAACAATGAGACGTGATCAGACTGACCAAGGTGGGGGAGGGGGATGGCTTTGTAAGCTTCAGCCATGTTGGTGTAGACTTTGTCCAGTGTCTTGTCTACTCTAGTGGGGAAGGATACATGTTGGTGGAATTTGGGGAGTACAGTCTTCAGGTTGGAGTGATTGAAGTCACCCGCAACAATGAAGGCTGCCTCAGGGTTGTGAGTCTGTTGTTTGCTAATGGCAGTATGCAGCTCTTTCATTGCAAGCTTGGCATTAGCATCAGGAGGGATATAGGCTGCAGTCACAACAGTGGAGGTGAACTCTCTGGGCAGATAGAACGGTCTGCATCTAACCAAGAGGAATTCAAGGTTAGCTGAGCAGTGACTCTCGATGATGGTGGAGTCCGTGCACCATGCTTTGTTTACATAAATGCACAGATGAGGTTGGAGGAGATGCAGGTGAACCTTTGTCGCACCTGGAACGATTGCTTGGGTCCTTGAATGGAGTCGAGGGGGGAGGTGAAGGGACAGGTGTTGCATTTCTTGCAGTTGCAACGGAAAGTACCCGGGGAGGGGGTGGTGCGGGAGGGAAGGGAATAATTGACAAGGGAGTTGCGGAGGGAGCGGTCTTTGCGGAAGGCAGACATGGGGGGAGATGGGAAGATGTGGCGAGTGGTGGGGTCACGTTGGAGGTGGCGGAAATGGCGGAGGATTATGGGTTGTATTTGCCGGCTGGTAGGGTGAAAGGTGAGGACCAGAGGGACTCTGCCCTTGTTGCGAGTGCGGGGATGGGGAGAGAGAGCAGTGTTACGGGGTATGGATGAGACCCTGTTGTGAGCTTCTTCTATGGTGGCGGAGGGGAATCCCTGTTCCCTGAAGAACGAGGACATTTCTGATGCCCTGGTATGGAACGTCTCATCCTGGGAACAGATGTGGCGTAGGCGGAGGAATTGGGAGTAGGGGATGGAGTCTTTACAGGGGGCAGGGTGGGAGGACGTGTAGTCCAGATAGCCATGTGAGTCAGTGGGTTTGTAATGTATGTCGGTCAGGAGTCTGTCCCCTGCGATGGAGATGGTGAGGTCAAGGAATGGTAGGGAAGTGTCGGAAATGGTCCAGGTGTATTGGAGTGCCGGGTGGAAGTTAGTGGTGAAGTGGATGAAGTCAGTCAGTTGTGTGTAGGTGCAGGAGGTGGCCCCAAAGCAGTTGTCAATGTAACGGAGGTGGAGGTCGGGGATGGGGCCCTGGTACGTATTGAACAGGGATTGTTCAACGTACCCGACAAAGAGGCAGGCGTAGCTGGGGCCCATGCATGTGCCCATAGCTACGTCTTGTGTTTGAAGGAAATGGGAGGAGTCAAATGTAAAGTTGTTGAGGGTGAGGACCAACTCCGCTAAGCGGAGGTGAGTGTCAGTGGCTGTGTATAGGTTGCTCCTCTGGTCGAGGAAGAACCGGAGGGCTTCGAGGCCATCCTGGTGGGGGATGGAGGTGTAGAGTGACTGGACATCCATGGTGAAGATGAGGGGGTGATGGCCTAGAGAGTGGAATGCACGGAGGCGGCGGAGAGTGTCTGAGGTGTCTAGAACATAGGTAGGAAGGGATTTGACCAAGGGGGATAGGATGGAGTCAAGGTATGTGGAGATGAGTTCGGTGGGGCACGAACACGCAGAGACAATGGGTCTGCCGGGAGAGCCGGGTTTGTGGATTTTGGGGAGAAGGTAAAAACGGGCCGTGCGGGGCTGGGGAACGATGAGGTTGGAAGCTTGGTCAGGCAGGGCGTGGGATTGATGAAGTTGGTGATGGTGCTAGAAATGGTGGCCTGGTGCTCGTCAGTGGGGTCATGGTCCAAGGGTAGGTAGGAGGAGTTGTCCGAGAGTTGGCGCGTGGCCTCAGCTTTGTAGAGATCGACGCGCCAGACTACCATGGCACCTCCCTTGTCGGCTGGTTTGATGACCCAATCTGGGTTTTTGCAGAGTGAATCAAAGGCAGTGCGTTCAGAGGGGGAAAGATTAGAGTGAGACAAGGGAGTGGAGAAGTTGAGGCGGTTGACGTCGCGGCGGCAGTTCTGGATAAAGAGTTCCAGAGCCGGGACTTTACGAGGGGGGGTCCACAAGGAGGGGGTGCGTTGGAGACGCGAAAAAAGGTCATCATTGGGGGGGGGCGAGAACTCCTTCCCATGAAAGTGCGCTGTGAGGCGGAGACGACGGGTAAAGCGTTCCAAGTCATGGTGGGCACGGACCTCATTGAGATGGGGACGGAGGGGAAAAAGGTAAGACCTCTGCTGAGGACAGGGCGTTTGGTGTGGGAGAGGGGGAGGTCGGGGGGGATGGTGAACACCCGGCAGGGGTGGGAGTTGGGGCCAGAGGCAGGCAGGTGGGTGGACTGGGGACTGGGGGGGGGATGTGTAGGGGGGGGGGGGGGTTGTGGGTGTTGGAGTAGTGGTGGGTGGTCAAGGGGGGGGGGGAGAGGGCTGTAATGTGGGTGGGGGAAGAGAGCGGGAGGGTGAACATGGGGGGGGGGGGGGGGGGGGGGGAGGGTCAGTGGAGCAGCCACTGAGGTTAGCAAGGCTGGGCAGACCGGCACTAGGACCCAGTGGAGTTAAGTCCAGGGGAGAGGGAGTTAGCAGCGTGGAGGCTCCAGGCCCAGAGCAGAGTCCAGGCTCCAGGTATTATTTAAGAGGTGGATCTTCCGGTGGATGAAATATAACTGGGGTCCGTTGCAGATCTGGGTTAGTGAGGCCTGAAGTGTAGGGAGTGTCGATGTGAGGTCCTGTTGGTGCCGGCGCATCGCGACCAGGGTGGATCTCAGTGCCCGGTTTATTTAAGAGGTGGATCTTCCGGCGGATGCTTCAGAATTGTTGGTGGTTCCAGACTGGCCACACAACCATGGTATCAACTAGTGTTAAAAAAAAATGATGACAGAACCTATAATGCATGTCTCAAGACAAGAAAACCTACTTGTGCACCCTGTAACTGGTGATTTCATGTTTTACATGATCGTATTGATTTGCAGATTCAAAAAAGGCCATATGTTGGAAGAAGACTAACAGATTGCAGTATGGATGTAATTACAGGATCCTGGAGGAATAGTACCCAGAAGCAGTACATCTCTTACATTAAGAAATGGGAGCAGTTTTGTTCAACACAAAATATTTCTTACCACACTGCAGACGTCAGATGTTGTAGAATTCTTGTGAACATTACATTTTGATGCTAATTTAAGTTATAGTGCGATCAACGCTGCAAGGAGTGCCCTCTCTGCATATATATCGAGAGCATCTGGACACATCTAGGATCACACCCCTTGATTTGTAGATACATGAAGGGCATCTTTAATGCTAAACCTCCCAGACTGAGATATACGGAATGTGGAATGTGAGGGATGTACTCACACTACTTAGGGATTGGAGTCCCATCTCAAATTTGTCTTTAGACAAAATCACTATGAAAGTAGTCATGTTAATGGCTTTAGTCTCAGCCCAAAGAGTACAAACTTTACACAAGTTACGGGTAGACAGAATGGGAATGACAGCAGAGGAAATTACATTCTATGTCTATGACCTGCTAAAACAGAGCAGACCAGGAGTCTCAGGGTGCAAATTGTTTTTTTCCGGTATATCCTACAGATCAAAGACTATGTGTAGTTACATATTTGAAACGCTACATTGAGACCACCAAGCACCTTAGAGGTGTAGAATCCACATTATTTATCAACCATAAAAAAACCACACAAAAAACAATAACAATCTCATAACAATCACACATTATATTTATTTCAGTTCAATTACATGAAAATAATCTTCATAATATCTAAGGCATCAAACTTGAAATAGTTTTTCCCTATTCTTTCCCTTATTTGCAGACTTTCCCAAGCTAAGCATAAAACCCCTCTTATAATGATACTTGTTTCCCCTCTATCTTGAGACCATACATTTAGCAAATGACAGTGCATTGGAGGGAGACTTACCAAAGTTACTGTGTTCCAATAGCTCAAGTCGCAGAACTGCTCACCTTGTTATGAGTCCAGTATTTGCAAGCAAACTGAGGGAGCCTGTAACTCTTAACAGTAAGACTATATGTGAATACATTTTAATTATCACATTTAGCATTATCAATCAATACAAAATATGGATGTGTTATGATTTGGTCTAAATAGTCCCCTGGATTCCAAATATTGCAAGAGCATATGAGCCCCATCAATTTTATTGACCTTTGTTGGAACTAGATTGCCTCCACATAACACCCCTCTGAGCAAAATGAAAAATAAACACCTCAACAATTAATCAGTGCACGTAACACTAGACAAAGAATTCCCAGTTTAAATTTGTGAAGGAAGGAACTGCAGGTGCTGGTTAAAATCGAAGATAGACACAAAATTGCTTGAGTAACTCAGCGGGATAGGCAGCATCTTGAGAGAAGGAATGGGGTGATGTTATTGATCGAGACCCCTTCTTCAGACCAATTTCAATTCCTAGTTAGTAGATATCTAAGATTTGTATGACTGGATTTATTAAATATTTAATCCCTTTGGCGAGTAAGACTATTGATCGTCCTTGATCAATGAGTTTTGGGCTATATATCCAATTTGCATTTCAGAGGTACCTAGTTCAAGGGATTTAATTGTGTTAGGTACTCAAACCACAATTTATTTCATTCTTGCTTCAGATTGTTGCCTGTTTCTACACTGCACCTATGATTGCACTATCTAAGTGAAAGTGAGAGGGAAACTAATCCCATCAAAAATCTGTCCGAAAAGTGCTTCCAATGTAATAATAATCCTGATTAAAGTTTTTGCCCACACCTGTTTCACCTTGGCTTGTGGAATCTTTGACATCCTGTTTCACAATTTTAAAGATTCGGAGATGCTCAAATTTTAATGAATCACTTGCAATATGGATTGGATAAGCAATGTTTACTCCAGGTGCCAATAGTAATTCTATGCTTCAAGGTATTTAACTGGTAAATAAACCTAAATATTAATGTTACATCACTTTATTACAAAGTGATAGTTAGCTAGGAAAGCAAAGATGAACATTTTAAACTGCTGCATTATTGGCTTTGGCAGTCCTTAAAGAATACATTTCTAAACTGTAAACTCAATAATGATTTAATGCCTATGATTTTTTTCAAACTTTGAATAGGGTTAAAAAAAAACCCTCATCAAATTTCTCGATCTCTCACTCTCACTCACCCTGTCGCTTCGGCATTCCCGGAATCATTGATGTTTTGCGGTGACGGCTGCATCTGCGGTTCCTTTCTGTTGGGGGGGGGGGGGAAGAGTCCTGACCCGTGGCAACTCCTGGTCCATTCCCTCCGCGGGTGCCACCTTGCCCGCTGAGTTCCGCCAGCACTCTGTGTTTTTTGTTTGGCTCTGGATTTGAAGGTGGACATGGGCTGTGGTGGCTCAGCGGGATGAGCAGGGGCTCTGGGGAGAGGGTTGCATTTCTGGTCAAGATCCTTCTTCAAACAATCACAAGTACTCTCAGCGACGAGAGTTCAGTTCAGTCTGAAGAAGGGTCTTCTCTCCAGAGTCGCTGTGCTGCCTGTCCTGCTAAGTTACTCCAGCTTTTGTCTATCTTCAATTTCAGAGTTAGATTAAATTTCTCATGGGGGGCTTATAGCGTCTACCCCCCTCCCCCCCCCCCCCCCCCCCTCCCCCACCCCCAACCCTCACCCCCTTCCTTCCATACATCAACCTCACGGACTTTCTTTTGAGAGGGAGGGAGAGAGCGAAAGACAAAAGCGGCTGTAAAAGAGCGCTGCTGGGGGGGGAAAGAGTTCCTTTCACAGAGTGTGAGTTGTCTGGCCAGGAGTAAAGTTGTGGGGGAGGGCAGGAGTGTTGAGAAGGAGGGGGTAGTGGATCACGCCAGCATCCAGCTCAAGAGCGGGTCAGCGGGCGATGGATAACAGGACAGCGGGCTGTGGAGCTTACTCCATATGTCAGTGTGAGTAACCTCAACTGGTCCCTTGTTCGCGCTGACATAGGAGTAAGCTCCACTGCCCGCTGTCCTATTATCCATTACCCACTGACCCACTCCGCTCTATGATCTTTGCTCTTGAGCTGGTCTCCTCACTGTTCAGACGGAGATCATTGCCAGAGGTGAGCGAGCCGGCAGAAGGCGCTGAGATGGCAGTCGGTTCCGCTGTCTGGTCCCGGCGGCCGCTTGTAGCCACGCGAGCTGCTTCCCTCCCCGGCCACAATGCGGTGGCTCCACGCCTGGAGCGCCGTGGAAGTGGTGAGTGAGTGGGTTACTGGCATGATCCCCGACCCCCTCCTTCTCAACGCTCCTCTCCCCGCAACTTTACCCCTGGCCAGACTCTCCACACGCTGTGAAACGAACACTCCCCCCAATTGGTCCCTTGAACTAGTATTGTCATTCAATAAGATCACAACTGATTCAACTTGTCCCGGTGTGCTCCTGTTTTTCCCACCATCTCGCCACCTGCCGTCACTGTCCACACCCCCCCCCCACCCATTCAGCAATTCAGAAAGAAGGAGATTTGGAAGCCTTGGGCAAATTGAATTGTTACTTTTTTTTTTACGATGAGGAGAACAATCTGCACATGTGCGGTTTAAGATTTTTTAAAAGCCGACTGACTGCCTACCCTGAGTAATTACTCATGGCACGTGCGTGAATATTTATAATTATATTTATATGAAAATTGTTCCCAATTGGGCCCCGCACCTCCTACGGCCGGCCCTGCTAGAACTAGTCACTAGCCGACTGGCTGGGACATCTTACAATGTCCACATTCTCAGAATGCACCTAGACCAAACTCTTTGTTTCAGATGAACCCAAGATTATCTTGAGGTTTAAATCTTTGTTTTAAATTGTAATCTGTGCTCCATGAGGGAGAGTGTGTCAGTAACTTTGTGGCTTCACTTTTATCTTGCTAATCTTTGCAGCAGCGTTTCTAGCAAGAGAATCTGTTTCAACTCTGGAGCCATGACAATGGCTTCATCACTGGCTGTGCCTCTCTTAGTTTGATTAAACAAAAGCTGGCCACAAAAGTATCATTATCTTTGTAGTGTGGATTTCATCCCCTTTATTATTTCTTCCTTTTGATCCCAATTCTAGGAGCTCTCTGATGCTTACGAACTGGTTTTAGAAATCAAACTGAACAGGCTATATTTGACTAATTTTATCAACAGGATCTATAGATAGGAAATATAGACTGAAATGCACTGCTGAGGTTTAGGGCGTCGAAATTTCACACTTTAAAAAATAATTCTGAAAAAGATACACTTTTTATATTGATTGAGAGAATGACAATCCACACTTTTTATGGAATGAAATAAGTGAAGCAGTGAAGCAGTAATGCTTACCATTTAAAAACACATATCACCTGCATTATGTAATCAGACTTTACAGTGCAAATGTAGTCAGTACTGGAAACTGCTCTAAACTAAACTGTAAAAGGGTGCTAAATCACACTAGTGAAGCAATGAGGAAGCTTTACATTTTAACTGCATGTAAAAACTCTGGCATGTAGAAGTCGCAGAAAAATAATGATGAATGGCATAGTTTTACTGTTATTTTTCACCACAGTATCTGAGCCTGCATGCTTTGGGGTCAACGTTTTGAAAAATAAGTTCAGATTACATGCGCAAGCTAATGACAGTCAACTGCAACAATTACATGATGACTGCTCAGCTGGCAGATAATTCAAATAAACAATCATTTTCTTTGGTTAAAATTTGGCTTCCATTACCAAAATATTCATCTTTCCTTTGTCAATGTGAAGCTGAACCCAACCTGTGGGCCACCCTCCTCCCCACAAAATATTACCTTGTTACCTGCATGTGGATAATTATAGATAACTAGACTAAGTGGGACCCGTTGGGTCCCATGTTCACACGGGAGGGCTGGTCCCCCGACGCAATATTCCACCTTTCCACCAATTCCAATATTGGTGGCCAGTAGGGGGGGCTTTCTGGAGTGCTGGTATGGGTTCTTGAGGTGGCAGCTCAGTCCCTCAAGCCTCATCTGCTGGCAGCTCACTCACGGCTGGTGGGCTGGCAGTTGAATCATGACTATTCCTTGAAATTCCATTTCAAACAGGGTGCAAGGCCACCAAATTCAAATCCATTTTCCTCCCATTTCAAGCAGGGTGCAAGGCCACCAAATTCAAGTGCAGTTTCATTCCACTTCAAGCTGGATCCACGGCCACCAAATTCAAGTGCAGTTTCATACCACTTCAAGTAGGATGCAATGCCGCCAAATTCAAGTGCAGTTTCATTCCACTTCAAGCAGGGTGCAAGGCCACCAAATTCAAATGCAGCTTCATACCATTTCATGCAGGGGGGAAACCACCATAAAACCACACAAAACACCAAACTCACACTTCAGTAGACATTCAGTGTGTTCAGATGATTCACAGTTCAGACAGTCATGACCTCTTCCTCCCCCATCATGCAGAGACTGAGCCACACCCACACTTCCAAGTTTTATAACCCCTCACCCCCCACCCCCACCGGAAAGGGTGTGGCTTTCATGGCGTGATTGACAGGAGAGAGATTCTCAACATTTTTTAAAAAACTAATAACACTTTTATTTTTCATTGATGGGAAGAATTCTCTGCACCTGCTCAGCGGAGGGGGACTGGGTAAGATGGCCAGAAATCACAGCCGTAAGTGGTAGCGGTTTATCTAAAATCAATATACAGTGCAAACAGGAAGTAAGTGCATTTGCAGTAGTGCCTTTCAACTTCAAGCCAAAGCACCCAAGCCACCATTTGCAGTAAGTAGTGTCTTTCAACTTCAAGCCAAAGCACCCAAGCGACCATTTGCAGTTAGTGCCTTTCACCATCAAGCCAAAGCACCCAAGCCACCATTTGCAGTAAGTAGTGCCTTTCAACTTCAAGCCAAAGCTCCCAAGCCACCATTTGCAGTAAGTAGTGCCTTTCAACTTCATGCCACCATTTGCAGTAAGTAGTGCCTTTCAACTTCATGCCACCATTTGCAGTAAGTGGTGCCTTTCAACTTGAAGCCAAAGCTCCCAAGCCACTTGCAGTAAGTAGTGCCTTTCAACTTTAAGCCAAAGCTCCCAAGCCACCTATTTGCAGTAAGTAGTCCCTTTCAACTTCAAACCAAAGCACCCAAGCCACTTGCAGTAAGTAGTGCCTTTCAACTTTAAGCCAAAGCACCCAAGCCACCATTTGCAGTAAGTAGTCCCTTTCAACTTCAAGCCAATGCTCCCAAGCCACCATTTGCAGTAAGTAGTGCCTTTCAACTTCAAGCCAAAGCACCCAAGCCACCATTTGCAGTAAGTAGTGCCTTTCAACTTCATGCCACCATTTGCAGTAAGTAGTGCCTTTCAACTTCAAGCCAATGCACCCAAGCCACCATTTGCAGTAAGTAAGTGCCTTTCAACTTCAAGCCAAAGCACCCAAACCACCATTTGCAGTAAGTAGTGCCTTTCAATTTCAAGCCACATATAAGCCACCATTTGCAGTGTTGTGCCTTTCAAACCTCATGCCACCATTTGCAGTAAGTAGTGCCTTTCAACTTCAAGCCAATGCACCACGCCACCATTTGCAGTAAGTAATGCCTTTCAACTTCAAGCCAAAGCACCCAAGCCACCATTTGCAGTAAGTAGTGCCTTTCAACTACATGCCACCATTCGCAGTAAGTAGTGCCTTTCAACTTCAAGCCAATGCACCCACGCCACCATTTGCAGTAAGTAATGCCTTTTAACTTCAAGCCATTGCACCCAAGCCACCATTTGCAGTAAGTAGTGCCTTTCAATTTCAAGCCACATATAAGCCACCATTAGCAGTGTTGTGCCTTTCAACCTCGTCAAAGCTCCCAAGCCACCATTTGCAGTAAATAGTGCCTTTCAACTTCAAGCCAAAGCACCCAAGCCACAATTTGCAGTAAGTAGTGCTTTTCAACTTCAAGCCATTGCACCCAAGCCACCATTTGCAGTAAGTAGTGCCTTACAACTTCAAGCCACACCCAGCCACTATTAGCAGTTTAGTGCCTTTCAACTTCGTCAAAGCTCCCAAGCCACCATTTGCAGTAAGTAGTGCCTTTCAACTTCAAGCCAAAGCAACCAAGCCACCATTTGCAGTAATAGTGACTTTCAACTTCACGCAAAGCTCCCAAGCCACGATTTGCAGTAAGTAGTGCCTTTCAACTTCAAGCCAAAGCACCCAAGCCACCATTTGCAGTAGTTAGTGCCTTTGGTGTACCAAAAACAACCTGGCACTAAACCCATCAAAGACAAAAGAACTTGTCATTGACTTCAGGAGGAAGAGGAGAGAGGAACCTGCTCCCTTATACATCAAAGGAGACATGGTGGAGAGAGTCAACGACTTTAAGTTCCTGAGAATAAACATCTCCCAGGACCTCAAATGGCAAATGAACACCGTCACTCTCGTGAAGAGGTCTCATCAGCGGCTGTATTTCCTAAGGTCTCTACGGAGAGCTAACGTCTCACAGCCGCTGCTGCTGTCCTTCTATCGATGCGCCGTGGAAAGTATCCTCACCTATGGAATCCTGGTGTGGTTTGCCAGCTGTACTGTGGCTGAGAGGAGGGCGCTGCAGGGAATTATAAAAACTGCGCAGCGCATTACAAACGCCAACCTGCCCTCCTTGGATGATATATACAAGGCCCGATGCTTGCGCAGGGCCATAAATATCAAGAAGGACACATCCCACCCTGCCAACCACCTTTTCACTCTGCTACCCTCCGGGAGGCGATTCAGGTCTCTGCAGGCTCGCACTGGTAGACTAAAAAATAGTTTCTACCATTGTGCGATAAAAGAGCTTAACTCCAATAGTGAACACTGGGAAGCAAGAAGTAACTTCGAGGAATACCGCTAAATTCTTTTAATCTCTTTTAAAAATGTATTTATATTCTACTATTAACTGTACATATGTGCATTGGTGTCGTGTTGTATTTCTTTTAACGAAGGAGAAGCAAATGGAATTTCGTTGCTCAGTTTTGTGCAATGACAATAAACATATTCTATTCTATTCTATTCTATTCTTTCAACTTCAAGCCATTGCACCCAAGCCACCATTTGCAGTAGGTAGTGCCTTTCAACTTCAAGCCAAAGCTCCCAAGCCACAATTTGCAGTAAGTAGTGCCTTTCAACGTCATGCCACCATTTGCAATAAGTAGTGCCTTTCAACTTCAAGCCAATGCACTCAGCCACCCAGTAAGTAATGCCTTTTAACTTCAAGCCATTCACGCCACCATTTGCAGTAAGTAATGCCTTTCAACTTCAAGCCATTGCACCCAAGCTACCATTTGCAGTAAGTAGTGCAAGCCACCATTTGCAGTAAGTAGTTCTTCAACTTCAAGCCAAAGCACCCATGCCACCATTTGCAGTATATAGTGCCTTTCAACTATATGCCAAAGCACTCAAGCCACCATTTGCAGTAAGTAATGCCTTCCAACTTCAATCCAAAGCATCCAAGCCACCATTTGCAGTAAGTAGTGCCTTTCAACTTCAAACCAATGCTCCCAAGCCACCATTTACAGTCAGTAGTGCTTTCAACTTCAAGCCAAAGCACCCAAGCCACTATTTGCAGTAAGTAGTGCCTTTCAACTTCATGCCACCATTTGCAGAAAGTAGTGCCTTTCAAATTCAAGCCAATGCACCCACCCCATTTGCCACCATTTACAGTAAGTAGTGCCTTTCATCTTCAAGTCAAAGCTCCCAAGCCACCATTTGCAGTAAGTAGTACCTTTCATCTTCATGCCACCATTTGCAGTAAGTAGTGCCTTTCAACTTCAAGCCAATGCACCCACGCCACCATTTGCAGTAAGTAGTGCCTTTCAACTTCACCCCATCATTTGCAGTAAGTAGTGCCTTTCAACTTCAAGCCAATGCACCCACGCCACCATTTGCAGTAAGTAATGCCTTTTAACTTCAAGCCATTGCACCCAAGCCACCATTTGCAGTAAGTAGTGCCTTTCAACTTCAAACCAAAGCACCCAAGCCACCATTTGCAGTAAGTAGTGCCTTTCAACTTCAAGCCAAAGCACCCAAGCCACCATTTGCAGTAAGTAGTGCCTTTTAACTTCAAGCCAAAGCACCCAAGTCACCATTTGCAGTAAGTAGTGCCTTTCAACTTCAAGCCAATGCTCCCAAGCCACCATTTGCAGTAAGTAATGCCTTTTAACTTCAAGCCATTGCACCCGCCACCATTTGCAGTTAGTGCCTTTCAACTTCAAGCCAATGCACCAAGCCACCATTTGCAGTAAGTAGTGCCTTTCAACTTCAAGCCACACCCAAGCCACCATTTGCAGTAAGTAGTGCCTTTCAACTTCAAGCCAAAGCTCCCAAGCCACCATTTACAGTAAGTAGTGCCTCTCAAACGTTCAACTTCAAACCAAAGCTCCCAAGCCATTTGCAGTAAGTAGTGCCTTTCAAATTCAAGCCAAAGCACCCAAGCCACAATTTGCAGTAAGTAGTGCCTTTCAACTTCATGCCACCATTTGCAATTAGTGCCTTTCAACTTCAAGCCAATGCACCCACGCCACCATTTACAGTAAGTAGTGCCTTTCAGCTTCAAGCCAAAGCAACCAAGCCACCATTTGCAGTAAATAGTGCCTTTCAACTTCAAGCCAAAGCTCCCAAGCCACCATTGCAGTAAGTAGTGCCTTTCAACTTCAAACCAAAGCTCCCAAGCCACTATTTGCAGTAAGTAGTGCCTTTCAACTTCATGCCACCATTTGCAAAAAGTAGTGCTTTTCAATTTCAAGCCAATGCACCCACGCCACCATTTGCAGTAAGTAATCCCTTCAACCTCAAGCCATTGCACCCAAGCCACCATTTGCAGTAAGTAGAGCCTTTCAACTTCAAGCCAAAGCACCCAAGCCACCATTTGCAGTAAGTGGTGCATTTTCTACTTCAAGCCAAAGCTCCCACCACTCTTTGCAGTAAGTAGTGCCTTTAAACTTCAAGCCAAAGCAACCAAGCCACCATTTGCAGTAAAAAGTGCCTTTCAACTTCAAGCCAAAGCTCCCAAGCCACCATTTGCAGTAAATAGTGCACTTCAACTTCAAGCCAAAGCAATCAAGCCACCATTTGCAGTAAGTAGTGCCTTTGTACATCAAGCCAAAGCACCCAAACAACCATTTGCAGGCAGTGCCTTTTTACTTCAAACAAACCATATTTTCATTTTCAAACCACATTAAAGGGAATCACAGTTGTGTGGACATTTGTTCAGTGTTATTCAGTGCTCAGAGAGACGTGACCCTTGACTTCATCCATCTTGAAGAGACTGAGTGAGGCACACACCTGGTTTTATAGTCCCTCCCCCTCCCTCCAGCAGGGGCAGCAGAGAGAATGGTGAATATTTTTAAAATATTAATATCTCTCTGATTTGTCATCGTTGGGAAAAATCCTCTGCTCCCTTAAGGCGGGGGGCTCTGAGCGAGGTGGCCGAAAATGATGGCCGTAGGTGACGGCGTTCTGTCAGAAATCGCAGCACAGTGGGCCAAAAGCGGTCAAGATCAGTGTTTTAGTAATATAGATAGGAACATTCTAAAACAGAAATGCAGTGTTGAATAGAACATTGAATTTTAGGTTTATTATTGTCACATGTACCAAAGTACAATGGAAAGCTTTGTTTTGCGTGTCCAATCAGATCATACTATACATAAATACAATGTCACGTCAAACTCAAGTATAATAGGTAGAGCAAAGAGGAAGATACTGATTGCAGAATATGCTGTAGTTCTCAAAGTTGTAGTGCAACAGTTCCATCAACAAAGTTCAATGTCCACGATGGGGTAGAGGTGAATTGGACAGTGCCCCAGTTTATGGAAGGATTGTTCAGAAACCAGATAACTGAGGGGAAGAAACTGTTTTTGAGTCTAATGGTGCACACTTTCAGAGTTCTGTGGCTTTTGCCTAATGTGACCAGGAAGAAGAAGAAATGACTGGCGTGGGACGGGCTTTTCATTATGTTGGCTGCTTTACCGAGGCAGAAGGAGTCAGTGGTCTGGTCTGTGTGATGGACATCCACAACTCTGCAATTTCTCAATGTATTGGGTGAAGACTGGTGCTGTAGACCGAGAGGTTTCAGTGACTTGCTCTTCTAATTTGCTGATACCATCCAACCCTTTGGTAGCCCTTTCAGCAATGTACTATTTCCATTTAACCATTAGACATAAGACATAGGAGCAGAATTAGGCCATTCAGCCAACCCTGTCAGAGTAGATAATGGCTGATTTACTGCAATGTCATGCAATAATGGCTGATTTACTTTTTTCTCTCAACCCCATTCTCCTGCCTTCTCCCCATAACTTTTGATTCCTTCCTAATCAAGAACATCAATATCCCCTTTAAAAATACCCAATTCCATGGCCTCTACAGCCATCTGTAGCAACAAATTCCACAGATTCACCACCCACTGGCTAAAGAAATTTCTCCTCATATACATTCTGAAGGTACGTCCTTTTATTCTGAGTCTGTTCCCACTAGTTATTGTTTCTCCCATTAACAATATAACTTTGTTATACCCTTCCAATACATAGGTGAGGGTCTCTGAGGGGATCCATGTCATGATAGGAAGGTCCGCCCACAGTAGGACTTTTTGGACCCTGCCTGTCCTAGTTTTACTAGTGCAGGACAGCAGTCGATTACAGGCATGTAGCAAATGGCTGCATCAGGGGCACGGAGGCACTATTTAGCCATTTTGTCGGCCAAAATTGGGTCTTTGTATCTTGTTTGGGTTAATCTCCCAGTCTCGAAATTTCATATGTTCTACTAAAGTGATTAGAGCTTCTGAGATCTTTCTTGATGTGTCCTTGTAACAATATGTCGTCAATATAGTGAGCCACCTTAATGTCAGGGGGCTAGGGAGCATTTGTCTAGGTGTGTGACCACTACTCCATGACATAATGTGGGGTTGTTTATATACTCCCGCAGTAAACGGCAAAGGTGTGCTGCTTCCCTTTCCAAGTGAAGACAAACTGATCTTGGGATTCGTCAGCAATAGGAATAGAGTGCAAGGCATTGACCAACAGATACTGTGACTGTTAAAAGGGGTGCATTCTTATTTGACTGGTAATAGTTGACTGTTGTTCACCAGTTGCCATCAGTTTTCTTAACCAGCCATACTGGCCTATTATAGCTGGAAACTGCAGTTCGATTGATTTCCACCTGCCCGACTATTTTTTCTCTGATTTCTTTATGGCTTCTCAGTATGCCGTTATGGGAATCTGGACAGGTTCCCATTTAGCATTGCCCACCCCCACTATCATACTCCGTATCCAAAACAGGGATTTTCCCAAAACGGGCTGTATGGTGAATCCCCTTAAACAGATCCATGCCTTGTATGTTTTCAGGTACATCTGGATTGCTTTGGGCAGTAATACTGGAGTCTCAACCTAAGAAAACGTACGGTTATGCTTATGCAAACCTGCAGATTCTGATGGTGCATTTCTTAAAAAGGTGATTTTATATTTTGTGTGTTGTATATTAATATTCACATAAATGCAATAAATGTTCTTTGAATACAACCTTTTTTTTTTAAACGTTGAGGAATTCTGAAGAATTTCTAATTTCTATATAAATATAAATAAAACTTTCCTTATTCATACCGATGCTGTATGGGCTACAGCAGAAAACATTATTGACAAATACACAACATAGCTATTTTACTTTGGGGACTGAAAGAAACAAAAAAGATCACTAACAATAATATGCAATAAAATTTCCAATAAAGTCCCAACAATGAGTTGGCATCTATTTTGCATCAATATTTACAGCATCATAGAACACTCAAGGAATCCGTTCAGCCCATCAATGGTAGAGTAATCTGCAAGTCACGTTTACCCAGACTCTGTAAATTACTTTCCTCAAGTGAGTTCTAATCCACTTTTGAAATAGTCATTGAATTTTGATTCAAATCTTCATAGGTAATAAGTTCCAAGTCGTAGTTACTCTCTGTGTAAAATGCTTGTCTTCATATTGCCCCTTCTACCATTCGGCCAACACTTGACTGGTCCTTGAACCACCTGCTAATAGGTACAGCTTCTATTGTACGTCTATGTATAAAATTTGCCATCAGCACATTAAAATGTCTTTTTTCATAACATTTCAATTTTTCTGTGAATCTTCTTCCTGAGATGCATCTCAATCACGTTAAAAACATTAAAATTGTATTATTAATTTCCATGTTTATACTATTCTTTTTGAATCTCTTCATCTTCGGCCTTTGCTTCAACATCTATCAGTCCTGAATAATCAAACTGTACTCCTGATTGTTTTATTTTGTTCTCAATCTTCATCACTCTTTCTTTTAGCTTCTGTTGTGCAGCATTGTATTCGGCCAGAAGGCGAGCAAATTTGGTCTGCAGATGATCAATTGCAAGGTCCAGTCTTGTCACTTTATCCTCTATATCCTTTGGATCAGCTCCAAGCAGGGCAATATCCAGATCCAGAAGACCATCCTTCATGAGAATCTGTTTCCCCTTTTCCTCCAGCATAGCTTTTGCATCTGGATACTCCGTGAGGGCTTCCATGAGGTCATCCTTCGAGAGGCAGAACAAATCTGAGTAGCCTATACTCTTAATGTTTGCTGTTCTTCTGTTCCCAGCTTTGCTACCTTTGATGTTCAGAATACTAATTTCACCAAAGTAGCTGCCATCACTGAGAACCACAAACTGAGTAATTCCATCATCAGCAACGACTGCCAGCTTCCCTTCTTTGATGATGTACATCTCTCTACCAATGTCTCCTTTGCGACATATATAATCGCCGGGGCTATACACTTGGGGTCTTAGCTTCAATACCAACTCAACTAGCAGGCCAGCTTCACAATCTGCAAAGATGCGAACTTTCTTCAGTGTATCCAGATGGACGTTGATTGCAATCTCTGCTCTGAGCTTATCTGGAAGATACTTCAAGACCTCTCTTTCATCTACAGCTTTTTTGTTTGACCACAGGTAGTCAAACCATTTGATAACTCTCTTCTCCAAATCTTTGCTGACTTTTCGGAAGCGCATGTACTGTTTGATGCCATCAATCCTTGATTGAAACTCTGCACGAGCTGCATTCATGTTGGAAATCATGGAACCAACATTACCAACAATGGTGGCAAAAATCAGCACTCCAACCAAGAAATCGCCCACCACAAAAAAGTATTCTGAATCCAATACTGGAGGAGGGGTTTCCCCAATGGTGGTTAGTGTCAGTGTTGACCAATAGAGGCTGTATATATACTTCCTAGCAAGCCGAGAAAATTCTGGAATGGTTACATCTGGATATACCCATGTGTCCGTTCCAAACCCTATAGCCTTTGAAATTGAATAGTACACGCAAGCATTCCAATGGATGATAATTACGATGTACATGACAAGATTGGATATTCTGAAAATATTCGGGTAGTTTGTTCTTGTTTCAGTTCTTGACACAAACTCAAACATTCGACTGATCCGAGTCAAACGATTTAATCTAATTTCTGGATATTTTAGTCCCAAAAGGAAATACAGAATATCAGTTGGTATGAGTGAGAACATGTCTAATTTAAACTGCAGTGTAGAAAAATAATTTTCTCTGAGCTTATTTTCATCATGGACTAAGAGACCTTGTTCCAGATAACCTGTAAGGGGCAAATAAAGTATTAAAGATATTAGAAAACATTTTCTGCAAGGATGCAAACTGTGCAATATGGAACAGGATGCTGCAATGGACACTATCTAAAATTAAAGAAAGCACAATTGAAACATACTATATTAAAATAATAGCAATAAATATCTTGTGTAAAGCTTCTGTGTAAATCTATACAAAAGCAGTCAAAAGCAGTCAAATAACATGGATCTCTGGATTTTTCTTTACCTTTAACAAAACAAAGAGTCTTGCTTTTCATGGCCACATCGAAACGTTAAATAAAACAAGAATGTTGTTTTTATTATGCAGATCCTTTATGGACCATTATTTACTTAAGCATTTTGCTGGGATCTGATTATCCCAATTATAATATTGAAATGAGGCTCATGCCTGAAACAGGAAGATACCTGGGGCACTGAGTATTTTCAGATTTTCAGGTTGCCAACACTTTGTTTCAGCCAAGTGGATCAATTAAAAATTGTCCTCATGCAGATAAAAAATAACTCCACAAAACAATAAAAAGCACACCCACCTGTCCTTGTCCTTAACAACATGTCAATTATGTAAATAACATCTGATACATAATCAAGGATGAACCATGCGATCAAGTAATCTGCTTGGAGTTCATCAAAACATGCTCTAAACAGGAAATGGGAAAACATGCGTTCATTCAATTAAATATGGTTATATTTTTCTACAGTAAAACTATCAACTAATTACCATATTCAAGAGTATCAGCAGTGTTTTTTTTTAAATTATGAGTTTTTCATTATTGAATTTCAATAACAGCACTTTTCCTTCTAGGATTTGTAAAGACATGATAATTCATGGTTTAGCTAGACTCTCAGGCTTCGGCATAATATTCATTTCTTCTAACTTACAGTTAAAGTAAGTCAGCAACACATTTATTTGTCTACCCACTGAGATTTCTAAAATAATTCACATGAAAGATATTAGCACTTTGAATACAACCTCTCAAATGCTCTGTCAATGCACCAATGTATGTTAACAAATGACAACGATTCCTGCCCCAACCTACCTTGCTATGATCAATGTCCAGTTATACATCACTGGCATAGTAATTATCATGAGCCAAGTGTAGTACATGTTTCCTGCTGGGTCCAAAACGGGTATCCTTTTTGTCCATCTAAACAAACTGCACAGAAGTTAAATCTCCATTATGGTAAAATTATGTTACATTTTAAAAATATAATCATTATGAGTGATTGAATGAATGAAGAACTACATTGAACAACAAAGAATCTAGAACAGTACAGAAATAGACCCTTTGGCCCACAATTTCTGTGTCAAACATGATGCCAAGATAAATTAATATCATCTGCTTCACATGATCCACTGTATATACCTGCATATCGCAAACTATCCATAAGCCTCTTAAATGTCACTATCATATCTGACTCCACCATTACCCCCTGGCAGCACATTCAGGCCCTCACCACCCTCTGTGTAAAAATATTTGTACCTCACAACTCATAGAGTCATACAGTGTGGAAACAGGCCCTTCAGCTCAATTTGCCCACATCGACCAACATGTCCCTCCTACACTAATACCACCTGCCTGCGTTTGGCCCATATCCCTCTAAACCTTTCCTATCCATGTACCCATCTAATTGTTTCTTAAACATTGCAATAGTCCCAGCCTCAACTAACTCCTCTGGCTGCTCGTTCCATATACCCTTTGTGTGAAAAGGTTAGCTCTCAGATTCCTATTAGATCTTTCCCCCTTCACCTTAAACCTATCTCCTCTGGTTCTCAATTCCCCTACTCTGGGCAAGGGACTGTATGTCTACCCGATCTATTCCTCTCGTGATTTTATACATCTCTATAAGATCACCCCTATACATCCTGTGCTCCCAGCCTGCCTAAAGTTCTTCTGGAGCTCAGACCCGCGAGTCCTGACAACATCCTTGTAAATCTTCGCTGTACCCTTTCCAACTTGACATCTTTCCTATTCCCAGAACTCCTTTAAACATTGCCCCTCTCACATAAAGCTGTGCTCTCTAGTCTTTAATATTCCCACCCTGGGAAAAAGGTTCTGACTGTCTACCCTATGTATGCCTCTCATAGTTTCATATACTTCTGTCAGGTCAACTTCAACCTCTGACGTTCCAAAGAAAACAATCCAAGTTTGACCAACCTCTCCTAATAGCCAAATTATTCTCCTATTCCAGGCATCATCTTGGTAAACCGCTCTGCAGCTATTTCAGAGCCTCCATATCCTTCCTGTATTGGGGTGACCACAACTGCACACAACATTCCAAATTTATATTGGCTGAAAAAATATATTATGTGTTACAGCTTTCTAGATGAAAACGGCAATTCAATTCCAAAATAAGTAACCATTGAACAGAAAAATTCCAAATCTTAGACTTAGGCTTTACACCAATTAATCAAGTCAAGGGAATTTATTGTCATGTGTCCCAGATAGAACAATGACATTCTTGCTTGCTGCAGCACAACAGAATATTGTAGGCATAAATACAGATCAGATCAGTGTGACCACATACCATGGAATATATATATATACACACATAAATAAACAAATAAAGTGCAATAGGCTGTTATAGTTCAGAGGTAGACAAAAGTGCTGGAGAAACTCAGCGGGTGCAGCAGCACCTATGGAGCGAAGGAAATAGGCAATTTTTTGAGCCAAAACCCTTCTTCAGACTGATGTAGGGTGGGGAGAAGAAAAGAGAAAGGAAGAGGAGGAGCCCGAGGGCTGAGGGAGAGCTGAGATGGGGAGGAAGGGAGGAGAAAGCAAGGGCTACCGGAAATTGGAGAAGTCAATGTTTATGCCGCTAGGGTGCAAACTGCCCAAGCGGAATGTGAGGTGCTGCTCCTCCAATTTCCGGTGGTGCTCACTCTGGCCATGGAGGAGGCCCAGGACAGAAAGGTCGGATTCGGAATGGGAGGGGGAAGTTGAAATGCTGAGCCACAGGGAAATCAGGTTGGTTAATGCGGACCGAGCGGAGTTTGTTTGAAGCTGTATTTAATAGTCTGATGACTGTGGGGAAGTAGCTGTTCCTGAATCTGGATGTTGCAGATTTCAGGCTCCTGTACCTTCTACCTGATGGCAGCAGAGAGATGAGTATGTGGCCAGGATGGTGTGGGTCCATGATGATGCTGGCATCCATTTTGAGGCAGCGCCTGCGATAGATCCCCTCGATGGTAGGGAGGTCAGAGCCGATGATGGACTTGGCAGTGTTTACAACTTTTTGCAGCCTTTTCCGCTCCTGGACGCTCAGGTTGCCGTACCAAGCCACGATGCAACCGGTCAGCATGCTCTCCGTTGTGCACCTGTAGAAGTTCGAGAGAGCCCTCCTTACCGACTCTCTGTAATCTTCTCAGGAAGTAGAGGCACTGATGTGCTTTCTTTACGATTTCATCAGTGTTCTGGGACCAGGAAAGATCTTCGGAAATATGCACGCCCAGGAATTTGAAGTTCTTAACTTTTCCACCATATAAATGGAACGTTGGGTCTCCATCCTACCCCTTCTGAAGTCCACAATCAGTTCCTAGGTTTTGCTGGTGTTGAGAGCCATGTTATTGTGCTGGCACCATTTGGTCAATCGGACAATCTCACTTCTATACTCTGACTCGTCCCCATCAGTGATACGTTCCACAACAGTGGTGTCATCGGCGAACTTGATGATGGAGTTTGCACTATGTCCGGCTACGCAGTCATGAGTATAGAGTATGTACAGCAGGGGGTTGAGCACGCAGCCTTGAGGTGCTCCCATGCTAATTGTTATCGAGGATGACACATTTCCACCAATACAGACAGACTGTGGTCTGTGAATGAGGAAATCAAGGATCCAATTGCAGAGGGATGAGCAGAGACCCAGATCTGAGAGCTTGGTAACCAGCTTGGAGCAGATGATGGTAATAAATGCCGAGCTGTAGTCTATGAATAACAGCCTGATATGAGTTTTTGTTGTCCAAGTGGTCCAGAACGGAGTGGGGAGCCAGTGAGATCACATCCATTGTTGATCTGTTGTGGCAGTAAGCGAACTGCAGTGGGTCCAGGTTTTTGTCGAGGTATGAGTTGATTTGCGCCATGATCAGCCTCTCAAAGCACTTCATTACCACAGACGTTAGTGCCACTGGTCGATAGCCATGAAACCTACTACCTGCCCCCTCGACACTGTCCCCTCTGCCCTCCTAAAGGACGTCATTACAACAGCTGGTCCCAGCATCCTCGCCATCTTCAACAGCTCTCTGGCCACTGGCACTGTACCTACCTGCTTCAAGCATGCGGTGGTCCAACCACTCCTGAAAAAACCTAACCTCGACCCCACCTTGCCAGGCAACCACAGACCCATTTCTAAACTGCCTTTCCTCTCAAAAGCCCTTGATAAGGTAATTTTAAGTCAATTTATACCTTACCTTCATCAAAACACTATCTTGGAAACTTTCCAATCAGGTTTCATGGCTCACCACAGCACAGGGTCTGCCTTGCTGAAGGTACATAATGACCTACTCCTCACCGTCGACTCCGGTGACTGTGCAATTCTGCTCCTTCTTGACCTCAGTGCAGCATTTGATACAGTCGACCACACCATCCTAATTGACCGTCTCTGGTATGGGGTTGGTATTGATGGCACTGTCCTGAACTGGTTCATCTCCTACCTCAAAGGTAGGAGTTTCCCGACTAACATAGGCAACTCATTCTCCTCCCCAGCTAATCTCTGCTGTGGGGTTCCACAAGGTTCCATCCTTGGCCCCATTCTCTTCTCCCTGTATATGCTCCCCTTAGGCCAAGTCATTGAAAGGCACAGCATTTCCTTCCATTGCTACGCAGACGATACCCAACTCTATCTCCCCCTGAAGCCCAAAAAACAATCTAATCTGTTTAACCTTACCCACTGCCTCGAGGATATAAAGTGTTGGATGGCCCAGAACTTCCTCCAACTAAACGAGAGTAAGTCTGAGGTCATCCTTCTCGGCCCCTCGGACTCAATCAAAATGATAGCAGGCAGTCTTGGAAGCCTTACCCCACTACTCAAACCTCACGTCAAAAACCTTGGCGTGATATTTGACTCAGCACTGAAATTTGACAAACAAATCAATGCCGTGGTAAAAGCTAGCTTCTTTCAGCTTCGGATGATAGCTAAAATATAACAATTCCTCCAGTTTGATGACCTGGAAAAGATCATTCACACATTCATCTCCTCCCGCCTAGATTACTGCAACTCCCTTTACTCTGGCATCAGCCAATCTTCTCTGTCCCGCCTGCAACTGGTCCAAAACGCCGCAAAGAGACTCCTGACGGGCACCCGAAAAAGGGACCACATCATCCCGATCCTGGCCTCTCTCCACTGGCTCCCTGTGCGGTTCCGTATAAACTTCAAAATACTCCTCCATGTCTACAAAGCCCTCAATGGGCTTGCCCCCACCTACATAAAAAGTTTTCTCACCCACCACTCCACCTCTAGGCCCCTCAGATCAGGGGTTGCTGAATATCCCGCGGTCTAGGCATAAGCTCAGGGGCGACCGCGCCTTTGCGGTTGCAGCCCCTAGACTGTGGAACAGCATCCCCTTCCCATCAGAACTGCCCCCTCCATCGACTCTTTTAAGTCAAGACTAAAGACTTATCTACACTCCCAAGCCTTTCCTGACGTCCTCTGAGTGAGGGTTACATGTATATATATGTATGTAGTCTGTTTTGTTGTGCTATTCTTATAACAAATGTAAAGCACTTTGGCCAACGAGAGTTGTTTTTTAAATGTGCTATATAAATAAATGTGACGACTTGACGATAATCATTGAGGGGTGGGCGGGGGGTGTGGGGGCGGGGGAGGGGGGGTGTGGGGGGGAGTGTGTGGGTGTGGTGAGGAGGGGGGAATTGTGTGGGCGGGGGGGGTGTAGGGGGGGGGGGTGTGGGGGTGGGAGGGGAGGTGTGTATGTGGGCGGGAAGGGTGTGGGAGGGGGGGGGGGGGGGGTGGTGTGGGAGGGGGGTTGTGTGTGGGAGAGGGGGGGGTGTGGTGGGAGGGGTGTTGTGTGTAGGGGAGGGGTGGTGTGTATGTGGGCGGGGGGTTGTGGATGGAGGGGGGTGCGCGGTGGAGGGGTGTGTGGGCGGGGAGGGGTATGTGGGGGACGCTGGGCTGGTTCGGGCTGGGCTGGTTGTGGGGTTCTCTGGACGGGCTGGGCTGGTTCGGGCTGGGCTGGTTCGGGCTGCTTCAGGTCCCTCCGAAAATTATGTCCGGTTGGAGACCTCCGCCGGCCATCCTCAGATCCAGTAAAGTCACGATGGCGCAGGAAGGGGCTGACCGTCCCGGGGAGTGATAGGAGAAGAGATCGACCTGCGCACGCGCGGTTTTAAAGATTTTTAAACCTCACTAACTTTTACAACATTCAACGACTGGAACGAAACTTGGTGTACTCGCAACACAGGAGAAAGGCGAGTGAGCTGGCGAAAAATTGTAGCGTTATTGCGCAAATAGAAAGACTGTGCAAACCGGAAGATAAAAAGATCAGAGTTTTAATTATGCATAGATTTTCATTCAATTTCTTGAAATTAATTTTCCCACTGGCCATGGAGTGATCCCAATTTTTGTCTCCATGATCCAGAACTTTAGCAACTAGTCCATTAACATAAGGAATGCACAACCATACCCTTAGCAAGGATTGCTATCAATTCTACTATAATACTATAAATTAATCGCATCCCTTGAGTCTCCATGTTTATAACCATAAAATAAAAGCATGTCCAAAACTTAAATCCCCACAGCGTATACACTTTATTGAACAGGATAAAATCCAAGGACACTTACTCTGCCAGGCTCATCTTGCCGTCGCTCTTCTCGTCGTTCTTCTCGTCTTTCTTCTCATCTTTCCCTTTTTCTTCCTCTTTATTTTTATTATTCTCTTTGTCCTTTTTCTTCTCTCTATCCTTTTTCTTTTCTTTTTTGCCATCAGTTTTACTGTAACATAGATTGGTATTTGACACTTGTTCAATGTGAAACATGGTTTCAACAGAATATACTTTCCACTCACCCTTTTTCTTTTTTATTCTTTTTGGATTCTTTCTTTTTTTCTTTTTCTCTGAAAATGAAGATCATATGTATTACTAGTGTTCAAGAAGGAACTGCAGATGCTGGAAGGTCGAAGGTACACAAAAGTGCTGGAGAAACTCAGCGGGTGCAGCAGCATCTATGGAGCGAAGGAAATAGGCGACGTGTGTAGTATGTATTACTAGACCAGGAGCTAGACCACTGGGCCCAAGGCATTATTCCAACACTGATCCATAGCCCCCAACAGCGCAGGCGTGGCTGAACGGTTCCAGTTGTGACACCAGAGGACTCCGTTGTGACATCAGTCACGACAACCCTTCCCCAACTGCGCAGGCGTGGCCACCAAGTGGGACCGTGACCGCGACGTTTTTAAAGTTCAAAATGGCAATAACCTGTAAAATATAAGATCAATGTGAACGCATCTCACTCTCCCTCTTCACTCCCCTATTCCCCTCTTCCATTATCCTCCCTCGCCCCACCCTCCACCAACCCTCCTCTGTTTCCTCCCATAACCCCCTTCCTCCCCTCCTCCCTCTTCACCCCCACCTACTCCATTTCCTCGCCATCCCACTTCCTACCCCTATCCTCCTCCATTCCCCCTCATCCCCAGCACTCCATCCTCTTCACCCTCTTCTTTCCCCGCTCCTCCTCCCCTCCCCCACTCACTCCCTCACCTCTCCCTCCCTCTCCTTTACCCTACCCTCAGTCACACCGTCTCTCCCTCCATAACCCCTCTCTCCTCCATACCCCCTCCCCTCCCCCCTAACCCTTTTAATGCAATTCTCAATAAAGTAACCTCAACACAATGTTAGCTGTTAATGAAAACGGATCCCATTGTGACGTTGAAAGCGGCTGACGGGCAGGGCAAGTGGAAAAATAGTTTTGTAAAGTGTTTTTTTCTAAAGTTTAAAATGTGAATAACATAAACTATACCATCAATCGGAACGAAACGTGGCTAAAGCAAACTCCAGGACAATGGCAAGTAAGGTGGGCCAAAAATTGTAGCGCTATCGTGTACCATTTTGGTGCAGTTCCGGGAGCACACGGACAGACACAGACAGAATCACAGACATAGAAACAAACAAGATGAGAATTTTAATAATATATAGATTCTGTATGCCATAATTAATATTTATAAACCCATCATTCACCGTAATTGAGGCTTTCACAATGTGGCATATTTAAATTCTGATGTTATTAAAATGTTTCTATTTTAATAGGACGGTCCAAAAGTTAATGAGATTAAGTAACAATTGAGTTTACATAGCCCTTTTCCAAAGCTCGGGATAACTCAATTTGCTTTATAATTAATAAAGTAATTCTGAAGTGTAGTCACTGCTGTAATGTGGCAACCAATCTTTGTATTCTCTCTAACACAAATGAATCAATGACAACATTATACAGTATGTTGCCCATGTTGATTGCGCATGGTTAAATGTTAACCATGGACAAACTATCTATATCTGAAGGGGCAGATGGACTTCACATTTCATATGAATGAATGCTGAAGTCAGTACTCCTTCAGCACTTAATTGAAATGCCAGTCCATGTTATGTTCTCAAATGCTTGAAATAGGGTTTGAATCTTCTGATTCAATGGAGAGGATGCCACTCTGCCTCATATATATGATACGTGCATGTTTTTTGAAATAATCTTATGAAATGTACAGTGACAATTCATAATTTCAGAAATACAACTGAATACTTACTCATCATTGTTATTACAGTTGTTAACGTTGGACAGCTCCAACTCAGAAGCTTGGGGTTGATTCCTAAGAGACAGCAAACCGGTTGGAAATATTGTTAACTTAAAACAAAATTCATAAATGGAGTATTTTTGAGAAGACATTGATCTGAAATAACTTTGCATTGATGAATATGATACATCCCAGTCTTAAAATGCAGCAGAAATTGGCATGTAAAGGATATTAATTAGATTTTACAGTACAGAGGTTATACATCTTTGGTAAGATTGTCAGTGATTTCATCTTCACTTGTGTTCAGAACAAAAGCAGATTTTCCAGGAGAGAGTTTGTGTGATACCGTTGTCTTCTTGGAACTCCTGAACATCCATCTGACAGCTGAGTGTAAATGTGCAGGATTTATTGTCAGAATCATGGTGCCCATGGAAGTAATGTGCTTATCAATCACAAATGTAATTGATGATAGATAAGGTAACAATTGTTTTATTCCCCAGAGAAGCAGCGTTATAAATGTTCTATTTCATAAATTGCTAGACATAAAGACAATCATTTGTTCCACATAGCATTTATTATTTTGTGAAATAAACAGCCAGAACATTTCATTATCAAGTAGGTTTGCCTGTGTCACTCGGGAGGGTTTAAACTAGATTGGCCGAAGAGAGGGTCTCTGAACAAAAACAAAGCAGCTGAGAAGTTGGGGGCAAATACAGAAGTCAACGGGACACACGACGAGGAGATGCACACAAAGAGATGGGAAAGACCACCGATTTAAAATTAATTTATTTCATGCTAGAGGCTTAACAGGTAAGGCTGACAATCCCACAGCATGGAATTGCTTAGGGGATTGGGATATTATAGTCATAACAGAAACATGGTTAAGAGAAGGGCCGGATTGGCAGCTAAATCTTCCAGGCGTGATAGAGAGGAAGAGGAGGTTGCCTTTTTGGAAAACAAGGGCATAACTACAGTGCTCAGAGACGTCATTCTTGAGGGATCATCCAGAAGGCTATATAAGTAGAACTTAGAAACAGGAAGGGAATGATCACTTTGATGGGACTGTATGAGAGCCCCCCCAATAATCAGTGAGAATTAGAAGAGCAGCTGTTTACGGAGGTTACAGATAGCTGTATGAATAATAGAGAATAATAGAGTAGTATTGGTGGGAGTTTTCAACTTCCCTAATATTAACTGGGTCTCACCTAGTGCAAAGGGCTTAGATGGAATGGAATTTGTTAAACATGTCCAAGAAAATGACTTTAATCAATATACAGAGGGCCCTAGTAGAGAAGATGCAACACTAGGATTTCTCTTTGGGAACTAGGAAGGGCAAGTGACTGAAGTGTCAGTGGGCGAGCACTTTGGGATAGATAGGGACAAAAGCCAATTTTGGAGACAAGAGCTTGCAGAGGTTGATTGGGTGAGTCTGTTTGCTGGTTAGGGGGTGACAGGCAAGTGGGAGGCTTTCAAAAGTGAGCAGCAAGAGCAAAAGGGGAACATGTTCCTGTTAGGATTAGTACAAGACTGAGAAAGACAGGGAATCCCGATTAATGAGAGATATTATCGTCAGGAAATAGGATGAATACAGTTGGGATCAAGCAAATCCCTTGGTGAGTATAAGTGGAGGAGTATGCTTAATGAGGCAATCAGAAGTTAAATAGAGGACATGATATGGATTTGGCAGGCAACGTACAAGAAAATCTAAAGACATTCCACAGGTATATTAGTAGTATTAAGAATCACAAAAATTAGCATGGCTATCTTTGTGTAGAGCCACCAGAGCTGGAGGAGTTATTAAATGAATATTCCTTATCAGTTTTTATGGAAGTTAAGAATTGAAATATATGTTGTAATGTCTTAGACCATGTATGAATTCTGAAGAGAGACTTTAATGGTTTTAAAGTGTGTTAAGGTTAATACATCCACATGGTCTGGGGTGGAAGATTGCAACCTTGACATGGTCCACCCTGTTCGACAAATGCAATCAACCCGATATGCACGAACATTACACAAAGGTCTACAACTTTAGGCCATACGCAAGAAGAAGAAGATCCACATGGCTTGGCCAAGTGCAGCCTTGGACCTGTGGGAAGACTTCTTTAGCGAGAGGTTAAGTTCTAGAAAACTGGAGGAGAGCTTATGTTTATTTTAGAAGGGCAGCAAAGAAAAGCCAGGGAACTACAGGCTGCTGAGCCAGACGTCAGTGGTGGGAAAGTTGTTGGAGAATTCTGAGGGACAGCATACAGTATATCAGCATTTGGATAGGAAAGGACTGTTGAAAGATAATCAGCATGGCTTTGTGCATGAGAAATTGTATTTTGTTAAATCTTCTGAAGAGGTCATCAAGGAGATTGATGAGGCTAGGGTGGAAAGGGTGTAAAGAAATTTGCCACAATGCTACTGGGACTTGAGGGAGGCTGGATAAGCTGGGACTTTCTTTTAGCATAGGAGACTGAGGGACAACCTAATTGAATTTTATATTATAATGAGGGGCATGCGTAAAGTGAACGCTCACAGCTTTCTCCCCCCAAGTTAGAGGATTCTAAGACTAGAGGACATAATTCAGTTTCAGTTCAGGTTAGTTTATTGTCACGTGCACCAAGGTACAGTGAAAAGCTTTTGTTGTGTGCTAATCAGTCAGCAGAACAAAAATACATGATTACAATCGATCCACTTACAGTGTACAGATCATGATAAGGGCATAACGTCTAGTGCAAGGTTATGCCAGCAAAGTCCAATCAAGGGTTTTACATGAATTATCCCAGAATTGAGTAGGTTAACCAATGAGCACTGGACCTGGAGTTTAGAAGAATGAGGGCAGTCCTCATTGAAACATACACAATAGTGAAAGGCTTGGATTGAGTGGATGTGGAGAGGATGTTTCCACTAGTGGGAGAGTCGAGGGCTAGAGGTCATAGCCTCAGAATTAAAGAATGTTCTTTTTGGATGAAGAGAAATGTATTTAGGCAGAGGGTGTTGAATCTGTGGGATTCTTAGCCGTAGAAGGCTGGGTGGATATTTTTTCATCAGAGATTAGTGATTAGTACAGGTGTCAGAGGTTAGAGGGAGAAGGCAGGAGAATGGGGTTAGGAGGGAGAGATAAATCAGCCATGATTGAATAGCAGAGTAGACTTGATAGGCCAAAAGAAGTAGTTAGTAGTTCAGCACTGCTCTCTGGTTGCAGTAGGATGATTCAGTTGCCTGATAACAGCTGGGAAGAAACTGTTCCCGAATCTGGCGGTGTGTATTTTCACACCTATATCTTTTGCCTGATGGGAGAGGGGAGAAGAGGGAGTGGCTGATTCTTAATTATGCTGCTGGCCTTGCCGAGGCAGTGTGAGGTATAAATGGAGTCAATAGATGGGAGGTTGGTTTGTGTCTTGGTCTGGGCTACGTCCACAAATCGCAGCAATTTCTTGTGGTCTTGGGTGGAGCTGTTCCCAAACCAAGTTGTAATGCTTGGGTGGGCAACCTACAGCCCCTGGGCCGAATGCAGCCCCTAACCCGAAATCATCTGGCCCGCAGGCGGGTTTGTTTCCCCGTAATTATCCGGCCCGCAGACTTCCTCCCGGGCCTGAGACTGCGGTGCCCAGGCACATTGACGCAAGGAGGCAAGGAGGCCTGTGCTGGCAGCGGCAACAGCGGAGCCGCCGAGCAGATGTTGATCTTAAATTGTCTTTAAGATTAGCACAATTTAAGTGGAGTGGAGTTGGCCGACCAATGCCACTCTCGTAGCGACTGCTCCGCGGAACCTGCCATGCCTTCGACCCTGGAACTGTGTGAAATGGGGAGCGGCTGTAAATGGACAGCGCCGCTGGGGGGGAGGGGGGTAGAGAGTTCCTTTCCAGAGCGTGTGGGGAGTCTGGCCCGGGTCAGCACGTCTGGGCTGCACAAAGTAGTAAACTTGGCTGGGTCGCCAGGGGTAAAGTTGTGGGGAGGGCTGGAGCGTTGAGAAGGAGGGGGTCGGGATCATGCCAGCAACTCATTCACTCACTCATCAGCTCTAGTGACTGTGATTGGCCGCCGGGACCGGACAGCGGAACCGGCCACCACCTCAGCGCCTTCTGCCGGCCCGCCTGCCATCCTTCGGCGCAGGCGCAACCAGTGTAGGTGGTGGTTGGTGGGTAGCTACTGGGCAGAAAGCTGGCTGCTCCATCCTGGGCTCACGCTCTCTCTCTCTCTCGCTCTCTCTCGCTCTCTCGCTCTCTCTCTCTCTCTCTCTCTCTCTCCCCGTTATGTGATCTCCCTGAGCCAGGAAGTCCCCATCCCTCAGACCTGAATGGCACAACGCATTGTGGGACAGGCGAAGATGGAGGCTCCCCTGTCCTCATTGCCTCCTTGAAGGAATTTCATATCTCCCTTTCTACTGACTAAACCAAACCCATCAGCATTTTTTCAAAATTTAGCAACTCAAAATGGGGGTGTGTCTTCGTCACCGGGAAATACGGTAACTCAAATTACGGACATGACGTTGCCGGGGGGCGGGACCTGTTAGCGATTGGTCCAGACCCCCGTGTCCATCACATCACTGTCCCAAACCTCCGCTCCACCCGACCCGCAGCGGGTGTCCCGAGCGATGCACATCTTCAGCCGCTTTCAACTTGGTGCTTGGGTTCAGGTTGCCCATTCACCTACGGCTTGTGTGGGAAAATGAACCCCACGCTCCCGTCTCCCCCTTCTCTCTCCCCTCTTCTCTCTCTCCCCCTCTCTCTCTCTCTCCCCCTCTCTCTCTCTCTCTCTCTCTCTCTCCTCCTCTCTCTCCCTCTCTCTCTCTCTCTCTCCTCCGCTCTCTCCCTCTTCTCTTTCTCCTCCTCTCTCTCCCTCTTCTCTTTCCTCCCTCTCCCCCCTTCCTCTCTCCCCCCCTTCTCTCTCTCTCCCCCGTATCTCTCTCTGCCTCTCTCCCCCAACCCCCCCATCTCTCCATTCTCTCTCTCCCCTTCTCTCCGCCTTCTCTCTCTCCTCTGTCTCCACCCGCAGGAGCGTCCCACAGTCACTGACCGCGATGCACCACCACCGGACCCCAACCTCCACACCAGGGTGATTTCCCCCCTCTGACCCCCGGGACACAGTGACCCAGCCGATGAGGCTGCTGTCACACAGTGACCCAGCCGGTGGGACAATGTTCATGCTTTCACAGTGATGTGATGGACACTGAGGTCTGAACCAATCGCTGACAAGTCCTGCCCCCACGGCAACGTCATGTCCGTAATTGGATGTTTCTGTTGAGCGGCAGTTGGTCATTTGGCCTGTAGGTGATGCACCATTCAGGTAGGTGGCATTTCGACAGAGCGGCCATTCGGTAAGTTTGCTTTTAGGCCACGCGGCTTTTCGGTTCGTTGGCTTTTAGGTGTCCCGCCCTTTCGTTTAGTTTGCATTTAGTCGTCCCATCCTTTAGGTTAGTAGGCGTCTCGTCTTCGGACTCTTTCGGTTTATTGACGTTTCAGCCTCGTTTCCATTCGGTTCTTTGGCTTCGACATTTGCTTCGGCTTCATGTCTGTGGCGGCGCCATGTCCGGGTAGCAGTGATTTGGCCTCCACTGCCCTCTGTGGCAGGGAATTCCACAAATTCCCAACTCTCTGGGTGAAAAAGTTTTTTCTCCCCTCAGTCTTAAATGACCTCCCCTTTATTCTAAGACTGTGGCCCCTGGTTCTGGACTCGCCCAACATTGGGACCATTTTTCCTGCATCTAGCTTGTCCAGTCCTTTTATAATTGTATATGTTTCTATAAGGTCCCCCCTCATCCTTCTAAACTCCAGTGAATACAAGCCTAGTCTTTTCAATCTTTCCTGATATGACAGTACCGCCATCCCAGGGATCAATCTCGTGAACCTACGCTGCACTGCCTCAATCTCAAGGATATCCTTCCTCAAAATAGAGACCAAAACTGTACATAATACTCCAGATGTGGTCTCACCAGAGCCCTATACAACTGCAGAACTTAATAACAAAACAATTGCTGACAAGGCAGGATGATATATGGTCATGACAGGGGAAATACACAATACAACCTTAACTCTAGGTAATATATACGCACCCAATATAGACAACGCTTCATTCTTCAAATGTCTTTGCCCTTATATCTGCTATATCTCAAATGAACCTAATAATAAGAGGAGACTTTAACACTGTTTTGGATCCATACCTTGACAGATCATCCACCAAAAAGATCCCAAGGAACAATTTAAGCGAATTCCTAAATACGTTGCTCAAAAATATGAATCTTTCAGATGTACGGCGGGTCGGATCGTGAACTACTCTTTTCACTCCTCAGTACATAACTCATACAGTAGAATCGATTATTTCCTGGTAGATACAAAATGAATGCCCTTTAGAACAAATGTTAAATAACACAATATTGGGATCTCAGATCACGGTCCTCTCACTTTTTTGCTGTACTTCGAAAACATGACCTCATCATATAGAACCTGGAAAATGAATCCGCAGCTACTAAATGAAAAAGAGATTTGTGAATATTTAAAAACCCAAATTAATATTTATTTTGAAACAAGTGATATCCCAGAAACCACCCCTGCCACATTGTGGGAGGCCTTTAAAGCATATTTGAGGGGATGTGTAATCTCAATCGAAATTGCAAGAAAAAACCCCAATAAAATAAAAATAGAATTAGAAAAACAGATCCAACAATTGGACAGGGATAACGCACTCTCTCCCTCCCCTGATTTACATAGGAAAATAACAAATTTGAGATATCAATATAATCAATAACTCTCTGCAAAAATAAGCAAGGCGTTTTTATACACCAAACAAGAATACTTCAAATTCAGAGACAGACAGCACAAATTATTGGCATGACAGCTAATAAAAATGAAGACCGCAATACATAAAATTAAGAGTAACAATGGAACGGCTCTAACAAAATCCAAAGACATAAATGATAGATTCCTCCAGTTTTATTCCAGCCTATATATGCCCAGATGCACCGCAAACTCCCCTGTCATGAATGACTTTCTTAATAAATGCAATCTCCCTAATTTGAGTGAAGAATAATGCAATGGTCTTAACTTTGATCTCCATGTTATAGAGATTCAAAAAGCCATCTCTCTTAAAACTGGTAAAGCACCAGGCCCAGATGGACTTCCAAGTGAATTATACAACAAATTTAATGATACTCTGACACTGTGTATATATATATAGAATGTATAGACAAGCACAATCGGACGGCACCCTATCACCAACACTAACTGAAGCAACAATTACAGTGATTCATAAGAAAGGAAAAGATGCCCAAGAAGCAAGTTCATATCGTCGGATCTCATTGCTAAATATAGATGGCAAGTATTTGCTAAAATCTTAGCCAATAGATTAAGCTCATTAATAAGTAAATTAATACACAAAATTCAAACGGGGTTCATACCTAATGGACAATCCACCTTTAACTTGAGATGTCTTTAATATCATGTACACAAAAAGAAAAGGAAACAACGACTTGGCTATACTAACGCTTGATGCAGAAAAAGCATTTGACCAGATTGAATGGCCAGACTTATTCAAGCTCCTCAAGAGATTTAACTTTGGATACAACTTTATGGAATGGATTAAGCTTCTGTATAAAAATCTGACAGCACGAATTCTCACAAACCAAACCTTCTCATCTCCCTTTAATTTGTTCAGGGGAACAAGACAGGGCTGCCCCCTATCAGCATTAATATTTGCCCTTGCTATAGAACCTCTTGCTCAGAGTATTCGATTAGATCCCCGTATTCATGGTTACCACACGAAAGAGACTACAAATAAAATATCTTTGTATGCGGATGATATCCTCCTGTACATAACGGAACCTCAAACCACTATTCCAGCGATACTGGAAAAAATTAATCTGTTTGGTACATTTTCAGGCTACAGTATTAATTGGAATAAAAGTATACTGTTGCCAGTTCATACCATCCATCAGATACATTGGAGAATTTTCCTTTCATTTTAAAAACATTTTTTTTTTAAATATTTTTATTCTAAGTGACGTACAATAATAATAATAATAAGACACGAATAACATATTACATTTCATGTACAACTTCTTATTTAAAATTTAATAGTAGAAAAAAAAAGGTAAGAAAAGCAAGAAATATAGAGAGAGAAAGTATTGTATAGCTCTAAAAAGAAAAGTGGCCGTGATGTGAACTCAGCGAAAAGTAGTGGAAAAGAGAAAAGAGAGAGGAAAAAAAAGAAAGAAAAATAAATTGAAAGGGATATGCCTCCTTCATATCTTTACCCACCTCTCACCCGGTTCTGAAAGACTTCATTTCTAAGGTTGTGTTGCACCACGTGCTTGTAATAGATCGATAAATGGAGACCAAATCTTTATGAATTGGTCTGATTTGCCTGATAGGACGAATCTCATATCTTCAAGGTGTAACATTTCCGTCATGTTTGAGATCCACATTTTGAGCATCGGTGTGGGTGCGTTTTTCCAAAATTTAAGTATACGTTTTTTTGCCATTATTCAGCCATAATTAAGTAGAGATTTTTGAAACGTAATCAGCTTACATCCGTCTTCCGTTGCCCCAAAGATAATCAGTTCTGTATTGGGATTCAATTTTATTTTAAATAATTTTGTGAAAATTCCAAAGATTTCCTTCCAAAATTTATGACGTTTTATGCAAGAGACAAAAGAGTGTACTACTCTCTGGTGTACTTCCACTCCCTAGGCCCTCACCCCCTCATCTTCACCACGGACGTCCAGTCACTCTACACCTCCATCCCCCACCAGGATGGCCTCAAAGCCCTCCGGTTCTTCCTCGACCAGAGGAGCAACCTATACCCAGCCACTGACACTCTCCTCCGCCTAGCGGAGTTGGTCCTCACCCTCAACAACTTTACATTTGACTCCTCCCATTTCCTCCAAACACAAGGCGTAGCTATGGGCACACGCATGGGCCCCAGCTACGCCTGCCTCTTTGTCGGGTACGTTGAACAATCCTTGTTCAATACGTACCAGGGCCCCATCCCCGACCTCTACCTCCGTTACATTGACGACTGCTTTGGGGCCACCTCCTGCACCCACACACAACTGACTGACTTCATCCACTTCACCACCAACTTCCATCCGGCACTCCAATACACCTGGACCATTTCCAACACTTCCCTACCATTCCTTGACCTCACCATCTCCATCGCAGGGGACAGACTTCTGACCGACATACACTACAAACCAACTGAATCACATGGCTATCTGGACCACACGTCTTCCCACCCTGCCCCCTGTAAAGACTCCATCCCCTACTCCCAATTCCTCCGCCTACGCCGCATCTGTTCCCAGGATGAGACGTTCCACACCAGGGCATCGGAAATGTCCTCGTTCTTCAGGGAACGGGGATTCCCCTCCGCCACCATAGATGAGGCTCGCACCAGGGTCTCATCCATACCCCGCAACACTGCTCTCTCTCCCCACCCCCGCACTCGCAACAAGGGCAGAGTCCCCCTAGTCCTCACCTTTCACCCCACCAGCCGGCAAATACAACAAATAATCCTCCGCCATTTCCGCCACCTCCAACGTGACCCCACCACTCGCCACATCTTCCCATCTCCCCCTATGTCTGCCTTCCGCAAAGACCACTCCCTCCGCAACTCCCTTGTCAATTCTTCCCTTCCCTCCCGTACCACCCCCTCCCCGGGCACTTTCCGTTGCAACCGCAAGAAATGCAACACCTGTCCCTTCACCTCCCCCCTCGACTCCATTCAAGGACCCAAGCAGTCGTTCCAGGTGCGACAAAGGTTCACCTATATCTCCTCCAACCTCATCTACTGCATCCGCTGCTCTAGATGTCAGCTGATTTACATCAGGGACACTTAGCGGAGGTTGGGCGATCGTTTCGCCGAACACCTCCGCTCAGTCCGCAATAATCTACCTGAACTCCCAGGTGGCTCAGCACTTCAACTCCCCCTCCCATTCCCAATCCGACCTCTCTATCCTGGGTCTCCTCCATTGCCAGAGTGAGCAACACTGGACATTGGAGGAACAGCACCTCATATTCCGCCTGGGTTGCTTGCGTCCGGTTGGCATGAACATTTAAGTAAAAGAAGTACTGACACTTTTGAAAAATATAAAAGTGGATAAGTCTCCAGGTCCTGACAGGATATTCCCTAGGACATTGAGGGAAGTTAGTGTAGAAATAGCCGGGGCTATGACAGAAATATTTCAAATGTCATTAGAAACGGGAATAGTCCCCGAGGATTGGCGTACTGCGCATGTTGTTCCATTGTTTAAAAAGGGTTCTAAAAGTAAACCTAGCAATTATAGACCTGTTAGTTTGACTTCAGTGGTGGGCAAATTAATGGAAAAGATACTTAGAGACAATATATATAAGCATCTAGATAAACAGGGTCTGATTAGGAACAGTCAACATGGATTTGTGCCTGGAAGGTCATGTTTGACTAATCTTCTTGAATTTTTTGAAGAGGTTACTAGGGAAATTGACGAGGGTAAAGCAGTGGATGTTGTCTATATGGACTTTAGTAAGGCCTTTGACAAGGTTCCTCACGGAAGGTTGGTTAAGAAGGTTCAACTGTTGGGTATAAATGCAGGAATAGCAAGATGGATTCAACAGTGGCTGAATGGGAGAAGCCAGAGGGTAATGGTGGATGGCTGTTTATCGGGTTGGAGGCAGGTGACTAGTGGGGTGCCTCAGGGATCTGTGTTGGGTCCTTTGTTGTTTGTCATGTGCATCAATGATCTCGATGAAGGTGTGGTAAATTGGATTAGTAAATATGCAGATGATACCAAGATAGGGGGTGTTGTGGATAATGAAGAGGATTTCCAAAGTCTACAGAGTGATTTAGGCCATTTGGAAAAATGGGCTGAAAGATGGCAGATGGAGTTTAATGCTGATAAATGTGAGGTGCTACACCTTGGCAGGACAAATCAAAATAGGACGTACATGGTAAATGGTAGGGAATTGAAGAATACAGTTGAACTAAGGGATCTGGGTATAACCGTGCATAGTTCCTTGAAGGTGGAATCTCATATAGATAGGGTGGTAAAGAAAGCTTTTTGGTATGCTAGCCTTTATAAATCAGAGCATTGAGTATAGAAGCTGGGATGTAATGTTAAAATTGTACAAGGCATTGGTGAGACCAAATCTGGAGTATGGTGTACAATTTTGGCCGCCAAATTATAGGAAGGATGTCAACAAAATAGAGAGAGTACAGAGGAGATTTACTAGAATGTTGCCTGGGTTTCAACAACTAAGTTACAGAGATAGGTTGAATAAGTTAGGTCTTTATTCTCTGGAGCGCAGAAGGTTAAGGGGGGACCTGATAGAGGTCTTTAAAATGATGAGAGGGATAGACAGAGTTGATGTGGACAAGCTTTTCCCTTTGAGAATAGGGAAGATTCAAACAAGAGGACATGACTTCAGAATTAAGGGACAGAAGTTTAGGGGTAATATGAGGGGGAACTTATTTACGCAGAGAGTGGTGGCGGTGTGGAATGAGCTCCCAGTGGAAGTGGTGGAGGCAGGTTCATTGGTATCATTTAAAAATAAATTGGATAGGCATATGGATGAGAAGGGAATGGAGGGTTATGGTACGAGTGCAGGCAGGTGGGACTAAGGGGAAAAAAATTTGTTCGGCATGGACTTGTAGGGCCGAGATGGCCTGTTTCCGTGCTGTAATTGTTATATTATACTATATATTATATTATATAACATTGAATTCTCCCAATTTTGCTAGCCCTTGCTGTCTCCTCCCCTTCCTTAACCCTCGAGCTGTCTCCTCCCATCCCCCCGCTTTCGGGCTCCTCCTCATCCCTTTTTCCTTCCTTCTCCCCCCCACCCCCCCATCAGTCTGAAGAAGGGTTTCGGCCCGAAACGTCGCCTATTTCCTTAGCTCCATAGATGCTGCTGCATCCGCTGAGTTTCTACAGCATTTTTGTGTACCTTCAATCTTCCAGCATCTGCAGTTCCTTCTTGAATACTGTAGTAGCATTTTGAGATAGGCATTTATCACAGATGGGAGAAACATTTGGAAAAATTTTATTCAGTTTGGTTTTCGAGTAATATAATCTGTATAAAATTTTAAATTGAATTAAGTTATGTCTTACATTAATCGAGCATTTATGTACATATAGCAAGTGTTTTTCCCATTTGTCTTTCGGAATTTTTACAGATAATTCTTGCTCCCAGTCTCTTTTAATTGTTTCTGTCGATGGTATTTCTATATTTAAAATAATGTTATACAAATATCATATTAGATTACTTAATTCCACATTTCTGTTCATTTCTTCATCTAATATATCTGCGGTTAGAGTTTGATATTCTTGTGTGTATTTTTCAGATAATCTCGGATTTGAAGGCATTTGAAATATTGATTACTTTTCAGGTTATATTTTAATTGTAGTTGTTGAAATGATAACAGGTTTCCAATTTCGTAAATGTCTCCAAGCATTTTGATTCCTATTTTTTCCCAATGGAGTAAACGTTTTATCAATAATAGATGGTTTAAATGACGGATTATTTACTATTGGAGAGCGATAGATTTCTTAAGTTGAGAGTTACTTTTTTTTCTTTCCAAATTCGTATTGAACTATGAATAATTGGATTCTTCTTGTGTGTTATATTGTTCAGTTTTATTGGGGAGAAAAGGATCATTCCTATATTAAAAGGGGAGCAATCCTCTTTCTCCATTATTATCCAGTCTACTTGTTGAGCAGAGGTGTCCAACCAATGAATTACATTTTTAATATTCACTGCCCAATAGTAGTACAGAAAATTGGGAATTTTCCTTTCAGAGTAGCAATAGATAAATTTACCTATCATGGGAATGGGGTTACAAAGTGTTACTCTTCCCTTCTACAGGACAATTTCCTTCCCTTATTAGAAAACTTAAAAAGCAAAATCCAATTCTGGAAAACTCTTCCAATTTCCTTACTCGGAAGAGTGAATACCATTAAAATGATCTTCTTACCCTAGCTATTATATCTAATTCAGAGCATTTCTATTTCTCTTACAAAAACATTTTTTAAGAGATTAAACTCAATAATAATACCTTTCTTGTGGAATTACAAAACTCATAGGATAAACAAAAATCAGCTCTACAAATCAAAAACTAAGGGCGGGCTTGCTCTTCCAAATTTCAGATTATATTACTGGGCCTCTGACATCAAGTCCTTTGCTTTCTGGCTTGACACCTCAAACATCCCTCTGAATTGGCTAAAAATAGAACAAGAAGATTGTCACCCATACTCAATAGGTACCATCCCACTAACTCCTACTTCAATTGATAAATCATATTATGGATTTAATCCTGTTATACACAATTTGTATAATATGGAATATGTATATGGAAGCGAATCAGAACCCATTTTGAACTTAAACCTATATCTCTCGCTTTGCCCATAGCAAACAACCCCACATTCAAGCCATCTATTTTAGATAAGACTTTTTCTACATGGAGTGAATTAGGAATCCACAGTGTCAGAGACCTATATATCGATGGTACGTTTGCCACCTTTACACAGCTACGAAAGAAACTTGAACTCCCAAATAGTAACTTCTTCAGATACTTGCAAATTGGGGTTTATATACGAAAGCATCTGTCAGGATTTGAAGTTGAGAGGCAGTCTCAAATACATGACTGCCTTAAAACATCACCATATAAAGACAAATTCACCTCCTATATGTATGATGTCCTTCTATCAATAACCTCTGCATTCTCTAGCAAGTATAAGATCAATTGGGAAAAAGACATAAATGTGCAAATACCAGATGAAATATGGGAGGAAAGCCTTAAACCTATACATAGGTGCTCAAACAATGCGAGACACTGCCTCAAACAGTTCAAAATTATACATATACTTCACTACTACTACAAGGCAAAAATATACAGTATATATCCAAATGTTTCTCCTACTTGTGATAAATGTCACTCCTCAGATGCTACTCTTTTTCATAAATTTGTATCATGTCCGAAACTCACCTCTTTCTGGTCTGATATATTTAAGAATATCTCAGACATTCTTAACATCCCATTAAACCCAGAGCCCTTACTAATCACCTTTGGGGTATCTGAAACATCAAGGCAACTCACAACTGTTCAACGACAATTCCTCTCCTACTGTCTCATTATGGCAAAGAAACTACTGTTCATGTCATGGAAAAAATACAACAGCTCCCAATTCCTGAATGTGGCTTCATGACTTGACCAGTACATTACATTTAGAAAGAATAAGATATGTTCTAAAGGATAGAGTCAACCAATTTAATAAAATCTGGCAACCATTTCTTTAATTTATTGCACAGAAGAATATTGACACATAACACAAACCTATCTACATACATTTTAATGAAATTATGATAGAAGACAAGAGAGTTAGAAGCTTTGAAACAAGAGTCTTTACAAATAATTATTGCACTGAACTGCTCCCTATGTACTGTAGTCGCCTTCTGCACTTTACTTATGTATTTATTTATTTTTATTTTTATTATTTACCTTTTCCCCTCACCCATTATTTATTTATTTATTTATTTATTTTTAAAATCATGTTGTTTTTATAAACATGCCCGTCCATGTTGTTTGTATAATACTCAAATGTTCTGTTTTGATATGTACATTCGGAAAAAATGAGCTTGGGTATGGCAACATAATCTGTACCCATTTTTTGATCGCTCAATTAAATTAAAATATAAATAAATGGGGGAGGAATTTTCAATGGGGAATACCAATGTTTTCCTTAGGTCCTGCTGAAATTACTTTTCAACATTTTGAACAGCTTTCTCATTTAAAACAAACCGAACAGACCGACTGAAAGTCAAATGAGCCGCCAAGAAGCAGATGAAGAGTCAGTTCAACTTTGGGTGGAGATCAAGGTGGTTGGATAACATGGAGGAGGGAATGGGACTACATTTGGTGGGAGCGAAACATGACGGTAAAACTGATAGTTCGGCTATCTCACAGCTCCAGGGACTTAGGCCTGATCATAAACATGTGCGCTGTCTGCATGTAATTCACACATACTCTGTGACTAGACACACAGTGCAGAAATAGGCTTTGTGGCCCACCATATCCATGCTAATCCTTTTGCCCATTTGCTCTTATGCCATCGGTTGGGTGCACCAGTTACCTCCCAAAGGTCTCAAAGATGTGCAGGTTGGTTAATTGTTAATTGCAAATTATCCCCTAGTCTAGGTGGAAGAAGAATCACAGTGTAGCTATGGGAAAGTGAGAAAGAATAAACCAGGGAAAGTATAGAAACATAGAAACATAGAAATTAGGTGCAGGAGTAGGCCATTCGGCCCTTCGAGCCTGCACCGCCATTCAATATGATCATGGCTGATCATCCAACTCAGTATCCCGTACCTGCCTTCTCTCCATACCCTCTGATCCCCTTGGCCACAAGGGCCACATCTTACTCCCTCTTAAATATAGCCAATGAACTGGCCTCAACTATCCTTTGTGGCAGAGAGTTCCAGAGATTCACCACTCTCTGTGTGAAAAAAAGTTCTCCTCAAGTATGGAGTATGGGTGGAATGGAAATGATGGGATTGCTCAGCTGGGAGCTGCCAAGGACCTAATGGACTGAATGGTCTCCTTATAATTTATAATAAGTAATACTTAAAAAGTAAGGTCCTTTTGCACGGTGTTTAAAATGTAACTCGTGGGCCAGAGTTTCGATTTATACCACACATCTATTTCTTCGTATAACTATTTATTTTCAGGCAGACAAACAAATCATTTGAGAATGTAACAAGAGTTATTACTATTGCAGTCACTCAAGCTATGCAAGTTATATTGACTTGTTTTTAGGTTGGTAATAAGCTGTAATATTAACTTCAACAGACTTTGGTCCAGGATACAGGTATAACTTTTACAAGACTTTGGAATCCTAGTTGCACTTAGCCACATGTTTGGGAAAATTGCAGTGACTCTGGAGAGGCATTTTCATTTCCCAAGGAGATGCTTAACATTTTCATGTTAGAAAGAGAGGGAGTGCTGCAATAACATAAGTTTTCCTTCACTTATGGAGCCAATGCTATAATACCCAAATTAGATTTTAGGCATTCAATTTGAGAACAATTCAAACTAGATAATTGTGACCAGTGTTTGTATCTAATAATTAAGATACAACATTAAGACATCTTAAATTGAATTGATTTTTACATACTGTACCTGCTTTGTCCATTCTCCATCTGTTCGACTTCATCGCTGGCAGGGTGAACTGACACCTGGGGAATGCGGAATCCGGTGGTCCGGTGTGTATTAATCACAGCCGCCATTTTGATGAAAAAATTTATTCCTAAAAAGAAGCAAAGCAACAAACAATTTGAAATGGTGTTCAAGCCATGAATGTAGCACTCATAACTTTCAAGTCCACTCAATTGAGATGCATGAGTGAAGAGTTCTTCATTATAAAAAGCACCTGTTAGAATTTTTTGCACATGTATGGCATGCTGATGACACTGGCCTATATGCATGCAGTAGAAGAAGCAATATGCCATGGACAGCTATCTACTCAGTCTTCAGATCACAACTCTGCAGTTTTGACAAATCTGATCATGTGCAGTGGCAAATAATGAATTAATAAGAGTCAGAGGTGGATCCATGAACATTACCAGCTTCAATGATGTTGGATCTCTGCACTTGAGTGCAGAAGATAGGACTGAGAAATGGAAACTACTTTCCCCCAAGAATACTTAATAATTAATTTATCATCTAAGAAGATGCCTTAACTTGAAGCAATCCTTTCATACCTGCTTTGTCCATTCTACATCTGAGTGATTTCATCACCTGCGGGATGCTATGACACCTGGAGAATGCAATAGGTAGCTCCAGCAAGTATTGTTCGCACCTGCCACCTTGATAACAAGATTGATTCACCCTCGGCCTCCCTCTTGAGATCTTTACCATTGCACAATTTAATTCAGACAATTCATTTCAATTCACAGTACATCAAGGAACAGATCAGTTTATTGCGTTCAACCAAGTGTAAGGAGTCCAGCCAGATTCTGGGTATCAGCCTGAATGTTTCTTGACAGCTACATTACTAACATTATCCTGAGAGTAAGGAATGCCCAGGTGTGCTGTTCAGGACAAATTCAATCTGGCCAGTGATTTTTCAGAAGCCTACAATCAACCATCCAAAAATATTAGAAGATGCCATCTATAATGATGCCAAATGGAACTTAATCATCATTGGCCATTAGTGCCGAATCAGTAATGCATAAACTGTACTCCCTGTTGAATATATCATGGCTGTGCAAAGGAGGGGAAGGCACACAGACCAGCACTGCTGTTAGATGAGGTGAGAGGAGGGAGGTAAATGTTCTGTGGGAAATTCAACATTTTGACTCAGCAATGGCCAACCTGGCTGGAAAAAATTCTAAGGACCGGATTCATTTGCATTTGGAAAAGTTGCAATTAATCAAAGATTAATTCATGGTTTTCTCAGGAGGAAATTCTGTTTGATCAATTTAGAAACACAGAAACATGGAAACATAGAAAATAGGTGCTATTCAACCCTTCAAGCCATTCAACCCTTCAAGCCAGCACCACCATTTAATATGATCATGGCTGATCATCCAGAATCAGTACCCCATTCCTGCTTTCTTCCCATATCCCTTGATTGCATAAGCCCAAAGAGCTATATCTAACTCTCTGCTGAATACATCAACATTTGAATGATTTTTTTTGAAGAGATAACAAATTGTACTGATCAAAAGATTTTAGTCCATGGGATCGGGACCAAGTTAAAATTTTGTATCCAGAATTGACTTACTGATAGGAGGCAGACAATGATGATGAAGGTTTGTTGTTGTGATTAGAAGCCTGTGACAACAGGGATAGGTATTGGGATCCTTACTGTTTGTGTACACATTAATAGTCTTATTACAATGTATGGACTATGATTATTGAGTTAGCAGATACTATTAAAAAATGATAATGTTTTTGACAGTTAGACGAATAGTTGCAGGCTTCAGTTGATCTAAAAAACTTAAAAAAAACAAACAAACTAACATCATTTTGTCAGATGGGTAGAGTAATGACAGGGAAATGTAATCCTATTTTTTGCAAGATGGTGCATTTTGAAAACACGAATAAAAGTAGGACATGCACAATGTAAGGTGGGTTCTTAAAAATAACTGAGAAACAGAAGAAGTTTGGTGTACAGGTTCAAGGAGCTCTGAAAGTAGATGAGATTGTAAAGAAAGCATATGAGATCCTTGAGCAAATAGTAAGCCACTGGAGGAATAATGGGTCAGGCAGCATCTATGGAGGGAATAATCGGATGATTTTTTCAGGTCAGGTGGGTATATCATGGACGACCTGACTGTCACCACGGAGTCAGTGCCAGGAGGCAGGTGGATCCTGCAGGGGTTGGAGAAGCTGATTGGATGGGCAAGGATGAGGTTTAAGCCAGGATAATCAAGGTCACTGGTGCTGAAGAAGGGCAAAGTCATCGACAGGATCCGCTTCAGCATCGAAGGGTCACCAATCCCAACTGTCTCCGAAAGGCCAGTGAAGAGTCTTGGCAAGGTGTTTAACAGCAGCCTGAAGGATACAGCATCTGGCCAGGCAACCTGTCAGGAGCTGGAGAGCTGGTTGAGAGCGGTGGACCGCTCGGGGCTTCCCGGCAAGTTCAAGGCATGGATTTACCATCATGGTATCCTGCCAAGGATACTCTGGCCACTGCTTGTCTATGAAGTCCCAATCTCCATCGTAGAGAGATTGCAGAGGAAAGTCAGCTGCTTTCTCAGAAGGTGGCTGGGACTGCCCAGGAGCCTTAGTAGTATCGCCCTTTACTGAAATAATACCAAGCTCCAGCTGTCTCTGAAGTCCCTGGAGGAGGAATTTGAGGTGACTCGGGCCAGAGAGGTGATGATGTACAGGGACTCCAGTGATCCCAAGGTGGCTCAAGCAGGGGTGGAGGTGAAAACTGGGAGGAAGTGGAGAGCCGGCGAAGCCGTGCTGCAAGCGGAGTCTCGGATACGCCACAGAGTCCTGGTGGGAGCAGTGACTCGGGGAAGAGCTGGCCTGGGAATCTTCCCATCTCCCCAGTTTGACAAGGCCAAGGGGAAGGAGAGGCGCAGGCTGGTCCAGGAGGAAGTGAGGGCAGTGGTGGAGGAGGAGAGGTCTACCAGAGCAGTTGGCCTGAGGCAGCAGGGAGCCTGGACAAGATGGGAGCAGGCCATGGACCGAAAAGTCACATGGACTGAGCTCTGGCAGGCTGAACCACAATGCATCAAGTTCCTGGTCCAGGCAGTGTATGATGTCCTGCCCAGCCCATCGAACCTCTTCATCTGGGGCAAAGCGGAATCTCCAGATTGCCCGCAATGCTCAGGCAAGGGGACGTTGGAACACATCCTGAGCTGTTGCCCAAAGTCTTTTGGGCAGGGCCGGTACACATGGCGTCACGACCAGGTTCTCAAACCCATTGCAGAAGCCATCAGCATGGGGATCAGCAGCTGTAGACGAGAACGTCCCACCACCAAGATGATCACCTTCGTGAAGGCAGGAGTGCAGCTGCCAAGAACCACAGCAGCCAGGAATCTGGCAGGAATCCTGGCGACAGCGCAGGACTGGCAGCTTTCTGTAGACCTGGTGAAACAGCTGAAGTTTCCACAGCACACTGCCACGACCACCCTGAGGCCAGATATCCTCCTGGTCTCAGAGGCGACCAAAAACATCCTCTTGTTGGAACTGACAGTGCCGTGGGAGAACCGTCTGGAGGAGGCCCACGAGAGGAAGTATATGAAGAGCTGGTCATAGACTGCCGCAAGCAGGGCTGGAAGGCAAGATGTATGCCCATCGAGGTTTGCTGCAGTGGTTTTGCAGGGCAATCGCTCTACAAAGCTTTGAGTGTACTGGGCATCAATGGGATGAAGAGGAGAAAGGCCATCAAGAACACCACAGAGGCAGCAGAGAAGGCCTCAAGATGGCTCTGGATCAGGAGAGGAGGTCCATGGGGAGGAGCAAATGCCACCTGAACACAAGTCGTGGTCTGATCAACCACGGCTGGGTCGCCTGGGTGAGGGTGCCTGATGTTGAAAGACCCAAAACACCCAATGACCCCAGGTTACATCATTGATTATGTGTTCAGGAACCAATAGATGTATTTTTATCAATATCCAAATATCATTTAAAAATAATGTAATTGTATATACGTTTCTTTGTATGATATCCATTTTATACTGTGGGAGAGATTTGTCATCATCATCATAATCATAATCATGCTTTATTAGCCAATTATGTTTTGCAACATACGAGGAATTTGATTTGCCTTACAGTCATACCGATAATAAGCAACAAAACACAAAAATACATTTTAACATAAACATCCACCACAGTGACTCCTCCACATTCCTCAATGTGATGGAAGACGGAAAAAAAGCTAAATCTCTCCGTTGATGGGACGATCATAGCTCCCGTAGCTGGCTTTCAGGCCCTCCGCGTCGGGGCAATCAAGCTCCCACATTGGGGGGATCTCAGCTCCTCGTGACAGGCAATCAGACCCCGGGTCGGGGCTGGTCAAACTTCCTGTGACTTGGAGCTTCTCGACATCAGTCTCTACCCGAGACTGCGAGCTCCTCGATGGTGAAATCTGCAGGCCACGGTTGGAGCGTCGATCCCAGGCAAGGGATCGTGGCTCCGATGGTAAGTCCTCGGCCCCGCGGTGGGGCTCAAAGTCAGTCTCGAGCAAGGCTGCCAACTCCATGATGTTAGCCGGCAGAGCGACAGGAGATACGATCCGGAAAACAATCGCATCTCCGGCAAGGTAAGAGATTGAAAAAAAAGTTTCCCATCGACCCGCCCCCCCCCACCCTCCACATAAAACAAACCAGAGAACATTAACACGTACTTTTAAAACACACTAAAAATAACAAAAAAGACAGAAAGATAGACAGACTGTTGGCGAGGCTGCCATCGCCATAGAGTATCATGTAGTCATTTTGGGTGAAGCAGCGGTCCTGTTTAAAAAGGAACGTATAAGTTGTGAGCCTGGTTGTAAAGGTTGCAGCAGTGCTAAACATGTGAGAATATATTGGGCACACATGCCTGTGAGGTATGAGTTCAAATTGCTTAAGCCAATTAATAGGAATGTGTTGGCAATGCAATGAATTAGAGTCATAGAGTGATACAGTGTGGAAACAGGCCCTTCAGCCCTACTTGCCCACACCGGCCATCATGTCCCAGCTACGCTAGACCCACTTGCCTGCTTGTGTTTGGTCTATATCCCTCCAAACCAGTCCTATCCAAGTGCCTGTCTAAATGGCCTGTCCCACTAACGCGACTTTTCAGCGACTGTCTTCGACCTTCAAGCTTGAAGGCACTCGCCTGAAAAACTTCGAGCTGGATCGATCGTCAGCGATGAAACCGCGAGCTGGATCGACCGACCGCAGATACACACACAAGCGCATCGCAAAGGTGGGGGCCAGGGAAAGCGGGGAACGCTGTCTAAAATTCACACCCGCGATGAACAGGGAGGTAAAAGACGGCTTGCACAGTTACAGTAAGTCCTTTAGAGAGCGGGGGGGGGGGGGAGGGGGAGAGAAGGGGAGAGAGGAGAAGAGAGGGGAAGAGAAAGGGAGAGAGAAGGGGGGAGAGAAGGAGTGGAGACACTTTTAAGAAGCCAGACAACTTTAAATAAAGTTTATCAGGCATTTAACATTACCGGTCGGTTTTTCTTGATTCTGAAAACTGCAATGAGCCAATTAAAATGCTTGGTCAGCAAAGGAGATTGCCTACGGCTACCCTAAACTGCCTGTAACTAAATAGCGACCCCACTCCACTGCATTACGAGATCAAAAGAACCATGCCGACCAACTTTTACTCGCTGAAAAATTTTCAGCATGCTGAAAGATTTTCCTCGACCAAATGATTTTCCTCGAGTATGCGGGAACTTCCCTTGAGCATGAAGGAGAGTTAAGGGGCTGTCCCACTGTGGCGACCTAATCTGCAAGTTTAGAAGAGTTTGCCCTCGACTCAAACTCGCAGCATGGTCGACACGTGGCCCTAGGAGGTCCTATGAGGTCACTGGAACACTCCTTCATGCTCGAGGGATGTTCCCGCAGATAAATAATTAAGTCCAACAAATGTTAAATAAAAAAAGATGCAGTTTCACAATTTGACAGGAACTCTATCCACAATGAACGTGTGCAAAATTTAAAATCCAAAATTGGATGCTGGAGACACCAAACTAGTAGCATAGTCTCATCAGAGCATGGAGCCAGAAAGCTATCAAGGTTCAAGGTTCAAGGTTCAAGGTTTGTTTATTGTCACATGTACCAATTAAGGTACAGTGGAATTCATAATACAGCCATACAGCCATACCAATAAAGAGCAACAAGACACCCAAATACATTTTAACATAAGCATCCACCACAGCGACTCCCCCACATTCCTCACGGTGATGGAAGGCAAAAAAAGTACAATCTTCTTCCCTTCTTTGTTCTCCCGCAGTCGGGGCACTCGAACCTTCTGTTGTCGGGGGCGATCTTGGCTCCCGCAACTGGTGGTTGAGCCCTCCGCATTCGGGCGATCAAGCTCGCGTGTCGGGGGATCTCAGATCCCCCCGCCGGGTGATTGGACTCCAGAGTCGGGGCTGGTCGCACCTCCTGCGACTTGGAGCTTCCCGACATCAAGCTCTACGCGATATTGTGAGTTCCTTAATGTTGAAATCCACAGGTCGCGGTTGGAGCATCGATCCCAGGCAAGGTAAATCCACAGCCCCACCAGTGAGGTTTAAAGTCAGTCTCGAGCAAGGCCGCCAGCTCCATAATGTTAGGCCGCAGAGCGACTGGAGTTTTGATCTAGAAAACACTTGCATCTCCGGCAAGGTAAGAGATTCAGGCTTTGGGAAGATCGCCAATTTCAGGCAATTGATCTACAAAACAACCCACTCCTAGCCTCCCCCTCCTCCCCTCAGCCTTTGTCCCCCTCTCCTCCCCGTGTCCCACATAAATACGCACCCACTTCACCCTTTCCCCGTCACTCCATCCCCTTCCACCTATATTACGTCCTCTGACCACATTTTGCACCTCTTCTATGCTTATCTCACACTTTGTGTCTTTTCATCTTTGGCCTTTGTCCAACCATCTGTCAATCAACCCCCAGCCCCCCTAACCCCACCTTGTATTCATCAATCACTTGCCAGACTTTGTTCTGTCCCTCATCTTTCTTCCAGCTTCCTCTCCATCCCCCAAACTCCCCATTACTATCAGGCTGAAGAACGGTCCCAACCTAAAACATCACCTACCCATATTCTCCATCGATGCTACCTGATCTAGTGTGTTACTGCAGAACTTTGTGTCCATTTTTAAGTGTCCATGTGCATTTTCTGCTATTGCAATATGTTCCTTTTAAGGGGCTGTCCCACTGCGACGACCTAATCTGCAAGTTTAGAAGAGTTTGCCCTCGACTCAAACTCGCAGCATGGTCCACACGTGGTCCTAGGATGTCCTATGAGGTCACTGGAACTCTCCTTCATGCTCGAGGGAAGTTCCCAAATACTCGCGGCCTCAGCTAAATCACAGAAAATTTTGCAGCATGTTGAAAGATTTTCCGCGAGTAAAAATTGGTCGGCATGGTTCTTTTTCACTCGTAGTGCAGTGGAGTGGGGTCACTATTTAGTTACAGACAGGCGAGGGCAGCCGTAGGCAATCTCCTTCACTGACCGGGCATTTTAATGAGCTCATTGGAGTTTTCAGGACCAAGGAAAACCGACCGGTAGATAAAATCCTCTTTATTATACCCTCTCTCCCCCTTCTTCTCTCCCCTTCTCTCCCCTCCTCCTCCACGCTCTCTAAAGAACTTACCGTACACTTTGCAGCCGTCTTTTACCTTGCTCTTCATTGCGGGTGTGAATTTCAGACAGCGCTCCCCCGCTTTCCCTGGCCCCCGCCTTTGCGATGTGTTTGTGAGTGTGTGTGTGTGCGGTCGGTCGATCCAGCTCGCGGTTTTCCAGGCGAGTGCCCTCGAGCTTGAAGGTCGAAGACACTCTTCTGAACTCGCAGACAGCCCCTTTAGCACAGATTCCTCACCTAGATTGTTTTATTCTCTTTGTAGACCAACAGTTTTGTTTAAGAAATTTGCGTTCAATGTTCAATCTTCAAGACCAGAGCTCGTTTAGTTAAACAATTCAAAAGCAAAATATTTAGAATGCTATCAATCTGAAATAAGAATAAATTCAAGTCAATGTAAGATCAGTGAACTAAAACATTAGTTCTCTCCACCTTTTCATGGATGCTGCTTGATGTACTCACACTTTTTAGTCCTTTAACTAAATGAAATAAATGTTCCATTTCGTAATGATCCTGCAACTTAAATGGAGACTATCGGGACTCCCAGAAAAATAGCAGAAGCTGGTGTTTTCTGTCACTGCTGGAGTTTCTCTGTAAAAGTAGTCCTAAGTTATTTTGGTTGGATGACGAGGAATGTTCATTTAGCCCATTTAATTCACAATCTTGAATATCTTAGAAATCAAATATAATACTGCAGATATTATAGATCTAAAATAAAAGCAGATGGCATGTAGACTGAAATGTAAACTCTCTCCCTTGTCCAATAGATGCTGCCTGACTCATTGCGTGTTTGCAGCATTTTCAGAACTTCGGGAATTGACTATGGTACATTTGTGGAACAACTCGGGTAGAATTGAAAGGAATCTCCACATGTTCACAAATATATTCCCTATTACTCTTAGCTGACTCCTCCAATCGTTCTTGACAGATTTAATTCACAGCACGAGGAATAATAATTACCCTGATGTTTACCCAAATAAGCGCAAACCTTTACAAGAGATCAAACTGGGAAATATATTAGTAACTATCAATATTGTGATCATGTTTAGTATAAGTTCTAATCATGTTTTTTTATTCTACTGCTGAAGTTCAAAATGCTTTAGACCAGTGAAATTGGTTCATCACATATTGTATCAGTTGGGGACTTGTCCAGCAAGATGTGGGACATTGTCTCCTTGTGTATCTCAATGTCAAAAGTTCATTGACAGATCTTACTACATTAATAACTCTCTCCCTCTCTCATCACGTCCCATTGTGATGTCATTGTGGCACTCGGCAGCTTGAGAGCCAATTGTGATTGGTGCACTGTGAGTGGCATTGTGACATCATCACTGCAAGCTGCTGGAAAAAGGCAGTCTGTGAGAAGCAGTTTTTGGCTTTTTTTAAATCTTTAATCGTGAATAACTTGTGAAATATAGGATGAAATCGTAAATGAACCTGAGTATGGCGTGGAGGGGGAAAATGTGCATTCGAATATGTAAAAATTTAAGTGCTAGCGAGTAGTGTTTTGAGGAAGATACAAGACATACAGACAGACACACGATGAGACTTAGGTATAGGTATACAGATAGATGATCCATGATGGACATCCCTGTTTTCATTTCAAAGTCTAAAACATTGCCTAGTGTTTTAGTTTATTGTCACGTGTACCGAGGTATAGTGAAAAGCGTAGGAAGGAACTGCAGATGCTAATAAAGATAGACACAAAATGCTGGAGTAACTCAGCGGGACAGGCAGCATGTCTGGAGAGAAGGAATGGATGACGTTTCAGGTCGAGACTCTTCTTCAGACAAAAAGATTTTGATCTAATGGAACATTCACTGTTTTAGTCTACAAAGTAGTGCTTATTGATGTAATACTAAAATTAAAAGTGGCTCATGTTCTGAATATCAATTGATGGAAGTGATGACATAGATTTTCCAGTTAGGCATGCCTTATTAAATGGCAATTTCTAAATCAATATCGGGGCATAATCTCTGTGGACATGGAATCTATAACAACTTAAGACACTAAGTAGAGTGATCTAAACAGCTGAACTTTTACATCAACTGTACTCCAGTCTAAGTGACATTCCCACATGTCACTTTATCTGGTATTCAAAAATCTTAGTATCATTCATAACAAACAACTTAGCATCCCATGGAATAAAACAAGTCCAAAACTCATGTTTCTCTGAGCTAAGAAATGTCTGCTTATGCCTGTTTAAAAAGCCAATCCTTTACTTGAATCTATAAAATTTAATTCCAAGATATCCAGCTAGGGAAACAGTCTTGAAGCATCTAATTTTTGAAACCTTCAAAGGACGCTTAAGAATGCTTTTCATCTTTCAAAACTCCAGTGAATTTAAGCCTATATCTCCTAACAATGGAATTTCCCAAGGAATCAATCTAATGTGCTGTATTTCCACCTCCTAAGGCAACAATAAAATTATTTATCTATAGAGACTAAACAGTGCCTAGATATGTTCTCATCAAGGCTCTTTATGATTGCAGAAATACTTTCATATACACCAAACCCTTGCAGTGAAGGCTAGAATAACATTTTCCTGAATAATTGTAGTCCCTAGGTATTAACTTTTTGTTATTCATTGTAACATCGCCTCCTCCCTCGAATGCTGCTCTGATCCCCATCATTGGTTGACTGGCCAGGGGAAGCCAATCCCCAGCATCATTGGTAACAGCTGAGACCAATTAGCTGATATTGGTTGGTCACTTGTATCTCATTAGCCTACCACCTAAACAACCCAAGCATTCTAGTCAAAGGGAAGAAAGCAGATGGTGAGAGAAGATGCAGCAGACAGACAGATGGACGCACACGCATACACACACACACACACAAAAAGGGAAGAAAGAAAGAAGGATTAAATAAGGGGAAGGGAGAGAAAGTGGTTGCCTCCCTGCTTGCTGTGTGCCCTGTTGCAGGTTTGAGGAAGACTGAACCACTGAACAAACCTGAGACCACCAACACCACTGTGTGGTCGACTGGACTGCCAGGAAGTCTAGTCTCAGTGAGTGGGAAAAAACCTGGCAGATGACATTCAAGACAACCATATGTCATACCATGCATGTCTCACACAAGATCAAACCACTTTTATCAGAATAGAATGTGGGTAGCCATACATTGCTTGGTCGACGATCAACCAAATCTAGGAGTTAAATTAAGCAAAGATTTAAGTTGGGCGACACATATTAGTCAAGTGTCCAACAGAGCAAATAGAACTTTCAGCATTCTTAAAATAAATTTTCACGCATGTAGTACATCCATCAAAGAGAATGCCTACAAGTCCTTGGTCAGGCCCAAATTGGAGTATTGTGGAGCCGTTCATGGGATCCTTTCAACAACAACAACAACAAGATCACCCTGGAGAAAGTACAGCGCCGAGCAGCCCGCTTTGTATGTAATGACTACAAGCGCAAATCAAGCGTGAATAATATGCTGATTTCTCTCGGATGGGATACCCTAGAGCTCCGCAGAATCAGGCTAAGACTTATTGCAATTTACAAGGAGATTCGCAAATTCACGCCATCAAATCTCCCGTCACCCCAGAGCACCAACTACCATGAAACAAGACAAAATAACGGTCCCAACATCATCAACTTGCTAAATTTCAATAAACCAATATTCCCTTTACCCAAGGACGATAAGCGAATGGAATATGTTACCACCCAACCCACGTGCTGCTCCCGATGTTAAGTCATTTAAAAAGGGGATTGAGCAACTCCTCAAATTGGTCAAAATTGAATCACTACTCTACTCACTCCGACCTGCGCCAGATAACCACTGATGAGGTGTTTGTACAGTCATCAACCAGAACCAGAACCAGAGGAAGTCCTAGATAGCCAGTGCCTCTACTTAGGCTAAGATTGAGTGGCTGAGACAACCTGAGATGCCAGTGCCTCTTACTGCCCACAGACAAAGTGGGACTGTGCCCATACAGAGGCAAAGACAGAGCCACCAAGATAATCCAGAGAATGCCAGCACCACCTGTTCAAGCCCATAGCTGAGCTGCCAGGATAAACCTGCAACCGCCAGTGCCCCCTCTTGAGGCAATTGTGAACTGCAGGGAAAAGCCAGAGACTGCCACGTCTCCTCCGTCGAGACCAGAACTAAGAAGTCAGGACATGCCTGAGATTGCCAGCACACATGCATCCTGATAGTGAGGGACAGCACCCCTAAGAAGTCCTAGACTTTCTTACCACTGTGAATAAAATATATACATGAGTTCACCCTACTGCGAGTGTTGGTGTGGTCACTGCCGAACCTGGTGTCATCCCAATGCTACATCATTCATAAAGCCTGCCAAATTCATCTGAATGACAATATTAACCAGTCTTGTATCTTTAAAAATATATTCTGCTTTCTATCTTTCCTCATAAAGTGGACGTTTCACATTCGTCTTGCATTGGAGACCAACTGCCACAGCCTTTCCTAACCACTTACTCATCTGCATCCTCCTCACATCTTCCTTTGACCAGCTTTGCTTTGCATAGGCAATGGACTTGGAGATTTTTGGCTCTGCCATCTCATCTGTGTGCAGGTACCACATACTTAAAAATTGCAGACTTTCCTGAATACAAAACATAACACTGAAAGAATCCAGCAGGTCAAGCAGCTTCTGCAGAGGCAAATGGTATGTCAATATTTCAGGTTAAGACCCCGGCTCAGGACCGAGAAGGAATGGAAAAGGCTGGCAGATTGGTGGAAAAGAATGGGAGGATTATGGTGTCATAGAGGCTGATAGATGGAATGAGATTGGGAGGGGTCGATGGGTAGAAGGAACCAAGTTGGGTTGGGTGGTGGGATAGTGACTGGGGCTGATAGCAAAAGGATTTGAGTATAGGAGCAGCGAGGTTCTACTGCAGTTGTACAGGGTCTTGGTGAGACGACACCTGGAGTACTGTGTACAGTTTTGGTCTCCAAATCCGAGGGAAGACATTCTTGCCATAGAGAGAGTACAGAGAAGGTTCACCAGACTGATTCCTGGGATGTCAGGACTTTCATATGAAGAAAGACTGGATAGACTCGGCTTGTACTCGCTAGAATTTAGAAGATTGAGGGGGGATCTTATAGAAACTTACAAAATTCTTAAGGGGTTGGACAGGCTAGATGCAGGAAGATTGTTCCCGATGTTGGGGAAGTCCAGGGCAAGGGGTCACAGTTTAAGGATAAAGGGGAAATCCTTTTGGACCGAAATGGGAAAAACATCTTTCACACAGAGAGTGGTGAATCTCTGGAACTCTCTGCCACAGAAGGTAGTTGAGGCCAGTTCATTGGCCATATTTAAGAGGGAGTTAGATGTGGCCCTTGTGGCTAAAGGGATCAGGGGGTATGGAGAGAAGGCAGGTACAGGATACTGAGTTGGATGATCAACCATGATCATATTGAATGGCGGTGCCGGCTCGAAGGGCCGAATGACCTACTCCTGCACCTATTTTCTATGTTTCTATGTTTCTATAGGTAGAGCCAGATGGGGTGGGCTTTTGGGCAGATGAAAAGGTAGAGGGAGGGAGGAACAAAGAGAGATTAACTAGGTGGATCAGTGAGCCCATGAGAGAGGAAAACACCAGAAGTGTGGGATACCTGAAATTAGAAAAATGAATATTCAACCATTGGATTGTAAACTACCCGTGTAATATGAGAGGTTGTTCTTCCAGCTTGTGTTGACCTTTCTGTAACGAAGAAGGATGAGAACCTTCAGGATGGTGTGGGAGTGGGGAAGATATGCAACTGGAAGCTTCAAATAGCCATGACAGCAGACACAGCACAAGAGCTCCGTAAAGCAGTTACTTACTTATGCGTGGCATTACTAACATAGAGGAGGCTACATCGCATGCACCAAATGCAGTAGACCAGATCCATTTTTGCCTTGCCTGGAAGGACTATTTAGATCCCTGGCTGGGGGTGAAGGTGGGTGAGATTAATGGATCGGGCATTACATCTCCTTTGGTTGTAGAGGAAAGTGCCATGGATAGGAAGGAATAGGAGGACTATGGCATCATAGACAACGCAGTCCCCATGGAAAGCAAAAAGGAGGGGGAGGGGAAGATGTGTCTGGTGGGGGGATCAAGTGGAAGCTACTGGAAATATGCAGGCTGATATGTTGGATGCACAGTCTGATGGGTTGATTGATGAGGACCAAGGGAACTCTATTGCTGTTCTGCCTAGGGGCAAGGTGAATGGGGTGTCAGAGCAGGTGTGCAGGAAATGGTGAAAATGCATCTGAGGGCTGCAACAATAACAGCAGAGGAGAAACCACAATTCCATAAGAAAAAACATATTTCAGAAGTTGTAGACGTCATCATGGGAACAGATGGGAATGCAAACAGAAACATTGAGAAAATTGATGGTATCCTTACAGGAGGCATAGTCTAGATAGCTGTGGGTAGGTTTACAGAAAATACCAGTGGCAAGTCTATCTTGTGAGATGGAATAGGCTTTGAACAAACACTGTTCTATGTAACTGTTCCAACTATTCCCTTGAAACCAACCGTAGACAAGACAACCGTTTTGCAGAGCACCTGCATTCTACCTAAAAATAGCCAATGTTGACATCCAGTTACATGTCATTTTGACTCTCTTTTCCACTCCCACATTAACCTATCTGCTCTCATCCATCTCAATTGCAATGGAGAGGCCAAACACAAAATGAAAGAGCAACATCTCCTATTCTGATTGCATTGGAACAGGTGAAGGTCAATCAGGGATGGACAGGTGGGATGGACAGGTATTGCTCATTGGTATGAATGGCCATTTTTGAATTTCAGGCAACCCATACCTCTGGTGTTTTCTTCTCATATAGCTGAAAAATATCACAATTCCCCTGCTGGACCCTATGCAGTTTGCATATCGGGCCAATAGATTTGTGGATGATGCAGTCAACCTGGGCCTGCACTTCATCCTACAGCACCTAGACCGCCAGGGGACCTATGCGAGGATCCTGTTTGTTGATTTTAGCTCTGCATTCAACACCATTGTGCCAGAGCTACTACACTCTAAACTTTCCGAGTTGACTGTGCCTGAACCCCTTCTTCTTCTTGCATATGGCGTGCAAAGCCTAAAGTTGTAGGACAATTGTTCTATCTGATCTTATTTGATTGTGCACACCAGGTTGATTGCATTCGTCGAAACAGGGCGGACCACGTGAAGGTTGCAATCTCTCACCCTCCTGAACCCCTCTGTCGGTGGATCACCAGCTTTCTGACAGACAGGAAGCAGCATATGAGGCAGGAAAAACACATCTCGGGCCCACAAACGCTCAGCATAGGAACACCACAAGGCTGCGTACTCTCTCCTCGTCTCTACTCTAATACACCAATGACAGCACCTCCACAGACACCTCTGTCATGCTTCTCAAGATTGCGGATGACACAACCCTGATTGGACTGATCCAGGATGGGGAGGAATCTGCCTATGGACAGGAAGTGTCACAGCTGGCATCCTGGTGCCATCGCAACAATCTAGAGCTCAATGCTCTTAAGATGGTGGAATTGGTTGTAGACTTTAGGAGAGCTCCTCCTCCCCTCACCCCACTCACCAACAACAACACCACAGTCACATCTGTGGAGTCTTTTAAGTTCCTGGTAACCATCATCTCCAAGGACCTTAAGTGGGGGGGGCACCATCAACTCCACAGTCAAAAAGGCACAACAAAGGATGTACTTCCTACAGCAGCTGAGGAAGCACAATCTGCCACAGGCAATGATGGTCCAATTCTACACAGCCATCGTAGAGTCTGTTCTCACCTTCTCCATCATGGTCTGGATTGGCTCAGCCACCAAGCACGACACCTGGAGGCTGCAGCGAATCGTCCGATCAGCTGAGATGGTTATTGGCTGCAACCTTCCCTCCATTGATGAACTGCACACTGCAAGGGCCAGGAAGTGAGCGGGCAAGATCATCTCTGACCCCTCTCACCCAGGCCACAAAATCTTTGAATCACTTCCCTCTGGAAGGCGACTCCGGACAGCCCAAGCTGCCATGGCCTGACATTATCCACGAGTAGATGCTCTACTCAACAGCCAAAAACCTGTAGCCTCCCTTTGATCTGGTATTTTGTTGGTCCACATGCTTGATCAATGGTGTTTTATCATTAATGTTTTATTATTCTTATTAATGTTTAGTGTTTTCCGAGTCATTTGTAACTGTCATTGTATGTCATGTTGTTACTTGTGGGCGGAGCACCAAGGCAAATTCCTTGTATGTGAATACTTGGCCAATAAACTTACTTACTTATACATTCGCCAGGTCCACCCAGTGTTCTTCTCTCTTTTGCACCTGGTTCCATCTGCCCATCATCCCCTCCCCTTCTGCTTTCACCTTTTACCTACCAGCCTCTATTCAAACCCTCCCTTCCCCCATCCTGCCCCGCTCCCCACCTCCCCTAACCCCAAACTGCTATGCATGGGAAATCTTTCCTGTTTACCTCTTAGGCCTGTTGTAATTGTTCAACACCAAACATTACAAGGACAGAGTCCCCCTAGTCCTCACCTTTCACCCCACCAGCCGTCACATACAACAAGTAATCCTCGGTCAGTTTCGCCACCTCCAAGGTGACCCCACCACTTGCCACATCTTCCCATCTCCCCCCATATCTGCCTTCCGCAAAGACCGCTCCCTCCATAACTCCCTTGTCAATTATTCCCTTCCCTCTCGTATCACCCCCTCCCCAGGCACTTTCCCTTGCAACCGCAAGAGATGCAACACCTGTCCCTTTACATCCCCCCTCGACCCCGTTCAAGGACCCAAGCAGTCATTCCAGGTGCGACAGAGGTTTACCTGCATCTCCTCCAACCTCATCTATTGCATCCGCTGCTCTAGATGTCAGCAGATCTATATCGGTGAGACCAAGCGTAGGTTGGGCGATCGTTTCGCCGATCCGCAATAACCAAGCTGACCTCCCGGTAGCTCAGCACTTCAACTCCCCCTCCCACTCCGTCTCCGACCTCCCTGTCCTGGGTCTCCTCCATGGCCACAGCGAGCAGCACCGGAAATTGGAGGAACAGCACCTCATATTCTGCTTGGGGAGTCTGCATCCTGGGGGCATGTACATCGAATTCTCCCAATTTTGTTAGTCCTTGCTGTCTCCTCCCCTTCCTCAGTCCCCCTGCTGTCTCCTCCCATCCCCCAGCCTTCCTGCTGTCTCCTTCTTTTTCCTTTCTTGTCCCCGCCCCCCCCCCGATCAGTCTGAAGAAGGGTTTCGGCCCGAAACGTTGCCTATTTACTTCGCTCCCTAGATGATTCTGCACCCGCTGAGTTTCTCCAGCTTTTTTTTGTGTTGCTCAAAGATACTGTTTGATCTGCTGAGTTCTTCCAGCACTTTGTTTCTAGATTCTAGCAGCTACAGTCTTTTTTCTGTCTCCGTCATTGTCCTCCTAAACAACACTATTGGCAGAAGAGGCCTGTTCTTCCTAATTGCATCATTATGAGATGGGATAGTTGTTAAATAGTACAAAGTACCAAGCAGTATATTTACAGGTCAACAATGTTAAGGTAAGTATATTTTAGGCTGCTACATATGCTCTTCAATTTTATCAGCTTACAGTAGAACAAAGAAGTTCAGTTCAAAGTCCGGAAGTGGCGGCGCTGCCCTGGCAGCAGCTGCTCGCCTGCAGTCCGTTTGTCTTTACTTTTTTGTGTTGTTTTTTTGTTTTGTCTAGTTAAGTTTTTGGTTTTTAGGTTGTGTTTATGTGGGGGGGGGGGGTTGAAACGGGGCTTGCTGTCTCTCCCTTCGGGGGAATGCGACTTTTTTGTCGTATCCCCCTTCTCTGCCTCCGTCTGCGCTGAGGCTTAATGGCGGAGCTGGCGACCTCGAGACTCCGGAGGCAGAGCCAGTCAGGACTTGCCCTGGGCTCGCTCCCGTGAGGGCGGTCCAGCTCGGGGCTGGAACGGCGCTCCCGTGAGGGGCTGTGACGCTCCCGTGAGGGCGGCCTGGCGCGGGGCTGAGACTCTCCCGTGAGGGGCTGTGGCGCTCCCGTCGGGGCGGCCCAGCTCGAGGGAGGAACGGCACTCACGTGAGGGCGATCCGGCTCGGGGCTGGAACGGTGCTCCGGTGGCTGGGACGGCGTTCTGGCGGCGGTGACCTGAGTCCGGGGTTCAGCCGCGGGCCAGCGGCTGCGTCCGCTGGACTGGAGGGCGGCAGCTTCGACCACCCCGGGCCGCGGTGTTTGAGCCGGCCCGTTTGCGGGGTTCGGTGAGCCGCGGGACTGTTTGTACCATCGCCCGGTGGGGAATTGCCTCAGCGCAGAGGGAGAAGAGGAGGGAAGAGACTGCAGCCCTAAGATTTTTGCTTCCACCACAGTGAGGAGGTGCTTGGAGGACTCACTGTGGTGGATGTTAATTTGTGTTTATTGTTGTTTCTATTATTATATGTATGACTGCAGGCACGAAATTTTGTTCAGACTGTAAGGTCTGAATGACAATAAAGGAAATTCTAATTCTAATTCAATTATTTGAATAATTTATATCATCTTGATTTTCTGGTGGCGATTCCCTTAACCTGGGAATATGAAAGTAAAACAAGCCAATCTATCTACCATGTCCACATGTGTGGAAACAGGTGCGCTTATCTTATGTCAGTAGTGGTGTCTGATGAAGGTTGCAATCTGAGCAGAAGGTTGCATATAAGTCAAGACCAGTCATGACTTGACTCTTGACTTGATTTTGACCAGACTCAATATGCTGTTAGTCCTTGCCCTCTCCTCAGCCCTCCTGCAGTCTCCTCCCATCCCCCAGCCTGCGGGCTCCTCCTCCTTTTTCCTTTCTTCTCCCCGGCCCCCCACCCCCGATCAGTCTGAAGAAGGGTTTCGGCCCGAAACGTTGCCTTTTTCCTTCGCTCCATAGATGCTGCTGCACCCGCTGAGTTTCTCCAGCTTTTATTGTGTACCTTCAAGATATGTTAATCCCTGAGTAACCATAGTTGGCTTTGTTTAGAGGAGCAATACAAGCAAAGCACTTCACACCTTCACACTTTCATTGATATTACTCCATGGAAGTGTGAATGTTGTTCAAAAGCTGGCATTGTCTGATTTGTCACATCTAACAAGCTGTCATGTGCTATATATGCAGGCCATGGTATATTGAATTGGCAATAGGTGTTTGAAAACGTGTGATTTGAAAGCATAACCATATGGATAGCCAAAATGATGTTGGACACTAGCAGAATGATGTTGGACACAAAGATGTGAAACCATGTTTCAGACCACAGCTGACCTGAAATTTGGTTTCACATCTGCTGATACTCTAAGATTCTGACATTACATTAACCTGATGCAGAACCAGTATATAGAAACAAAGAACTGCAGATGTTGGTTCATACCAGACATAGACACAAAGTGCTGGAGTAACTCTTGAGAAAAAGGATGGATGACGATTTGGGTCGGGACTTGGGTCATCATCACACTGAAAGTAGGGGGTGGGTTGAAGAGTTGGAGGTGAGAAAAGACCTGAACCAATCAGGGCCAGTCACAAATGACCTCAGGCAGGGTGTTGTTGTGGGAGGCCCATTGTTGGCATGGGAAGGTGTGATTTCAAGAGAAGAACAAGATGGAGAGCAGTGGAACTGGTTAAACGACTAGGGTGAACAACCACCTCTCTTTCAATGCTCAGGAAATTAAACTACATCATTACTTTCCTACAAATGCCATATTTAGCCTTTGAGATTCCTTCCTTGTCATTTCTGCCGTTTCCTTTTTTGATGTTCTTCAATACTACATTGGATACTTTCTGTACGGATCTAGAATGAATTTCTTACCATTATGACTTTGCTATTATGGATTGCTTGTTCTTTTAAATTTCACTGATGCGCCGTCTTTCACCACTACTACTCATTCAAATATTTTCTTTTAGCCCCACAAATCCAAAATTGCAGCATCAGCAGCGTGTTTGATATTCTCCCACTTATATGGGTCCAGGATTTTCCAATGTTGGGTCTTATTATCTGTGATCCTTTCAAACAGGCAAGAATTACATGTCCAAGCGACTCCACCTGGTATCGTCCGTCTAATCTTCACGTTGAGACGTGGGTCACTCTAATGATGGACTAATTTGGGAACTAACTCTGATTGTCATGTATAGCTACTAATGCAATGTGACAATAAGAACTTGGTCTGATGCTCTGCCCGGGCGGGTGTTAAAATCACAGATTGCACTGTGTTAATGGGCTTGGCAGCCATATCAATTTTTAATCTACTCCACATGTGCTGAGAAACAATGGGAAATAATTGCCCTAAAACAGTCCTGAATGCCCATGAACATCTAAAAGAAGTTAAATAAATCATCAACCTTTTTAAATGCTTGTTACCTCACGTTGTTGATTGTTACCAATTAAGAGAAAGAAAGATTTATAACTAAATTCCGTCTATTATTACAAAGGCATCAAATAAATAGATAATCAATCAAATAACTTTCACAGCTCACATGTGTCGGGATTAATAATGTGCAATGTAATTTGCCTTTAGATTGGTGTAGAGATACATTGCGGAAACAGGCCCACCGAGTCAGCACCGAGTCAGCACCAAGTCAGCAGCGATCACCGTACACTTGCACTATCCTACACAATAGGGAGAATTTACAATCTTTACTGAAGCCAATGAACCTACCAAACGTGTACGTCTTTGGAGCATGGGTGGATACCGGAACACCCGGAAAAAATGCACACGGTCACGGGGAGAAAATACAAACTCCATGCAGTCAGCACCCGAGGTCAGGATCGAAGCCAGGACTCTGCCTCTGTAAGGCAGCAAGTCTACCGTGCCACCTGTAAATTTATATGCAGTAGTGAAATAATCAGTGATATTAAACCAATTGATGCAAATATTTTGAGTTATTGAACTTGAAATACTTTCATAATATACAACTGAGTACTTGGTTTGGGGATTTTTTCTGAAAAATATTAATGCAGAAAAATGTCAGAACTGAATAATATTTTGTTATTGCGTTACTCAGGATGGCCAGCATTATTAATACAATATTCATTATTCAATCTTATTCTTGTCAAAGCTTACACCTTTCTGATTGTGTATTTCTGTTTCTAGTTGGTTTAGAGTCATAGATAGAGTCATAGATTAATACAGTGTGGAAACAGGCCCTTCGGCCCAACAATGTCCCAGCTACCCTAGTCCCACTTTCCTGCGCTTGGTCCATAACCCTCCAAATCTGTCCTATCCATGTACGTGTCCAACTGTTTCCTAAACGATAGGATAGTCCCAGCCTCAACTATCTCCTCATGCAGCTTGTTCCATACACCCACCACCCTCTGTGTGAAAACGTTACGTCTCGGATTCCTATTAGATTTTCTCCCCTTCACCTTAAACCTATGACCTCTGGTCCTCGATTTCCCTACTCTGGGTAAATGACTTTGTGCATCTACCTGATCTATTCCTCTCATGATTTTGTACACCTCTATAAGATCTCCGCTCATCCTCCTATGTTCCACGGAATAGAGACCCAGCCTCCTCAACCTCTCCCCATAGCTCACACCCTCTAGTCCTGGCAACATCCTCGTAAATCTTTTCTGAACCCTTTCAAGCTTGACAATAACTTTCCTATAACATGGTGCCCAGAACTGAACACAATATTCTAAATGCGGTCTCACCAACGTCTTATACAACTGCAACATGACCTCTCAATTTCTATACTCAATATTCTGACTGATGAAGGCCAAAGTGCCAAAAGCCTTTTTAACCACCTTATCTCCCTGCAACTTGACCTGCAAGGAACCATGCACTCCTCAATCCCTCTGCTCTACAACACTACCCAGAGGCCTACTATTTACTGTGTAGGTCCTCTCCTTGTTCAACGTCCTTGTCTTTACTAATTTATTTGTAAAGGCGGCACGGTGGTGCAGTGGTGGAGTTGCTGCTTTACAGCGATTGCAGCACCAGGGACCCGGGTTCGAACCCGACTACGGATGCTGTCTGTATGGAGTTTGTACGTCCTCCCCATGACCTGCGTGGATTTTCTCAGAGATCTTCAGTTTCCTCCCACACTATAAAGACTTACAGGTTTGTAGGTTAATTGGCTTGGGTTTGTATAATTGGTATAAGTGTAAATGGCTAGTAAAGTATGTGTGTAGTGTGTAGGCTTGTGTTAATGTGTGGGGATCGCTGGTCGGTGGGGATTCAGTGGGCCTAAGGGCCTGTTTCCACACTGTATCGCTGAAATCGAACTAAACTAAACATATTGGCCCATACCATTCCCGCCTAAATTATTTATCTCCTTTACAAGTATTTTCCAACTGATCTCCACCAAGAGTATTTATTTTATTGTGTTCCTTTTTTTCCTCTTTTACCCTCTTCCATATTTCCTCAAGCCAAATTCCACACAAAAACATCTTTCTTATAATAATGTAATTGTACACAAATATCTTCATAACAGTGCTGAACATTGCAGCGATAAAAATATACTGTACCACTCTCAGCAGCACTGTGGCGATATTATGGTCTGAGATGCTGGAGGAAATCATAGACCAACTAAGCAGAGTTTCAAATTGATAGTTTGTCAAATGATTCAACCCGGTTTTTTTTTTACAATCCTCAATATGCTGAATTAAAAGCTTGGGCTAATCCAGCCCTCTCGTATTCAACGAGCTTGTTCATCTGCAAGTGCTCATTTAAAAAAATCAATATGCCTGTCTAGTCAATATGCCATCTAGCAATGCCATCTGGCAATATGCCATCTAGTCAATATGCCATCTAGACAGTCAATATGCCATCTAGCAAACAAGAACTTACCACAATGAGGTTGTCCTCCGGGCTCACGCAAGGTGTCTACATTTATGTTGGATCCAAGTAGAAAGATAAGGCTGCCGGTAGTAAGCCTGAGCCAATGCCTTCATTCAACAGCAACAACAATCCTCAGGCATGTTGAAAACCGCAGAATAAATGAATCAATCATCTGTAGTTACGACAAAAGATCAGTAAATCTTCAGCGCCACAACTTCAATATGTAGCTTGTATCAGTTACACTGACTTCAGCTGATTATCAGACTCTGCCCACTCGCTATAATACGGAACATTATGACTTAATCTCCTCTTCTTATGTTAGCACCACTAATCCATTTTGTTTTTGATTTTAATTTCCCAGCGCATGGATGTAAACATAGGCTTCAAATTGATGTTATTGGCCCAGGTGGTAAGCTAAATTTTAATAGGAAAAATAATATCAAATGACGATACATGTACGAAATAGAACTGTGAAGATTTAACTGAGGTTTAGTCATTATTACAATCCAGGGCGACATGGCAACAAGTTTATTTACAGCTAAATCTCACACTTGTGAATGAGATAAACTACATTATAATTAGTTTTTATGATATTGCTTTAGGGATAAATACGGGCCTACAGATTAGGATCTACTAATCATTACCCAAACTCACTTTTAGTTACTTGTCTAATTTATCAATTTACAATTTCAAGGCAATAGGAAGCAAAATTTCACACAATGCCTGAGATATTCATTTAATTTTTCTATTTTATTCTCGTAGACAACAGCAGCTAATTGTTAATGTTAATACCAAGCGCAGGCTCGGCGATCATTTCGCTGAACACCTCTGCTCAGTCCGTCTTAACCTGAAGGCCCAGCACTTCAGCTGCCCCTCCCATTCCCAATCTGACCTTTCTGTCCTGGGCCTCCTCCATTGGCAGAGTGAGGCCCAGCGCTAATTGGACGAACAGCACCTCATATTTCGCTTGGGTAGTTTACACCCCAGCGGTATGAACATTGACTTCTCTAATTTCAGATAGCCCTTGTTTTCTCTTCCCCTTCCCAGTTCTCCCACTGGTCTTACTGTCTCCGCCTACATTCTATCTTTGTCCCGCCCCCTCCCTGACATCAGTCTGAAGAAGGGTCTCGACCCGAAACATCGCCCATTCCTTCTCTCCTAAGATGCTGCCTCACCTGCTGAGTTACTCCAGATTTTTTTTGTCTACATTTAATTGTTAATCCTTGATTAATATGTGTTTCTACAGAAAATACAGTCCCATCAATATTAATTTATTAAAGGCAAATTGTAAAAAGGTTTGAAATTCGACAATGACTCTTCTTCTTTCCAACATACAACATGTCACACTATCTTTATATTAAATTATAGTTGATGAATATCTGCCCATTTCACTGGATTTCGGACTAGGTTTTTTTTTGTATTATGTATTGTTAATAGATATATATATATGTGGAATGGCATTAAATTTCAACAGTGAACTTGCAGATACTGACAACATTTTGAAGCTGTGATATATGGTTTCATACTATAAAAAGATAGTTGAAAATACTGGTAAGAAATTAAGCAGACAGTCAGTAACAATGGCAACATTTATATCCATGATATAAATAGAAATTTTGTAGGCCCCTCTCGGTCATGACTGACCATGGGTGATACATCCTGGTCAGATGCAAGCCTGGGCGATGTCATATGGAGGACAGGCTGTTGCCATGCAGCATGTCCCCCCTCTCCACGTCGCTGATCGATCTAAAGGAACAGCAGGGCCGTTACAGTTTGGCACCAGCACCGTCGCAGGAGCGGCCAGAGCGTGGGTTGTAGACAACGACGAACTGCCTTAGGGACCCCGACTCGGATTTTCTTGAAGTTTACTCTAGGAGCTTTTTCCATGAATGGGTATGGCCACAAGGCAGTGGAGGTTTTAAATCAGAGTTTTCCCTCTCCTAGATGGACTGCCTTCCCAGGCTGACGAGCCCCATCTGCCTGAGACTCATGGGGGTGGGAGTGTCTACCTTCCTGTGCAGGTCTATAGCACCTGCCCAATGCCCACAATGGAATATTTTGTTTCATTTTGTTTAGTTTCTTGTCGCGGGATACAGTGAAAAGCTTTTGTTGTGTGCTAACCAGTCAGCGGATACATGATTACAATCGAGCCATTCACAGTTTACAGATACATGATAAAGGGAATAATGAATAACGTTTAGTGCAAAATAAAGCCAGTAAATTCCGATCAAAGATAGTCCGACCGTCTCCAATGAGGTAGATGGTAGCTTAGGACTGCTCTCTAGATGTAGTTAGATGGGTTCAGTTGCTTGATAACAGTTGATATTGATATTGATATCAATTGATATCAATATCAAGAGATACAAAAATGGCTAATGGATAATTTAAAATCCCGTAATTTCATTCAAAACGACAGTAACAATAAACAACTGTTTCTCGATACCTCACAGGGTGACTGAGTAAAAGGACAAGTTTGTTTGGATTTATATTAATGACTTGGATAAACAGGACATAATTTCAAATACTGCTGTTGGCACAAAACTCCGAATTGTAGTAAACAGAGGAATGTGTCAGGAAATGGAATGGGCAGAAACCTACAAGATGACATTTAACTGTGAGCGTTATGGCATGATGCATTTTGGAAAGAAGAGTCAACCTAGGGTAAAGGGGTAAGTTTAAAAGGAGTACAAGAAGAGGCAGACCATTTTGTTAAAGGAATTAAAGTACTCTGATATTTTCCATTTATATTTATCCTTAAACATTGTACTATGCTTTTTGATTATTGTGATGTGTTATTTTGCATTTGTATGATCTCCCCAATACAAGTGACCTGCTGTTAAAATTAGTACTATAGTTGTACAGTATATATCTGAAATATTTATTTTAGTAATATTTCTTTTAGTAATATTTCTAATATCTGGCAACAATTAAGAGCTTTCCACTTCTTCTTTTTAATTTGTTTCTATATCAATTTCCTGTACCAGATCCAGAGCATATTCAGTTCAAATAGATAACCTTGAGCAATGGGTTATGTGGTACTGAGATTTTCCTTTTACTAGGCTAGTTTTAATCTTGTACCAAATGCTGCTTCGTCAGCTTTGTATAATTCTTCAAAATCCTATTAGAACCAGCCACATCCATAAGCCCTAATCTGCATAAAAATAGATTTCATGCAATCAGTGAAAGCATAAAAAATAAGAGCAGATAAGATAGAGGTGGGAACTAAATATTCTAAAATACTTTGTACATTATTATGTTAATGCATGTAACCCACAATAAGTGTGGTTAGCCAGCGGGATGCTGGTACATGTCAATTGACTTGCAGCACACACACCCTAACTTTGATTAAGATTAAAGTAGACATCATGTAATACAGGCAGCCTATGCAGCAATGCTATATCTAAATATGACCTGAGTAACAATTTAGATGGTAAAGTTTGCAATGTTGTGCAAATGGGTCAAGCCTGGCATAGTGGTGCAGCTGGTAGAACAGCTAGCTCCCATGACCTGGGTTCAATCCAAACCTCTCGTGCCTTTGTGGAGTTTGCAGTTACTCACTGTGAATGTGCGGATTTTTCCATGGAGCTCCGGTTTCTGTCCATATTCCAAAAAAGTGTGCTTTGTTAGGGTAAATGACCACTCGGAGAATCTGAGGGGATTTAATGGGAACGTGGAGAGAATAATGTGGGAATACTGTAAAATTAATATAATTGTGTGTTCAATGGTCAGCATGGACTCGGTAGACCTAAAGGCCTGTTTCTGTGATGCATGATTCTATGACTCTATAATTTGAATGTCTAAATATTACCGAATACAAACATCCACCTCAAGAAACAGTCAAGTCAAGTCACATTTATTTATATACCACGTTTAAAAAACAACTCTCGCTGACCAAAGTGCTTTACATTTGTTATAAGAATAGTATAAACAAGCAAACTACATACATATACACATATAGTCCTTGCTCAGAGGACGTCAGGAAAGGCTTGGGTATACAGATAAGTATTTAGTCGAGACTTAAAGGAGTCGATGGAGGGGGCAGTTTCGATAGGAAGCGGGATGCTGTTCCACAGTCTAGGAACTGCAACCGCAAAGGCGCGGTCGCCCCTGAGCTTATGCCTAGACCATGGGACATTCAGCAACCCCAAGTCGGCCAATCTGAGGGACCTGGAGGTGGTGTGGTGGATGAGAAGACTTTTAATGTAGCAGGGTGCAAGCCCATTGAGGGCTTTGTAGACATAGAGGATGGTCTTGAAATTTATACGGAACTGCACAGGGAGCCAGTGGAGAGAGGCCAGGAGGCCTCAGAACATGGTGGTCATTGCCAGGAGATGAAGAAACTAGTCTGATTTCACAATATGCAATTAGGCCAACATGTTTGACGACAGAAACCAAAAAAAACTGTAAATCACAATATCTTATTGATCTTGAGCTCCCCACAAAGACACTGTGACAATCTGTGCTTTTTCAATCTGACTCGGTTTGGAACACTTTATTCATTACTGAGCAAGACTATAGGGTTAAGTGCTGGATGGAATTCAGAAGGTCAGGCAGCATCTGTGGAGAACATGTATTCATTCAATCCCTATTTTACTTCGGAGTCACGTGAGTGACCACGTGAAGACCCCGCCAGCACGCGTGCGTGTCATTGCGTCCCACGCAGTGCAACAGCGACGGGCGGGCGTGGAGCGCTCCCGCGGGAAAAATTCAAACGGACCTACACAGGTAAGGAAAAACTGAAGTTGTATTCTTCCCCTTGCTGTGCTTTATGTTACAGCACGTTGGACAAGGGGAAGAAAAAACGGACCTGGACCGCAGGCTGCCTGCGGGGAACAAGGCAGTTCCCGGCAGCCGACAGCCACGAGCTACCAGCGGCTCCAGGACCACAAGCTGCCGCGGGGAACAAGGCAGTTCCCGGCAGCCGGCACCATGGACGCCCAGCGGTTCCAGGACCGCAGGCTGCGGGGAACCAGGAAGGTTCCGGCAGCCGACAGCCATGGGCAAACAACGGTTCCAGGACCGCAGGCTGCGGGGAACTAGGGAAAGTTCCGACAGCCATGGGCAAACAGCGGTTCCAAGACTGCAGGCTGTGAGGAACTAGGAAGGTTCCGGCAGCCGACAGCCGGGTACGACCAGCGCAGGCTGAGCCCAGCACCGCGAGCTGTATACCTGGAAACAACACAGCGGGCTGCAGGCAGGCAGGAGTCGGTACGGCCGATAGACTCAGGGAGTCCGGCCAGAAGGACGCACTGCCCAAGGACAGTGAAAGTGACCGTTGGCGTGGTTACTAAGGTCCACTTACCGACTCCAAGCTGAATCCAGCGCCATGAGTCGTACAGCTCAAAGCAGCGCAGCAGGCTGGAGGCAAAGCCCAGCAGGATTCAGCCCGGCCGATCATACTCATCTGAGTCCGGCCGAAGGGGCGCGCTGCCCGAGTGCAGCAGAGGTCCGCCCGTGACTTGCTCCGGGAGATGGAGCAAGCTCACTATGGGAGTCTTCGCACTCCCACAACAGCACCTTATCGAGGGCTGTAAAACAATGCATCTCCCTCGATAGAGGAATGCGTTGTGGACCAGGGCTGGGCTGGTCCGGAAGAAGGGGACATGGCTGAAGAAAACGGCAGTGTGCAGGGGGTGCAGAATCCTAAGGAGCTACTGGGAGTGATCACCAAAATTACGGATCAACAAAAAGTACCATTACAGACCAGGCTGGCGGCCAGCATCGACTACCTGTACTTCCATCTTCTGCAGGAACAGGCAACAAAATTACGCAGAAGTATAGGCCTCCTGTGAACTTTACTTCATTTTAAAAATGCCTGCAGCAAACAATGCGATCTGGGGGTACAGTGGGACTGGCACAAAAACCCAGGAGGTCAAACTACAGAAGATTTCAAAACTTCTGACAGCAGGCATATCATTGGTTGCTCGCCCAGACGATGGTACAGAGAAAAGCTCGACAAAGAGATTAAAGCTGTCGGGCTCATAACAGCGTCATCAGCAATGGCAGCACCCCTATGCAACCACCAGCAGGTATCAACACCAGGACTCTGGTGAAAGCATGAGGGCCGCGCAGCACCACGAAGGTCCTTTCAGGCCAAGGCCCAGAGCGACCCTCATGGAAAACGTGCCAACCCCGCACTCCGGCGCCTCTTCTGCAGAAGAGGCAGAAATTGAAGAAAGGGACGTACCACCGGCAACCAGGTAAGTAGGTGGATCTGGTTCCTTCCAGAACATAAAGGTGTATGACCTGTACTAACAGGGGGAATATTACACTTGTTTTGGGAAACATGGAGGGATCATTGTCGATACCTAAAATTTAACTGGATGGGGCAACAATGGCAGGGCATAGCGTTGTCTAATGGTCTAACTTCAGCCCCAAGACTTTTCACCAAGGTATTAAAATGGGCCTTGGCAATATTAGAAACAAAAACCTATTGTCATGGCATATCTTGATGATATATCAATTGTGGGGAAAAAACCCTAGATCTAGCTAAATCAGCAGTTTTAGCTACCAAACATTGGGTGAAACTCTAGGGTCATCTCCATCCAGATAAATCTAAGTTGACGGCATCCACAACTGGACCTTCTGGGATTTACAATTAGCGTTATCCATATATCTGTAACATTGCCAAAGAGTAAAGCAGACTTGGATAAACCTACAAAATAATGAATTACTAAAAACACTGGTGTTGGGTGCGTTTTATGGTCTAAAAGCCTACTGCTAACAATGCACCATCTGCATGTCCGCCTACGAATTGATAATATCACAGTGGTGGCATATATTAATCATATGGGAGAAAAGATCGATACCATGTGTCAATCTGGCCAATATATTTGGCTATGGTGTGTTAACATACATATTTGACTATCAGCAAACTTACCTACCAGGTAAGCTCAATACTGAGCCATATACCAGGTCATGAAAATTCAATGACAGCATCGAATGGCTGTTGGACCACAAAAAAGTTGCTGATATTACCAAAAGAGGGACACCAGATATCGATCCATTTGCATCTAGACCCAATCACCAGTTACCAACATATGCCGCTTGTGAACCACACTTGGGGCAGCAGCAATGGACGTTACTCACTTAATGCGGAATAATTGTTCACAATGTTTTTCCCTCCTGCCTCATCAATCGGATCCTAAGCAAAAACACATATGGACTCAACATCAAGTGTCTTGAAAGTACCTGATTGGCCTACACAGCCATGGATCCCTGTGGTTTCGGACATAGTCTCCGAACCATAGTCCACAATGCTAGATCCGGGCTGGCGGACAGGACCATGAGCTTGATCACGGCAGCCTATCAAGAATCAACAAGGGCTGGTGTAGCGTATAATACAGCGACAACCACCAATGGCCTGGGAATTCCTATCCAGCCTTCATGTAGATGAAGGACTGAGCTGCAGTACTATAATTATGCAGGAGTGCCCTGTCAGCTTGCTGGTGGCAGGTGCCATGACAACTCTCCATGGGATCTCACCCTCTAGTTGTCAAACTTATGAGGATTATTTCAACACCAACCCTCCTAGAGGGAAGTACTCCCAGATATGGGACGTCAGTGTTGTACTAAAATTGCTAGGGGCACCAGTCCCTGTCCCTGGGGGGGGGGGGGGGGGGGGGGGGGGGGGGGGGGGGGGGGGGGTAATGACTGACATTTAAAAACAGTATGCTGATAGTACTGGTCTCAGCTCTAGGGGTCCAGTTTCTACATAAACTGAGACTGGGATAAATGATGGCATCTCCAGAAAAGATAACTTCGCATATTAGAGCTTGTTAAACAAGATAGACCATGATCATCAGGACAAAATTTGGAATTCCAGATATACCCATCTGACACCCGACTATGTGTAATGACACACCTTCTATTATACCTTAAAACTACTAAAACTTAAGAGGAAGTAAATTAGCACTATGGGCAGCCATAAACAGCCTAATGGCTGGGTATCAGCACTAACCATCGCTAGATGGCTCAGACAGGCTTGGGAACTGCTGGGGTAGATACTGACATCTTAAGTTTCTATCCACAAGGGCAACAGCAACACTGGCAGCTAGAGACAAGGAAGTGCCTATGGACCATATCCTGGCTACAGCAGGATGGTCAAGAGAAAGACCTTCCAATTCTTTATAATAAACCAATAACCAAACCTGCGGTATTGCAGAATTGAGTTTGAATTCTGCAATATAAATAGCCTAGGGAGGATTATTTTGTTAAAATAAATTGTTATTGCCCGAATTGGATGCATGTCTGAATACAATAACATACTTCCTCTCTTGAGTGACTTCGGCAGTGAATGAAGCATGGACTGTTCCACGGCTTGAAATCACAGAGTTTTAAAATCTTCACGTAGTCACTCACATGACTCCGAAGTAAAATAGTAAGATTAAACGAGAACTTACCAGTTTGAAGTTTGATCTTTATTTTATGAGGAGTTACGATGAGGGATTACGTGCCGTCTGCTCCCGCCCTCAACTATAAAGGTCAACTGGTATCTTAGTTCTCCTTGTCTTTACTATGTTTACTTCAATTACTATTTTCTGTGATTCTACACCGTTACTTTGAAGAATGTCTCGCACGCGTGCTGGCGAGGTCTTCACGTAATCCCTCATCGTAACTCCTCATAAAATAAAGATCAAACTTCAAACTGGTAAGTTCTCGTTTAATCTTACTATTTTTCCTCTCTTTAGGAAAAGGCTGTGTTCAACAATGGTGGAAGTGCTGAGAGATGGACTAGGTCAGCCATCCAATCTATTAAACTCTCAAATACAATATTGATATTATCTGAGATAAAGCACATAATAGAAAGGAATATATCTCAGGGTAGTTTAATGATATCTTAACTAAGGAGACATGTTTTCAGCAAGTTTAAAACAGTGACCTAAATGTGGTGCTAAATGTGCTATTTACAATGTATTTCACAACATAAATCTGATTAACTATACACAGGTCCCCGGTGTTGCTCTTTCATCATGGTTACCAAAGGCTGCAATCTGAACATGTGTTCATGGGAGATATTGGAAATGTAGAGGAACCCACACCAATGCAGCCATCAATGTGATGGGAAATTAAATGAGGGTAAGCCTGAAAAAAGGGATGTTGCACATTTAATTTTCCCTATGGATGCCCAACGACTGCATCTCCACCAGAATAGCTTGTGGACTCTTTCCTTCTTCTTTGAACTGTTCTCACCATTGATACCATTATCTATTGGCTGACTGTTCACACATTGAAAAATAAGTCCTTTCTCACCTCCTTCAGGTCTCACCAATGACTTGGAATTTCCATCAGATTCTTTTCCTATTTTACCAAATGATGGAGTTCATGTTTTGGCCAAAAGCATCCCTTGACCATTGTGCTTTCCATTGTTTCCATCATTGTATCCACATTGAGAATCCATGGCACCCTTGCAATTAAACATAGAAACATAGAAACATAGACAATAGGTGCAGGAGTAGGCCATTCGGCCCTTCCAGCCTGCACCGCCATTCAATATGATCATGGCTGATCATCCAACTCAGTATCCTGTACCTGCCTTCTCTCCATACCCCCTGATCCCTTTAGCCACAAGGGCCACATCTAACTCCCTCTTAAATATGGCCAATGAACTGGCCTCAACTACCTTCTGTGGCAGAGAATTCCAGAGATTCACCACTCTCTAAGTGAAACTTTTATTCTCATCTCGGTCCTAAAAGATTTTCCCCCTTATCCTTAAACTGTGACCCCTTGTTCTGGACTTCCCCAACATCGGGAACTTTGATACCTCTACAGATATGTGCTATAAAGTTTAAGAAAGAACTGCAGATGCTGGAAAAATCGAAGGTAGACAAAAATGCTGGAGAAACTCAGCAGGTGAGGAGCATCTATGGAGCGAAGGAATAGGTGACATTTTGGGCCGAGACACTTCTTCAGACTGATGTGGGGGGGGGGGGGGGGGGGGGCAGGAGAGAAGAAAGGAAGAGGCAGAGACAATGGGCTGCGGGAGAGCTGGGAAGGGGAGGGGAGGGAGGGGATAAAGCAAGGATTACCTGAAATTGGAGGTCAATGTTCATACCGCTGGGGTGTAAACTGCCCAAGCAAAATATGAGGTGCTGCTTCTCCAATTTGCGGTGGGATTCAGTCTGGCCATGGAGGAGGCCCAGGACAGAAAGGTCGGATTCGGAGTGGGAGATGGAGTTGAAATGCTGGGCCACCGGGAGATCAGGTTGGATATTGCAGACTGAGCAGATGTGTTGGGCGAAGCGATCGCCAAGCCTACGCTTGGTCCCACCGATGTAGAGCAGCTAACACCTAGAACAGCAGATGCGAGAAATGAGGTTGGAGGAGGTGCAGGTGAACCTCTGCCACATCTGGAAAGACTGCTTGGATCCTTGAATGGAGTCAAGGGGGGAGGTAAAGTGACAAGTGTAGCATTTCCTGCGGTTGGAAGGGAAAGTACCAGGGGTTTGGGTGGGAAGGGGACTGTCCTTGTTATGAGTGTGGGGATGGGAGGTGAGAGCAGAGCTATGAGATATAGAGGAGACCCTGGTGAGAGCCTCATTTATAGTCGAAGATGGGTTCCCTAAAGAATGATGACATCTCCGATGCCCTGGTTTGGAACACCTCATCCTGGGTGCAGATGCGGCGTAGACAGAGGAATTGGGAGTAGGGGATAGAGTTCTTACAGGAAGTAGGGTGGGAAGAAGTGTAGTCCAGATAGCCATGGGAGTCAGTGGGTTTGTAGTCGGTCGGTCAGTAGTCTGTTACCTGCTATAAAGTAATTACTTTTCTTAAAATTGTAGTCTGTGCTGCTCAAATCTTTTAATGTGTGTTCACATATCTGGTGTGTGTTCCTCCTGAAGTCGAACAAGCCAAAGGAGGATCCTAAAAGCTACCGGCCCATCTCGCTCCTCCGCATCCCATACAAACTCCTTGAGAGGCTGATCCACGGGCGTATCAACCCCATCATAGACCCTCAACTACCCCACGAGCAGACTGATTTCTGCCATGGTCGAATAACTGCTGACCAGGTAACCTTCCTCACCCAAGACATCGAGGAGTGCTTTGAGGCAAATGAGAAGGCAGGAGCTGTTCTTACAGATCTGACAGCTGCCTGTGACACCGTGTGGCACCGGGGACTAACTGCAAAGCTACTTCGGGTGCTGCCAGACAGGTGCATGATACACTACATCATGGAGCTGATATCCAGGCACAGAAATCGCTATCAAAATATGGAGGGGACTGGGGGACAGGGGGGACACAATTTTATGGAGGCCGCGTGAAGAAATGTAAAAAGAATCTTAAGAAAGAAATTAGAAAAGCTAAAAGAATATATGAGGTTGCTTTGGCAAGTAAGGTGAAAGTAAATCCAAAGGGTTTCTACAGCTATATTAATAGCAAAAGGATAACAAGGGATAAAATTGGTCCATTAGAGAGACAGAGTGGACAGCTATCTGCAGAGCCAAAAGAGATGGGGGAGATATTGAACAATTTCTTTTCTTCGGTATTCACCAAGGAGAAGGATATTGAATTGTGTGAGGTAAGGGAAACAAGTAGAGTAGCTATGGAAACTATGAGATTCAAAGAAGAGGAAGTACTGACACTTTTGAGAAATATAAAAGTGGATAAGTCTCCAGGTCCGGACAGGATATTCCCTAGGACATTGACGGAAGTTAGTGTAAAAATAGCAGGGGCTATGGCAGAAATATTTCAAATGTCATTAGAAACGGGAATAGTGCCGGAGGATTGGCGTACTGCGCATATTGTTCCATTGTTAAAAAAGGGTCTAAGAGTAAACCTAGCAATTATAGACCTGTTAGTTTGACGTCAGTGGTGGGCCAATTAATGGAAAGGATACTTAGAGATAATATATATAAGCATCTGGATAAACAGGGTCTGATTAGGAACAGTCAACATGGATTTGTGCCTGGACAGTCATGTTTGACTAATCTTCTTGAATTTTTTTAAGAGGTTACTCGGGAAATCGATGAGGATAAAGCAGTGGATGTTGTGTTTATGGACTTCAGTAAGGCCTTTGACAAGGTTACTCATGGAAGGTTGGTTAAGAAGGTTCAATTGTTGGGTATTAATGGTGGAGTAGCAAGATGGATTCAACAGTGGCTGAATGGGAGATGTCAGAGAGTAATGGTGGATGGTTGTTTGTCAGGTTGGAGGCCAGTGACTAGTGGGGTGCCACAGGGATCTGTGTTGGGTCCACTGTTGTTTGTCATGTACATCAATGATTGGATGATGGTGTGGTAAATTGGATTAGTAAGTATGCAGATGATACTAAGATAGGTGGGGTTGTGGATAATGAAGTAGATTTTCAAAGTCTACAGATAGATTTATGCCAGTTGGAAGAGTGGGCTGAAAGATGGCAGATGGAGTTTAATGCTGATAAGTGTGAGGTGCTACACCTTGGCAGGACAAATCAAAATAGGACGTACATGGTAAATGGTAGGTAATTGAAGAATGCAGGTCAACAGAGAGATCTGGGAATAACTGCACAGTTCTCTGAAAGTGGAATCTCATGTAGATAGGGTGGTAAAGAAAGCTTTTGGTATGCTAGCCTTTATAAATCCGAGCATTGAGTATAGAAGTTGGGATGTAATGTTAAAATTGTACAAGGCATTGGTGAGGCCAATTCTGGAGTATGGTGTACAATTTTGGTCGCCTAATTATAGGAAGGATGTCAACAAAATAGAGAGAGTACAGAGGAGACCTTTACTAGAATATTTTGCCTGGACTTCAGCAACTAAGTTACAGAGAAAGGTTGAACAAGTTAGAGCTTTATTCTTTGGAATGCAGAAGGTTAAGGGGGGACTTGATGGAGGTCTTTAAAATGATGAGAGGGATAGACAGAGTTGACGTGGATAAGCTTTTCCCACTGAGAGTAGGGAAGATTCAAACAAGGGGACATGACTTGAGAATTAAGGGACAGAAGTTTAGGGGTAACATGAGGGGGAACTTCTTTACTCAGAGAGTGGTGGCTGTGTGGAATGAGCTTCCAGTGAAGGTGGTGGAGGCAGGTTCGTTTTTATCATTTAAAAATAAATTGGATAGTTATATAGACGGGAAAGGAATGGAGCGCAGGTATATGGGACTAGGGGAGAATACGTGTTCGGCACGGACTAGAAGGGTCAAGATGGCCTGTTTCCGTGCTGTAATTGTTGTATGGTTATATGGTTATATGGTTAAAGCTGAGTGAAGGCAAACAGTGTCAACAGCATTCCATCTAAACAACAAGGAAGCTAAGCGAGAGCTAGCTGTCTTCGTTAACAATAGGCACTTGGACTTCCAACAAACACCCACTTATCTCGGCGTAAATCAGGACATGTCACTTACATTTCGTCAACACCTGGCTGGTCTCCGCGACAAGGTGGCTTCATCCGATGCCTGGCAGGAACAAGTTGGGGAGCCAATCCATCAACACTTCACACCTCTGCCTTCGATCTTGTGTATGCTCCAGCTGAGTACTGCGCACCCGTATTGAGTAGAAGCAGACATACTAGCCTAGCAGACATGAGCTTGAACAGCACCTTGCGAACCATCACTGCGTGCCTTCAACCTACTCCAGTCGAGCAGCTCTCTATACTTGCAGGCATTCCGCCTGCAGGGATCCGAAGGCAAGCAGCAGCTCTTGAACTATCCTGTCGTGCCATGGACCCGGATCGCCTCCTCCATCAGGCTATCAGCAGAGAGCAGAAGCCACCCAGACTGAAGTCCCGTCACCCGTTTCAATGCCAGCATGTGGAGATGGGGGCTCCGCCAGAGCCCAGCCTGTGAATGCGGAGCAGAACAACAGAGAGCCAACCATGTCATCTCTACCACCCACCAAATGGAGCTCAAGGCCTGGTAGACATTGATGCAGAAAGAACAACCTAGCTGCTCAACACCTGGCTTGAGATCTAACTATTCCTTTGGTTTATTTATCTTTCATTCGCAAGAAGACATATCTTTCTGTTTGACATCATGCATCATCTTCATTGTTAGTATACCTATGCTCTCCTCAAAGTGGACAACTATCAACAACCCTCCACATTGTACCTTAGGTCCACTTTTATGCTGATGCCACAACACATCATTCTCTTGAGCGAACTAAATAGACAAGAATTTTTATGTCTTTATCAATTTTATGTCTTTTATGTCTTTATGTCTGCATTTACGGAACTATTACAAGCATAAGGTGTGAAAAAGTTACTTTTATAACTACTAAACCAGGTTCGCTTCTTAATAAACAGACACCACACAAACTGTTTGGTAGACCAGTTCAAAACTTTACTTAACATCGGCCGAAGGAAGGGAGCGAGAATTCCAGCTAAGTGACCAATGTAGACACTCGACTGTCCTCGGTCCCCTTCTCTGAACAACAGAATTACATTGCCTTAAATAGGGTTTTTTGTCCCCTTAGCACATTCCACAGACATTAGTCATGGTCAGAGGTACAGGAAAAGGTTTCCACAGAATGCATCACATCAAAGGCCTTTTGTTTACATGGTACAAGATATACTAAAAACATTGGCCATTTGTTTTAGGTCATTTTATCTTCAAAGAGATCACCCTAGCTCTTTCGCTGCTTCCTCTCTGTCACTTGGTCCCTCATAAACATAGACCATTTGGTTTATGGCATCTTATCTTTCCACTTCCCTGGTTCCTCTCTCGTCACTTCGCCCCTCATAAACCTCTCTCGTCACTTCGCCTCCTCCCCCATAAACATTGGCCATTTGGTTTATGACATCTTACATCAAAGAGATCTCTCTAGCTTCTCCTCTCTGCTTGTCACTTGGGAGACAATGTTATAGGATTTATTATCTCACACACCGCAACCTGAGGCAAACCTAATTTGAGACTAAATATAAGATGTAAGCTAGCCCAGAAGCCAATTTAATATCTTTTTATATTTTTAACTAAAATTTGGCTTCATCAGGTGCAATAGTAAGTTAAAATATAAAGAGTACCAGGATCTGGTAACAGGGGGTATAAAATAAATTTTTAATAAAAACACGGTTGGTATATCCTTTTGGGCGGAGTTTTGTGTTACAATAGAGCGATTGTTTTTTTCCTTTCTTCTTTTTTTCTTTTCATTCTAGGGTCTTATTTCCTTTCTTTACTTCCCTCTCTAATTCCTTCCCTAAGGGGCTTTCTTCTCCCAACACTTTCCTGCACCTTCACGATTCTTGCTTACTTTCCTTACTTCTTTTATTTCTATCTTTTTTAAAGCTCAAAAAATGAAGTGGTACAACATAATGTAATAAGATATATGTGATGTGTATTAATGTAAGTTACTGTACTGCTAATAAAAATAAAATTAAAAAAAAAAAATCTCTTCAAGATTTTGTCGGTTAGCCGATATAACCATTTTTTTATGACACAGATAAGACATAGGGTAGATGCGGAAGACTGGAGGGTAGCTAATGTGGTGCCTTTATTTAAAAAAGGGCTGCAAAGAAAAATCTGGGCTCTATAGACCAGTAAAGCCTAATATCTGTGGACGGAAAGTTATTGGAGAGGATTCTGAGGTCTAAACTATACAGGCATTTGGAAAGACAGGAGTTGATTAGGGATAGTCAGCATGGTTTTGTGCGTGGGAGATTGGGTCTCACAAATTTGATTGACACTTTTGAAGAAGTAATCAAGAAGGTTATTGAGGACAGGGTCATCAACATTGTCTATATAAGGCCTTTGATAAGGTTCTGATTGTCAAAGGCCTTTGATAAGGTTCTGATTGGTAAGCTGCTCTGGATGGTCAATGGATAAGCAAGGAAGAATAGGGTGGAAAGATTTTTTTCAGACTGGAGATTTTTTTCAGACTGGAGATCCTTCAGGGGGGTGAACCCTCGGGAAGCGCCTGGACCTGATAGAACCCGGTCGAGTTCTCAAAACCTGTGCAGCCCAACTAGCTGGAGTTTTTGCGGACATTTTCAACCTCTCATTATTGAGGTCTGAGGTTCCCAGCTGCTTTAAGAGGGCATCAATAATACCGGTGCCCAAGAAGAGTAAGGTGACGTGCCTCAACGACTATCGACCAATGGCACTAACATCCATGCAGATGAACTGCTTTGAGAGGTTGGTTATGGCATATATCAACTCCTACCTCAACAAGAACCTCGACCCACTACAGTTCGCCTACTATCACAACAGATCAACGGAGGATGCAATCTCACTGGCTCTCCACTACACACTGGACCACTTGTACAATAGAAACACTTATGTCAGGTTGTTGCTTATAGGCTGCAGCTCGGCGTTGAATACCATCATCCCCTCCAAGCTGGTTACCACCAGAGAGATGCCCCTGTCTTGGCGGAGGGCTGTTGTGGTCCTTCTGCCCAAGAAGGACGATCTCTGCCTTCTAAAGAACTGGCGCCCAGTCTCCCTCCTCTGTACCGACTACAAGCTCTTTGCAAAGGCCAATGGCCAATCTTCTGGGCCCAGTGCTTGCCCAAGTGATCCACCAGGATCAGCCTTACATGGTCCCGGGCCAGTCCATCCAGGACAATATCCATCTGGTCCCTTGGTCCGAGACGCAGGGAGGCGTGTCCTGTAAGGGCTCCTCCTCCACACCCTGCACTTCTTCGCCCTGGTCCACCATCCAGACACCAAGTGGCGGTCGGTGTTGCCTTCCGGTCGCGAGGGGGGCCCCCGGTGGAGGTCCCTCTACGCAGGGATTCTCCCCCTCTACATTGGGGACCTGGGGTGGAGAGTAATGCATCGAGGTGTTCCCTGTAACCTGTTTCTCTCGTGGTTCACAGACTCGCCAGCCGCCTGCCACTTTTGCGGGCTGGAAGAGTCTGTGTACCACGTGTACATGGAGTGCGTGAGGCTGCAGCCCCTGTTTGAATACCTAAAGGGGCTGCTCCTTGCCTTCTGGCTGCATTTTTCACCCACCATCCTCATCTTTGGACACCCTGTGCATAGGGGAGAGGGTAGGGCTGAAGATGTCCTGGCCAAGCTGGCCATCCGCAAGTCAAGGTGCCAGGCGGTGGAGGGCTCTACCCGAGCCGGCTGCCTGCCCCTAATCCAGGGTTACGTCTGTGCCCGAGTGGGATTAGAAAGGGAATACGCCCTGTCTGTGGGCACCCTGAGGGAGTTCCGGGACCGCTGGGCTCCACAGGATGTTGAATGTATCCTCAATAAGGATTGTATCATAGTTGTATAGTAGTTTATTATGGATATATGTTTGTATTGTATTATGGTGGTGTTTACATATTCTGTTGTGCTGCAGCAAGTAAGAATTTCATTGTTCTACAGTGTATCTGGTGCACATGACAATAAAGCACTCTTGACTCTCTCTCTTGAATCAAGACTGGTGGTGTGCCTCAAGGATTGGTGCTGGACCCATTGCAGTTTGTCAACTATAACTGGAATTTGGAAGAGAATATACAAAGCATGATTAGTAAGTTTACAGATGACACTAAAATAGTTGGTATCGTAGATATCAAACATTACAGCAGGATCTTGATTAGCTGGACAAGTGGGCTTAGGAATGACTAATGGAGTTCATTTCAGATAGTGTGAGGTGTTGCATTTTGAGAAGTCAAACCAGGGCAGGACCTTCATGGTAAACTCTATGACCCTGTGGAGTGTTGTAGAGCAGAGGGATCCCTGAAAGTTAATTTCCATTTAAATAAGATGGTGAAGATTTTTGGCATGCTGGCCTTCATCAGTCGGGACATTGAAAACATGTTGGGACATTATGTTACAGTTGTTCAAGACATTGGTGTGGCCTTAGAAACATAGAAACATAGAAATTAGGTGCAGGAATAGGCCATTCGGCCCTTCGAGCCTGCACCGCCATTCAATATGATCATGGCTGATCATCCAACTCAGTATCCCGTACCTGCCTTCTCTCCATACCCCCTGATCCCCTTAGCTACAAGGGCCACATCTAACTCCCTCTTAAATATAGCTTGGAGTATTGTGGTCAGTTTTGATCACCTAGCTATAGGAAAATATAATTAAACTTAATTGCACAAAAAGAATTACGATGTTGTTAAGATGTTGTTATGTTGTGGGTGTCCAAATAACTGAAGCTTTACACCATGATTAAGGTCCAAAGACTTTATTAACGACATACCATAGGTGAGTTCATGCTAGCCTGTTTTTCGAATAATGCAGGAACCACGCAGGGAGGGTTACTGTAATGCTAGTGGGCGTAACTACAAAAGGCTGACTCATAACATGAGTGACACTGATCTACATCCTCCCTCTTAAAGAATCAACAACAGTACAAACCCATTAACTAAATAAGGCATGCATAGCAATTGTTAATAAAAAACATACAATTGTAGGTTTACTAAGTGAAGTGTGTTGTGATATATGTGTGTTGTATCAAAGGTATCAAAGGTATTTTATTAGTCACATTCACATACACCCAGGTGTAGCGAAGTGAAATGCTTTTTGACATTTTGCAGCACACAAAAAAAAAGAATACAGACATAACACCAATAAGAGTCTTAAACACAAAGAACATCCCCCCACAATGGCTCCCACCATGAGGGAAGGCACAAAGTCCAGTCCCCAACCCCAGTTCACCCATAGTCGGGCCCATTGAGGCCTCCACAGTTGCCTCTACGGAAGCCCGATGTTCCCCACCAGACTGGCCGGGAAGCTACTGGAATTGGGGCTCAACACCTCCCTGTGTGCCTGGGTCCTGGACTTTCTCACCGCCAGGCCCCAGGTAGTCAAGATGGGAGGGAATACATCGAAGTCCCTCACCCTGAGCACAGGATCGCCCAAGGGTTGCGTCCTCAGCCCCCTATTGTACTCCCTGTACACACATGACTGTGTGGCTAGGTTCAGCTCCAATTCAATAATTAAGTTTGCTGATGACACTGTGGTGGTGGGCCTGATCTCAGACAATGATGAGAAGGCCTACCGGGAGGAGGTGGCTGATCTAGCACTCTGGTGCCAGGAGAACAGCCTCCTCTTGAACATCAAAAAAACGAAGGAGCTGATCATGGACTTTAGGAGGGCACACTCCATTGAGTATAAATGGGGATCCTGTGGATAGGGTGAACTGTTTTAAATATCTGGGAGTCCACATCTCTGAGGATATGACATGGTCATCACACGCCTCAGCACTGGTGAGTAAGGCAAGGCAGCGTCTTTACCACCTCAGGCAATTGAGGAAATTCAGAGTGTCTCCGAGGATCCTACAGTGCTTCTACGCAGCGGGCGGTGGAAAGCATCTTGTCCGGGAACATTACCATCTGGTTCGGGAATTGCTCTGCCAAGGACAAGAAGGCTATGCAGAGAGTAGTGCGTTCGGCCGAACGCACTATGGGAACTTCACTCACCCCCCTGCAGGAACTATACAACAGGAGGTGCAACTCCAGAGCAAACAAAATCATGAGAGACCTCTTCCACCCCTGCAACGGACTGTTCCAGCCGCTACGCCTCCGTTGCCATGCAGTGAGAATGGAGAGGTTGAGAAGGAGTTTCTTCCCAGAGGCAATTCGGACTGTAAACGCCTTTCTCTACAGGGACTAACTCTACAGAACGTTTTTCCTTCTATTATTTATTATGTAAAAGAATATGTGTGTTATGATTGTGTTTATAATTTGTTTGGTTGTTTTGTTGTTTGTCTTTTGCACAAAAGTCCGCGAGCATTGCCACTTTCATTTCACTGCACATCTCGTATGTGTATGTGACAAATAAACTTGACTTGACTTGACTTGTTCCAGGCCGTTCTCGCCGGGTGATGTTGCTCCGGCGTCGGGAGAGTCTTCACAGCGGCCTGGGAACCCTAGAACGGCCGCTTCCGCACTGGAGGCCGCAGCTTCCAAAACCAACAAGGCCGCACCGGTTGGAGCTCCACAACTGGCGATCTCATCTAGAGATCCCAGGCTCCCGGTGTAAAGTTCAGCGCCGCCGCCCGCAGCTGGTCGCTCCACAGTCCCGCAGCTCCGCGATGTTTTACCCGGCGGTCTCAGCTCACCGAAGCTCCAGCGCGGCGACCCAGGCAAGGCATCGCCCGCTCCGCGATAGCGCTACAGCGCAGTGCCACCGCCGAAGACGAGGTTCTGGGCGATCCCCGACAGGAAATGCCGCTCCAGGCCCGCTGGTTGGCCGCGAGGACGGGTTGAAGCTGCAGCCCGGAGAAAAGCTGCTTCTCCGACCAGGTAGGGATCCGGAAAGGCAGTTTCTCCCCTCCCGCCCCCACCCCCCACATAAAAATGTCTAGACCTCCAAACAAAAACACTTAACTAACTAAAATAAAAAATAAAAGATGAAGAGACAGACAGCTACTGGCTGGGCAGACATGCACAGGACAGCGCCCCCTGCTCTCTTTGTTGCTGCTCTGCAAAAATCTTGGCCATTGTTAAACTTGCAGAAAGTTTCAACCACGCTGTGCTCAAATGATAAGAATGTACTGAGGTGCACACTCATGATTTGCACATGAACATGGCAGAATAAAGGCTTCATAATAACAGCCTTACGACATGTTTAATAACAGTCTTACACCGAGCCGGGACCTCGAGGGTCAGACGGAGGAACCGGGCCTTGCGGGTCGGATGGATGAGCTGGGCCTCGCGGTTCGGAGTCCGAGTTCCGGAGCCGGCGGCTGGGGCCCAGGTCAGCACCATGGAGGCATTAAGTGGGGCGGTGACGCCTCCCTCGATGGCGGCAACAGTGAAGCCTCGCGGCGATGGGGCGGCAGCAGCGATGCCTCGCGGATCAACCCGTGGTCGACGGTCGATGAGAGCATGAGGGACCATCGTGAGGGGAGAGGGGAAGAACAATGGAGGACCCGGCGTAGGGGGACTGTGGTGAGCGGGTGGGGGAAGAACAATGGACAATGGGGAGGGGGTGAGAACAAAGGGCAATGGGGACCCGGCGTGGGGTAACCGCTGTGGGGGGGGAAACAAAAGGAGGAGCCGCTGTGCTTTGTAACTTTATCAGTGCCGTAGGTGGCAGCTGTTTGTTTACATTGGGTATGCAGCAAAGAATTTCACTCTCACCGTGACAATAAAGTATTCCACATGCTTTTGCAATGCTGCATATCAACATTCTCCATTCCATTCCTAGAACAATTTATTATCTGTGAAACTAAGCAAACCAGTTCACCTTTAAAAGGCTCATTATGTGCATGGTCACATTGCATAACTTCTCTTACCTCACCCATATTTACCTTTGCGTATTAGAGGTTAGTTTCATTGACACAGAACCACGCCAAATGGCTTTCCTATTGTTAATTTAATTTTTTTTAAATTATTTTTAACCATCTATATCAACTGACAAAATATCATAGGAGTGTCTGCCCAAATTCTCTGCAGATGAATGAGGGTGAAATTAAAGGTGATGCTGATTTAGAAACTTAATATGACAAAATTGCCTGCAAGGTGTTGCCTCTTTGTTGTTCTGTTTCCATGGGGACTGGTCACCCATATGTATATTGTACAAATGTATGAACATGAGCTGCCCGAAACCTTTACAATAGTTAGCATTATGCTGACCTTATTTTAGCTGAGAAATTGGAATTCGCTCACTTCCGTTGCTATAAATGGGTGGTATACATAAAAATGGGTGGTGTGAACATAAAATGGGTGGTGTAAACATAAAAAATGCATTGTATCCCTGATATATATGGAAATCCTCATTTAACATATCACTGGTGGATGTTTCATTTATGTAAACGTGCTAGAAACTAATTTATGCAGGATATGCGCTGTTAAAGAGCTTGATCTATGACAGTTACATGTTTCATGCAGATGAGGTGGGGCAGGGAAATTGAGAGAAAGAAGAGACATTGAGGAGATGAGGGGAAACGGGTCAGACCCAAATCTGGCTGTGTTCAGGCTGCAAAAGAACAGTATTTGTAAATCAAAGAGGGGAAACATAAAGGGGCTGTCCCACTGTACGAGATAATTCAAGAGTTCTCCCGAGTTTCCCCTGATTTGAACTCGGAGAATTACGGTAATAGCCGTTCGTAGGTACTCGGGGCTCTCGTGGACATTTTTCACAGTGCTTAAAAAACTTCACGAGTTACCATGTTTCCCGAGTACCTGCCGTTAGCATTACGAGCCGCTACGAGACATCCACGAGCTCCGACGTAGCCACTGCGTACATTCTACGTACTTACCACGAGTTTGATTTTTTTTAAACTCGGGAGAGCTCATGAATTAACTCGTACAGTGGGACAGGCCCTTAAACTGAAAGTAAAATCAATGACTGAGGGAACCCTTTAATTCCCAGATGGTAGAACAGAAAATATTGGAGTAGCTCAGCAGGTCAGGCAGCATCCATGGAGAAAACGGATAGGTGACACTTCAGACTGAAGTAGGGTCCCAACCCGAAACATCACCTATCTGGTTCTGGTTGATTACTGCGCAAACACCTCATCAGTGGTTATCTCGTGCCGGTCGGAGTGAGTAGAGTAGTGATTAAATTTTGAAGTGGGCCTTTTTGACCAACTTGAGGAGATCTAGTTGCTCAATCCCCTTTTTAAATGACTTAACATCGGGAGCAGCACATGTGTTGGGCGGTAACATATTCCATTCCCTTATCGTCCTTGGGTAAAAGGAAAATTAGTAGCAAAGTTTATTGAAATTTAGCGAGTTGATGATTTTGGGACCGTTATTTTGTCTTGTTTCGTGGTAGTTGGTGCTCTGGGATGACGGGAGATTTGATGCCGTGATTTTGTGAATCTCATCGTAAATTTCAATCAGTCTTAGCCTGATTCTGCGGAGCTCTAGGGTATCCCATCCGAGAGAAGTCAGCATATTATTCGCGCTTGATTTGCGCTTGTAGTCATTACATACAAAGTGGGCTGCTCTGCGTTGTACTTTCTCCAGGGTGATCTTGTTGTGGTTGAAAGGATCCCATACGACTCCACAATACTCCAATTTGGGCCTGACCAAGGACTTGTAGGCATTCTCTTTGACGGATGTACTACATGCGTGAAAATTTCTTTCGAGAAGGCCGAGAGTTCTATTTGCCTTGTTAGACACTTGATTAATATGCGTCACATAACTAAGACAAATATCTATCTATCTATCTATCTTCTATACTATTACTAAAACTCTCATCTTGACCGTTTCCAGTCTGCATTGTATTAAAATTTGCGCAAATACGGTGTCCTATAGCGGTAGGTATCCTTTTTCGCCAGCTTACTCACCGTTCTCCTCTGCTCCAAGCGCAACAAGTTTTATTCCGACCGGTGGGATATTACAAAAGTTATGAAGGTTTACAAAATCGTGAGATGAGCAGATTGGTCTTCTCGCCTGTCAGTCACCATGAAGGTAACTCCCCTTCCGGCACTTATTGTCCGGCGGGTAGAATAAAGCTGAAGCGGACTGCGAGCGGGGGCTGTGCTCTGCGAGTGGATGCTGTGTTCTGCAAACGGGGGCGGCAACCATCGTGATGACCCGGGTGCCGATGTGTGCAGCCGGGGACGAGAGCCGGTGAGTGAGTCTGCAGCCGGTAAGTGCGGTCGGAGCCGGGGGCCGGGAGCCACTGAGCATACACACCCCCTCCTCCCCTCACACCACCCACCCACCCCCCACACCACCCCCTTCCCCCCCATACCACACCTCTCCCCGCACCACACCCTGCCCTCCCACACCATCCTCTCTCCCCCTCCCAAACCCCCACCTCACACACCGCCTCCTCCCCTCACACCTCCCCCCACCACACACCCTTGCCCTCCCACACCATCACCTTCCCCCCCTTCCCACACCCCCCCCCTCCCCCCCCTTCCCACACCACCCCCTCTCCCCCTCCCACAACCCCCACCTCACACACCGCCTGCCCCCACCACACATCCCCCTCCCACAACCACCCCTCCCCTACCCCCACCCACCCCACGACCCCCTCCCCTACTCCCCCCAACCCCTCCCCCCCCTTCACCCCCCCCTCCCCTGCACCTGCCCTCCCCTACACCCCATCTCCCCTAAACCCCCCTCCCCTGCATGTGCCCTTCCCTACACTGCTCCTCCCCTACACCCCACCCCCCGTTCTACACACACCCATCCAACACCCCCCTCCCCTGCACTCCCCCTCCCCTGTGCCCCCCTCCCCTGCGCCCCCCCTCCCCCTATACCTCCCCTCTCCAACACGCGCCCCTCTCCTACACACCCCTCCCTTGAACCCCCTTCCCCTGCATCCCTCCTCTCCTGCACCTCCTCTTTAACATTTAAATTGTTGTTATATTTTAAGAATTATTCACATTTTAAACTTTAATAAATCCCTTTTCCACTTGTCGTGCCCGTCAGCTGCACCCGCGCAGTAATACCTGCATGGTCTACGTCACAATGGGAACGCAATGGGAGGGAATTGCTGCGCTGCCAGAGAGCCACTAAGTGGATGGGGGGGCGGGAGAGTTTGAGAGGGGGATGTAGTGAGTGCGTGTGGGGGGTGGAGGGGGGGGGGGGTGGGCAAGAGGTGGTGTGGGGGTGGAGGGGGGGGTAAGGGGAGGAAGGGGGATCAGAGGCGTCACAACGGGAACCCGTCAGCCGTGCCCGCGCAGTTGGGGGCTCTGCGTTAGTGGTGGAATATTGGAATTGGTGGTGAGGTAGAATATTGCGTTGGGGGACCAGCCCTCCCGTGTGAGAATGGGACCCAATGGGTCCTACAGCCTAGTACATAGTAAACGCAATAGTTTCTGATATAATTTCAACTGTGGTAGTGGTGACCTGTATGCCATGTCAAACTGTTGCAGCATGTCAGTGTTCCCTTCTCCCTCATTCACTCTCCCAACCAGAACTCAACTTTTTCTTTTCATTTCAGGACAAGCTAATGACAGCTGACACTTTCTCATCAATGTTCCCAGCAAGCCTGCATCCTGGTCACTAAAATCAGTCTGGATCAGTGAAGCAATAACAAATATTGACAACAAAAAAGACATTTGCTCATTAATCACCTTTCACTATAGCTTAGGGTTGACTCTTGTCAAGATTATTCAGCAAAAAATGTGATTACAGCCTTGGTACAGATTAAAATACTGAACGGCAGCGAAAACGAGTATTCTCCTTGCTATCCAGGGGAAATTCACTCAAATGACTCATGCTCTGCTGAAACCCAAATCAATGAAGATCCGGAGAAAATTCTCCAGCGACTAGTCACACTGAGCACAAAGGAAGATAATATGGTTATAAGATGCCTCATTTAACACTAAAGTATCTGAAGGCAACTTTGGCTCAATGTCTTCAGCTGGTTCACCAATGGCCTTATCTATATTAGTAAAACTCTGTTCTTGGCCGGTTTTGGCTTCCTGTGCTGCGGTTTCCGAGAGAACGCTGCCACCTACGGCCGTCATTTTTGGCCACCTCGCTCAGAGCCCCCCTCCGCCACACGTGTGCCGAGGATTTTTCCCGTCGATGAAAATCTACAGAGATATTAATGATTTTACAACATTCTCCATTCTCTCTGCTGCCCCTGCTGGAGGGAGGTGGAGGGACTATAAAACCAGGAAGTAATGTGCCTCAATAAGTCTCTGCAAGTGGTGTGCCTCAATCAGAGCTTTGAATGACACTGACAAATGTCTACAGCTGTGAGTACCCTTAATTTGGTTTGAAAATGAAAATATGGTTAGAGGTAAAAAAGCACTGCCTGGGTTTGGGTTGAAGTAAAAAGGCACTCTCTCTCCCTCCTCCCTCCTCCCTCCTCCCCTCCTCCTCTCCTTCTCCTCTTCCCTCCTTCCTCCCCCCCTCTCCCCTCTCCCTCCCCCCCCCCCCCCCCCCCTCTCCTCCCCCTCTATTAGCGTGGGTGCGGGCGGGCGGGGGGTAGTTAGTGTGTGACGATGCCCCCCCCCCCCCCCCCCCCCCACACCCCACCACCACCACCCCACACAACCGCACGTTGGGGGCACAGACCCAACGGGTCTGCACTTGGTCTAGTCTCAAATAAAGGTTGAGTGGCAACACAAGAGACTGCAGCTACTGGAATCTTGAGGGGGAAAAACAGAGGGGAACAGTGGGAATCACAGAGCTACTGCAGGAGGAGAGCATGAACCACACAGGGGGAACAGTGAGAGAGGGTCAGAAGAGAAGTTTAACGTGGGTTTCCTTCCACATCCCAAAAATGTGCGGGTATGTGAGTTAATTGGTCTGTGTAAAATCCCCCCTTCTGTGTAAGGAATGGGTTAACATGTGAATGAATGGGTGATCAGTGGTTGGCGGGGACCGAAGAGCCTGCTTCCACACTGTATCTCTGAAGTAAACTCGAAACATAATGCCAGTGCAATGCGTTAGCAGGTCGAAAGAAAACTATTCTACCTAAAATCGTCACTAATGACATCACGCAACTGCTTGGGGACAACGAGTCCCCTGCACCTCCTGTGAAACAAGGGCGGGACGGGCAGGGTGGAGCGGACTGGCTGTGCGCCAGGTTAACTCCTCATTGACACCTGGGGTCTGGCGAGCAACACGTGGGAGGGACGCCTGGCGGCAGTGTCCGCAGCCCCGCTATGCAGTAGGTATCCAGCCGAATGGGGGAGACTAGCCACAGAGTTAAAAGTATAAGGAGTTTCAAATTGTGAGCTGGACAAAGATTTTGGTGAGCAACTTTCAGCGCGCCCAAGATATTAGCCAAAAAAGACCTGCTTATTTAGCTCCGGAGAAACACCGCTTCCAGATATACAGAGACATCTTTTAATGGGTGCAGCGTGTGTTGAAGGTAATGTAAATGTCTTTTAGCTGTGCCGGCCATGATCACATTGAATGGCGGTGCTGGCTCGAAGGGCCGAATGGCCTATTCCTGCACCTATTGTCTATTGGCCTGCCAGTCCTATTTTAAGTGCTTTATATTTGCTGTTGAAAACTGTTTTATTTCCACCCATCGCACAAATATTACACGGGGCATTTAATATTGCACGATTTGAACTTATCATATATTTCATGTGATTACGTAGTTGTACTTCCTTGTCAACCTACAACAATGTGAAGGCAATCGAAACGCTGTGTAAACGTCATCCTCTGTTTGTGGAGCTCAAAGCTGCCCATAGTAGTCCAGTACTGAGCTGACCCATTTTATATAGGTAGACAAAAGTGCTGGTGAAACTCAGCGGGTGCAGCAGCATCTATGGAGCGAAGGAAATGGGCAACGTTTCGGGCCAAAACCCTTCTTCAGACCTTGTAGGGTGGGAGGGGGGGGGGGTGGGGGGGGGGGACGGGGAGAAGAAAGGAAGAGGAGGGAGAGCTGAGAAGGGGAGGACACAGCAAAGGCTACTGGGGGGGGGGGGGGGGATGGGAAGAGAGAGCAGTGTTACGGGGTATTAAAGAGACCCTGGTGAGAGCCTCGGCTATAGTAGGGGAGGGGAATCCCCGTTCCCTGAAGAATAAAGACATTTCCGATGCCCTGGTGTGGAACACCTCATCCTGGGAGCAGATGCGGCGTAGACGGAGGAATTGGGAGTAGGGGATGGCGTCCTTACAGGAAGCAGGGTGGGAAGAAGATTAGTCTAGATAGCCATGGGAGTCAGTGGGTTTATAGTGGATGTCGGTCAGAACTCTATCACCTGCGATGGAGATAGTGAAGTCAAGAAAAGGTAGGGAAGTGTCGGAAATGGTTCAGGTGTATTTGAGTGCCGGATGGAAGTTAGTGGTGAAGCGGATGAAGTCAGTTAGTTGTGTGTGGGTGCAGGAGGTAGCACCAAAGCAATCGTTGATGTAATAATAATAATGAATTTTATTTATGGGCGCCTTTCAAGGGTCTCAAGGACACCTTACAAAAATTTAGCAAGTAGAGGAAAAACATGTATGCGAAATGAAATAAATAGTAGAGACATGACTAGTACACAAATTAAAGACAGAATTCAATTCAAAACACAATATGAGGCAATTCAAGCACAGATGAAAAGGGAGGGGGACGTGGGGCTAAGGATAGGCAGAGGTGAAGAGATGGGTCTTGAGGCGGGACTGGAAGATGGTGAGGGACACGGAATTGCAGATCAGTTGGGGGAGGGAGTTCCAGAGCCTGGGAGCTGCCCTGGACAAGGCTCTGCGGAGGTTGGACTTGTGGATGGAGACCGGCTGATGTGGATCTGAGGGACCGTGAGGGTTGGTAGGGGGAGAGGAGGTCAGTGAGATATGGGGGGGCCAGATGGTGGAGGGCTTTGTAGGTGAGGACCAGGATTTTGTAGGTGATCCGGTGGGAGATGGGAAGCCAGTGAAGTTGTTTGAGGACTGGCGTGATGTGATGCCAGGATTTGGTGTGGGGGATGAGTCGGGCGGCTGCGTTCTGGACCAGTTGGAGTCGGTTGATGTAGGTGGAGCTGATGCCAAGGAGAAGTGAGTTGCAGTAGTCCAGTCGGGAGGAGATGAAGGCATGGATGAGTCTTTCAGCAGCGGGAGGTGTGAGAGAGGGTCTGATTTTGGCGATGTTGCGGAGGTGAAAGAAGGAGGTTTTAATGACATGGCGGATGTGAGGCTCAAGGGAGAGGGTGGAATCAAAGATCACGCCAAGGTTGCGGGCCTGGGGAGATGGGGAGACAGTGGTGCAGTCGATGGTGAGAGTGAGAGATGATGTAGCGGAGGTAGAGGTCGGGGATAGGGCCCTGGTACGTCTAGAACAAGGATTGTTCGACGTACTTTACAAAGAGGCAGACATAGCTGGGGCCCATGCGCGTGCCCATAGTTACGGCTTGTATTTGGAGGAAATGGGAGGAGTCAAACGAGAAGTTATTGAGGGTAAGGACCAACTCCGCTAGGCGGAGGAGAGTATCAGTGGACGTGTATAGGTTGATTCTCCGGTCGAGGAAGAACCGGAGGGTTTTGAGACCATCCTGGTGGGGGATGGAGGTGTAGAGTGACTGGACGTCCATGGTGAAGATGAGGGGATAGGGGCCAAGAGAATGGAATACCCGGAGACAACGGAGAGTGTCTGAGGTGTCTTGAACATAGATAGGGAGGGATTTAACCAGGGGGGATAGGATGGAGTTAAGGTATGTGGAAATAAGTTCGGTAGGGCACGAACAGGCAGAGACAATGGGTCTACCAGGGCAGTCAGGTTTGTGCATTTTGAGGAGAAGGTAAAATCGGCCTGTGCGGGGCTGGGGAACGATGAGGTTGGAGGCTCGGTCAGGCTGGGAGCCGGAGTTGATGAAGTCGGTGATGGTGGTGGAGATGGTGGCCTGGTGCTCGTCAGTGGGGTCGTGGTCCATGGGTAAGTAGGAGGAGGTGTCCGAGAGTTGGCGCGTGGCCTTGACTTTGTAGAGATCGATGCGCCAGACTACCGCGGCACCTCCCTTGTTGGCGGGTTTGATAACCCAGTCTGGGTTGTTGCGAAGTGAGTCGATGGCTGTACGTTCAGGGGGGGAGAGATTGGAGTGACACAGGGGAGTGGAGGTGGTTGAAGTCGCGACGGCAGTTTTGGATAAACGGGTCTAAAGCTGGAAGGCCATGAGAGGGTGTCCACGGGGAGGGGGTTCGTTGGAGACGGGAAAAGGGATCATCAATGGGGGGGGGGCGAGGACTCCTTCCCATGGAATAACGCTGTGAGGCGGAGGCGATGGCAGAAGACCTCCAAGTCGTGGTGGGCGCGGAACTCATTGATGTGGGGATGGAGGGGGACAAAGGTTAGACCTGCTGAGGACCGACGGTTCGGTGTCGGAGAGGGGGAGGTCGGGGGGGATGGTGAACACCCGACAGGGATGGGGGTTGGGGCCGGAGGAAGGCAGGTAAGTGGACTGAGGCCGAGGGGATGTCTGGTGGTGGGTGGTCAGGGAGGAGGGGGGCATGAAGACTGTAGTGTGGGTGGTGAAGAACAGGGGTCACATAGTTAGAGGGGGATGGGGAAGTCGCAGTCGAACAGCCACTGAGGTTACCTGGGTTGGGGAGACTAGCACTATGACCCAATGCAGTCAAACCCAGGGAAGTGGAAGTTAGCAGCGTGGAGGCTTCAGGCCCAGTGCTGAGTCTAGGCTGCAGGTAAGGCGACAGCTGAGAGCTGCTGGAGGGCGGTGGAGTGGCGAGCTTCGGTGGACCCGATGGTAGGAGTCTGCGGGCAGTAGAGTCCGGGTCGGCGGGCGATGCGTGGGAGGTCCCGGTGGGTGGATGGTCGGTGGGGAAGCGCGGTGAGGCCAGCCCGGTGAGGCAACGAGGTGAGTAGGGCGCGGTGTAACGGCCATGTCTACGGAGAGCCCCAGTCCGGCGGCGATGTTCAGTAGGTCCGGTGCGACGCTGATATTCGGCGTGTCCCGTGTGAAGGCGATGTTGAATGGGTCCGGTCCAACGGCGATGTTGGATGGGCTGGGTGCAGCGATGAGGTTAGGCGGTCCTGGGGGATGGATTATATAGGTTGTTTTGTAAATTTCACTGCTCTTGGCATCAAATTCTGGCATTCATCAAGTTATCACTTATGAAATTGGTTATCACTTGGGAAATTGTTATAATATGAAACTTACTGCTGTCGCCGTGTAAGGAAGGGCGTTAATAGGGTTTATAACCAGAAAATCGAGTCTGCCAAAAATCAAATCTCCGTTGGTTATGAAATGTCACTTAACCCCAAACGTAAATTTGTTGGGGGACATTGACATGTCATCACAATTTACATTATTCAACCTTAACTCGTGGTACTGCTGTTTACAGAGAAAACAAAATATTTCAGCTCTGTGGCCTTTTGTTCCATGACCATATTTCAGAGCAGGTTTTTTTGCAGAAACAATCGACAGCAGATGCTGGCTTACAAAAAAAGACACAAAGTGCTGGTGTAACTCTGTGTGCCAAGAGCATCTCTGAGAACATGAATATGTGACGTTTCAGGTTGGGGCCCTTCTTCAGACTGATTGAGTGGGGGGAAAATGCTGGAAGAGAGGTGGGGGCAGGATAAAGCCTGCCAAGTGATAGGTGGATACAGGTGACATGTGCAGTCTAGTTTTCTTAAATTCTAGCAATATTTTAAACTGTAGGTTAATTGGATGTCATTTGTGTGATCAAATCATGGGATTTTGTAGGAGGGAACTGCAGATGCTGGTTTAAACGGAAGATAGACACAAAATGCTGGAGTAACTCAGAGACAGGCAGCATCTCTGGATAGAAGGAATGGGTGACGTCTCATGAGATTTTATTGTTCTGGTATATTTGACCTGCAATGGTGACAAATTGGGTACAATATTTGGAGTCCAGTTGGCATACTTTCCAAGAGTGGAACATATACTAGATATCAATATTATACTTGTAGAATTTAATGTTTTACTGCATAATAAATAGGTTTTCTCCAAGCAAATATTCATTATGAAGTCAATTTTATCCCAGTAGTTATAATTTTATCCTAGTAGTTATAATTATATGTTGGGTTAAGTTTAAAGGCAGAATGTTTAGAGCCATTGGAAAATTCAATTCAAGATTCCTGTTCAGAGAACACTCATGAAACAAAAACTTGTTTGTATAAATTAAGGAAAAGCAGGATTTAACATTAGCTTTTACAAACAATATTGATACATATTTTATGCCGAATTTACTAATCTGAGACCAAAAAAGAGAATCCATGATCTTGGCAGAATTCTGTTTACACATTCATACTACCTTCCTATTCATTAATTATCATCTTGGAAATCCGGCAGCAAATTTGATTTGTGGTATAACTGCATGGCTCTCGAATAATCACATCTTTGACCTCGATTTTGCTGCTTGATTTCATTTTTAGTCCAAAGCCTACTGAGGGCCTGAGAGTGCAAAATGTTTTTGAGAAGTACGTCCTTATCTCAGTTTTAAATGGTTAAACACTTATTCCCCCACACCTGCTCCTTCATAATGCCTCCCAATAGTATCTACTTCAAGGCCCCTCTGAATTCCATCTCTTTCTTCTAAACTCCAGAGATCAATAACCAATTTTGCCCAGTCGTTCCTCATAGGTGAACTTCTCATCCAGGTGAATATTCACTGCAGTACATCTAAGCAAAAAATATATATTTTATGTTTTAATAAAGCAACCAAAACTGTGCAATGCTTCAGGTGTGGTTGAGCCTAAAGGGCCTGCCCCACTTACATGTCCTTGGCAGGTAAATTATGCGAGCCGCGACGGTCCCGCGAAGGTCGTGTGTGATTTCATGCGTACGCACAGCCGTCTGGAGCGTGTGACGTCATTTGAAGATGGACGCAAAATGCAGGAGTAACTCAGCGGGACCGGCAGCAACTCTGGAGAGAAGCAATGGGTGACGTTTCGTGTCGAGACTCTTCTTCAGTCTGAAAGAAGGGTCTCGACCCGAAATGTCACCTATTGCTTCTCTCCAGAGATGCTGCCGGTCACGGTGAGTTACTCAAGCATTTTGTGTCTATTTTCAATCGTCTAGGCCCCGCTCTGGGAGTAGAAGTGGGGGCGGATCCGGACCGCAACGGCCGTGAGCCACAGGCCGAGTTCGGCGATCGTTTGCCTGTTTCTGCTGCTGTTGGAGGTCTTGGGCCTGTCCCACTTTGGCCGTCAGTTCCGGGACAGGCCGTTGGTGCGCGAAGATTTTGTTTGCTACAAAAATTTCGGAGCCCCGCGCGACGTCGCGCACAACTACATTCCCCTTCGCGCTTCTCAGTGGGACCGGCCCCGCACAGCCTTACGATGCCTGTGCGCCTCAACATGACCACGAGGTCGCGTAATTTGCGGGCCAAGGACATGCCCTTAAGCCTGGTTAGCTGCAGCAAGGCTGCTTTACTCTTGCAGTCCATCTCACTACTGGAAAGGGCATTTGTGTTCTTAATAATTATTGTTCCAATTTGATCATGTTATTGGATGAAAGCACCTAGCTTTCTCTACACATTGATGATTAGCTACACATTAGTCACAATTTGGATGCTTTATTCCTGTTATGTTCCAGTTCAGACGTTTACAGCCTGATCAAAGTTACAAAAATATCAAGCAATACAAATCAAATATAAAATCTGATGTAAATATCCAATTGTTTTAACTTCAGTGCAGAAGCAAATGGGCTCATCTTAGCAAAGGTTCTTTACATTTACACTGAGGAAACCAGTAGAACTTTTTATTTGACTGTTCTGTGATCCAAATTCTTGACCTAAAATTATTTATTCTCACTCTGAAATTATTATTATTTATTTATTTTTTTTAATTTTATTTTTATTAGTGTACAATTGCTGAAATTATTTTTGTGTTTGGTCTTGATCTGACGCACACCGAGTCGGATCCCAATATGCCTTTTATGTTTTGGTGTTTCAAGTGATCATCTGAATACTACTAAATACGGCTAAAATGTCATGGGAGTATCTGCCACCAGCAAGCCCTCAGGCAGTGCATTCCAAATCAAAAGCATCCAGTTGGTGAAGCACCATTTCCTCAAATCACCTCTGAAATCTCTACCCCTTGCTTTAAATCAGTCCTTTGGTTATAAACAGACACCCCTGTTTTGGAGGAAAGTTTCTTGCCATCTACCCTACCTTGTGTCTTATAATATAGAAATGTCAGGTCCCACCCACCCACAACCCCCTCTTGCTCCAAGGAAAACAGCCTATCCAGTCTTTCGTCATAGCTGAATCACTACCCCACTATCCGGTCTTTCCTCATAGCTGAATCACTACCCCACTATCCAGTCTTTCCTCATAGCTGAATCACTACCCCACTATCCAGTCTTTCCTCATAGCTGAATCTGAGGCACCACCCTGGTACCTCTCGATTGCTTCCTTTATGGTGCAATCATATCCTTTGTGTAGTGTAGTGATCAGGGCTATGCACTAAATGATTACCCCTTTGACCCCGGATAATGAAAGCAAGTATCCTGTCTGCTGTCTTGAGTATCACCTCTAGTACTCCTGCTACAATCTTCAGGGATCCTTGTACACTCAGATTCTTTGTTTCTCAGCACTTACTTGGGTCCTACAATCCATTGTTTGTGTCTGAGTCATGTTGGTCCATCACCTCGCATCTCTTTTTTATCATGATCAATTTCCATTTGCTCTTACTTTGCCCTTCTTACCAATGCATCAATAACATTCTGTAGCCAAGGGCTCTGTTTAAAAAATTAAAAAAAATTAAAAATTAAAAATGCTTTTAGCAATATTTGAAAGTAATCCAGTGTTTTGGGTTAATATATTTTCTTTGTTCAACATCATCATGCACATTGTCTGGTCAAAAGTGGGTGGTATTCTAGATAGTGAAGATAGTTGTCAAAAATTACAGCAGGATCTTGATCGGGTGGGCTCGGGAATGGTTGATGGAATGAGGTGTTGCATTTAGGGTGCACTAACATGGGCAGATCCTACACTGTGAATAGTAGGGATTTGGGGAGTGTTGTAGAGCAGAGGGATCTAGGAGTACAGGAATATAGTTAGTTGGAAGTGGCATCACAGATAGATGGGGTGGTCAAAAAGGTTTTTGGCTCATTGTCCTTCATCAGTCAGAGTATTGAATATAGAAGTTGGGCGGTCATGTTGCAGTTGTATAAGACATTGATGGAGCCGCAATTGGAGTATTGTGTTCATTTTTGGGCACCATGTTATAGGAACGATGTTGTCAAGCTGGAAAGGGCGCAGAGAAGATTTACAAGGAAGTTGCCAAGACTTTAGGGCCTGAGCTATAGCAAGAGGTTGAGCAAGCTGGAACGATTCTTTGGAGCGCAGGAAGATGAGGGATGATCTTATAGAGGTGTACATAATCATGAGGGGAATAGATCGGGTAGACGCACAGAGTCTCTTGCCCAGAGTAGGGGAATCATGAACCAGAGAACACGGGTTTAAGGTGAGGGGGGAAAGATAAGAACAAGAGGGATAACTTTTTCACACACAGGGTGATGGGTGTATGGAATGAGCTGCGAGAGGAGGTGGTTGAGGAAGGTACTATCACAATGTTTAAGAAACATTTAGACCGGTACATGGATATGACAAGTTTATAGGGATATGGGCCAAATGCAGGTAGATGGGACTAGTGTAGATGGGACAAGTTGTAAAACTCTATGACTCTATTTCAAGAAGGGCCGAGATGGCCTGTTTTTGTGCTGTAATTGTTATATGGTTATATGGCTATTTGTAAGTTTTAACTGGTTTTGTTCCTTTCTGAGGGTGACTGACTAAACTGGTATGTTGTAAACTGGGAGCCTCTTAATGGAATGGACTGCAGCTGTGTCAATTTGTATTTCTATTGCGTATTCATTGTGACGGTTGCTCTCAGATTCATGGTACATTAGTTAAATTATCACCATGTATTCACAGTCATGGATGTTCTTCCTCCAGCCTCGGCTACCCTTCTGTGCCATTTTCCCCATTCCCTCACCTCTTTCAAATCGTGAGGAAGAAAAGGGAGAGCATTTTAAAAATGAGGTCATTTTGAAGCATAAAATTCTGCGTGGTGTTGATAAGATAGATGCTGAGGGGGAAGTTTCCTGATGGGATGGAGATTTGTCAATAAGGGAGGGGGTGAGGTACATATAAGATGGAGGTAAAGAGGAATTTCTTCTCTAGCAGTAGCTACACCAAAGGCTGTATGAAGGCTGAAATGGAAAGGTTTTTGAGCTATTGGGATACAAGGGGTATGGAGAACAGGCAGGAAGGTGGAAGGAGGGCTGGATCAGATTTACCATCATCTTAGTGAATGAAGGTGAAAACTGTCCATATCACAATTTTAGATAATGCAACGCGGTGTCATTGATACAAGTAGGTATGTTACAAAACCTACCTGAATCGTCATTGGGAATCTGCCCTCAGCCAGGCCCGCGATTTTGGCGCTGTTTGGAGGGGGCGGGTTTAAAACGCGATTTTTACTAGGCTGTACTAATCGCACATGTTCAGCCTAGTAAATCATTAACGAAAAATCGCTGCAAGACCCGGTCGCAAAAGGTATTATTAGTTTTATAGGCCTCGATAATATAGTTATAATAGTTTTAAAATTACTCTCTGATTTCGCAACCTCTCGCAGCCCCAGGGTTTTATAAAGCAAACAATTAAAGGTATGTACCTTATTTTTACATTAAATGGGGCATATATATAACCCTGAATATCAAGTTATCTATAACGAATAGTTCATTTTGGGCTTTTTATATCCCGCAGTATTTTTCTCGGCATTTGAGGGCACCAATCCAGCGCTATGTCAACGTTCTAAACCAGCGCGTTCCACATGAACCCACTAGAAAGCCGATTTAAATGGGCATTTATTTACAGCAATTGAACACTAAATTCCTTCCATTTGGCCTATAAATTAATGTAAATTGGATATAAAAATCATGTTATATTGTGAATTATTTGTGAATAATCTTTGGACACTTAGGCTATTTAAAAATGTTAATCTTTCCTTAAGAAATGGGCGTTTGACTATCAAAGATCACAGCTTTTTTGTAATGTCCATTGAAAATCAATAGGGAACAAGATGCTAATTTCCGAGTATGAAAATGGTCATAACTTTTTTAATACTTGAGATATGAAAGTGAATTTGGTGTCAAATTAAACTTATTGTTATGCTTTATCTGATGGGATAAATTGCAGACTTGATTTTTTAAATCTCAAAATTTTGTAACATTGCTAATACAAGCTTAGAGAAGTGTGTTTGGAAAAAAATTATTTATTTACTTTTTTCACAAATTGTGTAAGGGTGAATTTTATTTCATATCTCAGATCGTTGGGTCGTAATTTGTGAACTAATAAGGGTGAATTTCTTTTACACAAATCACTATCGTTGGGGTTGTCTGCATTGGAACAGATTTATGAATCTAAATGCCTAATTCTCTCGTTTCTTGGGTTGGTTTTTTCACATTTTTGGTACTTTAATTATGAAATTTAAAAAAATTGCAAAACTGAATATTTTGAGTAAAATGTGGTATTTTAAAAATAAATACAAATTCGCTAAAATACATTTCTCAATTTACTTTTTTAAAACCCTTTAGTGACATCATCTAATCATAGGTGGGGTACTTATGTATAACTTGAAGTTGCACCTTCATGTGTTCAAAAATATGTTTCTTCTTTAGCTTGATTAAAATGAAAATGTTTTCCCTTACAGGTTCCTTCATTTCTTTAGCTTGCCCTTCTGCTCGACAGGCTTTATGTCAGATCATCAATGTAACCGAATTGAAAGACATGCACCGCCAAAAGCAAAATGAAGAATTCAATGGGACAGCCCTTGGAAAAGTAACTTGGCCCGAAACGCAATACAACTTGTATATAGGGTTGACCTTAGCAATTACATCCAGCCTCTTCATTGGAAGCAGTTTTATACTCAAGAAGAAAGGTCTCTTGCGATTGGCTGAAAAAGGAATTGCCAGAGCAGGTAAATGTTCACATATTTTTTAGGTATTTTGAAATCAACATACTATAAGTTTCAATGATGAAGTGGCTTTGTAATTTGTTGGAACCACTGACTGCACAAATTGATTAGCCAAAATTCATGTACCAATAAAGTTTGAGGGAATTTGGACACGAGCTTGATATAAATGGTGTATAAATAGAAGTATGGATGACATTCAAACTTTATTGCCATGACAAATATCTTGAGATAACTTGCGAATAGAGACCATGAAATTTTCCTTTATAACCAAAGGATAAAGAAATGTAGCACTGTAGTTCAAAGCCACCCTTTCATAGATAGGTATGCAATTCTTTCGAGCTTGAGCAAAGTTCCTTGCAATCTTTATTGACCAGTCCTACCTGTTCATTTTGTAATGTGGGGTATAATAGCGTATGGTAATCAAATCATCTTCCTCCATTTATCCCGGCGATCTTGTTTTGGAATTTTTTGCAATAGTGAAGCAAACTTTGATCTTAAACTATAAAATATAATTAAGCCCTTAATTTCATCACGTAAACTTGAAAATAAATGTGCTGTTGAAGGACTCTCTGAACTTTGAATGCAGTTCATAGAAGGTTTACTAGATTGATACCTGAGCTGTCATGTGTGGAAAGGAGGGGCAGGCTAGGCTTGTATTTGCTGAGCTTAAAAGAGTGAGAGGGGACTTGACTGACACATAAGATCCGGAGAGATCGTGACAGCTTGGATATGGAGAGGATGTTCCCTTGTAGTGCCAGAGTATTGTAAAATTGCCCATTTGACACCCATTTCAAAACGGGGAGAGTGGGAGAGACAAGGGGTAGATAGTTATGGGCTGATTAGCCCAACATCTGTTGGAAACGTGTTCAGATCAATTATTGAGGAATTAATAGTTACACATTTGGAAAACTGGGTTATAATCAAGCAGTAGGCCTGTTTTTTTCTAAAGGGGAAAAATTATGTCTGCAAATACCTTGGCTTTATAAGCAAATCTTAATAAAGTGGATCGTGGAGAACCAGAAGATGTATTTGAATGTTCGGAAGACTTTTGACAAGGGTATCTCAAAAAGCTAAGTCATCAAAGCTAAGTCATCGGAGGTTAATCTATTGGCAAGGATGAGGATTGATCAACATGCAAATATGGATAGGGAGTTAAGATTGGTGAAAAACCAAGGAGTTTTGGTCTTCTTCTTGCGTATGGCGTGCACAGCCTAAAGTTGGAGGACAACTTGTTCTATTCGATCTTATTTGATTGTGCACGTCGGGTTGATTGCATTAGTCGAAACAGGGCGGACCACGTGAAGGTTGCAATCTCCCATTCCAGGAGCCTTGGTGATAGGTCATAAGAGTTCCTTGTTTCGGACATTATTGTCAGTCAAGGCATTGTTTCTGTTTAAATTGAAAAGGCATGGGGAAATGCAACCAGAAAGGTTCCTTGGAACAATGTATTGATTTTAGGGGAGGAGGGGTGGACTGGGGCTGGTGCGAGAAAGGGAGGTGGAAAACATTCAATGATGTCCCGATAGAATGCAAAGTACAGGCTATGATGGTATACTTAATCTTTTGAGTGATATGAGAAAGGATTATGGTTGATAGTACCAGGAGCGAACGTGTTGGGTTGATTGTAAGGTTACCATGACCCACCCATAGCCTACTTTAGAAAAATGTTAGCAACCTGACGGCCTACTTTCTCACTATTTGTGTGGACATACACAGCACAAAGCTGCTTTCTATATTAATTCAAAAGAAAAATGCTGCCATGCTAATTTGCTGAAGTTTATGTGTATTCTTAAGTTCACCATTACTGTTACTGGATTAATTGGTAAATTTCTGAGATCCAACTTCCGCTGAACTGCTAATTTTGCCTGCTCAGCTCTCATTAGTCTAGTTGCTGGAAGTAGACTTCAATTAATTATCAAAAATGTAGTTGATTCATTTTACATGACTCATTTTGTAGTGGCAATTAATACTTCAAATAATACAAAAGTAGGGTGTTAAAGTTTGAAGCTATGAATTTTCTAGGGAGGGGGTTGTTGAATAACTTTCTGCCTGTGACAATATGTTAAGATAATAATCCTATTCGTTTGCACTAATGGTTAAGGTGGAGATTGTTGACATTTGTTTGCTGGCACAAATACAATCTATCTTTTTAATTCTTCTGTGATAATTTCACAGGTCAAGGAGGATATGCCTATTTAAAGGAATGGCTCTGGTGGGGAGGACTTCTATTGAGTAAGTTGCTTTACATATGTTGTACATAAAATTTAACTTGAGCTGTTTAAGTGTGTAATCAATCCATTTGAGTTGTGTGTAATCAATTCATTCAAACCGAGCTTGCAGTATCGAAGTTACTATTGTGCAAGGTTGCTAAAGGTGATCTGTCTTAAATTTGCAAAGTAAATTGAAATGACCACATCTTTGGTTTTATTTTTAAGCCAATTTCTTGGGACCTACACTACAGATCTCGGAATGGAATATTGAAAGGCGAGGGCTAGTAGCAGCTGTTAGCCTCGCATCTATTAGTACTGATGCCCAAAGTCAATGTCTCCTTCTCCAGTCTTGCAATGCTTTCAGGAATTTTATGTTTTTTGATTTCTTATTGTTGTATTTTTACTTCCTTTTTATTCCTGATTTATGTGGTACACCTGCACAATAATGTCTTGTGGAGATATTAGTAAAAACAAACACTCTTCCCAGAGGAATATATTTTTTGAAATTTGAATTGGCATGAGTGGATTGCTTATAGAATAAGCAGCAAACAACATTTTATGCAGCTTTTAGTGACTACAACCACTGATCAGTCATAACATCAGAGATAGACAAAAATGTTGGAGTAACTCAGCGGGTGAGACAGCATCTATGAAGCGAAGGAATAGGTGACATTTCGGGTCGAGACCCTTCTTCAGACTGATGTGAGGGTGGGGGCGCGGGAAGAAGTGGAGACGGGCTGTGGGAGAGCTGGGAACGGGAAGGGAAAGAGGGAGAAAGCAAGAACTACCTGAAATTGAAGAAGTCAATGTTCATACCGCTGGGGTGTAAGTACCCAAGCAAAATATGAGGTGCTGCTCCTCCAATTTGCAGTGGGACTCACTCTGGCCATGGAGGAGGCCCAGGACAGAAAGGTCGGATTCGGAATGGGAGGGGGAGTTGAAGTGCTGAGCCACCAGGAGATCATCTGAAGGGAATACACCAATAAAAACTGTGAAGGGACGATAGTGAGACCCAGAATTGAAATTTGATGCTCATAAACAAAGTATTGGGCCACAATGGAGATACAGGAAACTGCAAATGCTGAAACCTTGAACAAAGAACAAACTGCTGGAGGAAGTCAGCATCATACTGCATTGAAACAGGCCCTTCGGCCCAACCTGCCTTTGCTGACAAATGCCCCATTTAGGCTAGTCCCATGTACCCGGCTTGGGAGCATGTCCATCTTTTCACTTTACCTCGGTACACGTGACAATAAACAAACTGAACTTTCCTATCCATGTGCCTGTTCAAATGTATTTTCAAACAATGTAATTGTGACTGTCTCAACTACTTTCTCTGGTAGCTCGTTCCATATACCCATGGGAAGGGGAGTTAAATAGTTAGCAGCAAAGCGATACCTGATTTGGGTGGAGAGCCACCTGACTAAGGTAGCATACATTCTTTAATTGTGATTTCACAGTTACCCAATTTTTACAAATGTACACTCCTGACATTTGGTTATGACGTGTGTGCGTGTGTGTATGTGTGTGTGTTGAGATTTTGTTGGCATTCATCCAAAATTTTTTATTTTGTTTCCCCTTTCGAACACATTCCTTTTGTAGATAGCAATGGCCACTCCCTGTAGTGACTCTCCAAAAGGAATGTGTTAAGAAAATCTGTTCTAGTCCGTCTACCCCAATAGCTAACAAAGGTACAAATGTAGCACCTCGTGTTGAACAACATAAACGTTTTATCTGTGTTTAGAAACATAGGCGCAGGAGGAGGCCATTCGGCCCTTCGAGCCAGCATCACCATTCATTGTGATCATGTCTGATCGTCCCCAATCAATATGCTGTGCCTGCCTTCTCCTCATAACCCTTGATTCCACTAGCTCTAACTCTCTCTAGAGCTCTAACTCTCTCATAAATCCATCCAGTGATTTGGCCTCCACTGCCTCTGTGGCAGGGAATTCCACAAATTCACAACTCTGGGAGAATTTTTTTTTTCTCACCTCAGTCTTAAATTATACCCATGGGAAGGGGAGTTAAATAGTTAGCAGCAAAGCGATACCTGATTTGGGTGGAGAGCCACCTGACTAAGGTAGCATACATTCTTTAATTGTGATTTCACAGTTACCCAATTTTTACAAATGTACACTCCTGACATTTGGTTATGACGTGTGTGTATGTGTATGTGTGTTGAGATTTTGTTGGCATTCATCCAAATTTTTTTTATTTTTTTTACCCTTTCGAACACATTCCTTTTGTAGATAGGGCCCTTTATTCTAAAACTATGGCCCCTGGTTCTGATCTCACCCAATATTGGGAACATCTTTCCTGCACTAGCTTGTCCAGTCCTTTTATAATTTTATGTTTCTATAAGATGCCCCCTCATCCTTCTAAACTCCAGTGAATACAAGTCTTTTCAATCTTTCCTCATATGACAGTCCCGCCATCCCAGGGATCAGCTCATGAACCTGTGCTGCACTGCCTCAATCACAAGGATGACCTTCCTCAAATTAGGAGACCAAAACTGTACACAATACTCCAGATGTGGTTTTACCAGATCCCTATACAACTGCAGACGAACCTCTTTACTCCTGTACTGAAATCCTCTTGTTATGAAGGCCAACATTCCATTAGCTTTCTTCACTGCCTGCTGTACCTGTAAGCCAACTTACAGTGACCGGTGTATAAGGACGCCCACGTCTCGCTGCGCCTCCCCCTTACCTAACCAAACCCCATTGAGATAATAATCTGCCCCCTTGTTTTTGCTGCCAAAGTGGATAACCTCACATTTATTTATATTATACTGCATGTGCCCACTCACTCAACCTGTCCACAGGGCCGGTCCTAGGCCGATTGAACCGATTTTTCCAAATTGGGCCCCGCGCCCAAGGGCGGCCCCGCGTTAATTTTCCGTACAAATTTGCTTTGTTAAATAAAAAATTTTAAAAATACATTTGCCATACGGATTTGTTTACAAAACGAACATGGATAACAACCGCTGTGAATAATAAACGATGTGTTAACTGCTACTCAACAATGGGTCATCAATGCATATCGATACCCATTCCTCAGTAAATACGTTAAATTGTGTCACTCGCTGCCGCAGGAGCGGCCGAGACTCTGGTCTGGACTCGGGGGAGGGGGAAGTCTACAAGGCAGCAAGCCCCAGCACCGCAGCGAACTCAGCCGTGAGTATTCAACGTTAAACGCTGGGAGCGGGCAGGCGGGCGGTATGTGCGTGAGAGGGGGAGGGGGGGATAGAGTTAAAAAACCTGAAGCGGAAACGAAAGACAACTGGCCGGATAATTGCGGGAGGGAGACAATCTGTGGATAAACAGATCTGGGGGTTGTGTTAACTCGTTCGTTGCCGGTACAACAGCAGACCAGGTTGGAGGTTTGAGTCTGTGTTACAATTGGTGTCGGGGTTAATGTCTGGGCCGGGGTACGGGTGGGATTTAACCCTGTCTGTTTGTGTGTGTCTGTCTGTATGTGTCTGTATCTGTGTATGTCTCTGTGGCTGTGTGTGTGTGTGTCTATATCTGTGTATGTCTCTGTGGCTGTGTGTGTCTCTGTGGCTGTGTTTGTTTGTCTCTATCTGCGTGTGTCTCTGTCTGTGTGTGGGGGAGCTGTGGAGAAACAGAAGGGGGATTTTCAGATGCAAACCACACGTTTTCAGTTAAGAGTTGGACACGATTATTGTCAATATGAGCAGCTCACGGAGCAGTCAGAATGAGAAACGCTGCTCGAGCTCACACACACTCGTGGACTGAACTGTAGACATAAACGTGGGTGGGGGAGAGGGAGAGAGAAAAGAGGAAGGGGAAGAGAGAGAGAGAGAGAGGAAGGGGGGGAGAGAAGGAAGAGAGAGATGGGAGAGAGAGATAGATAGAGGGAGAGAGAGAGAAGGGGAGAGAGAGAGAGTTCTCCCTTCTGCCTCACCACTGTTGGCTGCCCTTTGAGATGACTGAAGACCAAAACCAGTTACCCTTTAGATCTCCCTCTCACTACCTCCCTCCCCCCCCCTCCCCCTCCCTCCTTCTCTAGAGAGGGGCGGGTGATGATGAGGGTAGGAAGGGGGGAAGAGGGCGGAGGGGAGAGAGGAGTGTGCCTTGCTTGGTGAAGAAGAGGGATGTGGGGACGCTGTACGCAGGTGGTGACTCACTCTCACACTGGGATCCCCCCCCCCCTGTCATTGCACAGTCTATCTGACTCCCTGCAAATTCTCCCCCCGCCCCTTTATGGAGCGAAGGAAATATGCAACGTTTCGGGTCGAAACCCTTCTTCAGACCCGGCCCGAAACGTTGGCTATTTCCTTCGCTCCATAGATGCTGCCTCAAGCCCTGTCCCACTGTGCGAGTTCACCCAAGAGCTCTCCCAAGTTTAAAATCTCTGTGTAGCATCTCTGTCCCTGTCTTCAAATTCCCACTTTGAAATAAAAAACAATTTTCGACTTAAAAATTTCGCAGCAGGATCGCGATTAGTCGATTCCCACGCATTTTCAATCGTCGTTCGATTCAGTGTAATTTTCACACCTGGTTGATGTAGTTTTTTAAAAAAATATATAGTACATTACAATAAATAGTTTCAAGCATACCCGGTACTAAACGCACAAACATTAAGGTGGTTACTGATGTTACAAACTGTTATACGGCGGCAGGCGCGGGACACCGCAACGCCCTGTGTCTCCCTTTCAAGGGAGATGCTAAAAATGCATTTCGTTGTCTCTGTACTGTACACTGACAATGACAATAAATTGAATCCATTTCATTTCATCATTTCATTTCGTTTCATTTCATTTTTATAAATGAATATAATTTCAAAGTGAAATAGGAGATTTCCGTGGAAAGAATATTTAACCAGAATATGGTGAGGTCGCTGCAAAATGCTCACTTAACGGTTGGGACGGCCTTCTGGCGGCGGTGACCTGAGTCCGGGGTTCAGCCGCGGGCCGGCGGCTGCGTCCGCTGGACTGGAGGGCGGCAGCTTCGACCACCCCGGGCCGCGGTGTTTGAGCCGGCCCGTTTGCGGGGTTCGGTGAGCCGCGGGACTGTTTGTACCATCGCCCGGTGGGGAATCGCCTCAGCGCAGAGGGAGAAGAGGAGGGAAGAGACTGCAGCCCTAAGAATTTTGCCTCCACCACAGTGAGGAGGTGCTTGGAGGACTCACTGTGGTGGATGTTAATTTGTGTTTATTGTTGTTTATTATTGTATTATTGTATGTATGACTGCAGGCACGAAATTTCGTTCAGACCGTAAAGGTCTGAATGACAATAAAGGTAATTCTAATTCTTCTAAAACAATACGCTGTCAACTCAGGATTGTTTCTTAGCCCTCTGACAGGTGTTTCAATCTCACCTTGTAGCTCGCTGTTAATCGATTCATAGTAAAACATGTTCTTCTTTAAGTACTGTTGTTTCTGGGATGGGGGTGACTGATAACAAATAACCCACATTCTGTATTTTGTCATAATGTGGCTGAAACAATGGCATATCTTGTGATATTTATTAAGATAGAAAGTTACAACTGAGCTTGGGCAAGATATTACCTTGCAACATTCTGTATGTCTGATAGATATTGTGAAATGGAACTCAGAAATTATGGGAGGATTACATAAAACTACAATTCAAAGGTAATGAATATACAGAGTATTCTTATTTCCATCATGAACATACAATAGTGATATAGGACACCAGGTCCTACTACGGCAAACTCACGAGCTACTACGGTATGACTACGTGTTAAAAAGTATCAAATTTTTACATCCTGAGTATATTTTACTCGTGGACATTTTTCAACATGTTGAAAAATCTTCACGAGTCACCACGTTTCCCAAGTACCTGCCATTAGCGCTAAGAAATGGCATGTTGGCCTTTATAACAAGAGGAATCGAATATCGGAGCAAAGAGGTCCTTCTACAGGTGTACAGAGTTCTAGTGAGACCGCACCTGGAGTATTATGTGCAGTTTTGGTCCCCTAATTTGAGGAAGGACATTCTTGTTATTGAGGGAATACAGCGTAGGTTTACAAGGTTAATTCCGGGATGGCGGGACAGTCATATGCTGAGAGAATGGAGCAGCTGGGCTTGTACACTCTGGAGTTTAGAACGATGAGAGGGGATCTCATTGAAACATATAAGATAGTTAAGGGCCTGGACACGCTAGAGTTCCCGATGTTGGGCGAGTCCAGAATCAGGGGCCACAGTTTAAGAATAAGGAGTAAGCTATTTACGTCGGAGACGAGGAAACACTTTTTCTCAGAGAGTGGTGAGTCTGTGGATTGCTCTGCCGGTGGAGGCAGGTTCTCTGGAAGCTTTCAAGAGAGAGCTAGATAGGGCTCTTAAAAATAGCGGAGTCGGGGGATATGGGGAGAAGGCAGGTACGGGGTACTGATTGGGGATGATCAGCCATGATCACATTGAATGTATGTGATTTGAAAGTGAATTGGGTGTCAAATTAAACTTCTTATTATGCTTTATCTGATGGGATAAATTGCAGACTTGATTTTTTAAATCTCAAAATGTTGTAACATTGCTAGAAAATGTACCTGCATCTTGGAGGCCGGAGGTTAGGTTATTAGCAAAGAAAGACAGGCTTCGTTATCCCATCAAGAACGATGTTGCTGTACTGAGATATAGCCAAGTCTATCTCTCATTGCTAGCAGCTGATGGGAAGCGGCTGTAAAAGGGCAGCGCTGCTGGAGGGGGGGGGGTTCCTTTTAGAGCGTGTGGGTAGTCTGCCCAGGAGTAAAGTAGCAGGGAGGGCAGGACGGGTGAGATGGAGGGGGTCGGCCCGGGGATCATCCAGTTCAAGAGCGGGTCAGTGGGCGATGGAGCTTACTCCATGTGTCGGGGCGAGTAACCTCAATAGATCCCTTGTTCGCGCTGACACAGGATCAAGCTCCATCGCCCGCTGTGATGTTATGAATCACCCGCTGACCCACTCCGCTTTGCTCTTGAGCTGGTCCCCTCTCTGTTCAGACGGAGAACACTGCCAGAGCTGAGCGAGCCAGCAGAAGGCACTGAGATGGCAGTCGGTTCCGCTGTCCGGTGATGGAAGCCACTCGTAGCCACACGAGCTGCTTCCCTCCCCGGCCACAATGCGGTAGCTCTGCGCCCGGAACGCCGCGGCAGTGGCGAGTGAGTGTTACTGGCATGAACCCGACCCCCTCCTTCTCAACGCTCCCGCAACTTTATCCCTGGCTAGAATCCCCACACGCTGTGGAAGGAACTTTCCCTCGAATTGTCATGTGAGTCACGACACGCGACTCATTTATAATTATTTATTTATATTTCTACGAAAGTATTTCCCAATTGGGCCCCGCACCTCCTAAGGCCAGCCCTGCCTGTCCAGGTCGCCCTGCAACCTCCTAACATCCTCTTCACAGTTCACTCTGCCACCCAGCTTTGTGTCATTGCAAACTTAAAAAAAAAAAGAAAACAACATGCTCCCCAAATCTCCTTTAAATGTTACCCTTTTCACTTTAAAACTATGCCTTCTAATCTTTGACATTTCCATCTGGTGAAAAAGTTCCTGACTATCTTCCCTATTTACGCCTCTCCTAACTTTATACATTTCTATCAGGTTTCCCCTCAACCTCCAACATTCCAGAGAAAGAATCCATCTTTGTTTCCTTATAGGTCATGACCTCTAACCTATGCAGTATTCTGGTAAACTTCTTTGGCACCCTCTCCAAACCCTTCACATCCTTCCCATATTGGAGTGACCACAACTGTACTCCAAATTCAGTCTAACCAATGTCCTATAAAGCAGCAACATGACTTCCTGAATCTTGTACTCAATGCCCCGACTAATGAAGGCAAGCATACCTTATGCCGCCTTTTGCACTTTCAGGGAGCCATAGACTTGGACCTCCTGATCCTTTGCACATCTATGCTGTTAAGGGTTTTGCCTTTAACTATATACTTTCTTCTTCCATTTAACGTCCCAAAGTGCAACATCTCACACTTGCTCAGATTGAACACCATCTGCCGTTTCAATACCAATTTCTGTAACTGATCTATCTCCCACTGTTACGTTCCTCACTGTCCGCAACTCCACTTATGTCCGCAACTCCACTGTCGTCTCCACTGGTCACAGCCCCCCGGCCAGAAAACACGCCACAACCACCTGTCTTCCATGAGTAAACCAGTTCTGAATTCAAATGATCAAATCATCTTGGATCCCTTTACCTCTGGCTCAGCCTGCCATGGACTTTTATAAAATGCCTATAGACAACATCTCTACCCTACACTCATCAGTCACTTTCATCACCTGCTCAAAACCGAATCATGTTATTCCTTAAAGAACAGGATGAGGGGTGATCTTAGAGGTGTATTAGGTCATGAGAGGAATTAGATGGGGTAAATTGAGTCTTTTACACACAATATGGGTATCAAGAACCAGATAACATGGATTTAAGGTGCAGTGGGAAAGATTTAATAGGAACACTAGGGGCAATTTTTTTCACACACAGGGTATGGAACATGCTGCCAGAGGAGGTAGGTGAGGCAGGTACAATCTCCTTTCTTGTCTCTCTCAATAACCTCGGATAAATCCCATATTCTTGCTATTGAGGGAGTGCAGCGTAGGTTTACAAGGTTAATTCCCGGGATGGCGGGACTGTCATATGCTGAGTGAATGGAGCAGCTGGGTTTGCACACTCTGGAGTTTAGGATGAGAGGATATCTCATTGAAACATATAAGATTGTTAAGGGCTTGGACACGCTAGAGGCAGGAAACATGTTCCCGATGTAAATCTATTCCTTTACCTCCCGCTGGTGGTCCATAAATACAATTTTATTAGAGTGAGCACACTGATTTTATTAGAGTGAGCACAAATCTTATTTTTGAAGATGGACACAAAAAGCTGGAGTAACTCAGTGGGACAGACAGCATCTCAGGAGAGAAGGAATGGGTGACATTTTGGGTCGAGACCCTCCTTATTTTTGAGCTCTACCCATATTGCCCTAATAGATGAATCTTCCAGTATGTCCTCTCTAAGTATCACCATGACATTCTCCCTGGTTAATTAAACAACTCCTCCACCTCTTTTACTGCTCCCTATCCCATCTGAAGCAACAAAATGGTGGAACAAGTCTCCGTAATGGCCATGATCTTTGCAATTGGCCGTGCAAACTTTATAAAAGCTTTTATTATAAGATTCTTTCAAAACCAGTCTGCTTGATCATGAAGCCGCTTATTTTTTGGACACCCCCCCATTTTGGGTCGAGACCCCCCCCCTTAATAAGCGAGTTCGTTAATTAAACAACTCCTCCATATTCCGAAAAACGCAAGGAATCATGCTTGATCATGAAGCCGCTTTCCCCGCCCCCCTTAATAAGCGAGTTCGGTATTCCGAAAAACGCTAGGAATCATGGGATTTGTCAAAGGTCATTCACCATAAAGAAAAGGCGAACAAAGCGCTGTCTGAAAAAACTGTGTATAAATTCTTATCTTTATTCATAATTTATGCAAAAAAATATATTTAATCTGAGGAAGGGGGGTGCCGTGTGTTCACATTATAAGAAAATTAATGTATTCCAGACTGGAACACAACGAGGGGTGGGAGATTGCAACCTTCACGTTGTCCGCCCTGTTTCGGCAAATGCAATCAACCCGGTGTGCACAATCAAATAAGATCAAATAGAACAAGTTGTCCTACAACTCTAGGCTGTGCACACCATACGCAAGAAGACAAAGAACTCTACGATGATTGTTTCTGAGTCGAATTTCACTATTCTGCTACGTTCAAGGCAATGGAATTCTTCAGCCTCGTCTATGAATACGAATGAGCAATGAAATTATCGATTCCAGAGGGCCTTCCATAAATGGTCAACTCCTCATCTCTTCCCCCTCAAAGGGCAGATGCGAGTGGGAGACAGGAGAGCCGCACACAGACCCGTGCCTCATCCGCTGCCAGGATCGAACCCGGGTCCCTGGCACCACAAGCACTGCCGAACCGCCACTGGACCGCCCCCCCCCCCCCCCCCCCCCCCCCGAGTGTCCCATCCCCACCTGGGGGTGGCGGCCGGAGATGTCCGGAGCGACCCCAGGCCAACAACACCAGCGGCCCCAAGCCCACAGTGCGGAGAAGATGCGCCAACCCCAGTACAACTCCGCCTGACCCGCAAAGCCACTGCAGCACCCCGTGTGCATCCCCGCCGATGATCGGCGCTCGGTCCCCTCCGGCACCGAGGGGGCCAACTGACAGGCACTGGACAAGGAGAGAGGCGCAGCCGACGGTCTCCGGTCCGCCCGGGAGTCGGAGCCAGCGCCTCCTCCCCGCGGCAGCTGCAATCCCGGTCCGACTCCGGACAGGGACGGGACACCCGGGAGGGGACAGGGATGGCCCAGCAGCAACTCAACAGCACCCGCAGCATCGGAGACCCGGTCCCAACCCCGACCATGAACAAGCACGATCTCGCTCACTCGCCAAAGCATAAAGCAATAAAAACGACAAAATAATCTTAGCTTTTAACAAAGGAACAATAAATACAACTAGTTCATAGTTTGAAAGCAGTATTTTCTTACCTAGAAAAATCAATGCTGGAAAAAAACCAGAAGAAATGAAGGTGTATCTGTACACAGCTCCACTGCTTTCCAGCAATGTTTATGCGTAGTGACCTTTGACCTGGGCACGCGCAGTCCAAATATCAAACTCTCTTATTCTTGCCACCGAGCTTGATACCATAACCTTTAGAACAATTACCTCAACATATCATGCCTGTCTTCAAAGGGTCAGTTGTTCAAACCTTCAACAACACTTGGAGCCAAATGCTCCACTTTGCCCCCATTCTTCGTTGGAAGTAGTGTATTCAGATATACCCAGTGAAGGGCGCAGCATGGACATTTCCATCACAGAGCGGGCGAACCCTTGCTGGGGGTCGCCAGAGAGGTGTGCTCCGATCGCTGGCCCGCGGACTGTTACATCCTGACGCCGCGGTCTGTGGAGCTTCTAGCCGCGGGCGTGGCGTGGACTTGCCATCCGGAGCCTGGGATCCCTCGCTGGGGATCCCCGGAGAAAAGCTCCGACCGCCGGCCTGCGGCCTACATCATCCTGAAGCCACGGTCTCCGGTAAGAAAGCGCCGATTCGGGATTTCCAAGCTGCGGAATGTGTTTGACCATTCCAACGTCGGAGTTTCAATCATCCCGACGAGAGGCCCTATAAATCGGGCTGTCCATAGTGGCGACTGCGGAGGTTTATAGCCCCGACCATGGGTGAACAAGGAAGAGGGCTTACTAAACTTTGTGCCTTCCACCATAGTGAAGAATGCTGTGGTTGATTTTTGTGTTAAATCTTATTGGGTATTGTGTTTTCTTTTTAAGTATATCGCTACTGGCAAATTAATTTCACTACACGTTTGGGTGTATGTGATGAAAAATATTTGACTTTATTCCTTTTATTCCATTTTATTCTGCTATATTTCCAATAAATGCACCCAATCATCTCGTGGATCCACTGATTGGGGATCATTCACCAGAGCAGTTTCCAAAGATGAACCATGCTTTCTTTTGCACTCTTGTTGCTCTCAATAAATTTATTTTTAAAGGAAGTACTCTTTTTAAAGGAAAAGTGTTTTGCAGAATGTTATAACTCTATCTGCTGTCTGTTTTGTGAATTGCAACTAGCATTGTTGACTTGGTGAACATTTTTTTCAGAAGGGTGAGAGAATTAATTTGAACTTTTCAGAAGCAGCAGCAGAACTTGCTAAATGAAGTTCAAACACAGGGTACTGCTTACTCAAAATAGGATTATTAGGGCCGGGCATATTGGGAATCATTTATTTTGGCACTGAAATAAAAAATAAAACACTGGAAATAATACATAAAATAATCTGATGAATATTTGCAGTGCTTCTTTTATTTTGGAATTTCAGCAACCTGCAATATCTTGTTTTGGATTTATTGACATTTTTTTCTACTTTTCAGTTAGCTTAGATTTGCTATTGAAGGAGGCAATTCATCTCATCAGGTCTATACTAACTCCCTATAGAACTGCTCAATTCCACTTCATAGCTTATCAGCTATGATAAGTTATAGCTTTTGCAATCAATGTAATTTAATATTGGTTAATAAATAATGATTTTGTGTGTGCATTACAAGATTTTTTTTTAAATCAAAGGTCAGCTTCCTCTTTGGAAGTATAACTAAGCCACCTAAACAATAGCTAAAGTGTAGTTTGTTATTTTGCTCTATGTTAGCACTGTTATAATACAATGTTAAGGGAATCAGCAGATACCATTACTTCCTTTCTCAATACATTTCAGTGTGCCAGTAGGCCAAAGGCTGTGTGCATCACCTTCATTTTAATGTGTCTGGTATTTGTTTTTAAGGACCCAATTATTTTAGCGGTCTCAGCTGTTAATAAAACCAATAATGCCTGTATCTAGTCCAATTCAAAGTATCCATTCTTTTAATGAGCAAATATTTTGCTCCAGCTCTTCTATGGTTCCTAAGCCCCACTCCCATCTTGCCATTCCTTTCTCTGTGGTGCATCAAACTAGGACTGCCTATAAGCAGGTGACTTCTTAGGTGAGGAATATCAGCTTGCAAGGTAATATGCATACTGCTGGATCAATGAAAATTGAATATTGTTGATTGTAACATTTCCTGCAGTGCAGAAATGTTGTTCCTCCTCTAATCCTGAAAGTTGTCATGTTGAGGCATGCAGAATATAAGATAGATTAGTAAGAAAAACAGTGTCCCTAAAGTTGCACTTGTGGAAGATATGTGTTGGACAGAACACATTCACTGTTAATTAGCTGATGCTGAATAACATCACATTTTCTTTAGTGCTATCGATATTAGTGAAATTTACCAAATCCCAGGGGTCCTTTGGTCACAAGGTTTCTCTATGCTGGAATTGCATATTAATATTATTTGTGAGCATGCCTCAATATAAGATTGAAAAAATTAGTTTGGTTAAGTATTGGTTCATCTAGGAGTGTTTAATCAAAAATTGCTTCAAACATATATTAGTTTAGTAATTTGATAATAATTAAGTAAAAAATAATGACATTTAATTAATTGTGCTTTTGCTGGCTTCCTAATGAAACTACTCCATAAACCCTTGTTTCACCACCATAACCCTGCAAATGTTTCACTTTATGCTTATCAAGTTTCCTTGAATCTGTTTCCACCATTCTGACAGGTAGAGCATGTTCAAGAAGGAACTGCAGATGCTGGAAAATCTAAGATGGACAAAAGTGCTGGAGAAACTCACCCGCTGAGTTTCTCCGGCACTTTTGTCTGACAGGTAGAGCATTCCTAGTCATAACTTGATGCATAAGAAATAATGTTTGTCAAATATCTTTGAATTTGCATTATCTAGTTCCTGGTCTTGTGTCGATGAAAACTGTTTTCCCTCATTCACTCTCTCAAAACTCTTCATGATTTTTAGCATATCAATAGCACTAAAGACATTTTGAAAAAGTAAATCATTTGGCATTGGTCTTTCCCAAATTGATATGGACACAATGGAAAATGAATTCTAAAAGCTTTCAAAAAGCTAGGGTGGACAATCCCTTTCATGTTTCTAAACTCCTTCTTGCTATTTTGTTTTGCAGTGGGTGCTGGAGAAGCTGCAAACTTTTCTGCATATGTGTTTGCACCTGCCACACTGGTTACCCCATTGGGTGCACTAAGTGTACTAATAAGGTATGTTTTATTATTGCAATAATTAAAATGGAGGGTTGCATTTGAAACATTACCATATTGAAAGGTACAGCATGGAAACGGCCCCTTTGCCTCACTGACTCCATACTAATCATCGATACCCATTCACACTAGTTCCACATTTCCTACTCTTGAATCCACGTCTTGCAGACTAGCAGAAATTTACAGAGGTCAATTAAATTACAAATCTGCACGTCTTTGGGATGTGGGAGGAAACGAGCACTCGGAGGAAACCAGAGCACTCGGAGGGAACCCACAGGGAGAACGTGCAATCTTTACACCGACAGCATCCAGTAAGGTAAACAAAATGGGCTTGAAGGTCAGTTTATTGTCAAATGTACCAATTAAGATGCAGTGAAAATTGAGTTACCATACAGCCATACTAAGTGAAAAGCAACAAGACACACAATCACATAAAAATTAAGATAAAACATCCATCACAGTAGACATTTATGATAAATGTTGGGCCAGTTTTGAAGTGAAAGTTTCTTTCAAAGTTCTCAGTGGGTGCTCTAAATTATAACGGTAATCTGTTCAATTTTAAATGGGAGTTGACATCCCTGGTTTTGACTAGATTACGGCAAATATCTTTGTGTGCACTGCTACTTAACATAGAAACATAGAAAGTAGGTGCGAGAGTAGACCACCAGGTCCGTCGAGCCCGCACCGCCATTCGCTCATGGCTGAACACTAAACAGACACACTTACCCACAAACAGTAGACACAAGACACAGAACACAAGACACTACCCTCCCCTTTATACCGCTATCACCCCTCTCCACCCCAAGAACCTCGTGATCTCCTGGGGGAGGCAAAAAAACGGATAAAAACCCAGGTCCAATTCGGGAAAAAAATCCGGGAAATTCCTCTCCGACCCCAATCCAGGCGATCGACACTTGTCCAGGAGATCACTCAGGTCTCTGGGCATTACTGTACAATTAATCCTACAAACAAAAACTAGGCCATCCTTTTGTTAGGCAGGAGAAAACACAATGTCTCTGCCATAATGTGTAGGAAGAAACCGCAGATGCTGGTTTAAACCGAAGATAAACACAAAAAGCTGGAGTAACTCAGCGGATCAGCCAGCATCTCTGGAGAAAAGAGATAGGTAAAGTTTCGGCTTGAGACCTTTCTTCAGACCACATCAGGTGTGAAGAAGGGTCTTGACCCGAAATGTCACCTATTCCTTTTCTCCAGAGTTGCTGTCTGACCCACTGAGTTACTCCAGTCTCTGCCATAAAATGTTTTTTTTCTCTATGCATGTTTTAAAGCACAAGTCTGTCAACTTTCATAAAATCCAGACACACGAGACTGCAGATGCTGGAATCATGATTTTTAAAAAACTAACAGACTGACTTCGACAAGGGCAGTATTTGTGGAGGGAAATGGACAGACAACATTTCCGGTCAGGACTCCTCTTCAGCGGAGGTGTAGTCATTCTGAGGAAGGTTCTTGACCAAAAATGTTGTCTGTCCACATCCCTCCACAGATGCTGCCTGACCTGCTGAGTTCCTCCAGGTGTTTATTTTTTACCCATAAAATCTGGAACAGATGAATATTATCAATAGGAACACCTATTGAAAACTTAGAAGTAAATCAAACTTCCTTGTAAATGGGTTTGGATTAGTTATTGTGTTCAATATAGTCAGTGTAATGCCTGTGTACCATAACCTTATGTGTTGTCCTACAAAGAAAAGAAAATAGTATCTTCATCACCCAGGGGTGCAATGCACAGAAATAAAAATGTTTAGGGGGTCTTGTGCCTGGGGAAGTCTAAAGTAAAACATGCTGAAACAAGTAAATCAGGACAAAGGCATTGATAGTAAATGACAAATTTGCTTGAATTACTTGAGAATCTTATAATAGAGCCATGAGTGATACAGTGTGGAAACAGGCCCTTCGGCCCAGCTTGCCCACACCGGCCAACATGTCCCAGCTACACTAGTCCCACCTGCCAGCATTTGGTCCATATCCCTCCAACCCAGTCTTATCCATTTACCTGTCTAACTGCTTCTTAAATGTTGGAATAGTCCCTGCCTCAACTACTGTAACTTGTCTAGCAGCTTATTCCATACATGCACCACCCTGAACGACTGAAATACATCACTGGACCACATTTAAGAACCAATACTCATGGATCAATTCATTAATGCTGGAATGTTAATTGTCCAGGAAAAATATTATTTAAAAAAAAACCCATTATAGACTGAACAAATCTTCCTTTGTTTGCAATTCGTTCACTGCAGTATCCTGCTATTTTTTATATTTTCCAAACAGTGCTGTGCTTTCATCTTATGCCTTGCATGAGCGACTGAACATCCATGGCAAGTTGGGGTGCCTGCTCTGCATTGTAGGATCAACTATAATAGTCATTCATGCTCCGGAAGAAGAAGGAGTCCACTCCTTGGATGAGATGCAAGAGAAGCTAAAAGACACTGGTACATCCGTTTTATTTTAACAAAACATTTTTGCACAATAACCAATTTGGAAAAATCAGGAATGATTGTTCATTCTTAGACATTACTAGCTGCTTTCTTTGTCGTGGATACTGCAAAAATCTGGTTCAGCCTAATAGTTTTTTTTTTGCTGTAATTCTATTTGATTATTGCACCCAATTTTAATAAAGTAAGAAAACTATTGGTTATTTAGTTAGCAGAAACAAATGTTGAAAAATGCAGGAAATACTCAGCAGGTCAGTTAGCATCTGAAGAGCGAGCAACCAATTTAACATTTTCAAGTCAGTGACATTTAATCAGAGCATGGAAAATTTAGAAATCAAATGTATTTTTAATTGTGAAGAGAGAAGGGAACAAAGCGAATGGATTCCAGGAGCAGCTGAATGACATAAGACTGCTGCTGTCCGAGAGAGGCTAGTTAATCAAGGCCATTCTGTATGGAGATGTATAGAAGAGATAAAAGAGAAACACAAATGATGGAACTGAGTTTATAAAATGCTGCAGTTGCTGGAATTCTGAAATCAACAAGTTTAGACAATAGGTGCAGGAGTAGGCCATTCGGCCCTTCGAGCCAGCACCGCCATTCAATGTGATCATGGCTGATCATCCCCAATCAGTACCCCGTTCCTGCCTTCTCCCCATATCCCCTGACTACGCTGTCTTTAAGAGCCCTATCTAGCACTCTCTTGAAAGTATCCAATTTACTGAAAATAACAAGCCGGACAGGCAGAATGTCTAGGGAAAGAACATTACAAGTTGATCTTTTTTATTTCAGACTTTCTAATTACTGAAAATGAAAAAACTAGTTGACTGAAGCTGTTGAATTCTTTCAGTCTTGAGACATGAGCATCAAATGCAATACACTAAATTAGAAGAAGCACAAGTATATTTGTGCCTCGCTTGGATGAAGTGCTTAGATCCTTGGTTGGAAAGGAAGAGGTAGATATGACTCTCGTGCAGTTGCTTGGAAAGGTGCCATGAGAAAGGCAGTGAATGTCAACTGAGATGGATCAGTCTGGTAATGGAATCACATTGGGATGGGCGGTATTGGGTGATCTGTATAATATGGAGGCTAGTGGTTTAGAAGATAAGGAACAAAGAGCATTCTGTGTTTGTTTTGGTTGGGAGAAGGGGAAAGTGCATATGTATAGAAAATAGGACATAATGCTGCAAGCCATTTCAACAATTATGGAGGGGAAACCACAGATCAAGGAAAGGGGGGATATCTAGGCAGCACTGGTATAGGAGGTGTTGCCATCAAAATAGATATACCTATAACATACCTGGAGAAAATAGAAGAATAAAGTGCTGTCCTTGCAGGAAACAGTATGGGATGAGTTGCAGAGCAGTTAGAAACTGAGCTTGGAATGGATATTGGTCACTAACTTACCATGAGATGGGAATGGAAAAATCAAGAAAATGAGGGGGATAGTGGGAGATGGACCACTTAAAGGTAAGAAAAGAGGAACAATTAATAATGAGAGTGAAGCTTTTGAATTCTGTATGAGAGCAAAAAGCAGCATTAAAACATTTAGAAGAGGACACGTAGGGTTCAAGATAGTACTGAAACAGTTTCACATTTTCTACAATAGCTGAGCGCAATTTGGACCCCTGTGTTCATAGCTGCAGCCTACACATTTTTAAACCAGGCCTCCAGCGATTCACTTGCTCTAGTTCCAATTTGGTGTACTGCATTCAGTGCTCACCATTGGGGGCAGAAACCCGGGGGGGGGGGGGGGGGGGCAAAGGGGACAGGGATTTTAAAATCTCCGCTTTCCTCAAGACAGTGGAGGTGGGACTGCTGATTGGACGAGAGAGACGTCGGTCAGCAGGCAATGGGGGTGGGACATGATGATTCAGCTCGATGATTGGAGGAGGGAGGAGTGGGGGGGCTGGGACTGAGGATAGAGTGCGGTGATTGGAGGAGGGAGACGTGGCACAGACCTGCGCCTCATCCGCAGCCAGGATCGATCCCGACCGGGTCTCTGGCGCTGCCCCTTCCCCACCCGAGTGCCCCCCCACGGGTGGCCAGAGAGATCGGGAGTCAGACAGGAGCTGTACCCCCAGGCCCACAACCAACGCAGAGAAGCAGCGCTAAACCCAGCTCAACTCTGCCTGAGCCGCCAGGTTAACCTGCCTGGGCTTGCGGGAAATATGGCCCAGGTGTACAGCCAGCGTGGAGAAGCAGTGCTGGTGTCCTGTCAGTCCAGGCAGGGTTGTAGGTTAACCCGGCGAGACAGGCAGAGTTGAGCTGCATTTAGCGCTGGATTGAGTCTCCGATGCCTCGCGCATGTGTGTGTGAGTGTACGCATGCGCGCGCGGCCGCCAAAAAAATTGTGGCCCCGGTCTCCTCCATATTTTGATACTGAGTTCCGTGCCTGCTCACAATGCAGTCTCTTCCACGTTGGAGAAACCAAACACATATTGATTAACCACTTTGCAGAATACTTTTGCTCATTCTGAACTGCCTGTTGCCTATCACTTTAAATCATTACTCGACTTTTGGCCTCTTCCTAATCAGTATTTCCTTTTAATTGGGTAGATATCAAATCTCATGTATCAACATTGAATTTGGCAATTTGATGTAACAAGTCTTCCCATCTGCAAAGCCACTACGTCATCAACCTGTTACACTAACACAATTTTTCTCCCTACACGGGTACTGCCTGACATTTTTATGTTTATTTCTAAGATTTCCAGCAAATACAATGTTTTGTATTTCACTGTTCCAGCATTGTTCTTTGTCTTATCTCTCATTCCTCTGTCAGCGTTCACAGATCAGTTGCAGTTAACAAACCTTCACTGTCCTTTTTCAGCTGGCACCGCCAGTATTTGTCCTTCCATCTCTCTGAGACTTCACACTATCATATATATTCCCTTTGTCCTCCCCCACTTCCTGTATAACTGCATTTTAATCCAGGCATTGCATTTTAACTTTTCTCAGTTCCTGTGATCATTTTCTAAGTAAAACACCAGCTCTGATTCTCTCGCCAGATGCTGTCTGATCTGAGTGTTTCCAACCGTTTGTGTTATGGTTTAAGTTTTACAGCTTGTTTGTGGTAGATTTTCATCAATATTTTTCAGCATAATATATTTTTGAATCTCATGGTGAGAAACAGATTTATTAGAAAAATAAATATGGCGCATTTTTGAGAAGCATCACTGAAACAGCCCCTTCAGACCAACATGTCCATGCCGATCAAGATGCCCCATCTACGCTAGCCCATTTGCCTATGTTTGCCCCATAACACTTAATTTTTCCTGTCCAAGTGTCTTTGTTATAGTGCCTGCCTCAATTACCTCCTAGCACCTCGTTCCAGGTACCCACCACCCTCTCTGGAAAATGCTACCCTCTGGCTCCTATTAAATCTTTCCCTTCTCACTTTTAACCTCTGTGCTCTGGTTCTTGATTCCTCTACTCTGGGTAAAAGACTCTGTGCATTCACTCTTTCTAATCCCCTCAAGATTTTAAACACCTTTACAAGATCACTCATCAACCTCCTGTGCGCCAACTAATAAAATCCTAGCCTGCACAATCTCTCCCTATATAGCTCACGCCCTCAAGTCCTGGCAACATACTTGTAAATCTTCTCTGTACTCTTTCCAGTTTAATTACAAATGTGGCCTTGCCAACGTCTTGTACAACTGTAGCATAATGTCCCAACCTCTGTATTTGGTATCCTGACTGATGAGGTTCAATCTATCAAAAGACTTCCTGACGACCCTATCTACCTGTGGTGCCACTTTCAGGGAACGATGTACCTGTGCTCCTAGACCCCTCTGCTCAACAACACTCCCCAACGCCTCACCATTCACTGTGGAGTTCCTGCCCTGGATTGACTTCTTGCAACATCTTGCACCTATCTGCATTAAACTCCATTCCATCGCTCACTAGCCCAGCTGATCAAAATCCTGCTGTAATGTTTGATAGCCAGTTTCACTATCCATGACACTTTTGTATTTTTGAGCTGTATATTTTGGAGCTGTGTAGAGCCAGAATCTCGAATGATGCTTCTTGTTTGTCTCATTGAGACAAAATCAGTTGACTTATCACAACTCTGAAATCAGGTTGCCTTCAATTCTTTTTGAAAACAACAGGAATTATTTGTTAGTTCTGCGTTCAGGGGAACCATAAATGTGAATTACTGAATGCAGCTGGAGGATCTGTATTTAAGGTGCATGAACAACCAATCAGTCCGAGAATTCTGGGGAAGAATGCGAGGGGAACAAGATTTATATCAAACCCTCTACTTGCCAGAATTGAGCTGTGATATCAAATAAATTGCTAATGCTGTTGGTGTGTTTCTTATCACTAATTTTTCACTCTTTAGATGAGTTAAATCATACTGAGTATTGATTGCAGCTGTTATTCCCCATGTTTTCTGGTAAATAAAGTTGCTTAACAATTCATATTTGGCATTTTGCAAAGAGTTCCTATTGCCTTTGGCAATGGCAGGAGAAAATATGAAACGTGATCACATGGGCCTATTACACCTGTAAATGGATATTTTGTCAATGTGGATACATCGCTGAATATAAAATACTTGGGCAAATTGTGTGGGCAACTGAAGACTCCAACTCACTGAGGGAAAAGTTAGAGCGGCATGGTGGCGCAGCTGCCTCGGCATGGTAGAGTTGCTGCCTTGCAGAGCCAGAGACCCGGGTTCGATTCTGACAATGAATGCTTTCTGTACAGGTCACGTTCTCCCTATGACCGCGTGGGTTTTTTTTCCGGGTGCTCTGGTTTCCTCCCATATTACAAAGATGCACAGGTTTGTAGGTCAATTGGCTTGGTTAAAATTGTTCCTAGTGTGTAGAACAGTATTAATGAACGGGGATCGCTGGTCAGCACGGATTCAGTGGTCAGAGGGCCTGTTTCCGCGCTGTATCTCTAAACTAATCAAATTTAAAACATATTTGGTTATGTTTAATTTATGTTTTGTTTTTCTTTTTTCTTTCAGGATTCATCATATTTGCCAGCATAATAATCATAGTTTCTGTGGTGTTAATTTTCTTTATTGCCCCTAAATTGGGAAGAACAAATATTCTGGTCTATATCTTAATTTGCTCCCTGATTGGTGCCTTTTCTGTATCTTCGGTAAAAGGACTCGGCCTTGTGATAAAGGAGCTGATTGAGAACAGACCTGTGGTCAGCAAACCATTCAGTTGGGTTCTGCTCCTGACCTTGATCATTTCTGTTGGCACCCAAATCAACTATTTAAATAAAGCTCTTGATACCTTCAACATCTCCTTAGTTACCCCAATTTACTATGTGCTCTTCACAACTACCGTCATCACTTGCTCTGTCATCCTTTTCAAAGAATGGAATGGTGTGAATGTCAAGGATGTCATTGGGATTATCAGTGGATTCTGTACCATCATTTTGGGCATCTTTTTACTTCATGCGTTTAAGGATATTGAAGTCACTTGGCAACAGTTAGTATCTCTGACAAAGAAGATTGAAAAAGAAGCAACAAATGGATTTGAACATGATGATCATCATACATTATTGGAGAACATGGGCAGCCCATCTGCCAGATATGAAGATGAAATGCATATATTCTTTGATAGTAGAAATGATTATTTACAATAGTGGCCTAATTTAAATAGCTAATTAGGAAAAAGGAACATTATTTTGATCTGCACATTACCTGTGTAACCAGTGTATTAGATCGTAAGATCGCTATATGTACATCTTTTGATTTGCACAGTATTTACATTATTTATATCATTGGTTTCTAGATTTAATTGTGCACTCAATGGACAGTCCTGTGTTCTAAATTAAGTAATGCAAGTACAAAGGAACTACTAGCAGTTCATCTTTGGTCAGTGATGTTAAGTATTCTATAAGGTTGCATAATCATATCAGCATTTTGTATTCTACCTCCAGAATTCATTCCCTTGATTGAATTCTGATCTGAGAACACTTCTGCAGTTATCAACTAACACCATTTGTTCCAAACAAATTAGAGAGAGTTTTTAAATGAACTGCTTTGACTTGTAGGAAGTATAGTGCAATTTCAATGTGAGGCATTTGTTTCTGGGATCGTGGTGAAAGAATGAATATTTGCATTAGAGATTTGGTCTTCAAATAAGATTTCTGGAACTTGTTGCTGTGCTCAATTAAAATGGGCTGCCTCATACCATAAAACAAAAATAAGATCTGGGTTGCAACTCTTGAATTGTACAGCATGCCACATAGGTGGGTTTTTTTCAAAATATTCTAGCACTTTTGTTAACAATGTATTACAGATGTGTATAATTTGATAAAGTCTGTATGCAGTGGAGATTTGTAAACATAGCTCTCACTCCATGGCAAATAGTTCCTATTGAGGGTGAAAGTGTTTGAATATAACTGCAAATATTTGCTTTATTTTTATAAATAAAGGTTGGCCTATATTAAGATCAACTATCCGATCTGTACTTTTCTTAATTTTTGATAATCCATGTTTTCATATTGATGTTTTAGAATTATTTTAAATGTTAGCTTATCTCAAAATTATTTTGACTTCATCAGTAGACCAAATGAACATGTTTGTTTTCATATGTGAACAGCAGGATAAGCATTCAACCTAATACTTCACTTTGTGATAAAAAAAAGATGTGGTATACTTGTCTTCATAGGTCAGGGCATCGAGTGTAAGACTCAGGAAGTCATGAAGCAGCTTTATAGGACTTTGGTTAGGCCACATTTGGAGTATTGCGTGCAGTTCTGGTTGCCCATTACAGACAGGATGTGGAGGCTTTACAAATAGTGCAGAGGGGGCTGATAAGGAAGTTGTAGCTACTGGGAGAGGTCGGACAAACTTGGATTGTTTTCCCTGGAATGCCAGAGACTGAGGGAAGACCTGATAGAAGTATATAAAATCAGGAGATGCAGAGATCATGTAGACCTATCTCCTAAGATGGAAATATCCAACACTGTACATGAAGGTTTCTCTTTAAACTGAGAGAAGCAAAATTAGTGTCTGGTGAGTGTCTGGAATATGCTGCCATAGTTGATGATGGAGGCAAATACAATAGTGGCATGTATGAGACTTTTGTATAGGCACATGGATATGCATGGCAAAGGGGTAAATGAATTCTGTGCAGGCAGATGAGAGTTGTTCTTGGCATAGTGTTTGACACAGACATTTTGGGTCATAGGTGCTGTTCCTGTGCTGTACTGTGTTCTAACTTGTCGTGTTATAAACAAACAAGCTTGTGATGTGAAGATTATAAACTGTAGTCTCATTCATTTGAGTTTGAAGAAAGATCCCAACCTGAAACGCCACCTATCCATGCTGGGACTGAAGAAGGGTTCCAACCTCAAACATCGCCTATCTATGTTCTCCAGGGATGCTGCCCGACCTGCTGAGTTACTCCAATGCGTTGCATCTCATTTAAACATCTCAAGAAATGACATGAGTACAAGACAAGAATGTCAAATAGCTGGGGAATATAAACAAGTCTTTAATTTCATGCTGTTCCAAGTCAAGTTGTCAACATTTTGCTGGTATTTCCAAAATAATTGAAGTATTGGTATAATGTAACAGTCTTGGGAATAGCCAAAGCTGGAAAACCAGACAATCTTATTTTTACATGTCAATTTGTGTTTTATCTTAATCAGCTTATAAGTCAAAGTTTGTTACTTTAATAACTAGTGCGATTTATAATTGAAGGTAATAGTTGCTGGACAAACTATTCTTACTGCAGTGGTAACAAAGAAGATATCTGTTGACAAGCAGTAATTCTTGTACTTATGATATGCTCTGATGGAGGTAGGGAAGGATAGTATGTCCTCAATTGTTTTGGTATCATACTCCATTTGGGCATTGATTTTTGGTTTATTCTATTACTGTGGCCTGCAATTTAAGGAATTATATTCATATGCTTTTTTTTCCCCAATCAATAAGATAAACAAAACTACTGCAAGCAATGGATTCATTTTAAAGTGCACTTGCAGTCCAAAAAGGTCAACCAGCCAGGAAATATTGATTAGTACATACAATGATTTAAGGGATGTCCAGGGAGAAATCATGATCACACCTCCAGGAGAACTTACTGATATGTTTGAATAGCACCATGGAACCAACTAACTAATACAATAAACTGAATTCAGCAAATCAAAGTAATCAATGGAAGTCAAGATTTGTCCAACTTTTAATTTCATTTAGTTGGACAGATCAACATTAGAAGAAAAGAAAGAATCTAAATGTTTCCTTCATACGGAATTTACTTAAACTACGACACGTGATGTTTCAAAGGTTGAGTTGATATGCATTCCTAGTTGGGTTAAAGTAAACCCTTGACCTGATGATTGCAGCGATTTTGAAGAAGCAGTAACAAAAAAAAATGTGTAAGATAAGATATATAAAGGGAAAGTGCTAGGCTGTAAGAATGTATCATTTTTTTTCAAAATTCCTATTTTGGTCACATGAAACAAACCAGGAACTATCATTGGGGATTTATAGATTTTTTAAAATTGTGAATGACATAATTTAGATATTATTATAGTCATACAACACAGAAATAGACCCTTTGGCCCAAATTGTCCATGTTGACCAAGATGCCCCAATCTAAGCTTGTTCATAGAAACATAGAAATTAGGTGCAGGAGTAGGCCATTCGGCTCTTCGAGCCTGCACCGCCATTCAATATGATCATGGCTGATCATCCAACTCGGTATACTGTACCTGCCTTCTCTCCATACCCCTGATCCCTTTAGCCACAAGGGCCACATCTAACTCCCTCTTAAATATAGCCATTGAACTGGCCTCAACTACCTTCTGCGGCAGAGAATGCCAGAGATTCACCACTCCTGTGTGAAAAATGTTTTTCTCATCTCGGTCCTAAAAGATTTCCTCCTTATCCTTAAACTGTGACCCCTTGTTCTGGACTTCCCCAACATCGGGAACAATCTTCCTGCATCTAGCCTGTCCACCCCCTTAAGAATTTTGTAAGTTTCTATAAGATCCCCCTCAATCTTCAAAATTCTAGTGAGTACAAGCCAAGTCTATCCAGTCTTTCTTCATATGAAAGTCCTGAATTCACAGGAATCAGTCTGGTGAACCTTCTCTGTACTCCCTCTATGGCAAGCTATATTTAAGAGGGAGTTAGATGTGGTCCTTGTGGCTAAGGGGATCAGGGGGTATGGAGAGAAGGCAGGTACGGGATACTGAGTTGGATGATCAGCCATGATCATATTGAATGGCGGTGCAGGCTCGAAGGGCCGAATGGCCTACTCCTGCACCTAATTTCTATGTTTCTATGTAAGAACGTCTTTCCTCCGATTAGGAGACCAAAACTGTACGTAATACTCCAGGTGTGGTCTCACCAAGACCCTGTACAACTGCAGTAGAACCTCCCTGCTCCTATACTCAAATTTCCATTTAACTGTTTGGCTCATGTTAATCTACACCTTTCCTATCCATATACGTCCAAGCGTCTTTTAAATGTTCCCATCTACCTCTTCTGGCAGCTCATTCCATATACCCACCATCCACTGAGTGAAAAGGTTGCTCTTCAGGGGCTTAAGTCTTTCCCCTCTCACCTTAAACCTATGTTCCTTGGTTCTCCTACCCTGGGTAAAAGACTCCATGCATTTGCCCTCATGATTTTATGCACTCTATAAAATCATTCCTTGGCCTCCTATGAATAATGTCCTAGACCACCTAACCTCTCCCTATAGCTCAGCTTCTCGAGTCCTGTCAACATCCTCGTAAACCTTCTCTGCACCCACCGTATTGCTGTCAGCACGGAGGCCTCAGGATTTGTCCTCAACAAAGCACTTGACCCTCAACAGAGTCATTCCCAGCATGTGATCTGTGTTATATCTGCTGTGCTACTCACAGCAACTCATTTTAATTTGTCTAATTATCTTCTTGATCTCTTGCTGACTGCCTGCTCTGCCCACTAGACTGACCCAGTTTCCTTTTACTTGACGTTAGTTGAGTTTTGCTTTTGATTCAACGGAGTCTGGAACTTATGGATATTTTTTTAATGTTAGTCAAAAGAGAGTAGTTTGCTAGAAGCATTTATCTACTACGGCACATACAGGTTTCTCCCAAACGTGGTCGGTAGTTGTTCCCTTTGAGAAATACAGAATGGCATCAAGAATGAGCAGAAAGCAAGCTTCTTGAAGTGACACTTTGGCGGATCAAGGCAAAGACGGTTTGTTCAAATCAAATTTATTCTTAATCTGATTAACTGATGACGGTCTTGACAAAGCCACAGAAATGCAACTGACCACAACGGTCGTCTCCCAACGACTGAAGGGCGGAGCCCTAAAAACAGCGCGAAAACACGACCCCTCCCAGAGTCACGTGCACGCGGATTCTGACCGCAGGGTGCGATACTTGCGAGCACCTGCAGGTGCCACTACATCCCCCCCAGAAACATAGAAATTAGGTCCAGCACTTTGTTTCTAGATTCTAGCAGCTACAGTCTGTTCTGTCTTTGTCATTGTCCTCCTAAACAACACTATTGGCAGAAGAGGCCTGATCTTCCTAATTGCATCATTATGAGATGGGATAGTTGTTAACATAGAAAATAGGGGCAGGAGTAGGCCATTCGGCCCTTCGAGCCTGCACCGCCATTCAATATGATTATGGCTGATCATCTAACTCAGCATCCTTAACCTGCCTTCTCACCATACTTGATACCTTTAGCCACAAGGGTCACATCTAACTCCGTCTTAAATATAGCAATGAACTGGCCTCAACTACCTTCTATGGCAGAGAATTCCACAGATTCACCACTGTCTGTTTGAAAACATTTTTTCTCATCTCGGTCCTAAAATACTTGCCCCTTATCCTTAAACTGTGACCCCTTGGGGAAGTCCAGACCCCTTGTTCTGGACTTCCCCAACATCGGGAACAATCGTCCTGTCCAACCCCTTAAGAATTTTGTAAGTTTCTATAAGATCCCCCCTCAATCTTCTAAATTCTAGCGAGTACAAACCGAGTCTATCCAGTCTTTCTTCATATGAAAGTCCTGACATCCCAGGAATCAGTCTGGTGAACCTTCTCTATACTCCCTCTATGGCAAGAATGTCTTTCCTCAGATTAGGAGACCAAAACTGTACGCAATACTCCAGGTGTGGTCTCACCAAGACCCTGTACAACTGCAGTAGAACCTCCCTGCTCCTATACTCAAATCCTTTAGCTATGAATGCTAACATACCATTCGCCTTCTTCACTGCCTGCTGCACCTGCATGCCTACTTTTAATGACTGGTGCACCATGACACCCAGGTCTCGTTGCATCTCCCCCTTTCCTAATCGGCCACGATTCAGATAATAATCTACTTTCCTGTTTTTGCCACCAAAGTGGATAATCTCACATTTATCCACATTATACTGCATTTGCCCACTCACCCAACCTATCCAAGTCACCTTGCAGCCTCCTAGCCTCCTAGCATCCTCCTCACAGCTAACACAGCCCCCCAGCTTCGTGTCATCCGCAAACTTGGAGATGTTGCATTCAATTCCCTCGTCCAAATCATAAATATATATCGTAAATAGCGGGGGTCCCAGAACTGAGCCTTGCGGTACCCCACTAGTCACTGTCTGCCATTGTGAAAAGGACCCATTTACTACTACTCTTTGCTTCCTGTCTGCCAGCCAGTTCTCTATTCACATCAATACTGAACCCCCAATACCGTGTGCTTTAAGTTTGTATACTAATCTCTTATGTGGGACCTTGTCGAAAGCCTTCTGAAAGTCCAGATATAACACATCCATTGGTTCTCCCTTATCCACTCTACTAGTTACATCCTCGAAAAATTCTATAAGATTCGTCAGACATGATTTACCCTTCATAAATCCATGCTGACTTTGTCCAATGATTTCACCACTTTCCAAATGTGCTGTTATCCCATCTTTAATAACTGATTCTAGCAGTTTCCCCACTGCCGACATTAGACTAACTGGTCTGTAATTCCCCGTTTTCTCTCTCCCTCCATTTTTAAAAAGTGGTGTTACATTAGCTACCCTCCAATCCTCAGGAACTACTCCAGAATCTAAAGAGTTTTGAAAAAATTATCACTAATGCATCAGGCGGGCATCATCGGGCATCTGTTTCAGGAAAGCCAGTTCGAAAAGCAGGCAGGGGTGGTGACCATCCATCAAGGCAAGCATCCGGGCCATCAGGGCAGAGGGTCTTCGATCACCCATGCCGTCCATGTGAAGGATCCTTGCGGCATGGTCACGACGACTGAGCCCAAACGTGCGCAGTAACAGGGCCTTGAGGCCCTCGTACTTGGCCGTTGCAGGTGGGTCTTGCAGGTAAGGCAGCAAACGGGAGGCAGACTCCTGCGTTAGGGCTCCCACCATGTGAGAGTATGTAGTCTCAACCACAATGATGTGATGCAAATGGAATTGTGCCCCCACGTGCGCAAACCATACATGGGGTTGATTGGGCCAAAACGGGGGGCAGTCTGAGGCTGACCGTCTCTTGCTGAGCGACCGCATCACCGGCGGGAAGGTAATTATCCTGCATATTCTTTGCCGGTTAAACGCGTCGGGGTCACCAATTTGGCGGATCAAGACAAAGACGGTTTGTTCAAATCAAATTTATTCTTAATCTGTTTAACCAATTACGGTCTTGACAAAGCCGCAGAAATACAAGATACAAGATACAAGATACATTTAATTGTCATTTGGACCCCTTGAGGTCCAAACGAAATGCCGTTTCTGCAGCCATACATTACAAACACATAGACCCAAGACACAACATAATTTACATAAACATCCATCACATTGCTGTGATGGAAGGCCTAATAAACTTATCTCTCCACTGCACTCTCCCCCCCCCGATGTCAGAGTCAAAGTCAAAGCCCCCGGCTGGCGATGGCGATTGTCCCGCGGCCATTAAAGCCACGCCGGGTGGTGCGAGGTCGCACACCGGGTCTTGGTGTTAGAGCCCCCGGCGTGCGCTCGCAGAGTCCCGCGGCCATTCCGAGCCGCGCGGGGCAGTGATGTTAGGCCCCGCTCCAGGAGCTCTTTGACCCCGCAACTCGGGCGGGGGAAGTCGCCGTTGCGAGAGCCCTGAAAAGCGGTCTCCCTCCAGGGACCCGCGGGCTCCCGGTGCCGCCGTCCACAGACCTGCCGTTGGAGCCTCTGACTCTCCGGTAGCAGCAGCAGCAGCAGCAGCAGCGCTCCTCCACCGCTCCACCCGCTCCGGACTCGGCCAGCCCCGCGACGGCGACGGTGAGTCGTAGCACCAGAGTCCCCGGTCTCTTCCTGTTGGAGGCCGCTCCTCGTTGCGGCCCCAACGACAACGGAAACCCGACGAGAAAAGGTCGGGTCTCCAGTGCAGGGAGAGATTTAAAAAGTTTCCCCACCCCCACCCCCACCCCCACACACACACCCCAACAAAAAATAACAAAAACTACATTTAAACACAGACAGAAAATAATAAAACGCGGACAGACTGCAGAGGCCGCTGCTGACCAGAGTCGCGCCGCCCCACCGGAAATACAACTGGCCAAAACGGTAATCTCTCAACGACTGAAGGGCAGAACCCTAAAAACCACGCGAAAAAACGACCCCTCCCAATCCTCACGTGCGCGAGGATTCCGACCGCAAGGTTCGATACATGCGAGCACCAGCAGGTGCCGCTACAACACAATATAAAACCATTATTGACTTATCTTGGCATGTCCTGAAGAGTATAGCCAACACATCAAGTCTGGAATGTGTTAGTTGAACCTACATGAGGGATTATTGCTTTTATTTACAACTAGACTTAGTGAGACCCGTTGGGTCACAGTATCACATGGGAGGGCTGGTCCCCCAACGCAATATTCCACCTCTCCACCAGTTCCAATATTGGTGGCCAGTGGGGGGGATTTCTGGAGCGCTAGTATTGGTGTTGTGGGCTGAAGGGGCTGGTTTCCAGAGAGCTAGTATGGACATTGTGGGCAAATGGATTCTTGGGGTGGCAGCTCAGTCACTCAAGCCTGATGTGCTGGCAGCTCACTCACGGCTGGTGGGCTGGCAGTTGACTCACGGCTATTCTTTGAAATTCCATTTCAAGCAGGGTGCAAGGCCACCAAATTCAAATGCAGTTTCCTACCATTTCAAGCAGGGTGCAAGGTCCCCAAATTCAAGTGCAGTTCCTTACCACTTCAAGCAAGGTGCAAGGCCACCCAAATTCAATTGCAGTTTCATGCCATTTCAAGCAGGGTGCAAGGCCACCACATTCAAATGCAGTATAATACCATCTCAAGCAGGGTGAAACCACCATAAACCACCAAAAACCTCCAAAAAACCGCACAAAACAACACATAAACACCATACTCACGGTACAGTAGATATTCAATGTGTTCAGTTGATTCACAGCTCAGACAGTCGTGACCTCTCCCTCCTCATCTTGCAGAGACTGAGCCACACCCACACTTCCAGGTTGTATAATCCCTCCCACCTCCCACCAGAAGGGGTGTGGCCTTCATGGCATGATTGACAGGAGAGAGAATCTAAACATTTTTTAAATGCTAATAACTTTTATTTTTCATCAATGGGAAAAATCCTCTTGTCCTAAGCAGCGGAGGAGGACTCTGAGTAAGATGGCCAAAAATCACAGCTGTAAGTGGCAGCGTTTTTTCCACAATCAATATACAGAACAACAGGAAATGGTCAAGATCAAACTTTTAGTAATATAGATTATTGGCAACTTCTGAAGTTGACACAGTATCAAAATGCAAAACTCAGTGTGTGATGCTTTAATTATTCTCCACAGAAGCAAACAACTGCTAAAACACCGTGACAGATACATTAGTACTATTATCTGCTGTGCTTTGGATTTAGAAATGGAATTCTGAACCTGCATGGGGGCACTGCAACTGTTAGAACATCATCAATCTGATACATAGAAGGGTCTCGACCCAAAATGTCACCCATTCCTTCTCTCCAGAGACGTTGCCTCTCCCGCTGAGTTACTCCAGCATTTTGTGTTTACCTTCACTGATACTTCTACTTTCACCATAGATGTTGCCCAATATTTTGCAGCAATTTGTTTTATTAAAAACTTTTGACCAATAGACAATAGGTGCAGGAGTAGGCCATTTGGCCCTTCAAGCCAGCACCGCCATTCAATGTGATCATAGCTGATCATCCACAATCAGTACCCCATTCCTGCCTTTGCCCCATATCCCCTGACTGCTATTTTTAAGAGCCCTATCTAGCTCTCTCTCTTGAAAGCATCCAGAGAACTTGCCTCCACCGCCCTCTGAGGTAGAGAATTCCACAGACTCACCACTATCTGTGAGAAAGGGTGTTTCCTCGTCTCCGTTCTAAATGGCTTACTCCTTATTCTTAAACTGTGGCCCCTGGTTCTGGACTCCCCCAACATCGGGAACATATTTCCTGCCTCTAGCCTGTCCAAACCCTTAACAATCTTATATGTTTCAATGAGATCCACTCTCATCCTTCTAAACTCCAGAGTGTACAAGCCCAGCTGCTCCATTCTCTCAGCATATGACAATCCCGCCATCCCGGGAATTAACCATGTAAACCTACGCTGCACTCCCTCAATAGCAAGAACGTCCTTCCTAAAATTAGGGGACCAAAACTGCACACAATACTCCAGGTGTGGTTTCACTAGGGCTCTGTACAACTGCAGAAGGACCTCTTTGCTCCTATATTCGATTCCTCTTGTTATAAAGGCCAAAATTCCATTTGTTTTCTTCACTGCCTGCTGTACCTGCATACTTTCATAGACTGATGTACAAGGACCCCCAGATCCCGTTGTACTTCCCCTTTTCCCAACTTGATGCCATTTAGAGAGTAATCTGCCTTCCTGTTTTTGCTACCAAAGTGGATAACCTCACATTTATCCACATTAAACTTCATCTGCCATGCATCTGCCCACTCCCCCAACCTGTCCAAGTCACCCTGCATTCTCATAGCATCCTCCTCACAGTTCACACTGCCACCCAGCTTTGTGTCATCTGCAAATTTGCTAATGTTACTTTGAATCCCTTCACCCAAATCATTGATGTATATTGTAAATAGCTGCGATCCCAGCACTGAGCCTTGCGGTACCCCACTAATCACTGCCTGCCATTTTGAAAGGGACCCATTAATCCCTACTCTTTGTTTCCTGTATGCCAACCACTTCTCTATCCATGTCAGCACTCTACCCCCAATACCATGTGCCCTCATTTTGCCCACTAATCTCATATGTAGGACCTTATCAAATGCTTTCTGAAAGTCCAGGTACACTACATCCACTGGCTCTCCCTTGTCCATTTTCCTAGTTACATCTTCAAAAAATTCCAGAAGATTAGTCAAGCATGATTTCACCGTCGTAAATCCATGCTGACTTGGACCAATCCTGTTACTGCTATCCAAATGTTCGGCTATCTCATCTTTTATAATTGACTCCAGCATCTTCCCCACCGCCGATGTCAGGCTAACTGGTCTATAATTTCCTCTCTCCTGCCTTTCTTAAAAAGTGGGATAACATTAGCTATCCTCCAACCCACAGGAACTGATCCTGAGTCTATAGAACATTGGAAAATTATCACCAATGCATCCACGATTTCTAGAGCCACTTCCTTAAGTACCCTGAGATGCAAACCATCAGGCCCTGGGGATTTATTCTTATTTCAGTCCCATCAGTCTATCCAACACCATTTCCTGCCATATGTGGATTTCCTTCAGTTCCTCCGTCACCCCAGATCCTCTGGCCACTACTATACCAGGTAGATTGGTTGTGTCCTCCTTAGTGAAGACAGATCCAAAGTACCTGTTCAACTCATCTGCCATTTCCTTGTTCCCCATAATGCCTTTGATTCATATAACAAATTGCAAATAAGTTGTTAACAAAATAACGGGTCTTGGCAGCATCTCTGGAGAATATGAATCTTTTAAAGTTTGACACCTATTGTTTTTGTCGTTCATAAGATATGAACAAAACTGCTCCAGTGAATGAGACTTCTTTTCAGTTACTAATAGCAATTATTAAACAATTATGAGTTCAAAAAAAAATCAACTTATTTAGATTTGCTAATAAATAGATGAAAAACAACATCATAAACAGGCAGTGATGTTATGTCTAATTTACCATGACGTTTGTTTTTAGAGAATTACAAGCATCAAAAGTTGATGGTAGGGGAACACCCACTTCTTCAAGCTTCATGACCACATCATTATGTGAAGCATTAAAGATTTGCGTTCTCTACAGAGCAAAAAGATGGGGAGATAAGAACAGCACGCAATACCTACCATGTTTTATGTTGCTTAATTCTAGCTATAGCTTTTACATGCACTAAATGTCTGCTGCTTATCTTGGCACCCTCATAGAGTCAAACAACATGGAAACAGGCCCTTTGGCCCAACTTGCCCATGCTGACCAACATGTCACACCTGCCTACATTTGACCTATATGCCTCAACCTATCCATGTCCCCCTCAAAATGTTTCTTAAACATTGTGATAGTCCCTGCCTCGAGTACCTCCTCTGACAGCACAGTCCATATACCCACCACCCTTTGTGTGTAAAAACAAACAGCAGAGGTTGGGATTGAACCTAGATCACTGTCACTGTCACTGTTATGCCACGGGTCTACTAGTTGTGTCACCATGTTGTTGATTGTAAGGAAACATTGGTTGGAGAATGATTTTGACCATCTAATAAATTGGGTAAGGTGATGGCAGATGGAATGCAATCCTGATAGACATGAGTAGAAGCATTTTAGGAGATCAAATAAGAGGAGAATCTATGGCTCAAAACAGTCTAACGGACTTTTGAGGAACAAGGGGACCTTGGTATTTAAGCCCAAAGATTCCTGAAGGTGGCAGCACCAGTAGCAAAGGTGGTGTGCACTGTGCAGCATTATATAAGAGCAGGGAGTACTTGATACAGCTTAATGAAACATTGGTGAGGTAATGGCTGAAATACCTTGTGCAACGCTGGTTGCTATGATTTAGGAAGGACATGGTTTCACCAGAAAGGGTGCAGAACAGATTCACCACGATATTGCTTCGGATGGATTATTGCAGTTATGAGAAGAAACTGACACAATTAATTAGTTTGCAGATACCACCATAATTGGTATTATAGCAGACAGTGAAAAATGTCACTTAAGGTTGGGCATTGTGGGCAAGGGAATGACAATTTTAATTTAATTTGGACAAGTGTGAGGTGATGCCTTTTGGAAGGTTAGAGACGAAAAGGCAATGGTTAGTGATATAAGGAGATGAGGTTTGAAGTATAAAGCCAGTGAATATAACTGAACGGAGGCAGGGGAAAGGGAGAACTGGGTGCACATCAAGATGGGACACAGGGATGGGAGGGAGGGGGAGTGGGTGTGTTAGTAGGTTAGTTACCTAAATAGTATAATTCAATGTTCATATTGTTCGGTTGTAAGGTACTCAAACAAAATATGAGTCTGTCCCTCCAGCTGGTGCATGGCCTCACTCTGGCAATAGAGGAGCCCCAAGACAGAATGGTGTGAATGAGAAGTGGGGTGAGAATGGTTAGCAACCGGGAGATCCAGTTGGCCTTGACTGACCGAGTACATGTTCATGTGAAACGATCGCCTAGTCTACGTTTGTCCTCGCTGCTGTATAGGAGAGCACATGGGGAGCACCAAATGCATTAGATCAGATTAGAGGAGATGCACGTAAACCTCTGTCTCACCTGGAAGGGCTACTGGGGTCCCTGATGGTTTACGAGGGAGAAGGTACAGGAATGGGTGTCTCCCTCCTGGAGTTGGAGGGGAAAGTACCTCTGGAGGTGATGTCTAGGATGGGAAGGGATGAGTGAAGCAAGGATTTGCAGAGGGAATTGTCTCTGTGGATAGAGGTGGGGATGGGAAGATGTGACTTGTGATGAGGTCATGTTGAAGGTCAAGGAAATGTCAGAGAATACGGAGACTGTATGGGGGTTATGGGATGAAAGGTAAGGATGAGGGGAACTCTCTATTATTCCATCTGGGTGGACTATCCATGGACCCCAGCAGCCCTTCCAGGTGGACAGAGGTTCATTTGCACCTCTTTTTCCTCATCCATTGATTTTGGTGCTCCCAATGTGTGGCCTCCTTGACATGGGTGAGACCAAGCTTACACTAGGCGACAGTGTTGCTGAATACTATTGCTCAGTCTGCCAATGCCTGCTGGATCTCCCAGTTGCTAATCATTTTAATTCCCCTTCCTATTCTCATACTGATTTTTCTGTTCAGCACCTCCTTCAGGAAGGATTAAGCAAGAGAGAATGCAGAAATGTTTCACAAGGATGTTGGTGGAACTGGAGTGCTGAAGTAGTTACTGTATAAAGAGAGATTGGAAAGGTTGGGACTGTTTTCCTCGGAGCAGGGGTGGAAATCCCGGGGGGACATGCCCCCCCCCCTCTCTGTTTTGAGAGTTGGGGGACAATCCCCCCCATTTTTTTGTAATCCGGACAGCTGATCGAAGGCGCTGATTGGACAAGAGAGACGTCGGTCAGCAGGCAAAGGGGGCGGGACATGATGATTCAGGGCGATCATTGGAGGAGGGAGGCGTCAGTCAGAGGCGGAAGTAGGGGGGATGGGACTGAGGATAGGTGCGGTGATTGGAGGAGGGAGATGTGCCAAGACACTTTTGGCACAGACCTACACCTCATCCACAGCCAGGATCGATCCTGGCTCTCCGGCGCTGCCCCGTCCCCACCCGAGTGCTCCCCTCCAAGCCCGGAGATGGCCATAGACGTCAGGAGTCTGACGGACGCGGTGCCCCCAGGTCCACAGCCAGTGCAGAGAAGCAGCGGTAGCTAAACCCAGCTCAACTCTGCCTGTCCCGCCGGGTTAACCTACAGCCCTGCCTGGACTTGCTGGAAATATCACCCAGGTTTATAGCCAGCACGGAGAAGCAGCGCTGGTGTCCCATCAGTCCAGGCAGGGCTGTAGGTTAACTCAGCGAGACAGGCAGAGTTGAGCTGCATTTAGCGCTGGATTGAGCCTCCGAAGCCTCACGAGTGTGTGTGTGAGTGTACGCATGCGCGCGCGGCCGCCAAGAAATTGTGTCCCCCCTGTCGCCCGGTCCCCTCCATATTTTAATAGTGATTTCCGTGCCTGCCTTGGAGTGCAGTCGGCTGAGGGGGTTACCTTATAGAGATTTATAAATTCATGTTGGCCTTGGATAGGGTAGATGGTCATAGTCTTTTTTGTTCACAGGATAGGAGTCTAAAATGATAGTGGACAGGTAACGGGAAAGATTTAAAGGAGAGCTGAAGGGGGAAGTTTTTCACACAGAGCGTGGTGGGGATATGAAAACAGCAGCCCAAGGATGCAGTGGAGGCAGGTACACTTACAATACATGTCAACAAAATAGAGAGAGTACAGAGGAGATTTACTAGAATGTTGCTGGTTTCAGCAACTAAGTTATAAAGAAAGGTTGAACAAGTTAGGGCTTTATTCTTTGGAGCGCAGAAGGTTAAGGGGGGACTTGATAGAGGTTTTTAAAATGATGAGAGGGATAGACAGAGTTGACGTGGACAAGCTTTTCCCACTGAGAGTAGGGAAGATTCAAACAAGGGGACATGACTTGAGAATTAAGGGACTGAAGTTTAGGGGTAACATGAGGGGGAACGTCTTTACTCAGAGAGTGGTGGCTGTGTGGAATGAGCTTCCAGTGAGGGTGGTGGAGGCAGGTTCGTTTTTATCATTTAAAAATAAATTGGATAGTTATATGGACGGGAAAGGTATGGAGGGTTATGGTCTGAGCGCAGGTATATGGGACTAGGGGAGAATACGTGTTCGGCACGGACTAGAAGGGTCGAGATGGCCTGTTTCCGTGCTGTAATTGTTATATGGTTATATGGTTATATAAAAAAAATATTTGGACAGATTTGTGGATGGGAAAGATTTAAAATAGGTTATTGTGACCAGCTTAGGCAGGCACCTTGGTTAGCATGGACAAGTTGACCCATAGGACCTGTTTCCATATTGTGTAATTTTTATGCTTCTATGACTCGATGACAGAGGCATAGGTAAGGAAGTTTGGAGAGGATCTGAAGAAGAATTTTATTCACACAAATGGATGATTGTAATCTGGAATGCACTGCCTAAAAAGGTGATGGAGGTAGTTTCACCAAAAAAAACATAATTTTTGATGTCCTCTGACTAATTGATGAATAAAAACAAAAAAATCCATTTTACTTTTAAGCTTCAATTAGATCCCGGCGTACTTGTAATCCATTGGGTGATTTTGCCTTCATTTCTTTTCTTCATCTTTGGTCATCGGGTCATAAGTCATAGGAGTAGAATTAGGCCATTCGGCCCATCATGTCTACTCCGCCATTCAACCATGGCTGATCTATCCCTCCCTCCTAATCTCATTCATCTACCTTCTCCCCATAACCTCCAACACCTGGACTAATCAAGAATCTATCTATCCCTACCTTAAAAATATCCATTGACTTAGCCTTCACAGCCTTCTGTGGCAAAGAATTCCACAGATTCACCACCCTCTAAATAAATTTCTCCTCATCTCCTTCCTAAAAAACATCCTTTCATACTGAAGCTATGTCCTCTCTTCTCTATCTTCCCCCTCAGTTTCTTTAACACAAATCAACTGACAGGAAATGTACCTTGTGAACTGAATAGCAATGGAAACATGATGAGCGTCTGTACAGGAAATCGGAGGTTAACACCCACATATTTCTCATAGAAGCACATAAAGGTATGTAATGTTTATGTTTTTGCATTTTGCAATTGTGCCACCAACATTTACCATTGACAAAGATTATGGCTGAATTAAAATGCTGCAGCACCTTGGATCCTATCTGTAATATTTTTCATCCAATCCAACATGCATCACTCCACAAGATTCATGTTGGAGTGGATATATTTGGGATTTCTTCAGATAGTTCCTTTATCAGCTCTTACACTCTTTAAGTAGGACAGAGTAAATACTGTGACAGCTCCCCCTCCCTCAGATGCCAATCTGATCCCCATCACTGGCAGATAGGCCAGAAGAGATCCTCAGGGATCTGTGTTGGGTCCTTTGTTGTTTGTCATGTACACCAATGATCTGGATGAAGGTGTGGTAAATTGGATTAGTAAGTATGCAGATGATACCAAGATAGGGAGTGTTGTGGATAATGAAGAGGATTTCCAAAGTCTACAGAGTGATTTAGGCCATTTGGAAAAATGGGCTGAAAGATGGCAGATGGAGTTTAATGCTGATAAATGTGAGGTGCTACACCTTGGCAGGACAAATCAAAATAGGACGTACATGGTGAATGGTAGGGAATTGAAGAATATAGTTGAACAGAGGGATCTGGGTATAACCGTGCATAGTTCCTTGAAGGTGGAATCTCATATAGATAGGGTGGTAAAGAAAGCTTTTGGTATGCTAGCCTTTATAAATCAGAGCATTGAGTATAGAAGCTGGGATGTAATGTTAAAATTGTACAAGGCATTGGTGAGACCAAATCTGGAGTATGGTGTACAATTTTGGTTGCCCAATTATAGGAAGGATGTCAACAAAATAGAGAGAGTACAGAGGAGATTTACTAGAATGTTGCCTGGGTTTCAACAACTAAGTTACAGAGATAGGTTGAATAAGTTAGGTCTTTATTCTCTGGAGCGCAGAAGGTTAAGGGGAGACCTGATAGAGGTCTTTAAAATGATGAGAGGGATAGACAGAGTTGATGTGGACAAGCTTTTCCCTTTGAGAATAGGGAAGATTCAAACAAGAGGACATGACTTCAGAATTAAGGGACAGAAGTTTAGGGGTAATATGAGGGGGAACTTCTTTACTCAGAGAGTGGTAGCGGTGTGGAATGAGCTTCCAGTGGAAGTGGTGGAGGCAGGTTCATTGGTATAATTTAAAAATAAATTGGATAGACATATGGTTGAGAAGGGAATGGAGGGTTATGGTATGAGTGCAGGCAGGTGGGACTAAGGGGAAAAAAAGTTGTTCGGCACGGACTTGTAGGGCCGAGATGGCCTGTTTCCGTGCTGTAATTGTTATATGGTTATATGGTTATAAGAAGGAACTGCAGATGCTGGAAAATCGAAGGTACACAAAAATACTGGAGAAACTCAGCGGGTGCAGCAGCATCTATGGAGGGCAACGTTTCGGGCCGAAACCCTGTCTGAAGAAGGGTTTAGGCCCGAAACGTTGCCTTTTTCCTTCGCTCCATAGATGCTGCTGCACCCGCTGAGTTTCTCCAGCATTTTTGTGTACCTGCCATTTATTATTATTTCCTCATTTCCCTAACCCCAAAACACAGCAAAAATATTTCTGCACAAACAACAACTTTATTTGAACAAAGAGGAATCTTAGGACCAGCCTTCATTATCTATACATTTGATTGAACAGAATAAACATCTCAATAGAATTCCTTGCAATTATGCCACATCTTCACATCTACACTGGATATAAAACTTACAAATACTTCACACATGTTTCAGGCACAATTCATTATCTACAGAGTCACTAAAAATCTCATCAAATGATAAAAAATAATCTCTATTACATGTTAATAACTTTTCTTTGCTGTTATAGGATACACATACAAAATTTAAACTGCTTAAGCAGAGTATATTATTAAACAGATGGCCGTGATGCAGACTGGGATCTGTGGTCTGCAGTAGGTGTGTGCAACCACCCTGACTAAACCAGGAAAATATTTTATTTGTCGTCTTCTAACCTGGTAGAGGCTACTGAAGAATGCATTGCTCTGAGCTGCCTCAGACCTTCCATTCACAAACCCAACCGAGACACATGGTCTGCCTCAGCTGCCACTCAAAGATATTTTGCCAGGAAATCTCAGAGCAATGGGATTCATGTGATGGATCATTTTGCTGGTGTTTGGAGGTGGAGGGAAGAGGTCATTGAAGCTAAGGAGAGGGTGGGCGAGCCCAGGGATCAAGCCAGTCAGCAGTATTGAGGAAAGGAGGATCGTCTTGGGGAATGTTGAAATTCAAAATAGCCTGGAAGCACTTCCACACAAATTGTTGAAAGTTCAGCAAACAATTAGGAGGATGAATGCTTTGTTGGTTTTTAATTCGCAAGAGGATTTGAATATACAAGGTCTTACGGCAATTAAACAGGGATCTGGTAAGACCACACTTAGAATGCTGAACATAATTTTGATTTCCTCTGCAAAAATAATATAAACTTTCCATGGAGGGGGTTGCAGTGAGATGTGACAGGCCTGGTTCAAGTGATGGTGGGTTGCTATACGAGGGGACCAGGCCTGTATTCTTGACAATTTGCAAGAATGAGAAGGGCTAATGACAAAAGGGCTCAACAGGTTGGATGCAAGGAGTATGATTCCTTTGGCTGCAGTAGGTTAATTAGGCCTGATGTGGAATTACTTCACTGAGGTGTTGAATTATTTGAATTCTAAAAGCCTGCGGTAGCTCATATGTGGTTCATTCAAAGCAGAGATTGATAGTTTTCTGGACAATAGGGGAATGGAGGGAAAGTGGGAAAGGAGAGGTAGAAGATCAGACATGAGACTGACAAATGGCAGTGCAGTCCACAATGGGACAAAGACTAACCCCTGCTGCTGTTTCTGATGATGTGTTCTTATCAGGAACAACACCAGGAGAGAAATGAGGACCATTCTTCTAAACTTTAATGAATATACTCACAAACTAATTATCCTCTCATGACAGGTTCTCAGAGCTGCAAATCTCTCAGGAAGGCTCTGGAGGATGATGAGGGGAATAGAAATGAAATAAGAACATATGGGGAATATGTAGTGTTGATGCACAGTCTTTTACACAGAGTAGGGGAAAACAAAAAGGTTTAAGGTAAGAGTGGAAAGATTATTCGGAACCTGAGGGGCAACTTTAATTTCCACACAGAGGATGGTAGGTATACGGAACGAGCTGCTAGAGGAGATAGTTGAGACAGTTACCATAACAACATTTAAAAGACATTCGGACAATTACATGGATAGGAAAGGTTTAGAGGGATATGGGCCAAATGCGGGCAGGGAGGACCAGTATAGATGGGGCATCTTGGTCGGCAAGGACAAGTTGGTATGAATTGCCTGTTTCTCTGCTGTATGAGTCTCTGACCCAAGACAAACAACTCAGGCCAATGTGGTCAGAAAGTGAATAACACCATCATTTGTGTCCCTGCTGTGGAAGTCCCAACAATTTGCAAGACAACACAATACCAAGATGCATTTCATATCTGGTGCCATTTGACCCAAAGGTAATACAGTAGCAACTGCCAGACTCTTGGCTTCAATCCCACGGCACTGAAGAGAACAGTACTAGGCTTTGAATTTACAGGCATACAAATATTTCTGAATAATTCTAAACATTAGGAAAATTTAAAAACTGATCAAAAATATCAGACTATTAAAATTCTACCCATAAAATCTACAACACTTAGAATACTTTGAAGTGTGTTTACAAATATAATAGAAAAAATCGAACAATATTGTCACCTTAATCTACCATGCCTGTTTCTTCAACTGGATTTGCTAGCAAAGGGGCTGGAGCATTGTTGCAAGTTCAAGCTGCCTTGCTGGGCACAGTAAGGAGTCCAGTGTCACATCATTGTTGGGAAAGTGACAGTTATCATCTCGCAGAAAATTTGAAGTCACACACACACACGCTTTGGAAACCCTAAACTTGCTGTGATTTACACAGGAAAATGCCAGCATTTCCCCACAAAATCCAGACTATGCATTCATGTCAACGAATACAACCTAATTGTGGGACAAGCTCACTTCAGTCCTAAAATGCTCCTCTTTCACCAGAAAGTTAATAAAATAAACGTGCATTAACTTAAGCCCATGTATGTTTTAACAAAACTTAAGCACAAGTTTCTGTTCTTTTACATATCCAAAAATTTCCATTTTAACGAATGAATGTTTCAAAACTTCTTTTTGATTTGCTGTAGTGAACTTGTTCCTGGTCTTTCTGATTAATGACACCATTTTTGTGGTATTAGCCAGAAGGAACAATGTGAAGATGAGAGGGTACACAAAAATGCTGGAGAAACTCAGCGGGTGCAGCAGCATCTATGGAGCGAAGGAAATAGGCAACGTTTCGGGCCGATCAACGTAAAGATGAGCATTTCCAAATTAAGCACTTTGCACTACTACTTTTAATGTTGTGCTCTCTAATTTGTACTCATTTGTGATTGTAGTTATCACAATTAGCACATCTAAATGTAATCTTATCAAGTTCAATAAAGTCCTGCTTTATCAGCTTAAAATGATTAGTAACTATGTGATGCACCGGTAACTGTGATAACTTTAAAGAATCACACTGATGGCCATTTCAAAAGATAGCTAGGTAACCGTAACACATACTAACAGCACAAAGCAATTCCAATAGAAATATGAATATAAATATACCTGTAACTTAGATAGTATTTGAACCATATGTATCTCTTTGGAATTTATTTTACACAAATATAGTATAATAAACAAAAATAACAGTTAATACATTTTAACAAGATTTTCTAATATCTTTTCCTGAATATTTCTTTAATATTGCATTTGAATGCTTGCCAAACTGATGGGAGAATGAAAGATAACCTTCCAGAGATTCGAAGCACTTGTTTTTTGTAGCAGAATGTTTGAGGTAAAGTATCAATAGATGCAACACCTTGCTTGGAATGTTTTCTGAGGATTCTCAATATTTTATCATTTAAATCCAGCATTTTGAGCGTGTAGGAAGCTTTTTTAATTATGATCATTCACAGCAACCTCATTGATTGAGTCCAATAATTCATGAAAGCTTGGTCGCCCATCTGGTTTCTGAAAAATGGTTGGAAAATGTGTTAGAGTGATGAGTATCATCTGTACAGAAACTGCTCTGTAGTTTTCATTGGTACTGGCCCCATTTCAAAGCCAAAGTCCTTGTATTATTCAGAGCTGCCCAAATGACTCCCTGCCACTCTGCATTGGATTTATATTATCAGGAAGAGAACAAATGTACTGGAGAAGCAGATTATTAGAGAAGACCCACTTTCTGGTTAATACATACCCTAATTTGGCAACAGCTTTGGAGAACATGGATAGGTGACGTTTCAAGTCGGGACCCTTCTTCAGACTGACTTGAGTCTGAAAAAGGGTCCTGACCCGAACCATCACCTATCCATGTTCTCCAGAGATGCTCCTGTACCTGACTCGCTTAAGGGCTTGTCCCACTTACCTGTCCTTGGCACGCAAATTACACGACCTCGTGGTCACGTTGAGGCGCACAGGGCCGGTCCCACTGAGAAGCGCGGAGGGGTATGTAGTTGTGCGCGACATCGCGCGGGGCTCCAAAATGTTTGTAGTGAACAAAATCTTCGCGCGCCAACAGCCTGTCGCGTAACTGACGGCCAAAGTGGGACAGGCCCAAGACCCTGGCGCGACGCAACGTCTCACCTTCAACAGCAGCAGAAGCAGGCAAACGATCGCCGAACTCGGCCTGGGGCTCACGGCCGTTGTGGTCCGGATCCGCCCCCACTTCTACTCCCAGAGCGGTGGGCCAAGAAAATTGAAGATAGACACAAAATGCAGGAGTAAAGGGCCTGTCCCACTTACGTGTCCTTGGCATGCAAATGTGCGCGACCTCGTTGTCTCGTTGAGCTGCGACAGTCCCGCGAAGGTCGTGAGCGATTACATGCGTACGCACAGCTGCCTGGAGCGTGTGACATCATTTGAAGATGGACACAAAGCTGGAGTAACTCAGCGGGACCGGTAGCATCTCTGGACAGAAGCAATGGGTGACGTTTCGTGTCGAGACTCTTCTTCAGTCTGAAAAGAAAGGTCTTGACCCAAAACGTCACCCATTGCTTCTCTCCAGAGATGCTGCCGGTCCCGCTGAGTTACTCCAGCATTTTGTGTCCATCTTCAATTTTTTTGGCCCCGCTCTGGGAGTAGAAGTGGGGGCGGATCTGGACCACAACGGCTGTGAGCCTCAGGCCGAGTCCGGCAATCGTTTGCCTGCTTCTGCTGCTGTTGGAGGTGAGATGTTGCGTCGTGCCAGGGTCTTGGGCCTGTCCCACTTTGGCCGTCAGTTACACAACAGGCCGTTGGTGCGCGAAGATTTCGTTTACTACAAAAATGTCGGAGCCTCGCGCAATGTCTCGCACAACTCCATACCCTCCCGCGCTTCTAAGTGGGACCGGCCCCGCGCGGCCATACGATACCCTGCGCCTCAACGCCACCACGAGGTCGCGTAATTTCCATGCCAAGGACACGTAAGTGGGACAGGCCCTTTAGTCACTCCAACACTTTGTGTCCTTTTGTGTAAGGACCAGCCTCTGCAATTCCTTGTTTCTGCCATTACATTTCTTGCGTTTTTAAACATGCATGATGTTAAAGAAACAATGAACACAAAAAATGCCCTCTGCTGTAGCAACTGCTATGGATAGAGTTATTCAAATAAAGCAACATTTCATGATCAAAAGGCTACAGTTGCGCAAAATTCATAAGAATGATCACTTGGGTGGCGGAAACATTAAAATATTTGACCCCAACTAAATTGTCAATGCACTTGTCAGTAGTAACAGATATCTTTTCAATTAGTCTCAACACTGTTGCTGTATCATGATTTACACAAACTGGTGAGATTAGCACCAAAGCTTTGGAGGATATTTGATTGTTTAATGTATAGTGCATGCTTTATATTCATAAAATTATTGTGCTATAACAATTATATTTAATAAATGTTTAAGGTCCCAAATTCTATGGGAACACGTTCATTGGCATATACTCAGGAAGTGTAGAAATCCCCAAACTACGAATTCCACCACCTTTAACTTGTAGGAAAAGGCTGTGCTATGAACCATCCTATATCAATGTTTCTTCAAGGCCCCAACATCACCCACACACTCAACTCCAGTCTATACACCTGTCGGTGTTCCAGAGATGCAGAAAACCATGATGGTGCTGTGTGGAGTTTGTATGTTCTCCCTGTCACTGCTTCTGTTTTCTCCGGGTGCTCCGGTTTCCTCCTAATGATGCGCAGGGTTTGTAGGTTATTTGGCCTCTGTAACTGACCCTAGTATGTAAGCAATGGATGAGAAAGTGGGATAACATTGAACTCGTGTGAAAGTGATCAATGGTGAACATGGTGGACCGAAGGGTCTGTTTCTATGCTGTACCTCTAAACTAAACTAAATATTACCATGAGAAGATTTTAAAAGGCCTGACGAAAATCGGTGTTTTTCAATGGAAATATTCGGCTTCCACAGGAAGATAATCGATGCTCTTTCAGATTGATCAGCTTTTTTGTTAATGTTTTAGGTTTTTATTAGGACACCAAGGGAAGACATGATCCCCTTTTCCGGGGTTACGTCCGTGCCCGGGTGGGATTAGAAAGGGAATACGCCCTGTCTGTGGGCACCCTGAGGGAGTTCCGGGACCGCTGGGCTCCGCAGGGTGTTGAATGTATCCTCAATAAGGATTGTATCATAATTGTATAGTAGTTTATTACGGATATATGTTTGTATTGTATTTATGGTGGTGGGTTCTGGCTTGTTTTATTGTAGTGTAAATATTATTTTTTAATAATTGAATAAATTTTTTGAAAAAAAAAAAAAAAGGGAAGACATGAGCTCTTAACTGATATCACTAAATCTCACTAGAGGCTTCAGCAAAATGTCCCTCCATAAGTACATGAGCGGCTGATGATGAATGAACTGCCTTTGTTACTTTTAATGGGTATAACTCAAGCAAAACTGGATAGTCCCCTCAACTTCCAGATCCTTCCTGTGGAAATTCCTCATCCACCTCATCTAAACACAAGACGTTATAGTGCCATAATATGCATAATTGTTTGCAATATTTGACATAAAAGGAAACTCAGTGAAACAATTTTGATTGAAATGAAGATATCCTCCTGTCACAATGATGAAAGCAGCACAAGTAGACGCGATTGGGACGAACCTCGTGCCAGCAGCTGTACATGACCTGGAACACCACGGGCGATGCGTGGGATGGTCGGTAAAGCCGTTCTCCTCGAGATATCTCATCAACAACCTCAGCATTCGATTTGTTCTCAAAGGGCATCCTACCCTCAGTAAAAACTTCCCACATCAGAACACCTGAAGAGAAAAGACATAGAAACCAGGGATCAACAGAGAGTTATCCAAATGGAGGCAGGAGTCTGGAAATTGACTTCCTTTAGGTCCTTTGCGTCCTGACCTGCAGGGCTGAGGCAAAGAAAGTTCCTCTCACATCTGTTGCAAATTCATTACAGGGACTGTAACAACACTCATTATGGGTTTGAGTTAAGCTGAGTCACAATTATATACTCATAATTGTTTCTGTGGCATTCAGTAGTGGCTGTTTTAATCTATTTATTATGTATTAAATAGGGTTACCTATTTATGAGGTCAAAAACATTTTTTTCCAATCCACCCTTAGAAATTAGTCCAGTAATGTGGGAAACAGGGTGGCACAGCGGTCGAGTTGCTGCCTCACAGCTCCAGAGACCCAGGTTCGCTTCTGACTACGGATGCTGTCTGTATGGAGTTTGTATGTTGTCCCTGTGACCGCGTGGGTTTCCCCGCAGGTTCTCCAGTTTCCACCCATGCTCCAAACAAGTACAGGTTAGAATTATATATTATATGCTTAACATTGATCTGCTGAGTTGGCAATTTAGATGAACATTGATCTGCGTTACCAATTGCCTGATCACCTAGATATGCCGAGTGCCAAAAATGATCATCAGTAGCTTTCTTTCAACCTTACTCTCAGCTCATTAGATATCACACAGAGAAAACAGGACAAACAACCCGTTCTTTATGGTATTCATGACTTTCTTTTGTATTTTGCACTTTTTTGTTAAAATGTAGGAGTATGGGGCACAGGAGGATGAGGGTTGATCTTATAAAGGTGTACAAGATCATAAGTAATGTCATAAGTGATATGAACAGAATTAGATCATTTGGCCCTAATAGATAGGGAAAATGTATTTTATCATGAGTTGGGGAATCAAGAACCAGATGATAAAGTTTTAAGGAGAGGGGGGAAAAGAGATAGCAACCTGAGGAGCAACTAATTTACACATAGGGTGATAGGTGTATGGAGCAAGCTGCCGGAGGAGGTAGTTGAGGCAGGTATTATCACTATATTTAGGTACAATGGATAGAATAGGTTTAGAGAGATATGGACCAAGCACAGGCAGATGGTACATGGGACATGTTGGGCGACGTGGGCAAGTTGGGACAAAGGGCCTGTTTCCACACTGTATACTCTATGACTCTCTAAACATGATCAGCCACAAGCTCAATGAATAAGCAGAAATTATTTTACCGAATGACCAGACATCTGATTTACTGCTGAATTTAGAAAAGTGGAAGACCTCAGGTGGTGACCATTTCACAGGAAATTTGGAGCCGGTTGAGCTGGTGTACTCATCATCAAGAACGTACCTGGAAAATAATCACCCTGGATTTTAAACATACATTTTACAGGAACCCAATTACTTCACCATTATGGTTAATGATTGAAACTCCAAGCATTAGTTTTCAAACAATACATGTTTTTAAATTGCTGTGCCTTTAAGTTCATAGAACTTAAATTAGCCAATGTTTAACAGAGCCGAGTCATTACAAGCTGTGAAAGTTATTCACATTGTTAAACTCCTTTTTCACAAACTCTTCTGGGCTTTTGAAGCAACTACTAACGTTACAGAAGACAACATGAAGAATCCCCTGGAAACTCATTCCCAAAACATCCAATGTCCTTTGCCCACCTATTTATATTCCGCAGTAGGCTTGTGGCATATTTCATGCTATCTGGTGCAGAGGTCACTTCCTTTGCCAAATATGGCAATGCAGCACCTCATATTCCGTTTGGGGAGTCTGCACCCCCGGGGCATGAACATCGAATTCTCCCAATTTTGTTAGTCCTTGCTGTCTCCTCCCCTTCCTCAGCTCCCCTGCTGTCTCCTCCCACCCTCCAGCCTTCTGGCTACTCCTCCTTTTCCCTTTCTTGTCCCCACCTACCCCCACCCCTGATCAGTCTGAAGAAGGGTTTTGGCCCGAAACGTTGCCTATTTCCTTCGCTCCATAGATGCTGCTGCACCCGCTGAGTTTCTCCAGCTTTTCTGTGTAACCTTCGATTCTCCAGCATCTGCAGTTCCCTCTTAAACACATGGCAATGCAGTCTTCTCTTTGTACTAATTAGCAATGCACCATTATTGATCTGGTTTTTTCCCTTGAAATTAAGATTCCCATCAAGCTTAATAATTCGATTTTGTAATGAATAGCAGTTTAAATTTGACATTCATATTCTAAGTTCATAATAGTTGATATTCAAAGTTCACGAATGCACTACAATGAATAACTATTTCCTTTTGGTAAGAGAGTGCTGAGACGCCTCTCAGGAAAGGGGCTTTTCAAAATAACATCCGGTCTATAACTTTCTGCATCTGCACCTACATTCACAAACACATACCACAACAGAGACATTAACAAAATGTAGACTGGTGATTACATGCACGGCATTGAGAAAATGTACTTTATTATGGATAAAGAACTGCAACAGCATCTATTTATGAGGCATCTTTAGTATAGTGAAACCATCCCAAAATGTTTCACTGAAACACTTTTGAACAAAATGCACGTGCACTTAATGTCCATCACATTTGACTCCTTATAATAAGTTTCCAGCATAAATGTTTCCTGTGACCATGTGATTCATTACGTGCTCTGACCCCCAAGCCCACATGTTTTGGTGTAGTTAACTTTATAGGTCAATATTTTACTAATTGCTTTTAACCAAAATTAATTTTGTGCTTTTAACAGTTACAAAGCATTTGAGTGACCCAAAGAGTTACAAACTGATGCGGGTACCTGATTTGTAACAATGGTGAATTTTGATATGTTAATGATTTCCCATATCAAGAATTATTTTTCAACATTTTTAGCAAGATAAATGTATATATTATTAAGCCATTTTTATCAAAAGGATAAAATGACACATGGAATACATTGTCCAGAGATATTAAATATACCTGGAAGAGAACAATGGTCCTATCTTATGCTTCTGAATGCTTTAAAACTTGCACTTTTGGGGATTCTTGGAGAGATTATTCCCTATCAATGACTCCAGCAGCAACATTAAATAGTAAGAAGGTGGTAAGTAGCTCAATAAGAATGCAAACTTTAGTCAGAATTGTGAATCAGCTAAACAACTTACCTTGCCATTCCAAAATCGGAAACCTTCACCACATTCTTGTCACTGACCAAACAATTCCTTGCAGCCTGGTTACAAGAAAACATTAGAAAGTGAATTTCATAGTTTCTAACAGATTGGTTATAAATTTATGACCCAATTTGATGGACTCACAAAGGATTTTTGGAAGTGAGGCTTGAAGTTGAAAGGTGCAACACTGCTAAAGGTATGGGGAAAGGAGATGGAACCTATTGACAAGCTGAGCTTTGGAGCAGGTGCAAGGAGAGGGACTAGAGGGAGATTAATTCAGGAAAAATGCTTTGGGAGAATTATGAACAAGTTGGCACCTGGTGAGAACTATTTAATGTGGCACGTTGGCACAGCGGTAGGGTTGCTGCCTTACAGTGCCGGAGACCCAGGGTCGATCCTGACTATGGGTGCTGTCTGTATGGAGTTTTTACCCTCTCCCTGTGAATGCGTGGGTTTTCCCCGGGTGCTCCGTTTTCCTCCACATTAAAACAGCTTACAGGTTTGTAGGTTAACTATCTTCAGTTTGTTTGCACGTGTGTCAGACGATGTAGCTTGCTGTTGGCTTCTGTCATCGTCCAACATGTTGACAGAATTGTCACCCGACACGTCACAGAGTCCATCACGTCGTCACTTCCAGGGATCGCCAGGAGGAGGCTACTGTCATGATCCCCAATATCTTCAGTAAAGATTATAAATAGTCCCTAGTGTGTGTGTAGGATTGTGTTAGTGTACGCTGGTTAGAGTGGACTCAGTGGGATTGTGTTAGTGTACGCTGGTTAGCGTGGACCTCAGTGGCCAAAAGGCCTGTTTCCATGCTGAATCTCTAGAATAAACTAAACTAAACTAAGCTAGATGTGATACTCTTGTTGGATATATCACCTACAACCATTGATTTATTTATTTATTTTTTAATTTTATGAGAAGCAATGTACATACACATCTTAATCACAATATGCAACATAGGGGTCCAAATGACAAATACATTGAATTGAATTGAATTACATTTCCTGTACAACTTCTTTTTTTTCAAACTTTAAGCTATAATAGAAAAAGAGAAAGGAAAAGAGAGAAAGAAGCAAAGAGTGAGGATAGTAGTGGAGTGTAGTCCGCAGTAGTTGGCGTTAAGTGAATGATACTGGTTTAGTAGACTGCGTGCTTGAGAATGTGGGAAGAAAAAGGCCCCACAGAAAAGGGGGCCTTGAGAAACGAAAAAGAAAATAAGTAAGGAATCTAAAAAAGGTAAGGCTAAGCAAGAAGGAAAGGGAATGTACCTAATTCCTGACGATTCACACCCATCACCTAATTCTAATTATCGAATAAATAATTATTTTCCAGGGTTGTGTTGCACCATATTACACCCGTAACAAATTAATGAAAGGTGACCATACTCTTAAGAATTGCTCTTGTTTTCCTGCTAGAACAAGTCTCATTTCCTCAAGATGTAGTATTTCCGACACCATTGATATTTCTTAATGCCATCCTAGTAAATTGCTAGTTTAAACTCCACTGCCCCAGGTTTTGATTGTTGAGAGAAATCTTACCAAGTCCCGGTGAATGAAGTGGTTCCTCTCAAGATATGCCATCCCTTCACACACATCCTCACAAATACCTAATAAGACATCTTTGTTCAGTCGGCCTTGTCTCTGTCGCAGGTAATTGAGTAGGCAGCCATTCTCCATGAACTCAGTAACTATACAGATTGGCTTCTGCTGTGTGCAAACTCCATAAAGTTGAACCAGGTTTGGGTGAGACAATCTCCTGTGGAAGGAAAGAAGTACGTGAGTAGCCAATTACATTATTGGATTAGGGGGTAAAATGTAAAATCCACATAGCCCTGTTAACACGTGGGATTATTTTGAATCGGAATATCCAAGACTTTATATCAAAGATTGCTGGAAATATTTAGCTGGTCAGGCTGTATCTGTGGAGATGGAAACAGAACTAATGTTTGAGGTTGACAACCATTCATCAGAGCCTTTTGAGCTGTTAATTCTGTTTCTCTCTGCATGTATTGCTTCATCCGATGAGGTTTTCCATAATTTTCTATTTCATTTTGGGATTCCAGACAGTTTTTGAAAAATTTTGAATGTTTTATTTTAAATTGGTGAGAGCAGTTATGAATTGTGACACTGGTATCTGTATATATTTATTTGATGCGATCTAATGCATTTACACCAAAAAAACATTATTTATCTGTAAGAGTCATAGTCATACATCAGGGAAATGGGCCCTTCAGCCCATAATGTCTGTACTCACCTTTTTTACCCATCTAAACTAATTCCATTTGCTTGCATTAGGACCATATCCTTCCATACCATGACTATTTCATTGCCTGTTTAATTGCCTCTTAAACATAATAATTGTATTTAATTCCGCCTCCTCTCTGACAGCAAGTTCCAGATATCAACCTATGTATAAATAAAATACCTCTCCGATCCCCTTTAAAACTTTCCTCTCATCTGAAGTCTCAGATCTCTTGTTTGTGATACTCCTACCCAGGGAAAAAAAGATTATCTACCCTATTGATGCCTCTCATAATCTTATATACCTCCATCAGGTTACCCCTTCATGCTAAAGAAAACAGGCCCTGCCTATAAAATCTCTCTCTGTAATTACAGTCGCCAATCCAGGAGAAACCATGATGAATCTCCTTTAGCCTCTTTCCAGTACAGTCATGTCCTTCCTATAGTGTGGTGACAAGGACTACAATCTTCCGTGAACCAACCCTTATATTCTATTCCCTGACCTAAGCAGCCAACATGTAACCTCCAGCTTCAGGAACAGCTTTTCCCCAACAACCATCAGGCCATTGCACACTAATAACCCAAGCTCAACTCCCAACTGCAGATTGCCTTGGTTGCATTTGGGATTTGTTCTGGGCTTTTTTTTGCACTATGTTGGCTTTTTTTAATTTATTGAACTTCACTTCACTATTGTTAAACACATACAGTGTTTAAAAAACCTGTCATGCTGCTGCAAGTAAAGGTTTCGGCCCGAAACGTTGCCTATTTCCTTCGCTCCATAGATGCTGCTGCACCCGCTGAGTTTCTCCAGAATGTCATTATTATTGATTGGTTGTTGCCATATTTCTTCACAACCCTAATGACCGGTATTGCCACCTTCAGGGGACTGTGGACTTTTACCCAGAAGTCTCGCTGTTCATCTAATTCCTTAATGCCCTACCATTGACTTCAAATGTGTTAGCCCTCTTTGACATCCCAAAATGCACCACTACACAATAATGGAGATGTATGATAATGGATGTTTACAGGATGGCTTCTTGTCAATTCCTTCCACTTTCAGGTTTTCCTCATTTTCTAGTCCTGAAGCAGCAAAACATTTTTAGCTTCTGAATGCAATCTGCCCTAACTAGAAAAACTGGGAATTCCAATAGAAATAAATGTGATAATTGTCTGATATCAGAGGATTGTTCAAGGTCAGTAACATGTGGATTGATTTTCTGCACTAAGTGAATCTCCATGCCTATGTCTTTTAAAAAAAAAACCCACACAAGTACCCACTGCTCTTTCTATATGATCAACAGCACTTACATCATGACCTTAGCTTCCTCAATAAAATCCTCTTCTGACATGGAACCTTCAAAAACAGTTTTGATTGCTACTTTATGTGTTGCTCTCCATTTTCCGAGACGCACCATCCCAAACTGGCCGCTCCCCAGCTCCTTCATGAAAGTCAGTTCCGACGTGTTGATTTCCCACTTTTCTGTGGAGGAAAAAAAATCAGCTATATTGGTCAGCATGGAAATGTTTCATCCAGATTCATCAATTAAAATATGAAATAGGCCCACACAATCAACAAATGAAAGTGGAAAGGCTCAGAGATGGTGTGGTCGAGGATAGAATCATATGGCACAGAAACAGGCCCTTCAGCCCAGCTCATCCATGCCAACCAAGATGCTCCATCTAAACTCGACCCATTTTCCTGTGTTTGGCCCATATCCCTTTATGAATGCCAGGCCTCTGAACATCAACGTGTCTTTCTCACTCTTCTGCTGGAAGGGCTGCGACTCTTTTGCTTAAGTTACAACAGATGAGCTGGAGAATCCAAGTGGATCTTCAACCTGTAACTCTTCAACACCTCTTCAAATGAAACGTCGAATAATCTTTATGAAAATTAAAGGGGGAGATTTTCCCATTCGTGTGTTTGCCTGAGAAAAATGATTAGAAGATAAACAAGGGTGGTGGTGTGAAGTGGTAAAACCCGCCCATAAAGGAGCTGCAACTGGCTGCCTGTTCCTTGTGGTCTGCTGTTTGTGTGCCCCATCTTAAACTAACATGAAGTTTGGTTTAGAGACACAGCATGGAAATAAGCCCTTCAGCCCATTGAATCCATGCCAACCATCAATTGCTCGTTTATGTTGTCCCATTTCTCATCCACTCCCTACACACCCGGGGCAACTTACAGAGGCAACAGATGTGTCACTGTGGAGGCAGGCCAGCCTATACACTACCCTTTTCAAGCACAATGCAGATTATCTGAAAGCCACATCACAGTAGAGCAGTGGAATATATTAATTAAAAGATACAGAATGGAAACAGGCCCTTCAGCCCACCGAGTCCACAACAACCTGTTCATACTAGTTCTGTGTTTTACCACCGTCTCATCCACTCCTTAAACACTAGGGGCAATTTACGGAGGCCAATGAACCTACAAACTTGTGTGTCTTTGTAACGTGGGAGGAAACGGGAGGAAAGCCATGTGGTCACAGGGAGGATTTGCTAACTCCACACAGAGAGCACCCAGGGTCACGCTCTATCAGCTGCTCCATTGTGCCTCCCGTTAGTTAACTCTTAATTCTTCCCGTCTCATATTTTATATTTACTGTCTTAATACCAGGAGAAATGAGATTTAGGATATTTATATGTACACGCATGCACACACACACACACACACACACACACACACACACACACACACACACACACACACACACACACACACACACACACACACACACACACACACACACACACACACACACACACACACACTGATTTAAGGAATAGTATACATTACCATAGCTGAAGCCAGCTGTTGCAGGAATGCATCTTCCCATTAATCCAACAGGATATCGAAATCTTGTGATAAGGCCTAAGCAATATTATGGAGTAGAAAATATTATTTATTGCAAACATTTATGGTCATTATGATAGTGAGGTGATATAAGTGTGTGTCATGCATTTATAAAATTCATTAGATAGCTGTTTTTGTTCTTAATAAAAAACAATTTGCGAACTCCAGACTTTTATTCTTAATAAAAACAACAGGGACATTGTTAATTTTTTGGATGTCACTGAACGGTTGTAGCACATACTTATTAATAATAATTCTTATTAATAAGAATGTGCCACGTAATGAGGAGGAGGTGGGCGGGCGGGTGCAAAAGAAAGAAAGCCAGTGATTTTGGGTAAGCAGTCAGAGAGCAAAAGGATTGGATGAGGTGAGGGGCTGAAGTGCAGGAGTTTGGTGATGAGTCTCCATTGGGGATTGTAGGAGAAAGATAAGAAGGCTGGATTGGGTCCTTCAGGAACTGGGTTGGGTAGATTTTGTTGAGGGTGGGATAATTAGTGCCTTGGACCACCTGGAATCTCAGGAGAGATCATGGGTAGGAATGTAGTGCAGATGAAAGATGGTATTTTGTAACTTTTCCTGTACTCACTTCTCCTTTAACTCCATCTTTATACTCCCAATTTGCCAATCACTAAATAGTGGGGGGGGGAAGGGATTGAGGGAATTAAAGGAGAAGTGAGTGCAGGAAAAGTTACAAAAAATTCCCGAATAATGGGAAGGAAAGTTTGAGAAGGGATAAGAGAGTAAGGTCAGGCCAATAGGGACCGAAGTGAGAGGGGAGTGAGAGGGGAGTTGAATACAGAGGTCAAAGTGCTGTATATGAATACGCAAAGTATAAGAAATAAAGTGGACGAGCTTGAGGCTCAGTTAGAAACTGGCAAGTATGATGTTGTGGGAATTACTGAGACATGGCTGCAAGAGGGCCAGGGCTGGGAACTGAATATTCAAGGGTATACCTCATATCAAAAAGACAGACAGGTGGGCAGAGGGGGTGGGGTTGCCCTGTTGGTGAGGAATAAAATTCAGTCCCTTGCAAGGGGTGACATTGAAACAGGAGATGTGGAGTCAGTACGGATAGAACTAAGGAATTGTAAGAGTAAAACAACCCTAATGGGACTAATCTACAGGCCCCCAAATAGTAGCCTGGATATAGGGCGCAAGTTGAATCAAGAGTTAAAATTGGCATGTAGTAAAAGTAATGCTAGGGTTGTTATGGGAGATTTCAACATGCAGGTAGACTGGGAAAATCAGGTTGGACTGGACCCCAAGAAAGGGAGTTTGTGGAGTGTCTCCGTGATGGATTCTTAGAGCAGCTTGTACTGGAGCCTACCCGGGAGAAGGCAATTCTGGATTTAATGTTGTGTAATGAACCGGATTTGATAAAGGGAACTTGAGGTTAAGGAGACATTAGGAGGTAGTGATCATAATATGATAAGTTCTTCTACACTTTGAGAGGGAGAAGGGTAAATCGGAGGTGTCAGTATTACTGTTGAACAAAGGGGACTATGGAGCTATGAGGGAGGAGCTGGCCATAGTTAACTGGAAAGATACCCTAGCAGGGATGAAAATGGAACAACAATGGCAGGTATTTCTGGGAATCATACAGAAGGTGCAGGATCAGTTAATTCCAAAGAGTAAGAAATATTCCAAGGGGAGTAAGGGGCGACCGTGGCTGACAAAGGAATTCAGAGACAGTTTAAAAATAAATGAGGAAAAGTACAACATAGGAAAGTTGAGTGGGAAGCCAGAGGATGGGGTGATGTTTAAAGAGCATCAGAGGGTAACTAAAAAGGCAATACGAGGAGAAAAGATGAGCTACGAAGGTAAGCTAGCCAAGAATATAAGGGAGGATAGTAAAAGTTTCTTTAGGCATGTGAAGAGGAAAAATTAGTTAAGACCAAAGTTGAACCCTTGAAGACTGAAAAGGATGAACGGGATCTGGGGGGTCCTTGTTCATCAGTCTACGAAAGTAAGCATGCAGGTACAGCAGGCATTGAAGAAAGCGAATGGCATGTTGGCCTTCATAACAAGAGGAATTGAGAATAGCAGCAAAGAGGTCCTCCTGCAGTTGTACAGGGCCCTAGTGAGACCACACCTGGAGTATTGTGTGCAGTTTTGGTCTCCAAATTTGAGGAAGGACATTCTTGCTATTGAGGGAGTGCAGCGTAGGCTCACAAGGTTAATTCCCGGGATGGTGGGACTGTCATATGCTGAGAGAATGGAGCGGCTAGGCTTGTATACTCTGGAATTTAGAAGGATGAGAGAGGATCTTATTGAAATATATAAGATTATTAAGGGTTTGGACACGCTAGAGGCAGGAAACATGTTCCCGATGTTGGGAGAGTCCAGAACCAGGGGCCACTGTTTAAGAATAAGGGGTAAGCCATTTAGAACGGAGATGAGGAAACACTTTTTCACACAGAGAGTTGTGAGTCTGTGGAATTCTCTGCCTCAGAGCGCGGTGGAGGCCGGTTCTCGGGATACTTTCAAGAGAGAGCTAGATAGGGCTCTTAAAGATAGTGGAGTTGGGGGATATGGGGAGAAAGCAGGAATGGGGTACTGATTGGGGATGATCAGCCATGATCACATTGAATGGTGGTGCTGGCTTGAAGGGCCGAATGGCCTACTCCTGCACCTATTGTCTATTGTCTTATGCTGGCATTGGGAGCAATAGAGGTAAAAGCAAGGAAGGGACTTTCCTTAGTAAAGACTCAGTCCAGTGCTGTGGCAAATTAAACCCACTGTTGTCATGGGAGAAACTAAACTGGTTGGTAACATGGTCTAATGTTCCCTTGTAATGGAATGATATATGTTGATGTACATTGATCACAATATTGCTCAGTTACATGAAATGAAGGTAAAAATTGTGGATATTATGTTGTACGTTATAGTTATAATTGTATTTTATTGCCAAATGCATTTTTAATTGTGCAGCATTGAAATAAACTGAGACCTGCGGTCTAATTTCTAAGACGTTCCACTATTCAGTTCATATGGAAAATCGTGCTAACCACCTACATCTGATCCATCAAAGGAAAACCTCTGAAGATAGAAGCAGGAAAAATGCTTGTATTTATCTTCTGCCTGTTGCATCTTAAAATATTTCACACATCACAAGTTACTTTGAAGTGCAGAGAAAGTTAAAGTGTAGAAGGTCCTGATGACGATTTTGAACATGGTACATATACTGTATAAACCACAATGTGGTAAACTGACAAGAACGAGGCATTACTGGTTGAGAGAGGTATTTTGCCTAACAAAATGAACTCCATGTGTAGGAAGGAACTGCAGATGCTGATTTAAACCAAAGATAGACACAACAAGCTGGAGTAACTCAGCAGGTCAGGCAGCATCTCTGGAGAAAAGGAATAGGTGACGTTTCGGGTTGAGACCCTTCTTCAGTGTTTTTTTGTGTCTATCTAAAATTAACTCCCTGATCTTTACTAAATATCCAAGTGGACAACAGGGCCAGGTAAACATAGTGAAACAATACCATATTCAGCATTGTAACATCTCATCACCGCCACACTCCCAGTACAGAGTTCCCAGTGTAAGCTGACCGAAACATAAACTTGTGATCCAGATAATGGATCAGAAAATACATAAAAATCACACTTACTCAATGTTTAAACAGAATTGCATTTCCACGTTCCCATACCTGCTGCATTGTGTTCATGATATTCAATAAGCTCATGAATTGTATCAAATAGATGTTTCTCTGCCACGTAGTATTGTCTCTGTGATGCCTGTGTCTGCTTAATGTGATAATGTCTCACTGATCCATTTTGATCTCTGTTGGAACACACAGTAATCAGAAATAGAAACATAGAAACATAGAAAATAGGTGCAGGAGTAGGCCATTCGGCCCTTCGAGCCTGCACCGCCATTCTCAATATGATCATGGCTGATCATCCAACTCAGTATCCCATCGCTGCCTTCTCTCCATACCCCCTGATCCCTTTAGCCACAAGGGCCACTTCTAACTCCCTCTTAAATATAGTCAATGAACTGGCCTCAACTACCTTCTGTGAGATTCATCACTCTCTGTGTAAAAAATGATTTTCTCATCTCGGTCCTAAGATTGATTGATTGATATAATTGATATAATTTAATTGCCACACAACCAAGGTCGGTGGAATTTGGGTTGCCAGCAACGGTACAGTAATAAAGAACACACAACCACAATAAAAATGTTACACAAACATCCACCACAGCATTCATCACTGTGGTGGAAGGCACAGAACTTGGCCAGTCCTCTTCCATTTTCCCCCGTGGTCGGGACCTCCACCCTCCACAGCCGTTGCTGCGGGCGTCCAGATGGTAAGGGACAAAGTCAAAGTCAAGGTGAGTCCAGGATCGGCTCTTCCCAACTATAGACCGCGGCTTCAGGCTGGTGTAGGCCGCAGGCCGGCGGTCAAAGTTTTAAAGTACCTGCCGTGCCGCAGCCGGAAGCACCCCTCTTATCCTTAAACTGTGACCCCTAGTTCTGGACTTCCCCAACATCGGGAATAATCTTCCTGCTTCTAGCAGGAATTAAATGTATCCATTCAAGTAAATGTATTCCCACAATATTTCATCATATATTTTCTTACAGTAAGTATTGTAATTCAAAGGGGAATTGTTACCAAGTCATCACTGATCATCTATCTCACATATCAATAACATGGTGTTACCAGTAGAAAAATCAATAAGATAACCTATTAGAAAGAATTACCCCATTCACACTAATTCTATGTAATGTAACATTCGCAATCACTTCCTGCACATTAGGTGCAATATTACAGAGGCCAATTAACCTACAAACAAGCTCGTCTTTGAGATGTGGGAGGAAACCAGAGCCCATGTGGTTACAAGGAGAAGATGCAGACTCCACTTAGACAACACCCAAGTTCAGAAACAAACCTGGATCTCTGGCACTGTGAGGCAGCAGCTCCATCAGCTGTGTCATTGTGAGATAAAGGCACTTCCCGTAAGGATTTCTTATTTTTATAGATGCACATCTGAATTGATGGTCTCATTAAATCATTGCTTACCCTCCAGCTTTGGTAAAAACAGATACAGTGTAAATCCCTTGCTGGCTGGAGTCCCTGACAATAAAGGCCCCTTCTTTACCCTGAAAGAAAAGATACATGAAATGATACCAAACAGCTTTTAAAACCAATGAACAAGTTTGCAAAAGATGTGGGTGATGAAATTGCATTAATTACTCATGGGAAAAGAAGAAATGGACCATTTGGCCTTTCCAGCTTCCTTTACCATTCAGGTCAATCATGGCTTATCTTCCAACTCAGTAGCATGTTCCTGCTCTCTCTCCCCACACCCCTTCATATCCTTTGTGATTCATGTCCATCCATTTCCTTCTTAAGTACATTCAGCAACTCACTAGGTTTCTGTGGTAGCAAATTCCATTGGCTCACCACCCTTGAAGTGAAGATATTTCTAAATGCCTTACTCTATTTCCCGCTACTGCGAACCCTCATTTTAAATCCACCATCCACGGAAAAACGTTCCTCTGCCAATCCTTCCAGCTTATGAAGATGTGTCAGACTTTTATAAGTTTCCACGTGACCTCCTCTTCATCTTCTGCACTCCTGGTTGACCCAATCCCTCTGCATACAACAGTCCTATCATCCTGGAGACCAGTCAGGTTAATCCAAATTACCCTCCCTCCCTACAAGTGTATTCTTTCCCAAGTTGGGAGACTAAAACTCCAGATAATATACCAAGAGAAATCTCACCGAGATGCTGTAGAATGAGAGTAATTAGAAACATAGAAACCTAGAAAATAGGTGCAGGAGTAGGCCATTCGGCCCTTCGAGCCTGCACCGCCATTCAATATGATCATGGCTTTATTGATTCACAATGCACGGAAACAGGCACTTTAGCCAAACCTATCCATGCCAAGATATCTAAACTAATCACATTTGCCCACATTTGGCCAACATCCCTCTAAAACGTTCCTATCCATGTACCTGTCCAAATGTCTTTTAAATGTTGTCATTGTACCTGCCTTAACTATCTCCTCTGGCAGCTCATTCCATGAGCAAGTTACCCCTCAAGTTCCTATTAAATATTTCCCTCCTCACCTCAAACTTATGTCCTCTTGATTTCCCTACCCTAGGGAAAAATATTGTAGTCACCCTATCTAGTCTCCTCGTGATTTTATATATAATACCTCTACGAAGTCACCCTACAGTCTCCAGCACTGCAAGAGATAAAGATCTAGCTTGCCAACCTCTCCCTATAGCTCAAAGTCCTGGCAACAGCCTCATTAATCTTTTCTGCGGCCACAGGCCTGGTTCATCTCTGCCAGAAGATAAGACTGTACTAAGAACTTTTTTTATTTTGTTGGTGCCAGAAACGTGGTGACTCTTTGTGCACCATCTAAGTGAAGTCTGCTTTATAATATTACCATAATGTATATAAAAACAATGAATTTTACTATACCTAGGCACATCTGACAATAAAGCATCATTGAATCAATGAATGAATCAAGCTCTTGGTCCTGTCAGTTGAATTCTAAGATGCTCAGACTTGCTATCTATTGTGTTAACTCAACATGACACCTCTTTGCATCCAATCCTGACCTTGACTTCTATTATTTAGGGAATTTACTTCAGTGATGAATGTCAAACAAAAATAAATAAAATATGAATGGCTGCCATTTCAATGAGAATGTATTTGTACCATAGTTGAAAATCAACTTTATTCATTTCCTCTGGAAAATATTAATAAAGGTTAAAAGATAAAAAATGTCTCATGTGGCTAACTACTAATATTTCTGTTTTGTAAAATGCAATTCCTTTAATATACCACATAACTGTCACATCAAATACACATATATTTAAATTCTAAATTAGAAAAACAAATATTGAACAAAAACATATATTAATGTAACTTTAAATTAAATTTTTGTCCAAAGTACAATTGACATTTCTATGCGATTTACCTCTTGCCGAAGGAGCTGTTCTGCTTTGTTCCGTGTGATATTTTTACAATACCACCTGGGAGAAAGGGAGATGGTTATTATAGGAATATCTACATGTGATAGTACATACAGCATAGCTCTAGCAGTGCTGTACCTACGATGAAAAAGATCAATACATCTTTGTACAGCCATTCCTTAATTTATGAAAAATAAAATCAGAAGCCATGAAGAACGCATCACCGACATTTCAATACTGTGTATTCCTATGAGTGAAGAGTGGTTGGTTATTCTTGATAGTGAAATTTGATTAACTATTTCAGGTTTGGCTCTGCCCAAATGCAAGTCCCATGGCCAAAACTCCTACCCCACAGAAGCATTAAAAGCTCTTGTCTTTTACAGGTGCCCTGCTTAACGGAACAAAACCTTTCTGAGTGATATGAGCTGAGCTTTGCCAGATAATCTTCCCTCTTTGTGTATTTTATTTTGTTTACGCCCATCCCCACCTCACCCTCCCCTAATCCCCATACTTCTTCTTTCCGCTTAATTTCAGATATTTCAATGGGAAGTCAACAGTGAAGATAATGGCTATTTTCTTGATAATAAAGAGAGGTATGCCTCGGAAAATCTTGAATGCCCTCCATGATTGAGTTAATGGAGAAGTAACTGTGAAGACTTCAGTCAATTGCATTTCATGATCCTGAACCAATTGTTGAGCAGGTCATCAGAAACACTGTGTGTGAACTAATTCATGAGGCAGAGGTAGCTAAGAATTGCCATGACATTTCCTTCATGCTGCCACTCCACCGCCACAATGACGGGATCCACAACTGTCTTACCCAACTCAGAAGGACAGAGCTTTCAGAGCTTTCAAATCACCCTGGTAACCTCCACACCCCTGGGCATGAAGCCCCAAAGAGTCAGTCATATTATGGTGAAAATGTATGAGAATGAAAAGTAACATGCATAAAATGAGGAATGTTCCTCTTTTCAGTATGTACCACACAAATGTATCACAGATCTGACTACCACATCAGTATAGTGTAATGCACGACAGCACAAGGATATTGCTGAATTAGAAACATTTGCCGACAACTACTCACTTTTAAACTACTTTCTTAATAACATAACAGGATTTTTGTTAATATTGAAATAGCAAACTGTTTGAGGTGAACTTACTCAAATGCCTCTAAATTAATAGATTTCTTCTCAGTCACATAGTTGCTTGGAATGAATCCTTCATTTCTGAAATAGCACACATGAATTATTCTTTATTTTGCAGCAATCAGATTAACAAAGCTTAAAGACAGTTCACAGCCTAAGTTCAAAGTTTGGGAGGTGGTTTCTGAGAATGTTTTTCAGTTACGCCACCACATTGCATGAATAAAGTCACCTAACTCGTCTAACTCATACTAGTTCTATGTTATTCCACTTTCGCATCCACTCCCTACATATGAGGGACAATTTACAGAGGCCAATTAACCTACAAACCAGCACGTCTTTGGGATGTGGAGGAAACTAGAGCACCTGCAAGAAACCCACACTGTCACAGGGAGAAAGTGCAAAATACAAACATGAGGTCATAGAAACATAGAAACATAGAAAATAGATGCAAGAGTAGGCCATTCGGCCCTTCGAGCCTGCACCGCCATTCAATATGATCATGGCTGACCATCCAACTCAGTATCCTGTACCTGCCTTCTCTCCATACCCTCTGATCCCTTTAGCCACAAGGGCCACATCTAACTCCCTCTTAAATATAGCCAATGAACTGGCCTCAACTACCTTCTGTGGCAGAGAATTACACAGATTCACCACTCTCTGTGTGAAAAATGTTTTTCTCATCTCGGTCCTAAAAGATTTCCCTCTTATCCTTAAACTGTGACCCCTTGTTCTGGACTTCCCCAACATCGGGAACAATCTTCCTGCATCTAGCCTGTCCAACCCCTTAAGAATTTTGTAAGTTTCTATAAGATCCCCCCTCAATCTTCTAAAATCTAGCGAGTACAAGCCAAGTCTATCCTGTCTTTCTTCATATGAAAGACCTGACATCCCAGGAATCAGTCTGGGTCATAAGGTCATAAGGGATAGGAGTAGAATTAAGCCATTTGGCCCATCAAGTCTACTCCACCATTCAATCATAGCTGACCTATCTCCCCCTCCTAAACTCCTGCCTTCTCCCCATAGCCTCCGACACCTGAACACCTGAGCTGCTTGCTAAATCCAACTAAAGGTCCCTCAAAAATGTACACTCTATATTGTATCAAATATGGCAAAACTAATTCTTACCCATCCTTGTCTCTCGCTTTCCACCAGTGAGGGTCATGCTTCTGAAGTATAATGTACTCTTCATACCTCCTGACACTCAGGTCAGTGGGTTCCTGGGCACAGAATTCATACAGTGCAATCACACGGACCTCTCCTCCATCCTCCTCATCAGCGGGGGGAGGTGGGGGAGGCTTCCTTCTCGATGGGACCCCCACTGTCCTGTTCACCTGCCCAGTGACACAGCATCGTAAGATAATAAACATGTTGCAACTGTTAAAAATACAGCAGAATATATATACCCCTAAAATAACAACAATCAGTCATAATTCAACTAGGCAGAGGCCTGGATATGAAGAGGGTACTCCAGTAGTAGAGGTGTCTCGGACCGGAGGGCACAGCCTTTCAATAAAAGGACATACCTTTAGAAAGGAGATGACGAGGAATTTCTTCAGCCAGAGGGTGATGTATCTTTGGAACTCATTGCCACAGATGGCTGTGGAGACCGCTATTGGGTATTTTTAAAGCAGAGATTGATAGATTCTTGATTATTAAGGGTGTCAGAAATTATGGGGAGAGGCAGGAGAATGGCGTTGAGAGGGAAAAACATATCAGCCATGATTGAATGGCGGAACAGACTCGATGGGCCAAATAGCCTAATTCTGCTCCTTTGTCATGATCATAAAGACGATGTTTCTACATCTTTGAAAGCTTTGAAAGCAAGTGGATGCATCTTGTAAATGGTGCAGTGAAGTGAAAGTTGCCTTTGTGTGACTGTTGTGATAAATGTCTCTCCCAGCTGTATATACAGAGTCGTGTTACGTGCAAGTTATATCCTGTATCATTTATTACGAAAACATTACAAAAATGTTTAACGTACTCTGTAAATATTTGATGAAGGATAAGATGACTGGCGCTCTCTCAAGGGATACTCGTCCATGAGATCAGCATTATCTTCCAGGCTCATCTGAGTCGTGACTGCACTAAAATTGAACAAAAGTAAAAGAAGGCATTAACCATGTTACCGTAGGCCATAGATGCTCAACAAAAATATTTGAAATATGCATTTAGCTGAAAGGTATTAAAGGCACAGCTTACCGCTTTTGAACAGTGCAGCAGCAGCAGCAAAACACCGACTGGATGGTATGGTCTGAGGAGAGAGGAATTTGTTCAGCAACAACACTGTATTAACTGGAGAGATGATAACACAATATAGCAGGTAACAGAAATGTGCCATTGACGGTGTTCTTTGAAACCCCAAAAAAATATTGTGCATCCACTAATGTTATTATTTGGAAGAAAATTTTCAGAGAGATTTATAGGGTTTCAGAAAAATGTAAGAACAAATGGTGGCCATAGAAACTCATCATTTGAAAACATAGCAACATTCACCTCTGATGGCATTAATTTGCACATTAATTTTGAGATTGTAATCTGGGACTATGTAATGAAAATAAATAGCACAAAACATGGTTTATTTTCTCTGAAATGCCAAAGGTTGAGGGAAGATCTGATTGAAGTATATCAGGTTTTGAAGGCACACTGCATAGAGGCATTGGGGAGATTTATAGATAGGCCCATGGATACGGTGGGAATGGAGGGATATGGATCATGTGCAGGCAGAGGAGATGAGTTTATCTTGGCATCATGTTCTGCATCGATATTGTGGGGCCAATGGGCATGTTTCTGTGCTGTACTGTTCTATATTCTATGTTCTAAAGAATTTAAGTTTTAACTGAATTACACTCACTATCATCTTGCATTTAATTATCTGTAATAATTTATGTTGTTTTAGAAGTCTATACAACAAGTCAATTTACCCAATACAGGGTGTCAGGGGTTGTGGGGAGAAGGAAGGAGAATGGGGTTAGGAGGGAGAGAAAGATCAGCCATGTTTGAATGGCGGAGTAGACTTGATGGGCCGAATGGCTTAATTCTACTACTATCATTTATGACCTTATGAACAATACCCACCCACAAAATCATCCATGTCCCAGAATGGAATGGGTCAATTTGTCACATTGTGCCTTACAATGTTGGGTGAATGGGCACCTGTGATCACATGAATCCATATTGTCAATGATCTGCAGGTGTGGTGACCGACATTCTGGTGAAGCCACACTCGGGTCTGTTTCACAATGAACGTTACAATTACTTTAGATCACTTTAAATTCAGTTTCAATGTTAAAATGCTATCAGTTGAGCCGCTTTTGGTTGATGAGCCAGAGCTAGCGGCCTATTACACGCACTCATTTTTTCTCCGTCTTATGCAGGTATTACATAAATACATTTTCTGATTAAATTGGTTTCTGGCTTTGGCAGAGTGGAAGCAAGAAGGAAATAATTCTGGCTTTGCGTGGCCAAAATGGTCGCATTATAGACATTAGTTGACTAAATTACAATGAGTTGAGCTGATTGATGGGAGATTTTATGTTTGCTAATGAACGTTGTGGAAAATTCGAGTAACACTGGATTCTGGTAAAACCAGTATGAATTCCAGGACACGCTGGGTGTTATGTCCTGGGAATGGAAACTTGTTGCAGTAATTTCTGACCATCTCTAGGATATAACTATATAACATATAGCAATTACAGCACGGAAACAGGCCATCTCGGCCCTACAAGTCCGTGCCAAACAACTTTTTTTTTTTTCTTTTTTTTTTGCCATTGGGTTTCTCGTTCATATCATCCTCAGCCAATCAGAGCTGAAATAGTTTTATGGTAGAAGGCAGCCTGTTCAAGTCATGGACGGAACAAGCTGCAACAGTCTCCACCAACACCCCCACCTCTCCACCTCTCCTCCAGCACTCTCCTCCTACTACAATCAAGCTGAAGAAGGAGCCCAACCTGAAACGTTGCCCGCCCGTGTGTTCCAGAGATACTTAGGAAGGAACTGCAGACGCTGGTTTATGCCGAAGATAGACACAAAGTACGAGAGTAATTCAGCAGGTCAAGCTGTATCTCTGGAGAAAATGAATAAGCGATGTTTCGGGTTGGAACCCTTCTTCAGAATCCCAGTCTGAAGAAGCATTCCAACCGGAAACGTCTCCATTTCTTTTTCTCCAGAGATGACCCGCTGAGTTGCTCCAGCACTTTGCGTCGATCCTCCAGAGATACTACCTGACCTGCTGAGATATTCCAGCACTTTGTGTTCTGTGCAAGATTCCAGCATCTACAGTTCCTGACTGATGAAGGCCATTGTGCCAAAAGCCTTCTACACCACTCAATCTACCTGCAACACGACTTTCAGGGCACTGTGTAGTTGTGCTCCTCGATCCCTCTGCTCTACGACACTCCCAAGGGCCCTACTTTCACGGTGCATGGGAGATTTCTGGATTCGCTTCTCAAAGTGCAACAATGTACACTTATCTGGATTAAACTCCATTTGCTGTTCCTTGGCCCACATGCCTTTACGATCACGTTCATGATGTAATTCTTAATAGCCATCTTCATTCCCCTAAATCCACCTATTTTAGTGTCACCTGCAAACCTATTCTCATCCAGATCATTGATAGTATGACAACGAGCAATGGCCCAGCACTGACCCAAGGCACACCACTAGTCACAGGCCTCCAGTCCAGTTCCTACCCTGAAGGTATTTCTGTATCCAGTTAGACTCAAACAACTGCAGATGTGGGTTACATAAAGGGACCCAAATGCTGGGGTAACTCAGCAGGTCAGGCGGCATCTTCAGAGGACATGATAGGTGATATTTTGGGTTGGAAGACGGGTCCCCAACTGAAACATCACCTATCCACGTCATCCAGAGATGCCGCCTGACCAGCAGTATCCAGTTAGCTAACTCTCCCTGGATCCCATGCGATCTAGTGTCCTCACAGTGTTTGGCTCATTCTAACAGATATTGTTTTATGTTCTAAAATATCAGACATATTTTAGTTTTGTTGCATTGTTACACATTATTACACATCACTTACACATCAACCACCCATTTAGCAGAAAATGGTGTAAATACTCATCAAGATAGGCCAATCTGTGGGAAGATAAACAGAGTTAACATTTGTTTGAAAGGTCTTTGTCCTGAAATATTAACTCTTTCACTTCCTGGAGATGTGGCCTGGCCTGCAGAGTATTTTCAGCATTTTCTGTTTTTATTTTATACTTCGAGCAAGTGCAGTTAGTTTGATTTTCAAACACCCATATAATTTTTAGACATAAAATGCAGCCAATCTGCAGACTTCACTTTTACATACTAACATTGGCATATGTACTTTCCACAGGAACAATTACTTCATTTCCAAGTAATCACAACTACACCACAAGTTAGACTTGTTTTTAGCATTTCCTGCTTTCATCATTTCTGCCTTAGCCAAACTCCTTTATATGACTCACAAATGTATGTCCAATGATGGAGCAATCAGTTTATTATTCATTTCAAAGTCCAAAGTTGAAAGTTCTTCCCTGAAGTTAATGGAGGTAAAATACTTCTAGCCCTTTGAAACAAACTTTCTTTCATACAGTTAGTCCCTTCCTTTCCTTTCTTACAAATGCTGCAGAGAAATTAACAACCACTTGCTTAGAAGTGTCAGTTATGGGGCGAATTTCTATTTTCCTAGTCATTTCTTTTGCTCAGAAATCCTTAAACTGAACCTGTCAATTCAGACAGAAACAATCCTTAATATATCATTTAATGTGTCTATATTTAATACTGACAATTTACATGAAAAACTGCAACTATCATAATTATAACTAAAATAATTAAAAAGTTGGAGTACAACTTAACTTGACTTCCTGGAGATCATGTGTCATATCAAAAAGATAAAAAGAATGAGAACAACTATTTTTGTGAAATATTAACCCCTCAGATCCCCAAAAGAATGAAAAAGAATACACTGGGCATTTAATATAGGTAGAACAGGAAAGAGACTGAGAGGCTGATGATGGGGAACAGAAAATGTTGTTGGATGTTAATGTTTATATTTCTGAAAGAAATGAAGTTGATGGTGGAGGGAGGAAAAGGTCCAGAGGTAAAATAAAATTCATCTTGTTATTTAATGATTGCTTGTCATCAGTTTCATAGAAAGTTTGTTTAGGTTTATTTTTGTTACATATACCGAGATATGGTGAGAAAAAAACCTTTGTTTGCTTGCCATCCAATCAGATCAGATAATACTATACATGAATACAAACTAAACACATGTACAAAATATAAAGGGAAGAGAAGATACCAGAGTGCAGAATATAGTTTCTTAGCATTATAGCGTTGCAATTCCACAGATAAATGTCCAATGTTCGCAATGAGGCAAGTTGGAAAAAAGTGATGTACCCTAGCATATGGAAGGACCATTCAGAAGCCTGACAAAATAGGGGTAGAAGCTATTCTTGTGTCTGGTGATATACACTTTCAAATTTTTGTATCTTCATGCCTATTAACACGAATCCCACTTGCCTCAATTAATTTCAAGGCCCCCTATACATGTGAGAGCAGAGAGAAGATGGAATAACCAGGGTGAGTAAGGTCCTTGATTATGTTGGCTGTTTTCACAAGGAAGTGTGAAATGCAGATTGAGTCAATAGTGGGGAAACTGGTCGGTGTGATGGGCTGGTTTAAAATCGTTCAGTACAGAAAATTGAACATTTTAGAACATCATGCTATTTTAAGCAAAGAGAGAATATTCACAGTAAACACGTTTTGCGGATAGTTTCAAAGTGTTCATGCTGTTAGAATGTACACAGGATGTATACATTGGAGTCTGCAATCCCTTTGATGGAGTGGATGAAGATCTTGGGCAAAGTTTGCAAGCAAAGGAAGTCCCAGCAGTGTAGAGAAGGCATCTTATTTCAATAGCCCATCGGTAACCAGCCAGGTGGCCTAGGCCAGACAGATAGGGTGGAAGGCGACTTCGCTTACTGGCCCATTCACTGCAGCAGAGGCCAGGGATTGACAATAATTGTGTCGGCACGGTGGCGCAGCAGTAGAGTTGCTGCCTTACAGCGCTTGCAGCACCGGAGACCCGGGTTCGATCCCGATTACGGGTGCTGTCTGTACAAAGTTTGTCCATTCTCCCCGTGACCGCCTGTGTTTTCCCCGAGATCTTCAGTTTTCTCCCAGACTCCAAAGATGTACAGGTTTGTAGGCTTTGTATAAGCGTAAATTGTCCCTGCTGTGTGTGTTGGTCAGCGTAAATGTGTGGGTGCAGACTCGATGGGGCAACGGTCCTGTTTCTGCTCCTGTCTGCCCCTCACAATCCGGTGAGAAATTGAGAGAAATGCAGACCCTCAAAAAAGTTATGAGTCTCCAGATACTAGAGCACATTGGCATTATTTCAGAAAATGTGATGAGGATTTATCATCATTACTTATTTGTTGGATGTGTACATCATACCAATGTCAAATCCCAAATAGAAATATATAAAATTCTTAAGGGATTGGACAGGCTAGATGCAGAAAAAATGTCCCCGATGTTGGGGGAGTCCAGAACCAGGGGTCACAGTTTAAGAATAAGGGGTAGGCCATTTAGGACTGAGATGAGGAAAAACATTTTCACCCAGAGAGTTGTGAATCTGTGGAATTCTCTCCCACAGAAGGCAGTGGAGGCCAATTCACTGGATGTTTTCAAGAGAGAGTTTGATATAGCTCCTAACAGGGCCGGATTTACGTATAACCCTGACAAGCTTAATCTTAGGGCCTCGAGATCTAGGGGGGCTTCACAGAGCCGGATTTACTACTAGGCTTCATAGGCTGAAGCTTAGGGCCTCGAAATCTAGGCGGCCTCCGGCCAAGGCAGGACACCTGCCGTTCAACTCTGGGCGCCCCCCCCCCTCTCTCTCTCTCTCTCTCTCTGTTACTCTCCGTCTCCGCCCACCATCCGTATCCATGTCCGGGCCGCCGGGTCTCCGCTCCCCGCTCGCTCCTCATCCGCCGGCACGGCAGGTCGCCTTGCACATGCGCACTGCTATGGCCAGCACATCCCCACCCCTGCACATACGCACAACCACGGCCAGCACATCATCGGCCGCCCTGCGCATGCGCACTGCCACGGCAACTGGTCGACACTGTCTGGTCGCCGCCTCTCCACGACCGCTGAAAACCAACGCAGAATCACTCCCTGACCCTGGATCTGCAGTAACTCCCTGGAGTAACACTTGCTTCTGGTTTCCTGATCCTCCATAAATATTCTAAATGGAATTTAAACTGGAGGTGGTGGAGGGCTGAACAATAACAGCCTATTACATTTTATCTGTTTATTTACTGTGTATATATATGGTCTATGGTATATAGACACACTGAACTTTTATCTTCTGTTCTATATTATGTTTACATATTCTGTTGTGCTGCAGCAAGCAAGAATTTCATTGTCCTATCTGGGACACATGACAATAAAACTCTCTTGACTCTTGACTTGGACTTAAGCAAAAAAGGGTTCTTGGGGAAAAAAGAGCTACCTTAAATTTAATTGCGTCTGGTTGGGTAACTATGGTAGGGTGAAGACTATTCCATGCTTTAATTGTGCGGGGGAACTCCATGGAGCAGCCAGCAACTCTGGATAGAAGAAATTGGATAATGTTTCAGGTAGAGACCCTTCTTTAGACTCCCTCTGGTTTTAGTGTTTTTTGTTTAATTTAAAGATACAGCGAGGAAACAGGCCCTTCAGCCCACCGAGTCCACGCCGACCACCGATCACCTGTACACTAGTTCAATCCCACACATTAGCGACGTAAGTCAAGTGTCAAGGTTGTTATTTCTCTCACGTCCCAGTTAGAACAATGAAATCCTTATTTGCAGCAGCACAACAGAATATGTAAACATATAACTATATAAATATATATTGTGTGTGTGTGTGTGTGTGTGTGTGTGTGTGTGTGTGTGTGTGTGTGTGTGTGTGTGTGTGTGTGTGTGTGTGTGTGTGTGTGTGTGTGTGTGTGTGTGTGTGTGTGTGTGTGTGTGTGTGTGTGTGTGTGTGTGAGTGTGTGTGTGTAAGAGCAAGATGTCCTACAACAGGAGGAGGAGGAGGAGGAGGAGGAGGAGGAGGAGGAGGAGGAGGAGGAGGAGGAGGAGGAGGAGGAGGAGGAGGAGGAGGAGGAGGAGGAGGAGGAGGAGGAGGAGGAGAAGCAGCATTACTTGGAGATATAAAACTGAAAATGGATATTTTCATTTCTATATAACCAAAGTTATCAACGTATAATTTTGTGTGTGTTGGAAAACAAAATATAGTGGCACAGCTGGTGGACTTTCTGCCTCACATGCCAGAGATCTGTGTTCGATCCTGTCCTCGGGCACTGTCTGTGTTGAATTTGAGTGCTGGGAAGGGGAGGAGAAAGCAGGGACGACCTGAAATTGGAGAAGCCAATGTTCATACCGCTGGGGTGTAAACTACCCAAGCGAAATATTAGGTGCTGCTCCTCCAATTTACGGTGGGCCTCACTCTGGCCATGGAGGAGGCCCAGGACAGAAAGGTCGGATTCGGAATGGGAGGGGGAGTTGAAGTGTTGAGCCACCAGGAGATCAGGTTGGTTATTGTGAACTGAGTGGAGGTGTTGTGCAAAGCGATCGCCAAGCCTGCACTTGGTCTCAATGAGGTTGATCATACGCTGAATAATCCAACCACATTTTTGTTTTGGAAATGGAAATAAATAATAGAAATTGCATGCATTGCAACGTGTAAAAAGAGTTGAGATACTGTATTATAATTTTGCTGCATGTCATTGTGGTATATATCATGTCTTGATTGGTGAATATGTTTAGTTTGTGACTTTATTTGAAGCAGAAATAATATGTGAATGCTTCATTGAGCATAATTCTGACCGGTAGCTACGCATTTCATCCAAGCACATTATCGCACGCGTCTTAAATGACCACCTAAACTGTCATTTGGCAACTTAAAAAGCTGCCAAGGTTGCCCGGCTGACAACAGGGAAAAAAAATTAAGTGAGAGCCCTGCAAGGTGTATAATATTTTTGACACTGTCATAGGCCTTTCTTACAAAGTCAAATGTGGGTCCCTTGAAGGCAGACACGGGTGAAATTATTATGGGCAACAAGGAAATGGCAGAAGAGTTGAATAGGTCTTCGGATCTGTCTTCACTAAGGAAGACACAAACAATCTCCCAGATGTACTGGAGGACAGAGGACCTAAGAGGGTCGAGGAACTGAAGAGAAAGAGAAAACGGGGAATTACAGACCAGTTAGCCTGACTTCGGTGGTGGGAAAGATGCTGGAGTCAATTATTAAAGAGGTAATAATGGAGCATTTGGATAGCAGTAAAAGGATTAGTCCAAGTCAACATGGATTTATGAAAGGGGGAAATCATGCTTGACTAATCTTCTGGAATTCTTTGAGGATGTGACAAGTAAAATGGATGAAGGGTTGTAGTGTATCTAGACTTTCAGAAAGCCTTTGATAAGGTCCCGCACGGGAGACTGGTGACTAAAATTAGAGCACATGGTATTGAGGGTAGGGTGTTGACATGGATAAAAAATTGGTTGGCAGACCGGAAGCAAAGAGTAGGAGTGAACGGGTCCTTTTCAGAATGGCAGGCAGTGGCGAGTGGAGTGCCGCAAGGCTAAGTGTTGGGGCCGCAACTGTTTACCATATATATTAACGATTTGGAAGAGGGAATTAGGAGCAACACTAGCAAGTTTGCAGATGACACAAAGCTGCGTGGCAGTGTAAACTGTGAAGAGGATGTTAGGAGGTTGCAGGGTGCATGACAGTTGCAGTATAATATAGATAAATGTGAGGTTATCCACTTTGGCGGCAAAGACAAGAGGTCAGATTATTATCTCAATGGGGTTAGGTTAGGTAAGGGAGAGACACAGCGAGACCTGGGCGTCCTTGTACACCGGTCACTGAAAGTTGGCGTGCAGGTACAGCAGGCAGTGAAGAAAGCTAATGGAATGTTAGCCTTCATAACAAGAGGATTTCAGTATAGGAGTAAAGAGGTTCTTCTGCAGTTGTATAGGGCTCTGGTGAGACCACATCTGGAGTATTGTGTACAGTTTTGGTCTCCTAATTTGAGGAAGGACATCCTTGTGATTGAGGCAGTGAGCGTAGGTTCACGAGATTGATCCCTAGGATGGCGGGACTGTCATATGAGGAAAGATTGAAAAGACTAGGCTTGTATTCACTGGAGTTTAGAAGGGTGAGGAGGGATCTTATAGAAACATATAAAATTATATAAGGACTGGACAAGCTATATGCAGGAAAAATGTTCCCAACGTTGGGCGAGTCCAGAACCAGGGGCCACAGTCTTAGAATAAAGGGGAGGCCATTTAACACTGAGATGAGAAAAAACGTTTTCACCCAGAGAGTTGTGAATTTATGGAATTCCCTGCCACAGAGGGCAGTGGAGGCCAAGTCACTGGATGCATTTAAGAAAGAGTTAGATAGAGCTCTAGGGGCTAGTGGAGTCAAGGGATATGGGGAGAAGGCAGGCATGGGTTATTGATAGAGACGATCAGCCATGATCACAATGAATGGTGGTGCTGGCTCGAAGGGCCGAATGGCCTCCTCCTGCACCTATTTTCTATGTTTCTATATGCTGTCACAACACACTGTAGCCTCTAAACAAGCCTTCAGTAATTTTCCTTGCCCTCCATTTCAGAATAATAGTGTTTTAAGCCAATAACTCGACACTAGCACTGGCAATAAATAAATAAATAAATAAATAGATAAATAAATAAATAAATAAATAAATAAATGGCGCAGCTTTCCAGCCCCTTATCTCATTGGCCACGTTCGGCTGCAAATCGGTGTCAATCTGGTGAACCATCATCCTCTTGTCGTGGGGATGGGGGATTGGGATTAAATATAAAATTGAAATTGAATTAAAAAAATTTTAAAAAATTAATAAATTAAAAAAAAAAAAAAAAAACAACATTATTTGTTATTTGCACTTTATCAGTTTATTTATTCATGTGTTTTGTAGTAAATGCCTATTATGCTCTGTGTGCTGAAGCAAAGCAAGAGTTTCATTGGCCTATCTGGGACACATGACAATAAACTTGAACTTGAACTTGAACTTGACTATATGGGAAAAAAAGCGCCAACTACATAAAAGTAACTTGAGCATCAACCGCAGCGGATTCCCCACATTCCTCACAAGATACAAGATACAAGATACATTTATTGTCATTTGGACACCTTGAGGTCCAAACGAAAATGCCGTTTCTGCAGCCATACATTACAAACAAATAGACCCAAGACACAACATAATTTACATAAACATCCATCACATCGCTGTGATGGAAGGCCAAAAAAACTTATTTCTCCACTGCACTCTCCTCCCCACGATGTCAGAGTCCAAGTCAAAGCCCCCGGCTGGCGATGGCTATTGTCCCGCGGCCATTAAAGCTACGCCGGGTGGTGCAAGGTCGCACACCGGGTCTTGGTGTTAGAGCCCCCGGTGTGCGCTCGCAAAGTCCCGCGGCCATTCCAAGCCGCGCGGGGCAGTGATGTAGGCCCCGCTCCAGGAGCTCTTCGACCCCGCAACTCGGGCGGGTGAAGTCGCCGTTGCGAGAGCCCTGAAAAGCGGTCTCCCTCCAGGGACCCGCGGGCTCCCGGTGCCGCCGTCCACAGACCTGTCGTTGGAGCCTCCGACTCTCCGGTCGGGCCGCAGCAGCAGCAGCAGCAGCAGCAGCAGCAGCAGCAGCAGCAGCGCTCCTCCACCGCTCCACCCGCTCCGGACTCGGCCAGCCCCGCGACGGCGACGGTGAGTTGTAGCACCAGAGTCCCCGGCTTCTTCCTGTTGTAGGCCGCTCCTCGTTGCGGCCCCAACGACAACGGAAACCCGACGAGAAAAGATCGGGTCTCCAGTGCAGAGAGAGATTTAAAAAGTTTCCCCCCCAACAAAAAAAAAACACACACACCCCAACAAAAAATAACAAAAACTACATTAAAACACAGACAGAAAAATAATAAAACGCGGACAGACTGCAGAGGCCGCTGCTGACCAGAGTCGCACCGTCCACTGTGATGGAAGGCAAAAAAGTCCAATCTTCATCCTCTTTTCCAGCAAAGGAAGGGACAGACAGACTGTTGGAGAAGCAATATAGATCAGCCACGATTGTATGACGGAGTAGACTTGATGGTCCGAATGGCCTAATTTTTCTCCTATCACTTGTGAACATGAACATTCCAGATTTATTTACTCAGTTAAATTTAAATTCTCCTGATCCTGAATTCAGTAACCCACCACTATAAAATGAGGGGCAACATAAAATATTTTCTCATTACTGCTATAATGAGGACACCTTTCATGTTATTTCTCTATAAATATAAAATGCACTTAAAAATGCAAAACTTTCCTGAATCCTGACTCAATCATCAAATTAACACAGAAACCAAAATTAGTTTCCAACCTACAAATATTACCTTGCTTCCTTCCCCACCCCCCTCCAAGTAAAATAATAGCATGACTTAAGATAAAAAATAAAAATAGAAGATTTAATCATAAAATTAGTTTGAGTGTAGTTTATTATTGTCACGCGTACTGAAGTACAGTGAAAAGATTTACTTTGCATGCAATCCAGTCAATTAAAAGATTTTACATGAATACAATCAAGCCATCCACGTGCACAGATAAAGGTTAAAGGGTACAGCATTTAGTGCAAAATATAACATTGAGGTCCGATAAAGTCCAATTAAAGACAGTTCAAAGGTCTCCAATGAGGTAGGTGGGAGGTCAGGATTGCACTCCAGTTGATGATAGGAGTGCCCGGGGTGCGACTCGTCCTTGATTATGCTGGTGGCCTTGCTGAGGCAGCGTGAAGTGTAGATGGAGTCAATGGAAGGGAGGCTGGTTTGTGTGATGGTCTGGGCTGTGTCCACAACTCCTTGCAATTTCTTGTTGTCTTGGATGGAGCTGTTGCCAAACCAGGTTGTCATGTATACCAATTAGTTGCTCTCCACTGCACATCTGTAGAAGTTGGTGAGGGTTGTTAGGGACACGCTAAACTTCCAAAGGCTTCTAAGGAAATAGAGGCATCCGTGTGTTTTCTTGGCCATTGCTTCAATGTGGCTGGCCCTGGACAAATTGCTGCTGATGTTTATTCCTAGGAACTTGAACCTTTCGATTATCACGCGCCATCAATATAGACACGCTTGTGTGTACAGCTTCGCTTCGTGAAGTCAATCACTATGTCTTGCTGACCTTGAAATTACCTGAAAAGATGTGGTTTGCTGCCATAGAATGTATTTCTATCTCTGACAATTTTGAACAAGAATGCAGTCATCATGCAGTAATCATAGAACATAGAACAGTACAGCATAGGTACAGGCCCCTTGGCCCACAATGTCCATGCTGAACATGATACCAATTCTTATCTGCCTGCTCATAATCCATATACCTCCATTCAATATCCCTCCATTCCCTGTATATCCGTATTGAGTATTGAGTATATGAGTATTGTACTTCCGGTGGCGCTGGTGCCAGCAGCCTCCACCTACAGCCCGGTATCTTTTTGTTTTTTAGTTTATTTAGTTATGTTAAAGTGTGTTTTTTTTGTGTTTTTTTGTGTTTTTATGTGGGGGAAGAGGGCACGGTGCGGGGGATACCGTCCTTCAGCCGCTTCCTGGTGAGGACGCGACTATTATTCGAGTCGCGTCCTCGCCCCCCCCCCCCCCTCCCCCCTCCCCCCACAGCGGCCTACCTGCCTGGATTGGCGCGGCCTTTCCTGCCGGGATCGACCAGAGCTCCAGCAGCGGCAGGACAGCGCTGAAACATCGCGGGGCTGGCGATGCCTTACCGGGGGTCGCCGTCTGGAGCCCGGAGTGCCGGACCTGCTGCACCGACATCATGGAGCTGCGGTTTGCTGAGCTCCCAACGCGGGCGGCGCTGACTACAACGCGGGGTCCTGCGACTCTGCCCAGCTCGGCCTGTGGACTCAGGAGCTGCAGACTCCGGCAGCGGGAGGCGGCTGATCAGAAGGTCCAGGCCGCTGAGGAGGAGGATGCTCACCGTCGGGGTTCGGCGTCGGCGTTCCACCAGCCCGGCGTGAGGACCTGAACATCGGGCCACCCGGGGCGGCGACTGCGGGTGCTCGGAAGGCCCCGACCACGGATGAACACGGAGGGGAGGCTGGCTGGACTATGGTGCCTTCCTCACCTTGGTGCCATTTATGTTATGTTGTGTCGTGGACTTTATGTGTTTGTGCTTTTTTAAACATTTTTAATTCAATTTCAATTTTATTTTTAATATGTTTTATTATTTATTTATTATTTATTTTTTATTATTTTTCTTGTGATTTGTTTTTAACGATACTGCCTGTAAGGGAAATTCATTTCGTTGTCTCAAATCGAGACAATGACAATAAATTTGAATACAATACAATACAATACAATATGCCTATCCAAAAGCCTCCTAGATGCCACTATCACATCCGGCTCAACCACCAACCCCAGCAGTGCATTCCAGACACTCACCAACTGTGTGAAAAGGTATCCTGCACAGCTCTTTTAACCTTTGCACCTCTCACCTAAAAGCTTGATATTTACAAGTACTTGATATTTACATCCTAGGAAAAAGCTTCTTACTGTCTACCTTGCCTACACATCCAATCTATATTACTAAAAGTCTGATCTTGACCACTTCCTGTTGTTCTGTATATTGATTTTAGAAAAAACGCTGCCACTTACGGCTGTGATTTTTGGCCATCTTACTCAGATTCCCCCTCCACTGTGCAGGACAAGAGGATTTTTTTCCCATCGATGAAAAATAAGAGAGTTAGTAGTGTTTAAAAAGTGTTGAGATTCTCTCTCCTGAAGGCCATGCCCCTTCCGGAGGGACTATAAAACCCGGAAGTGTTGAGTGCTTCAGTAAGTCTCTGCAAGATGGGGGAGCGTTGGGGTCATGTCTCCCAGTCTGGGCTGTGAATATCACTTAACACATGTCTACTAAACTGTGAGTGTGGTTTTACTGACCTTGAGTGCCCTTAATGTGGTTTGAAAATGAAAATATGGTTGGTTTGAAATAAAGCACAGTAAATGGTTGGTGGCGATTGGTTTGAAATAAAGCACGGCAAATGGATGGTGGTGGTAGTTGGTTTGAAATAAACATAGTAACATAGAAACATAGAAATTAGGTGCAGAGGTAGGCCATTCGGCCCTTCGAGCCTGCACCGCTATTCAATATGATCATGGCTGATCATCCAACTCAGTATCCTATACCTGCATTCTCTCCATACCCCCTGATCCCTTTAGCCACAAGGGCCACTTCTAACTCCCTCTTAAATATAGCCAATGAACTGGCCTCAACTACCTTCTGTGGCAGAGAATTCCACAGATTCACCACTCTCTGTGTGAAAAATGTTTTTCTCATCTCGGTAAAGCACAGCAAATGGTTGGTGGTGGTGGTTGGTTTGAAATAAAGCACATGATTAAAAGTCTAAACTTGACAATTTCCTGTTTGCACTCTATATTAATTTTAGATTAAATGTTACCACTTACGGCTGTGAATTTTGGTCATCTTACTCAGTCCCTCTCCGCTCATCAGGTGCAGAGGATTCTTCCCATCAATTAAAATTAAAAGTGTTAAAAAAATTTGAGAATCTCTCTCCTGTCAATCACACCAAGATCACGCCCCTTCCGGTGGGAGGGGGGGAGGGATTATAATATCCGGAAGTGTGGGTGTGGCTCAGTCTCTTCAAGATGGAGGACGGAGAGATCATGACTCTGTTTGAGCTGTGAATCGCACTGAATGTCTACTGAACTGTGTGTGGTGTTTAAGTGGTGTTTTGTGTTGATTGAAATGGTATGAAACTGCATTTGAATTTGGTGGCCTTGCACCCTGCTTGACGGGTACGAAACTGCACTTGAATTTGGTGGCCTTGCACCCTGCTTTAAGTGGTAGGAAATTGCACCTGAATTTGTTGGCCTTGCACCCTGCTTGAAGTGGTATGAAACTGCATTTGAATTTGGTGGCCTTGCACCCTGCTTGAAATGGAATTTCAAGGAATAGCCGTGCGTCAACTGCCAGCCCACCAGCCGTGTGAGGTGTCAGCACATCAGGCTTGAGTGCTGAGCTGCCACCACAAGAATCCATTTGGCCCACAATGTCCATACTAGCCCTCTGGAAACCAGTCCCTTCAGCCCACAACACCCATACCAGCGCTCCAGAAAGCCCCCCCTCCACTGGCCACCAATATTGGAATTGGTGGAGAGGTGGAATATTGCGTTGGGGGACCAGCCCTCCCATGTGAACATGGGACCCAACGGGTCCCACTTCGTCTAGTAATTTTATATACCTCTATCAGGACTCTCTCAACCTCCGACATTGCAGAGAAAACATTCCAAGTCTCTCCAACCTCTTCCTGTAGCTTCACCTTATCAAATAATTTGAACATGTTAGTAAGACATGCACAAAGCCATGCCTTGTACCTAATTAACCCATTCTCTTCCAAATGGAAATAAATCTTATCCCATAGAGTTCCCTCCAATATCTTATCTACCACTTATGTGGGGCTCACTAGCCTATAATCCACTGGATTCTCTCCACTTCTCTTTATCTAATCTTGACTCTAATGTATCTGTTTATGGGGTAGGAGATTGCAACTTTCACGTGGTCCGCCCTGTTTCAACTAATGGAATCAACCCGGCGTGCACAATCAAATAAGATCAAATATAACAAGTTGTCCCACAACTTTAGGCTGTGCATGCCATCCGCAAAAAGAAGAAGATTGTAACTTATAAATTTGCCTCATTAGCTTTATGAACATTCGTGCTACAATGAAACAATATAACCCATAAAATAGGAGGTATATTTTTAGATACAAACCATAAAAATGTTATTCACATTTTAGATATGACGCATCAGCGCTACCAGTCAGGAAATGGGTTGCTAAATATAGCAAAGGTGGTGGGAGGCATCGTTTTGTTCTCTGAATATTCCAATGAACTGAGCAGAAAGAATCAGAAAAACTTTCAAAGGAACGCAGATTATGCAAATGAATCGATAGGTCATTTGATGGAAATCTCTGTTTGTGATGCAATTAAAGTTAATCTAATCTAATTTAAAAAAATCATCTGTGATCATTCCTACTTGATCAAATGCAAGATTTTCAGATGGATAATGAGAGACTGGGAGCTGCTAACAATTGTCTCCTTGACCACAGTTACTGCAAGCCCATTATGAAACTTTCATACAGATCCACAATTAGCTACTGATTTGAACTTTTATTTATTCATTTATCAGGATCTGAGCATCACAAGTAGACCCATAGACTAATAGAGAGTGATAGTGTCGTGCAGCATGGAAACAGGCCCATCGGCCCAACTGAGTAAGGCCAGGATTTATACCCAACCAATAGCACATGAAAAGTCGTTGATAGAGCACTTTTTCTGAACCACCGTAGCCCTTGTGTTGAAAGCATTTCCGCAGGTCAGTTAGGGAGGCAGATCCACTTGGCACCTAAAAGATCTGGCTATATATTTCCAAGTGAGGATGGCGTGTAACTGGGAGGGGAATATACCAACCTCGCTTGGAGATATGTGGCGCTGGAGTTGCTATATAACTTGCGTAAGCGATAAATGCAGCGCATTTTGGGGATAACGGAGTTGATGTGCACCAGTGGTGAATTTAGTTAATTTAGTTCATAATCTGGAATATAATGAAGAGACTGTCTCTTAGGTCATTCCAGACCTGAAGACTGCTGTCTGAATTGGAAAAGCTATCACACAGGTCGGTCATGAACATGGAACAATACAGCACAGGAACAGGCCCTTCAGCCCACAGAAACTGGCAGAGCAGCTGCCTCACAGCACCAGAGACCTGGGTTCAAGGTCAGTTTATTGTCACATGTGCCACTTAAGGTACAATGAAATTTCAGTTACCATACAACCATACTACAGGTAAGTAAAAAGCAACAAGACACACAACCACGTAAAAGTTGACATAAACATCCATCACAGTGGATTCCATCCACATGCTTCACTGTGAGGGAAGTCAATCAAGTTCAATCTTCTTCCTCTTCAATTCTAACCTCAGGTGCTGTCTGTGTGGAGTTTGCACCTTCTCCCAGTGATCATGTGGGTTCCCTCGGGTTCTCCGCTTTCCTCGTAAGTTATGAATTCATGATTTGCAGCACATGAATAGAATTAAATCAAACACAAAAGGTAGAGAGAAGGGAAATGAAAATGGGGGGAAGGCAGAAGAATGGGGATGGGAGGGAGAGAGAGATCTGGCATAAATTGGCAGATTCAAAGGATCGAATGGCCTAATTCTTCTAGGAGAATTAAGGCAATGAATCAACAGGACGTGTCGACTTACATCCAGATTATAATTACACCAGTTGTAAGTGTAGTCAAGAGAGAGTTAGATAGTTAGATTTAGCTCTTAGGGCCAAAGGAATCAAGGGATATGGGGGGAAAGCAGGAACTGGGTACTGATTTTAGATGATCAGCCATGATCACATTAAATGATGGTGCTGGCTCGAAGGGCCGAATGGCCTACTCCTGCACCTATTTTTCTATGTTTCTAAAATTCTATAACTTCCGCATTAGATTAGAGGGACCAAATGTAACCCCATTATTTAAGAAAAGAGAGGGGAGAGAAAAAAAAGAACTACACTGACATTATTGGTATGGGAAATTATACAATATATTATGAAGGAAGTCATAAAGAGGAATGAAATTAATAGTAATTTTGGACAGTATTAACATGCATTTATCATCAGAGAGTCATGGACAGCATGGAAACAGGTCCTTTGGGGCAACTTGCCCATGCGGACCAAGATGCAATATCTACACTCATCCCACCTGAGAGATCCCACTCTCTCTCTACTTACTCTTGAATCTCCCTGTCTCTAGAATGGACAACAGAGTAATGTCAAGGGCCAATTGCGAACGGTTCGAGGGGGGAAGTGAATACGGAGGTCAAAGTACTGTATATGAATGCACAAAGTATAAGGAATAAAGTGGACGAGTTTGAGGCTCAGTTAGAAACTGGCAAGTTGATGTTGTGGGAATTAATGATACATGGCTGCAAGAGGGCCAGGGTTGGGAACTGAATATTCAAGGGTATACCTCCTATCGAAAAGACAGACAGGTGGGTAGAGGGGGTGGGGTTGCCCTGTTGGTGAGGAATGAAATTCAATCTCTTGCAAGGGGTAACATTGAAACAGGAGATGTGGAGTCAGTATGGATAGAACTAAGGAATTGTAAGGGGTCCCTAATGGGACTAATCTACAGGCCCCCAAACAGTAGCCTGGACATAGGGTGCAAGTTGAATCAGGAGTTAAAATTGGCATGTAGTAAAAGTAATGCTGTGGTTGTTATGGGAGATTTCAACATGCAGGTAGACTGGGAAAATCAGGTTGGTACTGGACCCCAAGAAAGGGACTTTGTAGAGTGCCTTTGTGATGGATTCTTAGAACAGCTTGTATTGGAGCCTACCAGGGAGAAGGCAATTCTGGATTTAGTGTTATGTAATGAACCGGATTTGATAAAGGACCTCGAGGTTAATGAGCCATTAGGAGGCAGTGACCATAACATGGTCAGGTTTAATCTACAATTGGAGAGGGAGAAGAGTAGATCGGAGGTGTCAGTGTTGCAGTTGAATAAAGGGGACTATGGGGCCATGAGGGAGGAGCTGGCCAAAGTTGACTGGAAAGATTCACTAGCAGGGATGACAGTGGAACAAAAATGGCAGGTGTTTCTAGGAATAATACAGGAGGTGCAGGATCAGTTCATTCCTAGGAGGAAGAAAGATTCCAAGGGGAGAAAGGGACGACCGTGGCTGACAAGGGACGTCAGGCAAAGATGAGCGGGAAGCAAGAGGATTGGGTAATGTTTAAAGAACAACAGAAGATAACCAAAAAGACAATACGGGGAGAAAAGATGAGGTACGAGGGTAAGCTAGCCAAGAATATAAAGCAGGATAGTAAAAGCTTCTTTAGGTATGTGAAGAGGAAAAAATTAGTTAAGACTAAAATTGGACCCTTGAAGACCGAAAAAGGTGAATTTATTATGGGGATCAAGGAAATGGCAGATGAGTTGAACAGGTACTTTGGATCTGTCTTCACTGAAGAAGACACAAACAATCTTCCTGATATAGTGGTGGCCAGAGGAACTGGGGTGACAGAGGAACTGAAGGAAATCCACATTAGGCAGGAAATATTGTTGGACAGACTGATGGGACTGAAGGCTGATAAATCCCCAGGGCCTGATGGTCTGCATCCCAGGGTACTTAAGGAAGTGGCTCTAGAAATCGAGGACACATTGGTGATCATTCTCCAATGTTCTATAGACTCAGGATCAATTACTGTGGATTAGAGGGTAGCTAATGTTATCTTACTGTGAGGAGGGTGCTATGAGAATGCAGGGTAACTTGGACAGGTTGGGGGAGTGGGCAGATGCATGGCAAATGATGTTTAATGTGGATAAATGTGAGGTTATCCACTTTGGTAGCAAAAAAAGGAAGGCAGATTACCATCTAAATGGCGTCAAGTTGGGAAAAGAGGAAGTACAACAGGATCTGGGGGTCCTTGTACATCAGTCTATGAAAGTAAGCATGCAGGTACAGCAGGCAGTGAAGAAAGTAAATGGCATAGTGGCCTTTATAAAAAGAGGAATCTAATATAGGAGAAAAGAGGTCCTTCTGCAGTTGTACAGAGCCCTAGTGAGACCACACCTGGAGTATTGTGTGTAGTTTTGGTCCCCTAATTTGAGGAAGGACATTCTTGCTATTGAGGGAGTGCAGCATAGGTTTACAAGGTTAATTCCCGGGATGGCGGGACTGTCATATGCTGAGAGAATGGAACAGCTGGGCTTGTACACTGCAGTTTAGAAGGATGAGAGAGGATCACATAGAAACATTTAAGATTGTTAAGGGCTTGGACACGCTAGAGGCAGGAAACATGTTCCCGATGTTTGGGGAGACCAGAACCAGGGGCCACAGATTAAGAATAAGGAGTAAGCCATTTAGAACGGAGACGAGGAAACACTTTTTCTCACAGAGAGTGGTGAGTCTGTGGAATTCTCTGCCTCAAAGGGTGGTGGAGGCAGGTTCTCTGGATGCTTTCAAGAGAGAGAGCTAGATAGGGCTCTTAAAAATAGCAGTCAGGGGATATGGGGAGAAGGCAGGAACGGGGTACTGATTGGGGATGATCAGCCATGATCACATTGAATGGCAGTGCTGGCTCGAAGGGCCGAATGGCCTACTGCTGCATCTATTGTCTATTGCCTATCCTTTTCCCCCTTATGTATGTAAGAAATATTTTGGGATTGTCCTTAATGCTACCCGCCAGAGCTATCTCCTGGCCCCTTGTTGCCCTTCTGATTTCCTTTTTTTTTTAATATACTCCTTAGTTCCCTAAACTCCTCCAGGGATGCACTGGATCCCAGCTGCCTTTACCTGTCCCATGCATCCTTCTTGTTTTTGACTAATGCCTCAATTTCCCTCGTCAGCCAAGCATCCTTACGTTTGCCTGCTTTGCCCTTCACTGTAACGGGGACGTATACATCCTGAGTTTTCTTCAGTACACTTTTAAAAACATCCCACTTGACCAATGTTCCTTTCCCCTCAAATAACCTGCTCCAGTCAACTTGAGCAAGACCGTATCTCATACCCTCAAAGTTGGCCTTGCCCCAGAGGAGCATTTTAACCTGTGGATTCTCTCCGTCCCTGTCCATAACACTCTTAAACCAAATCGAACTGTGGTCACTGGTTCCAAAAGTCTCCTCCACACACACTTCATTAACTTGCCCTTCCCAATTTCCCAATACTAGATCCAGCGTTGCCCTGTCACATGTAGGGGCCTCCACATACGGCTTAAGAAAACTCTCCTGAACACTTTCGAGGAATTGCACCAAATCTAAACCATTCACGCTATGAATTTCCCAGTCTATATTGGGGAAGTTAAAATCCTCTACTACAACAACCTTATTCGATCGGCAGCTGTCTGCAATCTCCTGACACATTTGTTCTTCTAATTCCTGTTGACTACTCAGGGGTCTGTAGTACACCCCCAACAAGGTGATCATCCCTTTCTTGTTCCTCAGCTCCACCCATATAGCCTCACTAGACGAACTGTCCATAATGTCACCTCTGAACACAGCCCTGACATCCTCCTTAACCAACATGCAGCCCCCCCTCCTCTTTTTCCCTCAGCCATGTCTCACCTGAAGCTCCTGTACCCTGGAACATTGAGCTGCCAGTCTTGCTCCTCGCATTCTTCAGGGAACGGGGATTCCCCTCCTCCACCATAGATGAGGCTCGCACCAGGGTCTCTTCCATACCCCGCAACACTGCTCTCTCTCCCCATCCCCGCACTCGTAACAAGGGCAGAGTCCCCCTAGTCCTCACCTTTCACCCCACCAGCCGTGACATACAACAAATAATCCTACGTCATTTCCGCCACCTCCAACGTGACCCCACCACTCGCCACATCTTCCCATCTCCCCCAATGTCTGCCTTCCGCAAAGATGCTCCCTCTGCAACTCCCTTGTCAATTCTTCCCTTCCCTCCCGTACCACCCCCTCCCCGGGCACTTTCCGTTGCAACCGCAAGAAATGCAACACCTGTCCCTTTACCTCCCCCCTCGACTCCATTCAAGGACCCAAGCAATCGTTCCAGGTGCGACAGAGGTTCACCTGTATCTCCTCCAACCTCATCTACTGCATTCGCTGCTCTAGATGTCAGCTGATCTATATCGGTGAGACTAAGCGGAGGTTGGGCGATCGTTTCGCTGAACACCTCCGCTCGGTCCGCAAGAACCTACCTGACCTCCCGGTGGCTCGGCACTTCAACTCCCCCTCCCATTCCCCATCCAACCTCTCTGTCCTGGGTCTCCTCCATTGCCAGAGTGAGCAACACCGGAAATTGGAGGAACAGCACCTCATATTCCGCTTGGGTTGCTTGCATCCGGTTGGCATGAACATTGAATTCTCCCAATTTTGCTAGCCCTTGCTGTCTCCTCCCCTTCCTTAGCCCTCGAGCTGTCTCCTCCCATCCCCCAGCCTTCAGGCTCCTCCTCCTCTTTTTTTTCCTTCCTTCACCCTGCCACCCCCTATCAATCTGAAGAAGGGTTTCGGCCCGAAACTTTACCTATTTCCTTTGCTCCATAGATGCTGCTGCACCCGCTGAGTTTCTCCAGCATTTTTGTGTACCTTGCTCCTCCCTTAACTAGGTTTCAGTCATGGCTACAACGTCCCAGTCGCTCGTACCTATCCATGCCCTAAGCTCATCTGCCTTACCCGTCAGGCCCCTTGCTTTAAAATACGTGCTGTTTAAGCCAACCCTCCTTCCTCACTCGCCGCCTTCCACCTGCCCATTAAATCCACTAACCTTTCCCACACCACCCTCCATACCCACTTCTAGCCTCTCATGTGCCTCTGTCATGCACGAGATCCACCCCCTGCCAATCTAGTTTAAACCCTCCCGTGTAGCATTAGCAAACCTTCCCACAAGGATGTTGGTCGCCCTCCAGTTTAGGTGCAACCCACCCCTTTGATACAGGTCACCCCTGCCCTGGAAGATCCCAATGATCCAGAAATCTGAATCCCTGCTCCCTGCACCATAGAAACATAGAAACATAGAAATTAGGTGCAAGAGTAGGCCATTCGGCCCTTCGAGCCTGCACCGCCATTTAATATGATCACGGATCACCAACTCAGCCACTCCTCGGTCATATATTATTGCAATCAAGTCACCACAATGTATAAACAGACCACAAAATGAACTATGTTTGCTCATTGTGCATGTAAATGCTGCCTAGATTAACTTCCCCATTTAATGTTATGAATCCAACAGAAGTCTGAAGAAGTGTCTCGACCCGAAACATCACTCATTCGTTCTCTCCAGAGATGTGGCCTGTCCCCTTGAATTACTCCAGCATTTTGTGTCTATCTTAGAAGTATTTTGTTATACATCACTCCTGTTTGAAATATTTTGATTGTAATAGTCTCATCAAGTCCTTATACAGCTGTTTAGGGGTTCTCAATTATAATGCAGAAGTCTGTATTTCTATGATGTAAATACCTTGGGTGTGAGGCTCCAGTCTGTCACCGTTTGATTTTCAGGGCTACTGGTGTCAGAAACATTCAGATGCTGATTTTCCATGGCTAATCTTGAGAAACAGAGGGCAATGCTGGTGTCATTCTACAAAGGTGCCAAGAAGTTCAAATCAAGCCAGGAATGAAGTCACTATCGTGTTGTCATTAAAAGCAGAATCATGAAGCAATAGCAGCAGTTATTGGGAATTCTATTATGTTATTAAAATGTTGGCGATCAGTTTGAAGATGGCTTCCGACCCGATACGTCACCTGTCCTTTTTCTCCAGACATGCTGCCTGACCCGTTGAGATACTCCAGCACTTTGTGTCTATCTTCAGTATAAACCAGCACCTGCAGTTCCATCCCTTCACCTTAGTAGATTATTATCTTTAAACATTCTTCACCTTTTTAAATAGGATTTTCATTGCTTTAATAAATAAACCTTAACCCTTTCCAAATATTCTATACTCCTTATATGGAGGCATTTACTTCCTGCTCTCAACCCCAATAAACTTGACTCATTTAATGTTACTAATGCACAATCAGTAGTTGAAGTTGTTAGTAATGCATTCAAAAAGAAAGAGCTCAATTTGTTGAGGGTCCTGAGATCGCAAGCACAGAGAGCTGAGAGATCTTTGCATTGGTCCTCCAAAGAGGGTGGGTATCAACCAGGTGCAGGGCAAAGAGGACTGAGGCTTCTATCTCTCCTAGCCTCCCACAACCAAATTAAAAGTGTTTTATTTTTCTGTGAGCAGCAGGTGCACGCAGCAGTTCATCTTATCACATCATCTGATTTTCTTTCTGTGGAAGTGGTTTATCTTCATTTGACACCTCCTCCCATCAACCAGCTTAGACATTCAAAACGCACAGCTTATATGTATAACTCAAAGCCTTAACCTCAAATTTACCAGGGCACTGTACAAATGTATGCTTCTCACTGTATTCCTTTAATGGTTTTTCCATGGTTATTCCATCTAGGGATTAATATTTTTCACTTCAAGACAACTATCCAAACAATTATCCAACTATTCTTCATCTGTAGACATCTATCTTCTATCTATCTATCTATCTTATGTATAACAAAAACTCTGATCTTGTTATCTTCCAGTTAGCATGGTTTTTCTATTTGCGCAAAAAAGATATATGATAGCACTACAATTTTTCGCCACCTTACCATTCTCCTGTGCTGCAAGTGCAACAAGTTTTGTTCCAATCGATGGTATATTTAAAAGTTATTAAGGTTTAAAAATCTTAAAAACCGCGCATGCGCAGATTTGTCTCCTCTCCTATCAGTCACCGCCACGCAAATTGGTCTCCTCTCCTGTCAGTCACTGCCACGGCCGGGACGGCGATGCCCCTTCCTGCACCATCGCCATGCTGATTGGCCGCGTCCACTGTCAGTCACCGGCGGAGCCCGCCTTGCCCGGCGCGACGCCCCTTCCTGCACCATCACCGCACTGATTGACTGCGTCCGCTGTCAATCACTGGTGGTGCTCGCCTAGCCCAGCGAGGAGAATAAAGCTGAAGAAGCGGAGTGAGCAGAGTGTGCATGACCAATGTTCTGCCGGGTGGAGAGTGGCTAGGGCTGCATCTGCGGGCACCGACGATCCAGGGCCTGGGCTCCGACGATGCGGGTGAGGGAGGAATTGGGGAAGGGATGAGGATAGGGGAAAGAAAATGGAGGGTGAAGAGATAGGGGAGGGAGAGCTGGGGGATGAGGGGAAATGAGCAGCACCTGCGCAGTTGGGGGCTATGGGTGTGTGGTGGAAATTTGCATTGGGGAATGGGTTGCGTTGGGGGAACGGGTTGCGTTGGGGGAATGGGTGAGTGGTTGAATATTGCATTTGGGGAGCACTTAGTCTAATAGACTTTAAAAATAATTCTCCATTTGGTTCCCTGCTTGATCATTCTAGAATAATATTAATGCCTGCTGGATCTCCCAGTTCCGATCCACTTCCCCTTCCCATACCAACCTTTCTGTCTTGGCCTCCTCCGCTGTCAGGGTGAGGCCACACGCAAACTGGAGGAACAGCACCTTGTGTCCATTTGGGTAGCTTACAACCCAATGGTATGAACATTGAATTCTCCAATTTTAGGTGATTAACCGCAGCCCTTTCCTCTTCCCCCATCACCTTCCACCTGCATCTCTTCATCTGACTTCTCCTTACCTCACCACCTTCTGTGTTCCTCCCATATCTGGCCTTTGACCACCCATCTGCCAATCAAATTCCTCCTCACCTGTATCCACCTATCACTTGCCAGGCTTTATCCCGCCTCAATCTCTCTTCCAGCTTTCTCCCCCCTACTACAATCAATGTGAAGAAGGGTCCCGACCGGAAGCGCCGCCTATTCCTTTGCTCCATAGATGCTGCCTCACCCGCTGAGTTTCTCCAGCATTTTTGTCTACCTTCGATTTTTCCAGCATCTGCAGTTCCTTCTTAAAAATAACTCAGCAGGTCATGCAGCATCTCTGGAGAAAAGGGATGGGTGACGTTTCAGGTCTGAAGAAACGTTACCCATCATTTTTCTCCAGAAATGTTGTCACACCCACTGAGTTACTCCAGCATTTTGTGTCAATCTTTAATGCAATAATAACATCCATTCCTTGAAATATCAGGGGGTCTCTCTCTGAGTCGACCAATTGAGTACTGGTCCCTCACACCCTAATCCCTCCACAACAATTCTGTGCTTAGTCTATTCCTTGGTCAGAATGAATCTTCTAAATTGCACAATAGTTTAATACCAACTGATTCCTTTACCATTTAATTGTTAAAATAGTTAGAAAAGTGGCTGTCAAATGAACATTGGACTTTCATATAGGGATGTGTAATATCAGTCTTCAGTATCCGTGTGAGATAGCACCTTGCAACTTTGCAGCTGCATGGATTTTTTTGCCACTGATCTCACTTGCTGTCTTTATGGTTTTAACCTTTGCCCAAATGCAAACTCCATTTTATCCCAATTGTGACAATGATGCAATCAAGTTCAAATTTTGAAATCCAGTCAGACTTTGGAATTGGTTTTCAGCAGACCACAGAACACATGGGAACAGCGTGAATAATGGCTTAAAATTCCCTGTTGGCGATTAATTAAACATTTCTCCCCAGAATTGTTTGTTTTACTAAAAATTGTCATATGAATAAAACTAACACCTCTTACACTACCAAGGACTTCTTTTCTAATTGTGTGTTTTTGTACTAATTTCATTTTTATTTTTGGACAATCTTTTTCTTTTCAGTTACTTGCAGAATTTGTGTGTTATTAAGGTATAATTGAGGTATAATTTATGTTTTTGCGTGTTGTCTGAGTGTATCTGTGATTTACTGCAAGCAAGATTTTCATCGTACGTGATGTGTTTGTGTTTGTGATTTGAACTTGAACTTTGACGAGCTAATGGTTGTTTAGGCAAAACAGTCGTGACATTTGTTGCCTCGGTCTATCTTTCCTGCTATTGTATCTCAGTCTATTTTCAACCTCTTTCACCTCTTCAATTCCAACGATAGAAGCTGAAGAGAAGCACTCACTCTACATGAATGACCACTGCTCATGTCTGAGTCTTGTCAATCTTGATATTGGAGGAGCAGCACCTATATTTTGTTTGGGTGGCTTACAACTCAGCAGTATGAATATTGATTTCTACAACTTCAAATAACCCTTGCTCTCTGTCCCTCCCCCACCTTAATTCTCTGACTAGTTTCACTGTCCTGATTAATTTTATTGATTGTGCACCTCCTTGTCCCCTCAGCTAACAATGAACCATTCTACATTTCCTTATCATCATCTGCTTTGATCTGTCATTTTCAAACCTTACCCTTCCATATCTCAAGACCCTCTCCCGACTCTCAGTCTGAAGAATCTCAACCCGAAACATCACCCATTCCTTCTCTCCAGATTGTGGCCTGTTCCACTAAATCATGCACAGTCTGGGGTGGGAGATTGCAACCTTCACGTGGTCCGCCCTGTTCCGACGAATGCAATCAACCTGGTGTGCACAATCAAATAAGATCAAATAGAACAAGTTGCCTACAAATTTAGGCTGTGCAAGCCATACGGGAGTTTTTAGCTGGTAAATGTTTCCCTGTGTTACACTCAGGATGTGACGCAGAGGTCCGATTGAACAGTTTACAGTTATGTTCATTGTGATTCATCTCACAGAAAACATAAGTTCTAGAAAATTAATCTCCAGGCTAAGGTACAACTAAATGAACTTTAAGCACACATTTGAATTACTTTAATTGAAGAGGAAACAATTTTCAATGCTGTGAAAACTCTGTTTAACCTTTAATACCCTATTTTGGAAAAACTGCCAAACCCTTAACCTCAACCACCTAAAAGACCAAGAACAGGAAGCACTTGGGAACACCACCACCACCTGCAGGTTCACCACCAGGTCATGCACCATTCTAATTTGGAAATGTATCACCACTTCTTCATTTATAGGAAAGAACTGCTGATGCTGGTTTAAATCAAAGATAGACACAAAATGCTGGGGTAACTGCGGGACAGGTAGCATCTTTAGAGAGAAGGAATGGGTGACATTTCAGACTGAAGAAGGGTCTCGACCCAAAACGTCACCCATCCCTTTTCTCCAGAGATACTGCCTGTTCCGCTGAGTTACTCCAGCATTTTATGCCTATCTTTGATAATGTAAACTTCGATTCAGTAGAGATATTGTATTGTCTAATCCTGTCCATGCCTGATGCTCACACCGGCAATCAACAGTGTTTATTGAACAGAAATCGGGAGCAAGAAATACACCTGACCTTCAATATTTCATGCTAATCTACAGCTTTTAACATAACAGTGCATCCCAAGCCAATGCCTATAAGCATTTGGAAACAAAAGTTGATGCAGAGCTGAAGAGTAGATCTTGGGAGGTGTGACTAAATGTCACCAAAGAGATAGTCTTTAAAGGAAAATAGAGAAGAGAAAGGCAGAAAAATGCAAAGGGTCATTTTCAATGGTGGAATTTCAGCATGGAATGTCTGATTAGCAGCAGAATTTTGGATGCACTGATGTTTCTGGAGGGTTTTGCACAAAAAGCTGGTGGAGGAAGTATTGGAATTGTGGAGGAAGTCACACGAGAAGAAGTCTGCAGCATGTGTGCTGACTCTGGAGCAGAGATGGGTGAAGTTGTGCAGATGCCTTGTGCACCACGTTAACCCGCACAAGAGTCACGTAATTATGATGGGACAAGAAACATAGTGGGATCTAAGCCAATGAGGCAATTTTCTCTCCAATCCCATCAGGCTTTCAAAATTAATTCAATTTCAAATTGTTTTGATATTGTTGAAATATGCAAAAGCATGAAGTAAAATTGCCCAGCCACAAGAGAAAATAAGCAATGTAATAATAGGGTTAAATGCAGAATCTTTAAGTAAGAGTAGAGTAATCAAGAACCAGAGGACATAGACTTAAGGTGAGCGGGCGGGGGGGAGATTTAATACCCTTTTTTACACAACGGGTAGAGGGTATATTGAATGAGCTGCCAGAAGTGGTAGTTGAGGCAGGTAATATTACAAAGTTTAAAATACATTTGGGCAGGTACATGGATAGGATAGGTTTAGAAGAATATGGACCAAATATAAGCAGGTAGATGAGGCATGTCGGTCGGTGTAGGCACGTTGTGCCAAAGGGCCTGTTTGCGTGATGTATAACTATGACTCTAATAATACAAGAACATACATCACACAAGAGAGCAATGCTAGGTAGACTGAGATAAAGATCACCTCTGCACCATGTCTTAAAGGCAGACGACAAGTTGCAGTTGCAGCGAAACACTGCAGTGACTGTGATCAATAGACAATAAAAATATCTGATTCTCAGAAGGATTGGATGGATGCAATATTGCTGGCTACAATGTCTTCTGGAAATATAACTTAGGAAAAAAAGGTTAAAGAGGGGCAGTAATTGATCAAGGATATTCGAGCACTGGAAAAGAATGATAACTGATATTAATTTGAATTTGCGCATGCTTTCAGAAAGTACAAAAGCAAGGAACTTACATTGTCTTTATATGTATTATATCGTCGTACCACAGGCAGCTTATCAATTCCATTTACATGGGTTTTAAAGATTTTTGACGGGTTTAAATCTTATTGAATTCCATAATGGATTTGGACTTTGCTGATAATAAATGTTTATTGCCCCTAATCCTCTGGAAGTGATAATAAGTTAGCTTCTTTAACCACTGCAATCAACATGGTAAAGAAATCTTACAATAATGTTAAAGAAGGAACTGCTGATGCTGGAAAATCGAAGGCAGACAAAAATGCTGCAGAAACTCAGCGGGTGAGGCAGCATCTATGGAGCGATGGAAATAGGCGACGTTTCGGGTCAAGACCCTTCTTCAGACCTTAAGGTTGTTCTTAACATTACAATAATGTTAAGTAGGAAGCACAATGATTTTTTGCCTCAATGATAATAAAGGAATGTGTAAGATTGTGATTTGGAATGGAATTCAGAGAAAATATTGACCAGAGCTGAAATACATCACCTGCATGGTAAGAATTATCAATTTGGAGATGGGGGGCTTACAAAGGAGTAACTCGAGAGAAACTGTAATGGAAATGATTTGTTTGCTCGTGTGTCAGACGACGTTCTGCCATTGCTTGATGGTCAATGAAGCAAATTGGCAAAAGACCCAAAGAAGATATTAAGCCAAAATAACTAAATGGAGAAATTTGTCATCTGGAATGCATTGCCTGAAAGGTGGCAAAAAAAGTTCAATGGGAGCTTATCAAGGGAATCGGGTGATTATTTAATCGAGGAATATTTGCAGGAACTCATCGAATAACTCTTCCACAGAGCTGATGCAGGCACAACACAATTATGCCTATTTCTATACACTTTGTACTAATCGGAGATTGTGTTTAGGTATGGCGATACTTTACTGAACTGTATGCAAAAAAAGAATTTAACAATCCATCTGTACATATGATAATCAAGTACCATTGAACAATCTGAACAGTCACCTATGGATCTGCATTACCACATGATTCTATAATACAGCAGTACAGATACCACAACACTCATGTGTGAAGTAACAGACCCTGCATATTAAACTCTTCATCATGGCATCAAAAATCCAATCATCATCCACAGACACACTAAACTGTTCAGGATAATATGGTTTGAATATTCAGGTGGAATCATAGAAAATTCACAATGTAGTCAGAGGCCATTTGACCAATTGCGTCAGCAGCAAAAGAATTACCCAATCTAACTTCATCTTGCGATGCTTGCTCCGTGGCCCTGCAGGTCATAGCTCTTTGGATGCACATATAAGCATCTTTCTAATGTAGTGAAGACGTCAGCAAAGAGATCCAGCCTCAGATCACCCACCAGTGCAAACATATCTCTTCAGCTTCCCTCCACTAATGACTTTATGCCCATTGGTTTTCAACTTCCTTTCTAATGAAAACAGTGCATTCAAGATGCAGCGTTATGGGGCTTTGGTTAGTCCAAATTTAGAGTATTATGTGCAGTTCTGGTCTCCCCATTTACAGGTGGGATGTGGAGGCTTTAAAAGAATGCAGAGGTGGTTTACCAGGATGATGCTTGGATTAGGGGATATTAGCTACAGGGAGAGTTTGGGCAGACAGATTGCTTTCTCTGGAATGCCACAGATTGCAGGGAAACCTAATAGAAGTCTACAAAATTATGTGCGACATAGGTAGGATAGAAAGTCAGAAGCTTTTTTTGAGGATGGAAAAAATCAAACACTAGAGGCCTGAGGTTTAAGGTGTGAGATGTAAAGTTTAAAGGAGATATAATTGGCAGGTTTCCATATTTCTATCAGTATCATTGTTGTCAAGATAGAAAACAGCACTAATAGAAGAAACACAATTAGATGAAACTCCAGAATTTTGTGAAATATACCTGTTAAATTGCCAATGAGACAAGATGGCGACTGTATTTAAATAAATGTCCATACAGGGAAGACAACTGAACGGTTAGCATTATGCACCCTAACTACTTGTCTGACTGCAAAAACTACTCCTAGTACACCAACAGCATCATTTGCCATTCTTTATTTAGTATAGTCTGACTGTAAATTTGATATTCAAATTCTATATTCACATAAACAAATGACATTCGATATTCACACAAACATGACAACATAAACAAAAAACGTTTCTCCATTCATGTTTAAAAAGTCTAATGTAAATTCGAAGCATTAGGAATGAATTATAAAGTAATCATTCACGCATTCTAACTTGTGTATCTGAAAATCATTTATCCACTCGTTAAAAAAAGGCCAAACCATTTTCTCTTTACAAAAGTCTTTAAAAATGTCATTTCTTTTTTCCCCTCAGAGGCCAAATGGCCTCCTCCTGCACCGATTTTCTATGTTTTCTATGCAATAGAGGTGAAAATTAAGCAATGAAACCGACCAACCTTTCATACACTCAACTGCTCCAATATAAATTATTTTTGGTAATAATGCATGTATTTAAATTTTTGTTTTCATAAGTGACACATATAACTTTGAATTATGCAGTCAGAGAATAAGCATTTTAACGCGGTCAGAGAATAAGCATTATTCAAAGAAAATACAGCCTAAGTTATACCTATTTTGAAAGCATTTTGCACCATACAACCTATCGCTCATAGAAATATTCATTTCCACAGGTTGACTAACTCAAAATTGGCTATTTATTCCCATTCCAAATATTTCCTCTTTATTCTGTGCATACGGTAAACACATGTAATAGGATAGTTACTTACAAGTAGAAAGAATCATTATTTTCTTTTACTGCAATTAAAACATCCTTTTGAACGGCGACTGCTTAAGCTTTTCAATGCTTTTCATCCTCAATGTATTGCTTGAAGCATGCACAGTCTGGTAATGTTTAGCTAGTGAACGTTTCGCTGTGTTACATTCAGGATGTGACATAGAGATCCGATGTAACAGTTTTCAGTTATGTTCATTGTGATTCATCTCACAAGTTCTAGAAAATTAAACTCCAGGCTAAGGTACAACTAAATGAACTTTAAGCATACATATGAAATACTTTAATTGAAAAGGAAACAATTATCAATGCTGTGAAAACTCTGTTTTACCATTAATACCCTATTTTGGAAACACCTGCCAAACCCTTAATCTCAACCACCTAAAAGACCAAGAGCAGAAAGTACTTGGGAACAACACCACCTGCAGGTTTACCACCAGGTCGTGCACCATTTTCATTTGGAAATGTATCACCATTTCTTCATTGGTAGGAAAGAACTGCTGATGCTGGTTTAAATCGAAGGTAGACACAAAATACTGGAGTAACTCAGCGGGACAGGCAGCATCTCCGGAGAGAAGGAATGGGTGACGTTTCGGGTCGAGACCACTTCTTCATTATTATTGATCAGAATACTGGAACTCTGAACCCAGAAGCATTAGGAGAGCACCTTCACCACAAGGGCTACTGCAGTTCAAGCAGGTGGAGATAAATGTTGGCTTCACAAACAACATCTGTATTGTGGGAATAAATATAAATATTTTTAAGGTTTATGAATTGGGTCTTTAGTTCTAAAAATGCATCCTCTTAAGAATGGGGGAGTGGCAGGTAGTTAATGATGATGCAAGATGAAAGATGGAATTGAGACAGATTGTCAGCATGGCCATGGTAGGGCAATGGACCTGTTTCCATGATGTATGACTCCATGCTTTCTTAAAAGCCTACATCACGCAAAGACAATTTTAAAAAGGGATGAATCCAATGAGATTAAAGGATTTTCAGCTCTGGAAGTATCATAGTGCCCTCCATAATGTTTGGAACAAAGACCCATCATTTATTTATTTGCCTCTGTATTCCACAATTTGAGATTTGTAAAAGAAAAAAATTACATGTGGTTAAAGTGCACATTGTCAAATTTTAATAAAGGCCAATTTTAATCGATTTTAAAATCTGCCAAATAGTCCCTTTTAGAAGAAATGTTATCTTTAAGGCCCCGTCATCATCCAGATCAATTTGCAATGCATCTTGTCTCTTGCATGCCTATGCCAGTGTCCAAATTTAACTGCAGTACGCACATGGGATCTGACAAACTCTCTGTTCAGCTGGTTTCCTCACTTTTGAATTCTTATCGGTGACGATGCAAAATCTTGCTTTAGATTCTATGATTATTATGTCGCTGATCATTATCTTAGTGGTATGTACATGTTCATACAATTCCCTGTAATCAACCACAGCTCCCACAGTGCCCTCCATAATGTTTGGGACAAAGACCTATCATTTATATATTTGACTCTGTACTCCACAATTTGAGATTTGTAATAGAAAAAACAAAATCACATGTGGTTAAAGTGCACATTGCCAGATTTTATTAAAGGGTATTTTTATACATTTTGGTTTCAATGAATTTTGACTGTGAATAAGTCACATGGAGCTGTAGGTGTAAAAGTCTTTATTCAGCACAAGAAGGCATTCTAGAGCATATGTCTCTCTCTGAGAGAATACGCTGGAGAAACTGGAGTATTTCTCCAAATTGCAAATACATTGAGTTTTTACATTCTGAAGAGCAAAAATAACAGATGATGTTTAGATGCCATTTCAACAGTTGCAATTAAACAGTTTACTTCACTATGTGCTGACAATTGGTTCTATTGAATTATATGTTACTAAAGGAGTGCATTGTAACTGAAAAGACACCTCTGAATATTCAGACACCTCTGCTGGGCTACGGTAATTCACACAGATGGTCCAAGCCCCAAAATTATTGTTGCAAGGGCTGACTCTTTGGATATATAAATATCCTGATTATTGAGTAGAGCAAATATGCCCATTGATGTGCTTAGTGACAAAATAGGTCTGGTCTGGAACCTACTTTGATATCTGAGACAATAATGCAAAATAACTTGGCTGAAGGTGTCCGATGCCTAGCTTGATGCAGGCCAATGAACCTCTTCTCCTGAATAAAACATTCTCACTTTTCCAGTTTTGATGAAGAGTCCAGGACCAGAAAACTTTGATTCTGGTGCCCGGCCACAAATGCTGAGTGTTTCCAGCATCTTCAGATTTTGTTTCGGATTTCCAGCATCTGCAATATTTGCCCCAACTCCCATTGTACTGTTTTGTGTGAGGTTCCAAGATTGAGGTCCAAATCAGAAGACAGGGTGATTTGGTCTGTTGCCACAGACTCTGAGCAATGTCTACAGTTGTATAGTACAGAGCATACTGGCTGGTTGCATCACCGCCTGGTTCAGCAACTCAAACTCCCAGGAACAAAAGGAGGCTGCAGAAAGTAGTGGGCATTGCTCAGTGCATCAAGGGTACTGACCTCCCCACCATCGAAAGGGTCTACAGGAGGTGCTGTTTCTAAAAAGCAGCAAATACCTTCAGACCCATACCATGATGGTTCTGCTCTCCTCTGTCTTGTACCATCAAAGCAAGGAAATCCTAACCTCCAGGTTCATGAACAGCTTCTTTCCCGCAATCATCATGCTCTTGAGTGCACAATCTCACCTCAGCAACTCTGATCTACTACGGACCTTGTTTTGGTTGAACTATAGACTTCAGCTTTGCACTATCACAGTCTGGATGCCAAGTATTACTTTGTTCTATTAATTTGTTTTCTTGATAATTGTATGTTTATTTGCATGTTATTGCATTAATGGGTATGTAAAGCTGCAGCAAGTAAGAATCTCATTGCTTTGTTGTTGGTACACAGGGCAACTAAACACTCTTGGATCATGAACGTTTTCGTTCATTGTCCAATATCCATGACAAGTACCATGAAGTCATTGTTAAGGCAAAGATTGAGACGCCACGCAACCATACTCTTTCGTCTCCGACCATTACTCTCATTAATCATTTATTTTCTGCCTATCCATATTCTTATCGCCTGTCGTAAATGCAGCTGATCCCTAACACACATTCACTGCAAAGTTCTAAATATTTGTCCACCTTTCCCAACAATGTTTTTGAACATTATCAATTGTATATAAGCCTTGGTACACTCCCCAAATGGCATTCTTCTGTGACAGTGATCAATACTCTTTGCCCAATGCAGCTTTAACACCTTTCACCATTCCTTTTCACTGTATCTTACTAAGTGAGGTGTCAGTGGCTTGTTTTTTCTCTTCTGATCAACTCATGGACTCTTCTTCAGACAGAGAAAATAGACACAGGAGGCCATTCAGCCCTTTGAGCCAACACCGCCATTCATTGTGATCAAGGCTGATCATCCCCAATCAATAACCCCTGCCTGCCTTTTCACCATATCCCTTGATTCCACTAGTCCCGAGAGTGCTATCTAACTCTCTCTTAAATCCATCCAGTGATTTGGCCTCCACTGCCCTCTGTGGCAGGAAATTCCACAAACTCACAACTCTCTGGGTGAAAAGGTTTTTTTCTCACCCCAGTTTAAATGGCGTCCCCTTTAATCTAAGACTGTGGCCCCTGGTTCTGGGCTCGCCCAACATTGGGAACATTTTTTCTGCATCTAGCTTGTCGAGTCCTTTTATAATGTTATATGTTTCTATAAGATCCCCCTCATCCTTCTAAACTCCAGTGAATACAAGCCTAGTCTTTTCAATCTTTCCTCATATGACAGTCCCGCCATCCCAGGGATCAATCTCGTGAACCTATGCTGCACTGCCTCAATCACAAGGATGTCCTTCTTCAAATTAGGAGACCAAAACTGTACACAATACTCCAGATTAAGATTCAGATTAAGATTAAGATTCAATTTTAATTGTCATTGTCAGTGTACAGTACAGAGACAACGAAATGCATTTAGCATCTCCCTGGAAGAGCAACATAGCAAATGATTTGAATAAATAATAATAAGTGTCCGGGGGGGGGTGGTGATTGGCAGTCACCGAGGTACGTTGTTGAGTAGAGTGACAGCCGCCGGGAAGAAGCTGTTCCTCGACCTGCTGGTTCGGCAACGGAGAGACCTGTAGCGCCTCCCGGATGGTAGGAGGGTAAACAGTCCATGGTTGGGGTGAGAGCAGTCCTTGGCGATGCTGAGCGCCCTCCGCAGACAACGCTTGCTTTGGACAGACTCAATGGAGGGGAGCGAGGAACCGGTGATGCGTTGGGCAATTTTCACCACCCTCTGCAATGCCTTCCGGTCGGAGACAGAGCAGTTGCCATACCATACTGTGATGCAGTTGGTAAGGATGCTCTCGATGGTGCAGCGGTAGAAGTTCACCGGGATCTGAGGAGACAGATGGACCTTCTTCAGTCTCCTCAGGAAGAAGAGATGCTGATGAGCCTTCTTGATCAGAGTAGAGGTATTGTGGGTCCAAGAGAGGTCATCGGAGATGTTGACTCCCAGGAACCTGAAGCTAGAAACACGTTCCACTTCCGTCCCGTTAATGTGGATGGGGGTGTGCGTGCCGCCTCTGGACTTCCTGAAGTCTACAATGATCTCCTTGGTCTTCTTGGAGTTAAGGGCCAGGTTGTTGTCAGCGCACCATGTTGCTAAGTGCTGGACCTCCTCCCTGTAGGCCAACTCATCGTTGTTGCTGATGAGGCCAATCATCGTTGTATCATCTGCATACTTGATGATGGTGTTAGTACCATGTACAGGTGTGCAGTCATAGGTGAAGAGGGAGTAGAGGAGGGGGCTCAGCACACAACCCTGTGGAACGTCGGTGTTCAGGGTGAGGGTTGAAGAGGTGTGCTTGTCTAACCTCACAGACTAGGGTCTGTTGGTTAGAAAGTCCAGTATCCAGTTGCAGAGGGAGGGGTCGATGCCCAGGTTACTGAGATCAGTTTTGATGGTATAATGGTGTTGAATGCTGAGCTGTAATCGATGAACAGCATTCTTACGTAAGTGTCTCTGTTGTCGAGGTGGGAGAGGGCGGAGTGAAGTGCTGTTGAGATGGCATCCTCCGTACTCCTGTTCTTGCGGTAGGCAAACTGATAGGGATCCAGTGTGGGGGGTAGGCAGCTTTTGAGGTGTGCCAGGACCAGCCTCTCGAAGCACTTGGTGATGATGGGGGTAAGTGCAACTGGGCGGAAGTCGTTGAGGCTTGCCGCAGTGGAGTGTTTTGGCACTGGACCGATGGAGGTGGCTTTAAGGCAAGTGGGGACAACTGCTTGGGCAAGTGACAGGTTGAAGATGTCAGTTCAGACGTCTGTCAGCTGCGCAGCACAGGCACTGAGCACGCGCCCGGGGATGCCGTCAGGGCCAGCAGCCTTACGTGCATTAGTCCTACTCAATGCCACGTATACGTCGTAGGGGGTGAGTGTGAGGGGTTGGTGATCGGCAGGTAGCACAGCCTTGATGGCTGTCTCTAGATTGTCCCTGTCGAAGCGGCCATAGAAGTGATTAAGCTCCTCAAGGAAGGAGGCGTCGCTGGATGTGGGGGTGATGTTGGAGGGTCTGTAGTCCGTGATGGCCTGGATGCCTTGCCACATGCGTCGGGGGTCGGAGTTATTGTTGAAGTGCTCCTCAATCCTGAGCTTATGGCAGTGCTTGGCCTTCCTGATGCCCCTCTTCAGGTTAGCCCTGGATGAACTGTAGGCTCGAGCATCGCCTGACCTGAAAGCGGTGTCCCGTGCTTTCAGCAGTAGCCTGACCTCGCTGTTCATCCATGGCTTCTGATTCGGGTATATGGTCACCTGTTTGAGGGAGGTGACACTATTGATGGTGGAGTTTATAAAGTCCAGAACAGAGGATGTGTAGGAATCAATGTCCGTGTGGGAGTCAAGGGTGGCCTGGGCTGCAAACGCCTTCCAGTCAGTGTTTCCAAAACACTGCTGAAGTGTGAAGTCCGCTTCCACTGACCAGACTTTAACTGTCCTCACAGTTGATTTAACCCATCTGATGAGTGGGGAGTACTTAGGGAGCAGGAACAATGAGATGTGATCTGACCAGAGCCCTATCCTCCAGTTTGATGACCTGGAAAAGATCATCCACACATTCATCGCCTCCCGCCTAGATTACTGCAACTCCCTTTACACTGGCATCAGCCAATCTTCCGTCCCGCCTGTAACTGGTCCAAAACGCCGCAGCGAGACTCCTGACGGGCACCCGAAAAAGGGACCACATCACCCCGATCCTGGCCTCTCTCCACTGGCTCCCTGTGCGGTTCCGTATAAACTTCAAGATCCTCCTCCATGTCTACAAAGCCCTCAATGGGCTTGCTCCCACCTACATAAAAAGTTTTCTCACCCACCACTCCACCTCCAGGCCTCTCAGATCGTCCGACTTGGGGCTGCTGAATATCCCACAGTCTAGGCATAAGCTTAGGGGCGACCACACCTTTGCGGTTGCAGCTCCTAGACTGTGGAACAGCATCCCCCTTCCCATCAGAACTGCCCCCTCCATCGACTCTTTTAAGTCAAGACTAAAAATTTATCTATACTCCCAAGCCTTTCCTGACGTCCACTGAGTGAGGGCTATATGTATATAGTTTGTTTTGTTGTACTATTCAAATAACAAATGTAAAGCACTTTGGCCAACGAGATTTGTTTTTTTAAATGTGCTATATAAATAAATGTGACTTGACTTGACTATACAACTGCAGAAGAACCTCTTTACTCCTATACTGAAATCTTCTTGTTATGGAGATCCTCTTTCTCTGTCTCGAACCTCTTCCAGCCCTCACAGGATTTTTGAGTTCCTCAGTCTCTGGCCTTTTGTACATCATTCTCTTTTCATCCCATTACCAGCATCTACCAGTTATCAAGGGCCAGACATTTGTAATACCCACTGAACTTGTCTTCTGTCTGTTTTTTTTAAATTTGATTTCCTTAAAGCACACTTCTGACAGATCTATTAGCTTCCCCTCTTGATAAATTCCTTATGTTACTGACATTTTCTATTGATAATGTTTGTTTAAAGCACTTTACAATACTTGGTTATAAATACCAGTTGCTATTTCTACTTAAGCAAATGCACTTGGTTTTTTTTTTCTCTGAAGATCAAAGTATTGGGGAGTAGCAAGGAAAGATTGAACAGATCAGGATTCAGATCCATCCACTAAAAGTCTGATCTTATTATCTTCCGGTTTGGCGGTCTTTCTATTTGCGCAAAAACAGTTTGCGATAGCGCTATGACCAGCTTCACTCATTGTTCCCCTGTGCTGCGAGTGCGCCAAGTTTCCTGCCGATCGGTTGAATGTCGTAAAAGTTAGCGAGGTTTAAAGATCTTAAAATCTGCGTGTGCGCAGGTCGATCTCTTCTCCTGCCAGTCAGTGCCGCGTGGATTAGTATCTTCCCCTGTCACTACCCCGGGATAGTCCGCCCTTTCCTGGTCCAGCCCAGCGTGGGAGACCCAGCCCAGCCCGGAGTTGGAGATGTCGTCCGTCACCAAACGGAAAGCGGACTCTGATCCTGGCAGAGACTCTGATCCCGGTGGCGGACACTCTGATCCTGGCAGAGGAGAATGACCAGCGCCGGCTGTGAGTCCCTATCGCACTGCCAATTCCATCCACTACCCCTCTGGTCCCCCTCGCTGGCTCCTCCCTCCTCACCCCCATGGCTCTTCCCATATCAATGCAAGAAACAGTCGTGACGGATGGAGATTTTGAAATCACAACTACAAATTTTACATTTAAAAATATTTATTTGGTTAATGTACGAACAAATGTGAAAAACACTTAGAATGTTCTATTTATAACATGTTAAATAGTTCACTGTCAGCAGCATGAAAGGCAGAAAATAAAAAGTCTGAGTTATTACACAAATTAAATCACTAATTAGGAAAGTAAAAAATGTGAAGCTATTCTAAACAGATCATTATTGATCCTGTAATATTCACAAGCATGTGCTTGTTTGTGAATATACTGCTTATGAATAATCACTGGACAATGTAGATATTGGACTACATAAAAAGCAATTAATTCTGATACAAGCATATATCCCAAATTCACATTTGTGGGTGTTTGTTCTTAATAAAATCACCATTTTGACTACAATATAAAAATATTTTTTTGGATTCATATATTGCAAATATAATTCTAAATTTAAAAATCTAGATTAAAAAAAAATCACAAGATGTTTCTAGTGTTGGATATATATATATATATATATATATATATATATATATTTTTTATATAAAAAAATATATATTATATATATATATTTTAGATATATATATATAATCAACAAATGAATATTCAGTAAATTTATGGTAATTGAGTCATATATATATATATATATATATGTGTGTGTGTGTGTATGTATGTATATATATATATATATATTTATATATATATACACACACACACATATATATAGGCCCCACCGCTGCTGAGTTTCCTGCTTCTGCTGTTGAGGCCCCACCGCCACAGAGGTTTCTACTGCCACTGAGATTTGCTAGTGCAGCTGGAATTTGTGGCATCCAGGAAGGGTTCACCTTGCTTAATAAATGTGAAGGACACCCTTACCCCTAAAGATGAATCTTAGATAAAAGTGGTAAACGTTGAAGGAAAATGTTGAAGGAGACATTGCCCTAAAAGCTGGTGCCAAAGAAAAAAAATGCAGATGCTGAAAATCTGAAATAGAAAATGTCAAACATTCACAGTGCCCCACGGTGCACATATGGAGAGAGAAATAAATTAGGTCACATACAGTAGAATATAGAACAGTACAACTCAAGAACAGGTCCTTCGGCCCACAATGTCCATGCCGAACATAATGCCAAGGCCAGTTCTTATCTACCTGCGTTTAATCCATATCCCTCCATATCCATATGCCTACCCAAAAGCCTCTTAAATACCTTTATCATACCTACCTCAACCACGAATCCTGGCAGCATGTTCCATGCACTCACTGCCCTCTGTGTAAAACAATTACATAGAGGACGCATCTCCTTTAAACATTGCCACCTCTCACCTTAAAACAATGCTCTTTTCTATTTGATTTTTCCATCCGGGAAAAAAGTTCTGACCATTTACCCTAGATATATAGATATAATAGATATACAGTACATTGAAATCAATAGTTCCTTTTTAAGAGACTTTATTTACACGTTGCTACTCTGATATTCTCTAGCACCAAATTCCACTGGATCAGTGGGTTGCACTTATCCTTATCCAATGGCCCAAGTTGAAGGTTGGTTTTCCTTTTTAATTATCAGATTACTTTCATTCAGTTTTGCAAGTTTTGTTTCAAACTTTATTATGAATTTCACATAAGACTCTATGATCGAGTCCCCACACAGGAGGCCTCATTTGGAAATGGAACCATTAACCAGAGACAGAGTCCATGTGCTAATTCATGTCACGAACTATAATGTTCTTCAATTCCATTCAAAATGTAACTGATGTACTTAGGTCAGACACTCGATATTTTCAGTCATCCCAATGTTTTATCAATGTTTTATCAACCCATACAATCAACTATGCAAAACAATTTGACTAAGTCATTGAGAAAAGTTGGTACTTCCAATTTTGAAATGGAGTTCAATATTTGAAACTAGATTCATTGCTTCATACAAATAGATTGATATCATTTTCTACTGTTATTTACAGTTGTATCTTCACTTGAATTGAAAGATAATGTGGACATAGTTTTTTCCGTAAAAAAATATAAAAATTCAAAATGAATGAGATAGATCACCCCTAATGTAAGTTAAGTACACCAAAAACTCCACGTAACTATATTTTTCCAATTACTGACAGAAATATTTCCAGCAACTTTAAAAATATATTGGCTGTAGTAAGATGTATGAGCTCTCCAAGTTTAATAAATCTATCTAATGTGGATTATGCGTTGCTCTTCTAATTAGATACTTAGATATTGTCAAATACTATCTCCGCATTCAACATCTGGAGTATTGTGTAGTTTTGGTCTCCTAATTTGAGGAAGGACATCCTTGTGATTGAGGCAGTGCAGCGTAGGTTCAGATTCAGATTCAATTTTAATTGCCATTGTCAGTGTACAGTACAGAGACAACGAAATGCATTCACGAGATTGATTCTTGGGATGGCGGGATTGTCATAAGAGGAAAGATTGAAAAGACTAGGCTTGTATTCACTGGCGTTTAGAAGGATGAGGGGGTATCTTATAGAAACGTATAAAATTATAAAAGGACTGGACAAGCTAGTGCAGGAAAAATGTTCCCAGTGTTGGGCGAGCCAGAATCAGGGGCCAGTGTCTTTGAATAAAAGGGAGGTCATTTAAGACTGAGGTGAGAAAAAACTTTTTCACCCAGAGAGTATGTGAATTTATGGAATTCCCTGCCACAGAGGGCAGTGGAGGCCAAGTTACTGGATGGATTTAAGAGATAATTAGATAGAGCTCTAGGGGCTAGTGGAGTCTAGGGATATGGGGAGAAAGCAGCCACGGGGTATTGTTAGGGGACGATCAGACATGATCACAATGAATGGTGGTGCTGGCTCGAAGGGCCGAATGGCCTCCTCCTGCACCCATTTTCTATGTTTCTATGATATTTTAGAATTATGCAATGGCACATAGTCTATCAAACTCAGAAAGGCAAGAAAGAAATAAAGAAATAGTTGCTAAAAAGTAGTTCAGCAAAAATTGTCGTTGGTTTAATTAAATTTCTAGTGTCAAGAATAGTAATGGGTTAAAAGTTGCCCTTAGATGTGGAATTGGCAATGAGATATAATTATTAAAAATGTGATAAATCAGAATCAGTTTCAATGCAAGGCTTCAATTATGCTCTCTATCATTTCAGATTACATCACAGAGTGAATATATTACTCTACAAATGTACACAGTGATGGTTAATCATTTACCCAAAGCGTATTTGCATCAAACATGTGATTTCCTCTTCTTAATCACCATATTGTGTTCTTGATATGCCCAACGCTTTTGAACTGATGATCTGAATTATTGACAAACTCCCAAAATAATTTGTCATAATACATAAATGTATGGATCTTTGACTTGATTCAAAAACATTTTACAGCCAGCTGAAAGTCACTTTAATAGTCAGGTTCCATTATTTCATTGATCTTCACTAGTAACTCTGAAAAACATGGTCTTCCTTCAGCTTTCTGGAAAGATAAATGATATAACAGTCATTATCATTAAAAACAAATCTAATGAACTGAAATTAGATTTAGTCAGAGACTGCTACAACTAAAAAATATTCTTCTATGGATCTAGAAATCCACCAGAAGCTTTTGCAAAATTGAATATAGTAAAAGACAATGTAAATACTACAAATACTATCTGCCTTAGTTTATATAGGGACTCTCAAACTTAATTACCACATGAAGCCTGACAGATCTACCATTTTCCTTTAAATATTGGAGACCTTCAAAACCATACCCATTTTTCTCCAAACTTCACCATTGATTCTCTGCATTTTGTTCTTAACATAACATTGAACCAATGTCACCAAATTGCAAGTATAGCCACAGTTGATATAAACTAAAAGGACCAATCAAGTATAAATTATACTGAAATTGGACAAATCCTACTTGACAAAACACAAATAGTTTTTCACAAAATGTGGTCAATAGCAATTATATATTTGTGAATTAAACTAATAAAAAATGATATTCACTTCCTTTGGAGTCACTAAGACTTACCAATTTCAGATAACCCTGGAGTTAACACATTTGTCCCATTCTCAAGCATTTCATAAATGAGTTCAGATGTAGCGCAAACTTCCTTCTTTCCCATTATGTTCAGAGCAGTACAAACCTTAGGTTCAAATATTTCAATGTACTGCTGGAATTTTTATCATATTCTATTCTACTCAACAACATCAACCAAACTTTGCTGACCTTACTGACCATGTCCCACTTTGCATCTAGCTCCTTTACCCATTAGTTTTGTGCTTGCTGACCAATAACAGCAATTGGTTAAACAACATCAGTATTTTAGAAAACCAACGTGCTTTCAAATCTCTCTAAGGTCCTGTCTCTTCCCGTCTCTGTGGCCTCTTCAACAAGATAATCCTCAGAAGCACCTGTGCTCCTCCAGTTCTTCGGTATTCTCCAGTCGCTTTAATATTCCTTAACTTAATTTCCAAACCTATGGTAATATGCCATCAATTGTCAAGTTTCTAAGCTCTAAAATTCCCTGCCTAAATGTATCCCTCTTTCTGACTCTTTATTCCTTAAGACACTTCACATTAGCAGAACCTTAGTCAAAATTCTTATGCCCAAATAACACATTTTTGAATAATGTTTATGCTTTCATAAAAATAATGCTTTCTTTGAGGTGTTGCTACATAAAGAAGCAGCTGGATGATGTTTTACTGCAAATTCCAAACATGGGTGAGCACAATCCACCACTAACATCAGTGGCATAGACTTATACAGCACGGAAACACTCTTTTCAGCCCAACTTATCCATGCCAACCAGGTTGCCTATCTGAGCTGGTCCCATTTGCCTACATTTGACCCATATCCTGATGAATCTTTTCCATTCATGTACTGGTCCAAATGTCTGGTATATATTGTAACTGTAACCATTTCCACCATTCCCTCTGGCCGCTCATTTCAGATATCCATCACCCTCCATGTGAATAAATTGCCCCTCATGCCTCCGTTAATCTTTTCCCTCTCACTTTAAATTTAAGCCCTCTAGTTTCAGATTTCCCTACCATGGAAAAAGATGTAACCATTCACCTTATCTGCACACCTCAAGGTCCAATATATCTCCATCTGGTCACCCCTCAGCCTCTTGTGTTCCAGAGAAAAAAGTCACAATATTTCCAACTTTTCCTTAAAATCAAAGCCTTCCAGATCTGGTAACATCCTTGTGAATATTTCTGCGCCCTTTCCAACTTAATGACATGCTACCTATAGTAGGTGACCAGAACAATATTCCAAGTGTGGTCTCATCAACACCATGTACAGAAGTAACAACGATGTCTTAACTCTTGCACCGTGGGTGTACAATAATCTGGGTAATGTATTTACTAATTTCAAACATTTTTATTCATAAAAGCAATTAAAAGTTGTGTCACTAACCTCATGCCAACAAAGATTCATGATCTCGTAAACAGCTTTTGATGCTTGCTTTGGTCGATATAATCGAAAGCCAGATGAAATGAATTCAACTACTTCTGCATTTGTTTTAGTTTCAAATGGCATTTTTCCATCATTGTAAACTTCCCACATCAGAACACCTGTAAATTTAAATTTAAAAATTGCTATTGAGGTTCCCAAGACCAAATTAACCTCATATCAAATTATTCACTATATATCAACATAAAATAGGTAGACTGAATTATTCTGATTATTCTTTTGAATTTTCCAAACTGACTAGATAGATATGTTCTGATTCTCCCAAATGGTTTGGAAAGAATGAGTACACGATGATGTTCAGGAAAACAAGAAAAGGGTTAAATGTATATGGACTAATCATAACGCTTGTGTATAATAACTCTTAATGTCAAAGGGGGAATATTTAAAATGTTCAAGCTTGTGGCTCATGAGATGCTCAGGTGGTTTTGGAGCTCTAGGTTTTAGTATGACAGCTGGGCCCATTGCCCTTGCTATATCCAGTGTTCTCAGCCATTTCTAAGTATCAAGCGCGGCAAATAGAATTGGTTGGAAAGTGACATTCGTTTGGTGGGGATTCTCAAGAGGAGTCCAACATGGATCATCTTTTCCTCACTAAACATGGTTGCAAAACACTTCAGTCTTTTCTTTAAAACTCAGAGTAAATTTAATTATATTTTAAGAGAAATGAAAATCAGCTTTTATCTTTTCTGGTTAAATTGGAAGTACCTGAGGAAGAAATGCCCTTGTCGCTGATGCTACTGACGAAGCTTGCAATAACAATGCTGCAGCCAATTTTCTGAATATATGAGTGTATTTGATTGTAATGTTCACAATAAAAATGGCTTTTAATTGTTAGAGATACGCAAAATAAAGTAGAGAGTACGGCATGTATTTAAAGTTTATACTCTTGATTACATTTGCTTACCAAATGACCATATATCCGATTTACTGCTGAACTTCGAGTAATGTAGCACCTCAGGGGGTGACCATTTCACAGGAAACTTGGCACCTGAAGAACTAGTGTACTGATCATCCAACACATATCTAAAGATTAAGCAATTAAATATAGTTATAATGTGGATATCTTAACAAAAGGAGGCCATTTGTTTCCTTACTAGGGCATCGGTGCTATCTATTCCAATCTATTCTGTTCTCCACATCCAATATTTTGTATACATCTACAAGTTACTGAAATGTGTTTCTGAAATGGTACCAACAGTGGCTTATTTGAATGCATTATATATTGTATTAATGCATAGAAAAAATATCTATTTTATGCACGCATTCAAAAATCTGCAAATTTCAGCCTCATTATATTTCCATTAATCTTTGGAAATTAGGATTCAGCACAATTGTAAAATGCTTCAATATCTACTTGGTTGTCACTAAGGTTATGGTTTGCAGCTACTCTTCAGAATTTCAGCTCTAACAGTTCATGGGATTACTTCTGAAATTATTGTGAAACACCAAGTGGAACCATTAAATCCTACAGACAAATACACCTTCAGAGCTGCACGGTATTGAATGTTGACGGCTTGTGGGCAATTGTCTATTATCCCCCTTGAGAAAGTAAAATTCAGATTCAGGTCACAATTTCACTGATCTAGGCTAAGAATTATTATGTTTATGCTTCGGACTTAGAATTTATTTTTAATGATTAGTTTCAAATCCACAATAAGATGACATACAACCTCTTGAAATTAGTAATATTTTATTTTACTACATGTTACTTTTACTTAAAATTGACATGAAATATTTCAATTGACTTTAATCGATTTCATTTTGAGCAAATATCCATGGATTAGGAAGTTTTTTTTTTAATCAATTGTTCCTATTGTAAAAGTGGGAAAATGCAAGAGATATTTTTCTGGTAACAGTAAAATTTTCACATTCAAATGTCCATCATGAAATAAATCAATTAATTAAGTTAATAATGTCCACATAAAGCCTAGACATTGAAGATAGTTTGAGGCTTTACATTAAAATAAAACTTAACCTAGACAGCGAGTACATTTTTTTCATTTTTTTTTATTTTGAGTAAAATGTTTCCTTGGACATTACCTTACAAAGTAGAAGATAGTGCATTAGAATTTAAAGAGTGACTGATGTAATATAATGTGGCCCAATGATACCATGGCATTCATTTACACAGAACATAGCACAGTACAGCAGAATAGGTCTAACAAATATGGTCTAACTAAAGTACTATCATCACTTCCCTCAATGCCCCATATCATATGCCTTCAGCCCACAATGTCTGTACCAAACATGATGCCAAAACCAATTCATGGTTTCACAATTCACAAATGTGGCCAAAGTATTATAAAGCTGCATCATGACTCCCTTCAATGCCCCGATCAATGATGCCAAGCATACCATATGCCTCCTTTACCACTTAACCATTTGTGTTGCCACTCCAGGGAGCTATGGACTTGGACCCCAAGATCCTTCTTTACATCAAATGGTATAATTTTCCCCTTACATTTGACCTCCAAAATTGCAACACCTCACATTTGTTCAGATTAAATTCCATCTGCCATTTCTCCACCCATTACTGTAGCTGATCTATATCGCACTGCATATTTTGACAGCCTCCCAACTTACTAACGTCTATGTATACGTTCAAGTCATTTATAGATATAACAAACCGCAGAGGTCCCAGCACACATCCCTGCAGATCTCCAGCCTGAATATTGTCCTTTCAGCACAACTCTCTCTCTCTTCTATCAATAAGCTTGTTCTGAACACATACAACCAAGTCACTGTTAATGGTGTGCATCACATTCTTCTGGATCAGCCTATCATGGGGGACTTCATCAAATGCCTTACTAAAATCCATGTTGACAACATCCATCGCCCTACCCTCATCAATCAGCAGTTATAATTGCTTCTCTGGGATTGTTGTTACTATTTGGATGTTAGATTTTCCATTCTCAACATGATACAGAAAGGAAAATTAAAATGCATAACACTCTTGCCATATTGAAGATCTTTTATTTTCTCTTAAATATATGGGACATGGTTAGTTTACATTAACTATTAAGGAACTGAAGTACTTAAGTCATACGAAACAGTCTCAATAGATTTAATGAATTTTATTTTGTTTAACAAATCACAAGAAAACTTTTTGGTACAAGCATAATCTTACCTGGTCATTCCAAAATCAGACACTTTCACCACATGTGAATCAGTCACCAAGCAGTTCCTGGCGGCCTAAAAAAAATGCCATACTTCTTAAAATAAAATTGGAGCAGAGTTTTCATTGCTATTGGTGTGAACAATGCCAATCATTGTTAAACAATTCACAATCACAACGAGAATGAGGTTTGCTTTAGATTTCCATGTAGTTATTCAAAGGGTCAAGTTTCCCATGTATTATAATCACATTCATGCTTAATTCATTCTATTTAGTAGTATGATTTAACTGATTTATCTGAGTATTGGAGTTGAATTTACAAGTTTTGTTTGACGATCTGCTACAAGGAACAGACCAATTAAACTATCCATAGAAATTCAACATTATTTATCACATAAATTCAAAAATTGTACATGGAATTTAACAATACATAACTTAGATTATGTATAAACTTTAGAAAGTTGATAACCGATGAAATCCAAGCTAACAATTTTGAACTATACCCACAGACACTTATTTTCAATGTTTCCATGAATAAATTCTTATAATTGATAATGGATACAACCTATGCAAACCTGTCACTTATTCCTTCCATTCCTTGAGGACTATGCTTGGGGTCTTATTTGCTATTTTCCCATCAGTTCCATATACAATGACATGACTGAAAATAATACACATTAATGTTTGCAATTCAATTTCAATTATCATTGGTATTAATTGACAACTTAGTAATTAACCATCTCAATTGTAATATTGTAGTTTTACTGATATAACATATACAAAGGGTTCGTAATCCAATCGTATGAATAACTGTAGGCTGGCAATGTTTACAAAATGCAAAGTTTAATATTTAAATAGTTCTGGTGGCTTTGAATAAAGACCAAGGGTATAGTTCCTCAAATAATTAATTTATTCAAGAAAAGGTGACTTCTTGCTGGACTCTATACGATTTGTATTGCTGAGCTATACATGATTTGGACTGTTGCATTCAATCTGGATTCCGCAAACTTTCTTTTAATTTGGACTCTACACGTTTTCTCTCCTTTTCAAAAGGAAAACCTGCTATTGCAGTTCAAAGTATTTTGATACAAATTTGCATTATTTATCGTAAAGCAATTGAACAATTACCAGATCTCTGTGGATGAACCCATTTGCTTCCAAGTATGACATGCCTTCGCAAACATCCTGGCACATGCTCAGTAACATTTCATGGTTTATCTGTCCTCTTCTTTGTCTGAGATAGTTCAGTAGACAACCGAGTTCCATAAATTCGGTCACAATATAAATTGGCTTTTGCTGTGTGCAAACTCCATACAATTGCACTAATTTAGGATGAGATAACTTCCTGCAGATAAATTAATGAGGTTATGAATGTTTGCACACATTCAAAGTTGAATTCATTTTTTTATCACTATATTTATGGAACAATGACACTTATTTGGAATGGACAACTCTAAAATTGCACGGAAGCAGCAGCAACATAAGATCGTGCTCACCTTTAACCAGTGGAACTAACGCCCATTTCCTGCCCTCTCTTCAGCGTGCATTGAAAGGTAGAAATCAGAGACAAGAAGGAGATTGATGCTAGTGCATCTGACCTTTCACTCAACTGATGGACTGCACAAAGTTCAGTGGCAAATCACAGGTGAACAAAGAAAAGAATAAGATGTTTTGCATCTTAAGTAAAAATAGAAAATGCTGGAATGATGCAGCACATGTGGGAAGAGAAACCGTTAACATTTCAGATAAAACGTCCATCAGAATGGAGAAACAGAGAATTTCTCTTTCCACAGATCAAAGTGCTGGAGTACCTCAGTGAGTCAGGTAGCGTCTCAGAGGACATGGACATGGCAATATTCAATGCTTCAGCTGAAGGCAAGCATGCCATACACTTTCTCCCAGTGTCACCACTTTCATGGAACTACATACATGTACTCAAGGTCTGTCTGTACAATAACACACCCCAGGACCTTGCCATTTGGTGTGCATATTCTGGCTTATTTTAACTTCACAATGGGCATAATGTCTGAATTAAATTTCATCAACCATTCCTTTGCCCACTTTCCCAGTTGATCGAGACCCTGTTGCAACCTTAAAAAACCTTCTTCACTATCCATTATATCACTAATTTTAGTATCAACTGAAAACTAACTGACCATGCCACTGACATTCTCTTCCAAATGATTAATATATATGACAAACAACAAAAGACCCATTCCCAATCCCGGAGGCATATCACTAGTTACAGGGCCCTAATCTGGAAAGTAATCCTTTCCTATCACCTTCTGTCACCTACCACCAGGCAAATTTTGTATCGAATTCGCTATCATACATCGGATCCCACTTCTTATAACCTTCTGAACCAGACTACCACGAGGGACCTTGTCAAAAGTCTTGCTAAAGTTTATCTACACAACATCCACTGTTCGATGTTGTCAACATGGACTTCAGCCTTCATCAATCCTCATGACCACTTCTTCAAAAAAACAAACTCTTCTTTTCTGTATCTTATCCCTCAGAATCCTCTCCAGTAACTTCCCTACCACGGATATCAGGCTTACTCGTCTAAAGTGCCCAGGTTTTTCTTTCCGGACTTTTTTTAAACTGAGGCAGAACATTATCCACCTTTCGTTCTTCCAACACCTCAACCTCATCGAGCAAAGATTCATTTATCTCAGCCAAGGCTCCTGCAATTTTCTGCTTGAGCTTCCCACAGTCCTTGGATATATCTGATACCCTGAAGATGTATCCACCTGCATATGTTTTAGGATGTCCTGCGCCTCCTCAATTGTAATACGGACTGTCCCCAAGATATCAGCCATTAACTTTCCCAATCTGCCTAGTTTTCATGTCTTCCTCCGTGGTAAAAATAGAGGAGAAATATTCATTGAAGACATTACCCATCTCCTGCAGCTCCGCGTATTGAAAATTACTTTCGTTTCTGAGGGCCCCCAATTTCCTCTTGTTACACTTTTCTTCTAATATACTCATAAAATCTCTTTGGATTCTCAATCTCATCTATCAGAGAAGTGTTGATCAACTAAAGGTCACAAGAATATCACCGAAAAAAACACATGCAATCCTATCTTGGACACTATATTTTTGTAATAGATGGAGCTGGAAGAGTTACGGGACCATGCAAAGGCTACTATAATACACATGAATGATGCTGTTGAGGAAGGATGGTCAAACATGTGATCAAAGCTTCTAATTATATTAATTGGGTAGCACAGATGGATGAATGGTAGAGCACAATAAGAACTCATCTGTGAGTTGATAAACACCTGGAAATGAGATGTGCAGGAAAAAACAGAAAAGAGGAGACAGTAATTTCAAGAATCAGATTTGGACACACTGGTCTGAACAGTACACTTTTTATAACAGGCAAGCAGAATACAGGCAGATGTGAATACTGTGGGCAAGAAGAGACAATAGAGCATGTCATTATACATTGTGAGAGGTATGAGGAAGAAAGAAGACAAATGAGTGAACGATTCAGAAAAGAAAAAATACAATTTGATTTAATAGATATTTTACAAAATAATTCATATAAGTGCTATCAAATCCTATTGCTTTTTCTCAGGATTTTTCTAACCAATTTGTTCGGAAAGATATAGGTTATTAGTATATAAGTTATAATGTTATTTGATCCACACTCCATACCAGTTGGTGGCGGTAATACACTAAAAAGTTGTTTGCCAACCGCCAAAAAAAAACTACATAGAAGAAGAAGTATAAACACCTGGCTCCATGGCAGAGCAGGTAAGGTTGGATCCCTCTAACTTATACCAAGTAGACATCAAGCCTCAGATCAAGGCACATTTCGATGTGAGGGACCTTGGATCTGCAACTACATTTTGCACAAGTGACATCAAGAGCATATTGAGCCAATGCCCAGTGTTTTCATGTTTAATTTTGTCCAGGGAAGACCTGGAGCACGTTTTCAAAAGTCTGCAATCTGCTCACAAAGCATCCGGTTGCCTTTAGAGATGGAGATCAAATTTGTTCACATACTGCACCACAAAATTGAAAAATGTGATATAATTTCCATCCTGCGAGACATATAGTATTTTAACCACACTGAATAATTTTGCCAAACCATGTGAAGCAATTCTACCATAGTTTATTGATTTGTTAAAGCTATATAAAATCTGAAGTTAATTCGTTATCACTCACATCATGATCTTTGCTTCTTCTATGAAATCCTCTTCACACATTGCACCTTCGCGAATTGCTTTAATTGCTACTTTGTGTTGAGCTCGCCATTTCCCTAAACGTACCACTCCAAACTGTCCACTTCCTAACTCTTTCATAAAAGTTAGTTCAGATGGATTTATTTCCCACTTATCTGTGTGAATAATAAACAACATTTTAAATTGTGTTAATGAATGGAAACTTCCAATAATACAGGAGAGAAATGAACCTGCTTATTTGTATCAGTCTAATTTTAATTGTATTAGTTGCCATTATCTATAAAGTGCAGACACACTTTAAAGCATCATTATGGCAGTATGCAATGGATGGGAACCTGTATCTGAAGAAGTAAAACCTGTTTGTATTGCAAACAAAAAATGTCTTTTAGACACAAAACAAAAGCTCTGAGGGTCTATATTTAAGTATTATTTTGTAAAGAAAAAGCATTTAAAGTACTTTAAACCAAATTGTGCATCTACATTTCCATGCAGTGCTTTGGAATGCACCTCCATTTTATTCAAAGCTATATATTTTATAATATTAATGTGTTGGAATATTTTACTAGATCATTGCTATATTGCAAAATCATCGGAAAAATATATGAATACAAAAATGTTATGAATGTATCAGCCAAAGATTACAAAAGCTGTTTACTGGAGAATGGCATCCACCTTGATTAAAAATACCTGATTTTGATTCCAGATAATAGATGGATTAGACAATAGACAATAGATGCAGGAGTAGGCCATTCGGCCCATCAAGCCAGTACCGCCATTCAATGTCCAATCAGTACCGCGTTCCTGCCTTCTCCCCATATCCCCTGACTCCGCTATTTTTAAGAGCCCTATCTAGCTCTCTCTTGCAACCATCCAGAGAACCCGCCTCCACCGCCCTCTGAGGCAGAGAATTTCACAGGCTCACCACTCTCTGTGAGAAAAAGTGTTTCCTCATCTCCGTTCTAAACAGCTTACTCCTTATTCTTAAACTGTGGCCCCTAGTTCTGGACTCCCCCAACTTCGGGAACCTGGTTCCTGCCTCTAGCGTGTCCAAACCCTTAACAATCCTATACGTTTCAATGAGATTCCCTCTCATCCTTCTAAACTCCAGAGTGTACAAGCCCAGCTGCTCTATTCTCTCAGCATATGACAGTCCTGCAAATCGCGGGAATTAACCTTGTAAACCTGCGCTGCACTCCCTCAATAGCAAGAATGTCCTTCCTCAAATCAGGGGACCAAAACTGCACACAATACTCCAGGTGTGGTCTCACTGGGGCTCTGTACAACTGCAGAAGGACCTCTTTGCTCCTATATTCGATTTCTCGTGTTATAAAGGCCAACATGCCATTCGCTTTCTTCACTGCCTGCTGTACCTGCATGCTTACTTTCATAGACTGATGAACAAGGACCCCCAGATCCCATTGCACTTCCCCTTTTCCCAACTTGACGCCATTTAGATAGTAATCTGCCTTCCTGTTTTTGCTACCAAAGTGGATAACCTCACATTTATCCGCATTAAACTTCATCAGCCATGCATCTGCCCACTCCCCCAACCTGTCCAAGTCACCCTGCATTCTCATAGCATCCTCCTCACAGTTCACACTGCCACCCAGCTTTGTATCATCTGCAAGTTTGCTAATGTTACTTTGAATCCCTTCATCAAAATCATTGATGTATATTGTAAGTAGCTGTGGTCCCAGCATCGAACCTTGCGGTACCCCACTAGTCACTGCCTGCCATTCTGAAAGGGACCCGTTAATCCCTACTCTTTGTTTCCTGTCTGCCAACCACTTCTCTATCCATGTCAGCACTCTACCCCCAATACCATGTGCCATAATTTTGCCCACTAATCTCCTATGTGGGACCTTATCAAATGCTTTCTGAAAGTCCAGGTACACTACATCCACTGGCTCTCCCTTGTCCATTTTCCTAGTTACATCATCAAAAAAATCCAGAAGATTAGTCAAGCATGATTTCCCCTTCGTAAATCCATGCTGTCTCGGACCGATCCTGTTACTGCTATCCAAAGGAGCGGCTATCTCATCTTTTATAATTGACTCCAGCATCTTCCCCACCACCGATGTCAGGCTAACTGGCCTATAATTCCGTTTTCTCTCTCCTGCCTTTCTTAAAAAGTGGGATAACATTAGCTACCCTCCAATCCACAGAACATTGGAACATTATCACCAATGCATCCACGATTTCTAGAGCCACTTCCTTAAGTACCCTGGGATGCAGGCCATCAGGCCCTGGGGATTTATCAGCCTTCAGTCCCATCAGTCTATTCAACACCATTTCCTGTCTAATGTGGATTTCCTTCAGTTCCTCCGTCACCCCAGATCCTCTGGCCACTACTATATCAGGAAGATTGTTTGTGTCCTCCTTAGTGAAGACAGATCCAAAGTAACTGTTCAACTCATCTGCCATTTCCTTGTTCCCCATAATAAATTCACCTTTTTCAGTCTTCAAGGATCCAACTTTGGTCTTAACTATTTTTTTCCTCTTCACATACCTAAAGAAGCTTTTACTATCCTGCTTTATATTCTTGGCTAGCTTACCTTCGTACCGCATCTTTTCTCCTCATAATGTCTTTTTGGTTATCTTCTGTTGTTCTTTAAACATTACCCAATCCTCTTACTTCCTGCTTCTTTGCTACGTTGTACTTCTTTGCTTTAATTTTTATACTGTCCCTGACGTCCCTTGTCAGCCATGGTCGTCCCTTTCTCCCCTTGGAATCTTTCTTCCTGCTAGGAATGAACTGATCCTGCACCTTCTGTATTATTCCTAGAAACACCTGCCATTTTTGTTCCACTGTCATCCCTGCTAGTGTATCTTTCCAGTCAACTTTGGCCAGCTCCTCCCTCATGGCCCCAAAGTCCCCTTTATTCAACTGCAACACTGACACCTCTGATCTACTGTTCTCCCTCTCCAATTGTAGATTAAACCTGACCATGTTATGGTCACTGCCTCCTAATGGCTCATTAACCTCGAGGTCCTTTATCAAATCCGGTTCATTACATAACACTACATCCAGAATTGCCTTCTCCCTGGTAGGCTCCAATACAAGCTGCTCTAAGAATCCATCATGAAGGCACTCTACAAAGTCCCTTTCTTGGGGTCCAGTACCAACCTGATTTTCCCAGTCTACCTGCATGTTGAAATCTCCCATAACAACCACAGCATTACTTTTGCTACATGCCAATTTTAACTCCTGATTCAACTTGCGCCCCATGTCCAGGCTACTGTTTGGGGGCCTGTAGATTAGTCCCATTAGGGTCTTTTTACCCTTACAATTCCTTAGTTCTATCCATACTGACTCCACATCTCCTGTTTCAATGTCACCCCTTGCAAGAGATTGAATTTCATTCCTCACCAACAGGGCAACCCCACCCCCTCTGCCCACCTGTCAGTCTTTTTGATAGGAGGTATACCCTTGAATATTCAGTTCCCAGCCCTGGCCCTCTTGCAGCCATGTATCATTAATTCCCACAACATCATACTTGCCAGTTTCTAACTGAGCCTCAAGCTCGTCCACTTTATTCCTTATACTTCATATGGGATTCTACCATCAATTCTATACATTAAATTGGGTTGGATGATTTTCAAATAAACAAGTAAATGCTCAACTGACAGGAAAAAAAAGCAAACATTAGTTATATGAGGTAGGTAGGGGGTTTAAGAAACAGACACAAATCTACAACAGAAGTTGCAAAGTGTTTGGGTTACTGAAGAATTAGGTAAGTAGATGGCCATATTACCATAACTAAAGCCAGCAGTTTTAGGTGCAGATCGTCCTTTGCGGCCCACTGGATATCGTAATCTTGTGACCAGACCTAAGATGATATTGCATGATGTTAATCGCTGTTAATTCTGCACTTATTTTTCTTCAATGTCTTACAATCATTTTTGCAACATCATTGCACCAGGATATATGAAACATGACAGAACACAACACAGAATTAATCCACCACCGTTTTTTTATCATTCACAGCATTAGATCCAACAAAATCAATCTATGTCATGAGACTTCAACATAATTTCTGTAACAGGATCCCCCGAAGATGTCTTGGACATACGTATTATCTTATATTTTATGCCCCTACCAACAATCTCAAAACACTGACTTTTAAACTTATACCCATTATATTTTATCTTAAAATAATTTTGTATTTGTTTGGATTTTGCATTTGGGTCACATTACCTGCTGCATTGTGTTGATGATATCCAATTAAATCAGGAATATCTTTAAACAGATGTTTTTCTGCCAGATAGTACTGTACATTAGGTTTTGGGTTTAACTTTATATGGTAATGTCGAATAGATCCCTCCCTGAAAAAAAACATAGCTGATGGTCAACAATTATTCTTCAACTCTTATTTATTGGCAATTATGGCCCCTCATCACCTTTGCTTCTTCCTCTTATCAATTTAAGCATATACAAATTAAAAATTATTGATTATTTCATTAAACATATTCATAATTTTGAATACTTTGATCAAATAGTGACATGTACCCTGCAGAAATGGTCTGTTGACCATCATATAATTCCAGTTAATCACTCCTCCTCAAAATTGTAACATCCAGTGCCATGAATGTTTCAGAAACACTTCCTTGAGCCTTTTCTCCAATGACCAAAGTGGATCCCACACTCATATTAGAATTCTCCGAGTTCGAATCAGGGGAAACTCAGGAGAACTCTTGAATTACCTCGTGCAGTGGGACAGGCCCTTAACCATTTTAAATCCCTTTCACGCACCAACACTGACCTTTCTGTCCTGGGCATCTGTCATTGCCAGACTGCCACATGCAAACTGGTGGAAAAATCTTGTCTTAACAATTTGCTTAAATATTTCAAAGAAACATCAAAGTGTGTTGATGAACAACTTCATGGACTTCAGCAAGGCTCTTGGTGAGCCCATGAGAGCAGGCAAATTCGAAGACTGGATACTAAAATGGTTTGGTAATATGAGGCAGAGTGTGATTTAGGGAGTTGTTTTTGTGACTGGCAACCTGCGATTGGTGGTCTACTGGAGGATGTGGGACAGGGTACCAAGATGTTTGTTATATATGTTTTGGATGTGAATGCTGGAGAAATGATCAGTCAGTTCAGAGATTACATGAAAATTGGTGGAATCATTGATAGTGAGAAGGTTAATCCTATGTTATAGAATACCTGTCTTCTGCCTGTTCTTTTTATTTGATCTTCCTTAAATCACACTTCTGACATCTATTAGTTCCCCCTCTTGATAAATTCCTTATCTTACTGACAGTTTCTATTTAATACTTTTGGTTATAAATGCCAGTTGCTATTTCTACTTAAGCAAATGCACTCGTTTTTTTTTCTCTGAAGATGAAAGTATTGGGGAGTAGCAAGGAAAGATTGAACAGATCAGGATTCAGTTCCATCCATCCATCCATCCACTAAAACTCTGATTTTGTTATCTTCCGGTTTCACGGTCTTTCTATTTGCGCAAAAACGGTTTGCAATTGATTTTTCGCCAGTTCACTCATTGTTCTCCTGTGCTGCGAGTGTGCCAAGTTTCCTTCCGATCGGTTGCGATGCTAGTTGAAGCTGCTTGTCAGAGGTTGAAGGTGGTTGCCGGATTTTGCAGGTGGTTGCCGGAGGTTGCAGGTGGTTGCCGGAGGTTGCAGGTAGTGGAAGATAACCACCTTCAACTGCATCGCAACCTGCTTCGACTAAAAAATAACTGATTTTTAAAATGGCAACCTATTTTTAGTCGCGGATGGTTTTGAATTTTTTGAAATAATCGCCGGAACATAGAAGAAGTGGAACCACTTTCGTCCATTAGGGAGACTGACAAAAACCTCCGGGAACCGCACGGAAACCTTGGGTGGGGCGCAAAGTCTCCAGAGGTTTCCGTTCAAGTTTCCTAAGTGGGACAGGGGCATTAGATTCTTAGATTACTGGGATCTGTTTTGGAGTAAGGGGGAACTGTACAAAAGGGGCAGATTGCATCTTAACAGGTGGGGGGCCAGCATTATGGCAGGCAGGTTTGCCATTGCTACACGGGTGGTTTTAAACTGACTAAGGGGGGTGGGGTGTCAAATGAGATAGTCGAGGATGGAGTTAAAGGGAAAGAGAGTAAAGGGATAGTTAATGACCCCAGAATTAACAGGAAAGGAAGCTCACAAAGGGATAGGAGAGTATGGCCAAGTGTAATAGGTGGAAGGTGAGATGCGTAAGGAATTAAAAGTATTGTATAAGAAGTAAAGTAGATGATCTTGAGGCTCAGTTACAGGTTGGTAGATATGACATTGTGGAGATTACTGAGACGTGGCTGCAGGAGGATCGGGCCTGGAACTTAATATTCAGGGTTATACATCTTATAGAAAGGACAGGCAGGTGGGCAGAGGAGGGGGGGTAGCTCTGCTGGTGAGGGTTGGAATTCAGTCCCTTGTGAGGGAAGACATAGGGACTGATGAGGTAGAGTCCCTGTGGATTGAGTTGAGAAATTGTAAAGGCAAGAAGACACTAATTAATCTTATCTACAGACCCCCAAATAGTAGCCCAGATGTAGGGTGTAAGTTGCAGCAGGAGTTAAAACTGGCATGTAACAAAGGTAATGCCACTGTGGTGATAGGGGATTTCAATATGCAGGTAGACTGGGAAAATCAGGTTGGTTCAAGACCCCAAGAAAGAGAGTTTGCAAAATGCCACCAAGATGGATTCTTAGAGCAGCTTGTGATGGAGCCGACCAGAGAAAAGGCAATTCTGGATTTAGTGTTGTCCAATGAACCAGATATGATAAGAGAACTCGAGGGAACCACTTGGAGGTAATATGATTAGTTTTAATCTGCAATTTGAGAAGGAGAAGGTTAAATCGAAAGTGTCAGTGATGCAGTTGAACAAAGGGGACTATGAAGGCATGAGAGGGGAGCTGGCCAAGGTAGACTGGAAAGGGATCCCAGCAGGACTGACGGTGGAACAGCAATGGCAGGAATTTCTGGGCATAATCCGGAAGACACAGGATCATTTCATTCCAAAAAGGAAGAAAGATTCTAAGGGGAGTAGGAGGCAACCGTGGCTGACAAGAGAAGTCGGGGATAGAATAAAACTAAAAGAAAATATGTATAACACAGCAAAGAGCAGCCGGAAGCCAGACGATTGGGAAACTTTCATAGGACAACAGAAGGAAACAAAACGGGCAATATGGGCTGAAAAGATGAAGTCTAATGGGACTGAAGGATGATAAATCCCCTGGGCCTGGTGGTCTGCATCCCAGGGTCCTCAGGGAGGTGGCTCTAGAAATAGTGGACGCATTGGTGATCATTTTCCAATGTTCAATAGATTCAGGATCAGTTCCTGTGGATAGGTAGATAGCTAATGTTATCCCACTTTTCAAGGAGTGAGATAGAAAACAGGGAATAACAGTCCAGTTAGCCTGACTTCAGTGGTGCGAAAGATGTTGGAGTCAATTATTAAAGAGGTAATAATGGGGCATTTGGATAGCATTAAAATGTTAGTCCAAGTCAAAATGGATTTATGAAAGGAAAATCATGTTTGACTAAACTTCTGGAATTTTTGGAGGATGTGACAAGTAAAATGGATGAAGGAGTGCCAGTGGATGTAGTGTATCTAGACTTTCAGAAAGCCTTTGATAAGGTCCCGCAAGGGAGACTGGTGACTAAAATTAGAGCACATGGTAGTGTGGGTAGGGTGTTGACATGGATAGAAAATTGGTTGGCAGACCGGAAGCAAAGAGTAGAGTGAACGGGTCCTTTTCAGAATGGCAGGCAGTGGCGAGTGGAGTGCCACAAGGCTCGGTGTTGGGGCCGCAACTGTTTACCATATATATTAATGATATGGAAGAGGGAATTAGGAGCAACACTAGCAAGTTTGCGGATGACACAAAGCTGCGTGGCAGTGTGAACTGTGAAGAGGATGTTAGGAGGTTGCAGGGTGACCTGGACAGGTTGAGTGAGTGGGCAGATGCGTGGCAGATGCAGTATAATATAGATTAATGTGAGGTTATCCACTTTGGTGGCAAAAACAAGGGGGCAGATTATTATCTCAATGGGGTTAAGTTAGGTAAGGGGGAGGTGCAGCGAGACCTGGACGTCCTTGTACATCGGTCACTGAAAGTTGGCTTACAGGTACAGCAGGCAGTGAATGGTATGTTGGCCTTCATAACAAGAGGATTGCAGTATAGCAGTAATGAGGTTCTTCTGCAGTTGTTTAGGGCTCTGGTGAGACCACATCTGGAGTATTGGGTACAGTTTTTGTCTCCTAATTTGAGGAAGGACATCTTTGTGATTGAGGCAGTGCAGTGTAGGTTCACGAGATTGATCCCTGGGATGGCGGGTCCGTCATATGAGGAAAGATTGAAAAGGCTAGGCTTGTATTCACTGGAGTTTAGAAGGATGAGGGGTGATCTTATAGAAACATATTAAATTATAAAAGGACTGGACAAGCTAGATGCAGGAAAAAAATTCCCAATGTTGGGCGAGTCCAGAACCAGGTTCCACAGTCTTAGAATAAAGGGGAGGTCATTTAAGATTGAGGTGAGAAAAAACTTTTTCACCCAGAGAGTTGTGAATTTATGGAATTCCCTGCCACAGAGGGCAGTGGAGGACAATTCACTGGATGGATTTAAGAGAGAGTTAAATAGTGCTCTAGGGGCTAGTGGAGTCAAGGGACATGGGGAGAAGGCAGGCACGGGTTATTGATAGGGGACGATCAGCCATGATCACAATGATATGCCATTTATTGTCACTATACATGTACAGTGAAACTGAAAGCTGCTCGTACTCAGTGCATACATACAATTTTACACAAAAAACAAGAAACAGAAAAACAAAACAGAAGGGAGATGGGGGGGGGGGAATAGGTGCACAAATTCTACGGCGCTACATACATATATACATATATACAGATGGAAGTCCGTGTTGGGCGGTGTAGTCAGTGCATGTGTGGATTTGAATTTATGGTAGATATAATTCTCGGGAAGCAGCTATTGCTGAGTCTGTTTGTCCTGGATTTGATGCACCTATAGCGCCTTCCAGAGGGCAGCAGGTCGAACAGTCCAAACGCAGGATGGGAGCTGTCTTTGGTGATCTTCTTTGCCCTGCTAAGGCAGCGGGAGGTGTAGATGTCCATCAGGGAGGGGAGAGGGCAACCAATGATCCTCTGCGCTGTCCTGGTTACCCTCTGAAGCCTCTCCCTGTCTGCCATGGTGCAGCTGCCATACCATGCTGTAATGCAGTATGTCAGCAGGCTCTCGATGGACGAGCGGTAGAAGGTCAGCAGCAGGTTAGAGTCCAGGTTGTGCTTCCTGAGGACCCTCAGGAAGTGCAGCCGCTGTTGAGCCTTCTTGATGACTGCTGTCGTGTTGTCCGTCCAGGAGATGTCAGCAGCGATATGGACGCCGAGAAACCGGAAGGTGTTGACCCTCTCCACACACTCGCCGTTAATGTGTAGGGGGACTAAGTCGGTGCTGTGCCTCCTGAAGTCGACAATGAGCTCTTTTGTTTTCCTGGTGTTCAGAGCCAGATTGTTTTCTGAGCACCAGGTTGTCAACTTCAGGACTTCCTCTCTGTAGGCTGCCTCGTCTCCCTTTGAAATAAGTCCGACCACAGTGGTGTCGTCAGCAAATTTGACGATGCGGTTGTTGTTGTGGGCCGGACTACAGTCGTAGGTGTAGAGACAGTATAAGAGGGGGCTTAGCACACAGCCCTGTGGGGAACCGGTACTCAACCTGCGAGTGGAGGAGAGGTGGGGGCCGAGTCTCACAGTCTGGGGCCGGTTTGTGAGGAAATCCTTAATCCAGGCACATGTGACAGTGGGGAGGCCGAGAGTGACCAGTTTACCAAAGTGACCAGTTTACCAAAGTGACCAGTTTACCAATGAATGGCGGTGCTGGCTCGAAGGGCCGAATGGCCTCCTACTGCACCTATTTTCTATGTTTCTATGTCACCTTGCTCTTCTTGGGCACCGGTATTATTGATGCCCTTTTAAAGCAGGAGGAAACCTCAGACCTCAGAAGTGAGAGGTTGAAAATGTCCGTAAATACTCCAGCCAGTTGGTCCGCACAGCTTTTTAAAACATGCCCGGGTATACCATCAGGTCCAGGTACTTTCCGAGGGTTCACCCCTCTGAAGGATCTTCTGACGTCAGCCTCTGTGACTGTGACCGAAATACCAGCACGGCGAATGGGGGCTCGGGAAGGAACATTAGTGTTCTCCCTATCAAAACGTGCGTAAAACACATTGAGCTCATCAGAGAGTGATGCTACGCTGACATGTGAGCTGCCTCCTGATTTCGCCTTGTAGGATGTGATTGCATTCAAGCCCTGCCACAGCTGCCGAACATCTGTCTCATCCTCCAGCTTGGAGCAGAAGTCCCTTTTGGCCTTTTTGATGGCCAAAAGTTGTATCTGGACTTCTTGTAGACCTCTGTATCTCCAGACCTGAATGCCCGGGATCTGGTCTTCAGAAGAATGCAAATCTCATGGTTTATCCAAGGCTTCTGGTTAGGAAACACTCAGAAGGTTTTTGTTGGGATGCAGTCCTCCACACATTTCTTTATGAAGTCTGTAACGACTGTGGCGTATTCGTTCAGGTCCGTTGCCCAGTCCCTGAACATTGCCCAGTCTACAGACTCCAAACAGTTAGGGAGTGATTTCCTAAGGTTGGCTTTGTTGGTCCCCGGCTAAGATGGTAAATGCCTCGGGGTAAGCCGTCTGTTGCTTGTTGACCACGACGTGCTGCTCCTCCAGTGCCAGACGGACGTCTGCCTGGGGTGGGACATAGACCGTGGTCAGGATGATGGAGGAGAATTCCATCGGTAGGTAGAAGATATGACACTTCACTGCCAGATGTTCGAGGTGCGGAGAGCAGGAGTTGGATAGGACTGCCACGTCTGAGCACCACGCAGAGTTGACCATGAGGCAGACGCCCCCTCCTCTCCCTTTCCCAGATGCCTGTGTACGGTCCATACGGTAGATGGAGAACCCTTCAGGCTGGACCGCTGAGTCTGGGGTGTTGGGGGTGAGCCATGTCTCTGTGAAACAGAACACAGAGCATTCCCTCAGCTCCCTTTGGTAAAGCAGCCTTGACCTTAAGTTTTGTTTTCTAGTGACTGCACGTTGGCCAATAGGATGGTAAGGAGTGGGGGCCGAAATCCCCTACACTTCAGTCTTACTTGTAGTTCTGCCCGATTACCACATTGCCGTACTCCATGAAGCCCTCCTCGGTGTTTACAGGTACAGTACTTACGGGTCTCCGTGAGGTCGGGGATTCCCCTGAGATGGGGAATTCCCATACAGTCGGCACCTCTAGCTCCTTTGCTGCTGGGAGATCTGGCCCGATGGCCTCGATTCCGGACTCCATTAAGGCTTCCCTGGTGTTTACAGGTGCAGTACAGGAAGGATTCCCTTCCGTTCGGTGATTCCCTTACCGTCGCTATCTACAAGAGTTCGCAGTAGTGCTAATGCATTTAAATGTGTTAGCAGCTTGCTACTTACAACGTTGATTTCTGCAGATTCTTTGATACAGATGAGCTCAGAAATACTATATTTGAAGATTTTCTGTTGTGCCGCTGGCAAAATGTCGCTGCAGGCAGGTGCCATGTTAGGAAAACTCGCTGCATATTAGGAGAACCAATAAGGTAAGGACATACACAATGAATGATAGTTCAAGGGAGTATTGAGGAACAGAAGAACCTCGGTATACAAGTTCCAGGTTCCATGACAATGCCAGTACTTATGTTCCACAAGACTTAATTGGGGACATCAATCTCAATGTATTCTTTTATTCCAGTTCAATTATATTCTTTCCAAACTTTCCCTAAAATGTACCAATGCAATTTCTTTGAACTAGCTGAATCAAGTTTCTAAATAGACAGAGGCATCAGTGCACTTTATCGTCAAGTGATCAACCCATGAAACTGGCTGAAATCTCACATTAGGTTTAATGCCATGATCGGGATCATGGATGAAATACTAACAGAAATCTTGCATTTCACTCTGCTTAACATAGCTCATGATTCCAATGATTGGGGTGGGAGATTGCAACCTTCACGTGGTCCGCCCTGTTTCAACGAATGCAATCAACCTGGCGTGCACAATCATATAAGATCAAATAGAACAAGTTGTCCTACAATTTTAGGCTGTGCACGCCATGAGCAAGAAGAAGAGATCCTAATGATTGTAATGCTTTCTTCGGTACCTCTCATCACATGCCTCATATGCCCATAGAATGTTTTCTCTATTTCCTAATGCTAATTTATTCGCTATCATTCTCCTTACTTCTGGACACCTTATTCATCCTGCATGCAGAATGGCCCCCTCCTGCACCTATTTTCTATGTTTCTATGTTTCTAATTAATTCTAGAAGTGCAGTTAAAATCAAAACTCAGCTGTCCAACAGTTCTATTTTCAAAATCTTCAACATCAGTTAAAATATATTTAAAAAATTCAAACTTGCTCTGCTACTGAAACAAAGGATTAACAGGAGATGCAACTTGTCCATGTTTTTCTTAATTAAGTCAAGAATATCTTTAAATATCTGCATTAGCCAACTTCATATAATCCTCTGTAGAAAAATATTAAATCTTGGATACGAATATTTGCTGAAATCTACAAGTATATGAAAATATCATAGATATTGCACAATATCAATATGGAGTACTTTTACCAATCAACATTGCTAAAGATTTAGCCATAAGAGGTATAACTAAAGAACACAAGAAATAGATAGAGTATGCTTGGCAGCCCCTTGAGTTCCGACCACCTTCTAATAAGATTGAGGAATATTGAAATTGACATGATCATTGGCCTCAACTCAAGGCTCCTCAACCCCAACTGCCAAAGATTCATCACCATCTGACATGAGAATCCCAGAATTAGTAACTCAAGCTATCCTCAAAGTTTCTTTTTGATGTAGCAAAGTAATGCAAACAATTGAAAATTTTGTTTTTCCAGTAATTTTCTGCTTCCAAGACAGCGCCCAACCAAGGTAACTATTTGCGCGTTAGCTGCAAAAGCAGATCTACAATCACAAATTACAATTGCCCAACACTAAATCTCTACACTGTCAATGGCTCGATTGAAATCATGTGTTGTCTTTCCGATGACTGGATCGCACGCAACAAAAGCTTTTCACTGCACCTCAGTACAAGTGACAATAAACTAAACTAAACTGAATTTCAGATATGACATTTTCCAAGCCTTTGATCACCTTCTGGCCATCTCTTCCTCCGTCTCATTTTGCTCCTTGAAACACTTGGGGCTGCTTACATTGCAGGAAAAATGTAAATTAAATGTTTCTGTTGTATCATCTGCAGAAAATTTGTGGACACACATTAGCTCAATGATACAGGCAAAGCCATAAACACCACTTTTGGAAAGGGTACAAAGTGCTGGAGTAACTCAGCAAGTCAGGCTGCTCGACCTGCTGAGTTACTCCAGCACTTTGTGTCTTTTTGTGAATCAACCAGCATCCCCAGTTCTTTGTTTCTACCATTTTGGGAGATATTCATTGTATTAGATCATATGGTTTTCTTCTAAACTCTGAATCACAAATGAATGCAAATCAAACGCACTGCACAAATCATGCATTCAATTCTCAATAGCGCAAGCTGTTTACTTCTGTAATTTTCCAGGAGTAAAATAATGGAAGCATGATAGAATTAAGCTGCCTCCTTCAATTCTATAATAGCATCTCTCAATTTAGGTTTGTATGGATGAAAAAATGTAGCAGAATTTAATCAGATAACCCCAAATCCTGGGTGGAGAATCAAACCCGTCTGGCTGGCCAATGCCATCTGTAGGCCTTCCGACAGCCAGTCCATGCCCATCTGGTGAAGAGGGAAAAGGATTATTGAAGTAGAAGCAGTATATGCTCACCCTCCAAATTTAGTGTAAAGAGACACAGTATACATCCCTGGTTGGCTGGAATCTCTCACCAAAAATCCTCCCTCTTTGTCCTGTAAAATAAATAAATATTTAAGCCTTCGCAAAGTAATTTCTTTCCAAAGTAACTGGAACAGAATATAAAAATCAGTAATTGATTTCCCCTCGGATTCCTTCATATTAATACATTTTTCAATGAATAAACTGATATTTTAGAGGTACTTTTCTTTTATATTGTGGGTTTGGGATGGCATACCCATTATCAGAGAGTTATGGGCTCGATTTCTTTCATAAGTCACATAACCTTGACTGGCATTTCAATAAAGTACTTCTAATTAGAGATTCCATATTTCAATTGAGATGTTGAACCGACACTGCCAATCTTCTGAGTTTGGCATAAAAGACCACACCATTATTAACAGCCGAGAGATAACTTGTTTTAATAAAAGCATAAAATTATGGAAATGTACATTATGTCAGGCAATATCTCTTGAGAGAAACAAAGTTAATGTTTCCTGTGCCTTGCCTCCTGACCAACATTTAACTGTCAATGAACACCAGGAAAACAGATCTTATTGCGCCAAAACTTTTATTGTATGCTTTACATTACAATGCTAATTACACTTCAAAAGTTCTTCACTGACTGAAAAGTCACTGAGAACTTAGATTGCAAGTGTTCCTCTAGGATATTTTGAGAGAAAATTCAAAACATTTGAAAAGATCACCTAAACAATATAGGCAATGCTACAGAATGACAAAAACTTTATTTTAAAAGCCATCTGGCACTCATATGAAGAATTCAACAACTGAGCAACTGAGGCCTTGTTTGCTGATGAAACTTAAAGATGCACTGAAAATTTAAAGGTGCACATTACTAAGTGATAAGATTTATACACATCACACTCAGAAATTGGTGATCTTATATCCAGACCTTTTCTGGATTCGTCAAGGTAAACTGTGTTTCAGTTGAGACCATGGTCGCAACTCCTTGGTTCACATCCCTTCCCACCCAAACCATCTCCTCCCGAAGCACTTTCCCTGCAACCGCAGGAGATGTATCACCTGTCTCTGCGCTTGCTCCTTCACATCTACCCAGCGACTCCAGCAGCCCTTACATGTGAGACAGAGATTCACATGTACCTTCTCTAACCTCATCTGTGGCATTCTGTGCTCCCGATATGGCCTGCATATAGCTTACACTAGGTGACCCTACCTTGGCACTGTATCAATAAATGACTTTCTCATGTTTTATTGGGAAGATGTTCGGCCTACGATCAATCAAACGAGAGATGGAATAAGGGTTATCAGAAGCATGCAGATGCTGGCAATTGATGCTGCTCTTTTCAAACCAAAGGAAATTACAATTCATCCACATGTGCAGTGATTATGAAATGGATCAATTCAAATAATTCAAGATGACCTTAATGAAATTTTGCCTAAGGTTTTTCAAACAAGAACATCCCAAATTGTAATTGAACTTGTGTTGCATGTAGCTCTGTGACTTAACACAATTAATTTCAATAAAGTATAGAGCATTTTATAAATGCAACAGACTTAGTTATAGCACTGAAATCATTGTTAACTACATGCAGTTGACTCTTTGCTCAAGATATTGTTAAAACAGCCTCACATGTTGTGCTCTTTCTGTTGGTGTTATCAATAATCTAGTTTATCCAACTTTTCCATTTATTTGAACACTACATTAATGTGTAACTTCTTTGTAAATAATGTCACCATTACCTCAGATCTCAGTAAACACTCTGCTTTACTTCTATTAGCATTTTTGCAATACCACCTAAACAAAAAAAAAACAAATCAGAGAATTGCATAGTTTTCAGTAAATTACACCCACAGCATTATGTTTAAGAAGGAACTGCAGATGCTGGAAAAATCGAAGGTAAACAAAAATGCTGGAGAAACTCAGCGGGTGAAGCAGCATCTATGGAGAGAAGGAATAGGTGACATTTCGGATCGAGACCCTTCTTCAGATTCCTTCTCTCCATAGATGCTGCCTCACCCGCTGAGTTTCTCCAGCATTTTTTGTTTACCTCCACAGCATTATAGGTAAGCAGTTATTTATGTCATTGCAACCTATGGAAACTAACTGTATGATCATTGGCCGTATGGTTTTAGAATACCCCAAGGATGGATTAAATAATAGCAAATTCTTACAATGCTTCTCAAAACAAAATGGTGCTGGTACGTCAAAATCTCCACGTGTTTTAGATTGTCTGATGGATTTGAAAGATGGCTCTTAGGACTTCCTCTCAGGGTAAAAAGTTGGGCAAGTGACTGTATTGTCAGGCCGGGTGCACTCTGGGACCAGTGACCATAATTAGATTAGATTTACAATCATCCTACCACAACCAGAGAGCAGTGCTGAACTACAATCTCCCTCTTTAGTGACCTTCAGACTATCCGTGATTGGACTTTGCTGCCTTTACCTTGCATTAAACATTATTCCCTTATCAGTGTATACACTGTAAATGGCTCGATTGTAATCATGTATTGTTTATCTGCTGACTGGTTAGTACGCAACAAAAGCTTTACACTGTGCCTTGTTACACGTGACAATAAACTAAACTGAACAGATAAACTAAACTGAAATAGTTTTGGAGAAAGGTAGGACTGGTGCAAAGTCCAGGTCCTAAATTGGGGCAAGGCCAATTTTGACGCCACAGGCAGAAACCTGCAGAGGTCAATTGCGTGAGACTGTTTGCAGATAAAGGGAGGCTTTTAAAAATGCGATAGCAGGAGATCAGAGACATCATGTTCACGTTAGGGTGAAGGGCAAGGCCGACTGATTTTAGGAACCTGCACTTAAAGCATATCAAGTTGGATAAATCCCCAGTGCCCCAGAGCCCAACAAATTGCATCCACAGGCCTTGTGGAAACTTAGGGAAGAGTTGTGGAGCCCTTTGCTAAGATATTTTATGATTTTTATAAAAACATGATTTTTAGCTACATATGAAGTTCCTCAAGACGGGAGGTTGGCTAATATTGTACTGTTATTTTCAAAGGTCTTCAAGGACAAGCCAGGAACCACAGGCTACTGAGCTTGATATCAGTGGTGGGTAAGTTACTGGAGCAGATTACGGGGGACAGCATCTACCAGCATTTGGATAGACAAGGACTGATTAAGGATAGGCAGCACAGTTTTGAACGTTGGAAACCATGTCTCACAAATCTATTCTGGCTATTTTGAACCAATCAAGGGGACTGATGAGGTCAAGGCAGTAAATGTTGTCTGCATAGACTACAGCAAGGTCTTTGATAATGTTCTGCATGGTGGGCTAGTCTGGAAGGTTAGATTGCAGAGAGATAGATTTTGCTCTCAGGGTTAAAGGAATCAAGGGATATGGAGAAAAAGCAGGTGCGGGGGGCACTGATTTTAGATGATCACCCATGATCATATTGAATGGCGGTGCTGGCTTGAAGGGCCGAATGGCCTCCTCATGCACCTATTTTTCTATGTTTCTATGATCCAGGGAGAGCGACTAATTAGAAACATAATTGTCTATATGGCAAAAGGCAGAGGGCAGTGGTGGAAGGTTTTCTTTTTCTGACTGGAGGCCTGTGACTAGTGGTGTAGGTAAATAGATAGATCCTTTATTGTCACAAGGATGGGTACTGGGCTCATTGTTGTTTGTCATTTATATAAGTTGGATTGGAATATACATCCTGAGGTTCAAAGTTATCAAAGGTATCAAAGGTATTTTATTAGTCACATTCACATACACCCAGGTGTAGTGAAGTGAAATGCTTCTTGCCATTTTGCAGCACACAAAAAAGAATACAGACATAACACCAATGAGAGTCTTAAACACATAGAACATCCCCCCACAATGGCTCCCACCATGAGGGAAGGCACAAAGTCCAGTCCCCAGGTTGGTAAGTTTGCAGATGATGCTGAAGTAGGTGGTTTCATACACATTGAAGGAGGTCGTCAAAGATTACATCAGGATCTAGAGCAACCAGGTAAGTAGGTTGAAGATTGACAAATGGTGTCTAATTCAGATAAGTCTAAGGTGCTACGTTTTGGGAAGACAAACCAAGGTAGGACTTTCATAGTGAAGAATAGGGCCCAGGGGAATGTTAGGGAACAGCAGGATCTAGGACTGGAAATGCATACTTCAGTGAAAGTGTCCGTGAAGGACCCGAGGTGAATACACATTCTTTTTCACAGGCAAGATGAGTAAAAAATTACAGGGCGTGCGTTTAAGCTGTGGGGGGAACAATTTCAAAGGGAATTGAGGGGCAACACCTCCACACAGAGAATGTGCAGATATTGAATGAGCTTCAAGATAAAGTGTTTAAGGCGGGTGCAGTAACAGCATTTAAAAGACATTTGGACAGGTATATGGATAGTAAAGTTTTAGAGGGTTATGGGCCAAAATTGGGCAAATGGGACTAGATTAGATGGGTATCATGGTCAGCGTAGATGAGTTGGGCCTTAGGCCTGTTACTGTGCTGCATGTCTGACTCTGGTAGTTGTTTTTCATGTATTTTCTCTGTAAGGGAATATGTGTAGCACTGTTATTAAGAAAGGAAACAGGAATTGGGGAACTAAAAAATGTAACAATCCATTTCCCATGAAGTGGTGACCAGGTATGTAGAAAATGACGAAGGAGTGTCAGCATGCTCTATCTGAAGGAAGTCACATGTAGAAAATTTAATGAATGGAGTGGGTAACAGGGATATCATTAAATGGAGTAAACCTGAAATTCAAAGGTACAGGATACGAGCACAACTACTACAGCTGCTGCCTTAGAATGTCTGGAATCAACCCTACCCTCAGTGTACTCTGTGTGTCATTTGCACTTTCTCTCTGTGAGAAATGCAAAATGTATCAACAGTTTGGGTTTTTTCCAGGAGCTCTATTTTCCTATTACATCCCAAGGGCACGCAGGTTGGTAAGTTAACTGTATTATAAATTGACTCCAGTCTATATACAAGTTGTAGAATCTAGAAAAGTTGATGAGAATGTAGGGAGAATAAAACGATAGGAATATATACATAATAGGATTAATGTATATGATTGACCGATGGCCAGTGGGCCTCGCTCTGATGGAGATATTTGCACTGAAACAGGCCTCAGTGAGGATGCCCTGGTAGACACTGTATATTTCTTGCCAAGGTTCAGTTGGAGCACTGGTGTCTTCACATCATCCTGAAATTTGGACCATTCACCCAACGTATCTTGTTCTTAGACACAAAATGCTGGAGTAACTCAGCGGGACAGGCAGCATCTCTGGAGCATCTCTGGAGAGAAGGAATGGGTGACGTTTCAGGTCAAGACCCTTCTTCAGGCTGATGATCTTGTTCTGCTCTTTGTATAGTCTCCACTGTTTCCTTGTCATCATATATTACAAGCCCAAGGCCTGGTAATTTCACCCCACATATCCCGAGTCAAATCTTACAATAATTTAACATAAAGCATTAAAATTCTACATGACTGTAGAAGACTGCAGGACTTACTCATATTTTTCCAAATTGCTGGATTTCTTCTCAGTTACATAGTTGCTTGGAATGTAGCCCTCATATCTATTAAGGAAAAAATATATGCAATGATTCTAATGATACATGTACCATTAATATTTACTTATACTGCAGTTTTCTGCTTTATACTACCAGTCTGAAACTGTAAACTGCAGAATTCTAAAATTGTACATTCTTCAAATGCCTTCCTGTTTTTAATGTTAGTTGCGTATGGATTGTACTGTCCACGTTCTTATAAAATTAAAGACATTCGATGCAAAATGTATCAACTGTTGATTTCAACTGACTATGTGAATAAACCCAAGATTTTACAATTGGTCTTTTTGACTTAAAGTGTCCTCATTATACTCTTTTATATCGCTAACCCAAGATTAAATGTTGCGATTTCAACTTGATTCCATGTAAATACAGTACCATAATTAGTACATATCAGCATTGCATTGGGATCCTTATCAAGAAAGTACCATTAACATAAGCAGATGCACAAGAAAGCAAAATGCACACCATTTCAGTCAGAAGCGTTCTTTCACAAATGTGGTTGTGACGTTTTGCAGAAAGGATGGTATCAGTCTGTCAAACGACATGTGTGATGAAACATGTTTTTATAGGATCCGATCTTATGTAGTTCCAAACTTTGCCTCAACAGCTATCTTTAATTTTAGAACTAGTTACTGTATCCCCTTTCCTAACAGGAATTCAGCTCGTTATCATAATGTGCTTCCATGGTGAGTTTGATAGCAATATGGTTTTATTTTACAATTGTTTGGCAAAACAGCACCTCAGAGTGTAACCTCCTTATTTCAACTATAATCATTCATTTGTAGTCACCAGAAGTGGTTATTCAATTTCCACATAAATAACAATCAGCACTGCTAGCCGGACAGTTATTTCCATTGCAAAATTAATTTCTAAAGCTGAATCAATGATCTTGCAATAAGTAAGTACACTATAGCCAAGACGTTGATTTAATCTATAATCACAGTAAAACAGCATTGGAGCTAGAAGTGCAAATGATCACCACTAGGGGCGCTGCATTGAAGGCGCCTCTACCTACAGCCTGTCCGTTTTTTCCCATCTTTTTTTTATTTTATTTTGTCTAAGTTTTGTTTTGGGGATTCTTTAGTTTTTCTATAGGGGGGGGAGAGGGTAAGGGGGAAACCGCTTCCCAGTTGCTTCCTGGCGAGGATGCGACTATTTCTCCGTCGCGCCCTCTCCCCACCCCCCCCCCCCCCCCCCCGGGGCCTCGCCCCCCCCCCCCACCTCGGGGGCTACTAGCTGGATCGGAGCGGCCTTTTCTACCGGAGACTGGGGACCGGACCGGACCAGAGCTTTGGCAGCGGCGCGGTGCTGGATTCAACGCGGAGCGGGCGATAACTACTTGGATCGCCGTTTGGAGCTCCGGAGCGTTGGTCCCGCTGCTCCGACATCGCGGAGCTGTGGTTCACGTAGCTCCCAGCGCGGGCGGCGCTGACCGACATCGCGGAGTCCCTGGGGCCCTTTGCCGAGGGCCGCCAGGGGGAGTCTCCGCCCGGTGCGGCCTGGGGACGTCGGGAGTTGCGGACTCCGGTGGGAGGCAGCCGTTTTGGAGGTCCAAGCAGCTGAGGTTGGCCTCCAGCCCCAACATCGGAGAGCCAACATCCCGGCGAGCAGGCCTGAGCGGTGGGCTGCCCATAGAGGCAACTGCGGAGGGCTCCGGAGGCCCCAACCACGGGGGAACATCGAGGAAGAGACTGACTTTGGTGCCTTCCATCACAGTGGGAAAATTCTGCTGTGTGGGGATGTTTTATGTTTAAATCTATCGTGTGTTGTGTTCTTTATTTAAGTGTATGGCTATATGGTGATCACATTCACTGTGCCATCTGGCACATGTGACAAATAAATGTATCTTGTATCTTGAAAATGAAGAGTAAGATTTTCAAATCGAAAGTTCATAGAACACGCTTGACATGTTTCCATGTGTAACACTGCGCTTACAGGTGACACAGTGGTGTGTAGCTGCTAGAGCTGCTGCCTCACAGCACCAAAGACCAGGGTAAGAGTCTGACAATGGGTGACAAAAGACAATAGGTGCAGGAGTAGGTCATTCGGCTCACTGAGCCAGCACCGCCATTAAATGTGATCTTGGCTGATCATCCACAATCAGTAGCCCCGTTCCTGCCTTCTCTCCATATCCCTCAACTCCACTGTCCCTAAGTGCTCTATCTAACTCTCTCTTGAAAGCATCCAGAGAATTGGCATCCACTGCCTTCTGAGGCAGAGAATGCCACAGATTCACGACCCACTGTGTGAAAAAGTTTTTCCTAATCTCCATTCTAAATGGCCTACGACTTATTCTTAAACTATGGCCCCTGGTTCTGGACTCCCCCAGCATTGGGAAGATGTTTCCTGCCTCTAGCGTGTTCAAACACTTAATAATCTTATAGGTTTCAATAAGATACCCTCTCATCCTTCTAAATTCCAGAGCATACAAGCCCAGCTGCTCCAATCTATCAGCATATGACAGTCCCGCCATCCCGGAAATTAACCTCGTGAACCTGCGTTGCACTCCCTCAATAGCAAGAATGTCCTCACGTTTGGACACCAAAACTGCACACAATACTCCAGGTGTGGTCTCACGAGGGCTATCCATGTGGAGCTTGCACATTCGCCCTGTATGGCTGCGAGGGTTTTCTCCGGATAATCCGATTTCCTATCGCATCTCAAAACATGTAGCATTGTAGGTTAAGTGGCCACTGTAAATTGTCCCCTAATTTGTAGGGAATGGGATAACATAGAACTAGTGTGAATGGGTCATCTATGGTCAGCGTTGACTTGGTGGGACAAAGAAAATAGACAATAGGTGCAGGAGTAGGCCATTCGGCCCTTCGAGCCAGCACCACCATTCAATGTGATCAGGGCTGATCATCCACAATCAGTACCTCGTTCCTACCTTCTCCCCATATCCCCTGACTCCGCTATCTTTAAGAGCCCTATCAAGCTCTCTCTTGAAAGTTTCCAGAGAACCGGCCTCCACAGACTCACAACTCTCTGTGTGAAAAAGTGTTTCTTCATCTCCGTTCTAAATGGCTTACCCCTTATTCTTAAACTGTGGCCCCTGGTTCTGGACTCCCCCAACATCGGGAACATGTTTCCTGCCACTAGCGTGTCCAAACCCTTAATAATCTTATGTTTCAATAAGATCCCCTCTCATCCTAAATTCAAGAGCATACAAGCCCAGCCGCTCCATTCTCTCAGCATATGACAGTCCCGCCATCCCGCTGCACTCCCTCAATAGCAAGAGCCAATGAGATTCCATGCCGCAGCTCTAAACTAAACTACACCAAAAACCCTACATTCTAGGTTCAGTACACACGGTTCTCCATTGTCATAATGCAAGTTCTTACAGTTGTTATGATGTAACACAGTACATGTGATCTTCGCAGGCAGCTCTTAGAAAGATGTACCACCACATGACCAACACTTCAAATTACAGGGCAACGTTGTGGATCAATGGATCCACAAGCCATGAAAGAGGGTTCTGGGAGAGTGCTCACAAGAAACCTGGGTAGCAGAATGCAGGAGGCCACAGAGGATCTCGATGATTACAGCCACTGTGTAAATGTTAACATTATTTGCAAAAGATATTTGTCAGAAAATAAATACTGTAGTGGATGAATCTTCTGCCAAAAAAAAAAAGAACAAGCACCCTGATGGCCACTAAGCCACCCACCGTTACATGCTAAATTATTCCATCCTGGGTCATCCCAATTTCCAACAACACTGTACCTCTTTAAAACTATTGCACAATGGTAAATTTAGGTGGCACGGTGGCACTGGTGGTAGAGCTGTTGCCTCACTGTGCCAGAGACCAAAATTCAATCCTGACTTCAGGTACTGCCCATGTGGCGTTTACACGCTCTCTCTGCGACCTGACATAGTTTTCCTCTGGGTGCTCCAGTTTCCGCCAACATCTTAAAGAAGTGAGCGTTTGTAGCTTAATTGGCTTTTGTAAAACTTCCTCCTAATATGTAGGGAATGGATGTGAAATTGGGACAATATGAACCTAGCATGAACATATGATCAATGGTCAGCGTGGACTAGGTACACCAAAGCACCCATTTCCATGCTGTATCTCTCTAAACTAAACTTAGCAAAAATAAAATAACACAGATATTGAATTCTGGAACCTACTCTCCCAAAATAACTTGAAAACGCAGAATGGTTCAGGTATAGATGAACACCAGAAATGTATATAATGCTAAACAGTTTTATAATGGGAATGGAACCATATAAATTAACATTTAAATGTAGAACTGTTACGTTCAAGTCACATCCTACATTCAAAATACACTGGGTTCAAGTTAAATGAGCCAGTAGAAGCCACTTACCCATTTTTATCTTTTGCTCTCCACCAATTTACATCAGATTTTGTTAGAAGCTCATATTC